>NC_136067.1:1697876200-1698476200 GCF_964261635.1 Lissotriton helveticus | reverse complement strand
ACGCAACCAATAGAAGTCCATCCAATTGCACCCATGCTCAGTATAGCTTCATTCACTCACTAAATAAAGAGTGCCCTTTCAATGAATCATTTAGCACTTTTTTTTAAACCGACGGCAGGTGCAGGACAGGTTGATGAAAGTTCAGCCTATGGCACTTCCTACCTTTGCATACTCACTCCACAGATTACCCTTGCCCTTATCCATACCTGCCAACTCACAAAGTGCCACCATGTGAAACACAATATCGGCTCCCATCACACTTTTTTCCGGTGAGGAGCTGATATCACACGGTGGCAGGGAAAAAGAGCTGAAAAGCACAGTAAATAGTGTATTTCCAGCTTGTTTTCAGAGGCTTTAAACTTCTGATGTCCATTAAAGGGGTGTGAAAACACCCCAGTACATTGGCACCAGCCTCAGCAAGCTATTTCTTTTGGGAGAAGGGGGCTTGGGGGTCGGGTGGGGTTCAAAAGTGCCTCATAGGTACTTCTCGGTATGAGGCACCACCCCTTTCAAGTCACCGCCCCCTTCTCGCACAGATTGTTCTTCAAGTTGACAGGTATGACAATCTCTCTTTCAAAGGCGCATCATGCACAGGGTGTGCACTGTACACGGTGAAACCCATCTGTGTGATTCATTCACTAAATAAACTAGCACTTTAAATGAAAAAAGAGAAGGGCCATTACTCACTAAATTGAATGGGTGGGTCTGGAAGGGGCGTGTCCGGGGTGTGGCTTTGAGCCAGACATATAAAATATTCGCATTTTCTTCTTAAATGTAAAGTGCCCTTGGCCAAGTTCAGCTTATAGGTGCAGGGCATAATTGGTATTTTTTGTAGTTTTATATAGCATAATCTTAACCCAAGGGGATTAAAGCGTTTTACATGAGAAGCAAAAGTTTTACGTGAAGGCATGATTTTTAGTTCGAGCCTGCTCCGCAAGGCATGCTATGTTCGGCATATGGGCTATCGGGGACTTTGGACACGCCCACTGCTTCTGGTTAGTTATTTAGCCTGCTTTGCTAAACTCCTTTCCTTGGTTGGTTAATGTTGTGCATCTGTCCCACCTTTTTCTGCTTGGTTCCCTCCCAGCGGACATCACCAATTGATTCTTTTGTTGGCCAACTCTGGCCATTTCTTGGCTCCTCACTCTCACACCCTCCCCCCACCTCCCGTCATTGCTGGTGGCATGACACTATTGATGGGGTAACTGTTCTAACGGCACGGTCTGTTGATCATCAAAAGCTACAAGTTCTTATTAGGGTGTTTTTGTGGACTATAAAACATCATGGGAATTACTTCTCTTGAAGTATAGGATACCATAAGCTCAGTCTCCCCGTTCCAAAATGGTTACCTGGTTCGTCTTTTGTAGTCGGTTTATTCTTGGTATCGGGCTCTTAAGAATCGCCCACTTGATTCGCAATGCTATGCTTTGGATTACCAAACCATAACACGACCATTCTCTAGAAAGCGGCTACCCGTGCTGGCTTGGGAGAACATTAGCAACAAAAGCCGCCTCTTCTCCCTGCTAAGCGGACTGCCACACTTCGGCATCGGGCGGACGGTGACCCTCAAGTCACGGATTCAGAGGGGCGAATACCCCATCTATGGATCATCACGAAGGTGAAGGTGGACTACACTGCTAAGGTGGGTACATTCAAATGCACACACTGCAGTTGCAGGGTGATTTGCATTAAGGGTACACATTTGTTTATTTTTTACAGTACAACTTGATCTTTGGCTGCTTCCCAAGGTCTGAAAATCTGTAGGAGTGAGAACTACATTGTTTATTTGATAAGAGTCCAAAAAGTGATGTGTCGCAAACTTTGACATCAAGGATAACACAAGAAGTGACATTGGTAAAATAATGTAAGCAAAAATGGGAAATAAATTAAATGACAGTCCATTACAATCAAATAATTTCGTGATCTCCCCCCACCCTCCGAGCGCAAATGTAGTGTCCATCCATGTCGTTACCTGGGCGGGGGGACATTTAGACCCTTTTCTACAGGCCACTGGCCTACTGTTGAAGAATGTCATGGGATTCTAGAGGTAGGATCAAGCTTAAACAAGCATTTGCAATGCACAAGGTCTCACATTACTGAAATTTTGACCTGTTGGCTTGCAAATAATAATGCAGCGCCAATAGCTCAAACTTTTGGTAATGCGAGACCTATGGCATTGCAAATGTTAGTTTCTTTTTTATGGCACAGCGAGATTTAAGAGATTTGCCCAGAATTACAGGATGTTGAGCTGACGCTGAGATTTCACCTCCCAGTGCCATAAAACAAAAAAGTACGCTTTCATGTAGAACTTGTGCTTCTCATGTAAAGCTCTTTAATGCTTCCTGCCAAATTTGCGCTATATATAACTGCAAAAAATGACCAATTGTGTCCCGCTGACACGAACCGAACTTGGCAGAGAGGCGTGAGACTCTGACAGACAGTGGCGAGTGTAAACCAGTGTAGTTCTTCAACCTTACACCATAACTGACAGCATGACAGTTCCAGTGCCAGGAGCTTTAGCTAGCCATCAAGCCACATCTCCTTATTCGTGTTACTCAGTTAGAGTGTGTGAAGCTGCAGGAGCAACCCAGCTCTGGAATACATTCTCCCAGGGCTGGACTGGCCGTAGTGGGCATCGGTCGTTTCCCCGGTAGGGGACCGTTTTTCTTACGGGGGGCGGTTTTGAAATGGTGCTGCTAAATCTGCCCCCAGTAAAAAAAACAGGGGTGCTGGTGAGTCAAAATTGCCAGGGCTGCTCTGGGTTCCCAGTCCGGCCCTGCATATGCCATTAATAGTCATGCACCCATACCCCAAAGCCTGACCCCAGTATGCCACCAGGAGTACCGCAACTCTCTTGACACAAGTAGAAGTCACTGTACTCAATGGGAGAACACTGAGAAGTGCTGATACCCAGTACAGGTGAGTACCGGCCGATTTAAAGCACTGAAATAAACTAAAAACACCCCCTCCACATGTACACCGTAACAGTGAATCACTGACATAATATCGAAGGACACAATATTGTCCTACAAAAATATCGACATAAAAATATCGACAACAATAATATCGACATCCTATACATATCTAAAAACATACAGAAATATCGGAAACACAATATCGACCTACATAAACATCGATCTCACTAAAATCGACAACATACATATCGAAATGTTTAAATATCGACTACTCTAAAATATACACACTGAGTAAAAAATAAAGGGGAGTAAAATTATCGACAATAACATTGTTAATTTATAAATATCGAAAAATATTAGAAATGTATAATAATACTTTTAAGAGAAACAAAAAATAAATTGTTTTAATTTATCAAGGACTCAAGTATATTTCGTCACCGGTTAGTGGCACCTGGTAGGTGTGCTCATAAAGCCCCACCCACGCTAGGTGTCACTGGGTGGGCCCGATGATGAAGCATGCCACCAACTAGGTTGGTGGGTGAGGGCTTTATGAGCACACCTACCAGGTGCCACTAACCGGTGACGAAACATACTTGAGTCCTTGATAAATTAAAACAATTTATTTTTTGTTTCTCTTGAATAATTAAGCTAGTCTATTTTTGATTTACAAACATATAATCCGGGGGATAAGGACTAGCTTTCTGGTCCTCTCTCTCCTTCTTGATACACGCGCATAATAATACTTTTAAACATTTAAAAATCAAATTAACACCAAAAAACACATCTCTCATAACATACAATAAATAAAATTACATTTCTCAATTACAAAACATTAAAAACGATTGGAATTTAACTAAAACTATTTAAATAAATTATATAAAATTAACTAACCAAAATATTAATAAGCGTTTGCCTTATATGAAAAGTAAGTACCCAAATATATTTTCAAAAATACAAACTAACCAATAAAAACTCTGCAAATAAAAATTGACCAATAGCAAACTAATTACTAACTCTAAACCACTATATAAACAATTAAACACTAAACACAAACCACAAGAAAAAAAAAACGCCAGGAGAAAATACTGTGGATAACTTCAACTACACCTACAAGAACATCAAGATTCAACCTAAAATTCAGTGGATTAAAAGTAAGTAACTAAACTAAACTAAATAAAACTAACTGCTAAAATGTAAAAAAATAACAAACATGATCCAATTACTAATGCATATCTGCTTTTTATTTTCTCCTTCCACTACAGAATACTCTACTGAAAAAGAACAGAGAACCGAACTCAGAAAACCAATATACAACTAACAAAGTAAATATCTCGAAAGAATTTTATAAAAACATTTAATAAGTCTAAGCTAAAACTTATAGCAAAAACTGTAACTGCAACCTAAAAAATATATATCAGAAAAATTAACACAAATAAATGAATTTTTTTTTCAGATGAAGAAAACACAGAAAATACAGGCCACAACTCAACAGTAAAGAACATCAAAATCAAATTCAGAATTTTCAACAATGTAAGTATATACTATAGAAACGTTTTTAAATGTAACTTAAAATACATACAACGTATATTTTAAATTACTATAAAATATATTTCTTATAGAATAACAAACAGCAAAATGACAGAAGCAGCTGAATTTGTTACCAGCCAGAAAGGAAAACTATTACTCTGCTACATGGGTTACACTTATACCCAAGAAAAACTATTTGGGAGGAAAGTTAATTGGAAATGTTGTAAATATTACTCCAACAAATGTTACGGAAGGGCAACAACAGTACTTTATACTAGGGAACACAACCACCCACTAAACATAACAGAAATCGAAGTTAGAACAGCATTAGAAAACATAAAAGAAGCAAGTACAGGTTCCCAAAAACCAACAAGCGTCATTTTAAAAGAACAGATTCCCAAAATACCTCAAACAGCCACCACCCAAATGCCAAATATAGTTTCCCTAAAAAGAACAATATCACGTACCAAAAGAACAACTACCACTACCACTCCACCTCCTAGAACATATAGCGAAATCATTTTAAATCCTGACCAAAGTATAACTTTAAACAAACGACCATTTGTCATTTACGACAACGAAAACATTGACAAAAGACTAATAATTTTTGGCACAGCTATTAACCTCATAAAACTCCAGCAAAGCCAATATTGGATGATGGATGGGACTTTTAACATCTGTCCCAAACCTTTTTTACAATTATACACGATACATGGCCTATATCAAAACTGCAACATACCTCTACTTTATGCACTGCTACCAAATAAAACTAATTCCACATTTATGGAATTATTAAACACAATCAAACAAAAAACTAATGACTATTCCCCTGAAAAAATAATACTTGATTTTGAACAAGCAATGCTTTCAAGTATTTTAAAAATACATTCCCATACCTGTATCCAAGGCTGCTATTATCACTTCAACCAGTGCCTATGGAGACATTTACAAAAGACCACCCTAAGCATAGAATATGCAACAAATTCATCTTTTGCATATCAAATAAAAAAACTAACAGCACTAGCTTACGTCCCAGAAACAGACTTGGCAGAACACTACAGCATTTTAATTGATAGCACTTTTTACAAACAAAATGAAGCTAAATTAAGTCCACTCTTAGACTACTTTGAGGACACATGGGTAGGTAGACTCCATAGTTCTGGCCACAGGAGAAATCCTAAATTCTTAATACCCTTGTGGAACGTTTACCGAAGCACCTTAACCGCATGCGTGCGGGCGGAATTCCGCTCGTACGCGGAGATTTTTTAAAGCACATTTTACGTGACGAGCTGGGCTCGTCATCAGCGTGCGAGGAGGCTACGCCATGACGAGCCCAGCTCGTCATCAGCGTGGAAGGGGTTAAATGGAGAATCAAAAACAAACAACGCTGTCAAAGGCTGGCACAATGCCTTCCTCCAATCAACAGGCAGAACTAAACCAAGTTTAGAAACATTTATTAAATGCCTACAAAAGGAACAAAGCTATCAAGATTTCCGAATGGAACAATCCATTACTGAACTAACTCCTAAAACATCTAAACAAACCAAACAAATGCACAAATACCTAGAACAAGTAAAGTTGTACCCTAGCACAAAAGGCATTGAATACCTCAGCATAATAGCCAAAACACTACTTTAAATGACTATAAACTACAAAGCAGTACTAAAAAATACAAACAATACAATGTAAATAACAATAATATATTTTATCTAAAAAATAATTAATGTGTGCAAAATATGTAATCTTTTATAAAATATATATACACACATTAATAATATTTGAAACAATAATAATAACAACATTACCCACCCACAAAAAATACAATTTAAAAAACTTACCAAGCACATCCCAAAGGCTGTAGAATCCATTTTCACCAAAACAATCCATTTTAGAAAGAAGTTTGCCCAAAATAAAATGAAAAAATACAACTGTCCCAAAACGGAATAATCCATTCAATGAAGAACATTCAAAAAGCTATAAAAAACTCGAAAAATTATAAAATATAGAACAAACGCTCCAGGAAAACCAAAAAATTTAAAGAAGTGTTAAAAATCCATTAGTTAATAAAACTAACAAACACTTCTTTAAAAAAAAAAAACGACTCCTTCCGATATCATGAACTCCTGAAATAAAAATACAGAAAACATACATTCCCACCCACATAAAACAACACATAAACACCCACTAACAGTAATACTAACATTAGCTTTCACCTAAATATACTTTAAACATCAAAACACTAACTCTACAAACAAGCCTAAGCAACGCTAAAAATACGTACATCCACCACACGTAAATACAACATATCAAAACGCCTAATACAACTAACTTACTTCTAATTACACTAAATACTACCAAACTACTATCAAAATTAATATAAAACACACTTAAAACATATAAAACAAACCTTACCTTCAGCGACGTGAAGTGTCTCCCAACCGCGAGCTCGTCTTCATCCAAATGACACAAAACGACCTAAAGTGGTTACAAAATAAATGACCCAAAACTAAACAAAAAGATTAACATTACAAACTTAATATTAAATCTATTACAATATTCCTTTACAGAAAAAAAATCAATACTATGTCAAAAAAATTGTTATTTTTTACTTGTATAAAAATACTTAACAAAATCTATATGATTTAAAACTTTGTTTCACAGAATACTTGTGTTTTTAAAACTGCTGTTGTTACTATTTTCCTTGTGCTCCAGATAACAGACTGCTTGTTATCTTTAAAACTTACCTCCCAGACACAGTCAGTGCACGCAGCGGAGCCAGCGCTGACGCTGCACGCTGGTCGCAGACTCCCCCTCGCGCCCTCCCGCCACAAGCGGAGGCCACGCCCCCTTTTTAGGCCACGCCCCCAGCCGACTTTGCTTAAAGCTGTCGCTGGCTGAACACTTGCAAATCTAGAGGTAAGCTCCTGAGGCGGAAAGCCGGGAGCGAGGCACTATATTTTAAAACTTTGTTTCACAGAATACTTGTGATTTTAAAACTTTGTTTCACAGAATACTTGTGTTTTTAAAAATGCTGTTGTTACTATTTTCCTTGTGCTCCAGATAACAGACTGCTTGTTATCTTTAAAACTTACCTCCCAGACACAGTCAGTGCACGCAGCGGAGCCAGCGCTGACGCTGCACGCTGGTCGCAGACTCCCCCTCGCGCCCTCCCGCCACGAATGGAGGCCACGCCCCCTTTTTTAGGCCATGCCCCCAGCCGACAGTGCTTAAAGCTGTCGCTGGCTGAACACTTGCAAAGCTAGAGGTAAGCTCCTGAGGCGGAAAGCCGGGAGCGAGGCACTATATTTTAAAACTTTGTTTCACAGAATACTTGTGATTTTAAAACTTTGTTTCACAGAATACTTGTGTTTTTAAAACTGATGTTGTTACTATTTTCCTTGTGCTCCAGATAACAGACTGCTTGTTATCTTTAAAACTTACCTCCCAGACACAGTCAGTGCACGCAGCGGAGCCAGCGCTGATGCTGCACGCTGGTCGCAGACTCCCCCTCGCGCCCTCCCGCCACGAGCGGAGGCCACGCCCCCTTTTTAAGGCCACGCCTCCAGCCGACATTGCTTAAAGCTGTCGCTGGCTGAACACGTGCAAAGCTAGAAGTAAGCTCCTGAGGCGGAAAGCCGGGAGCGAGGCACTATATTTTAAAACTTTGTTTCACAGAATACTTGTGATTTTAAAACTTTGTTTCACAGAATACTTGTGTTTTTAAAACTGCTGTTGTTACTATTTTCCTTGTGCTCCAGATAACAGACTGCTTGTTATCTTTAAAACTTACCTCCCAGACACAGTCAGTGCATGCAGCGGAGCCAGCGCTGACGCTGCACGCTGGTCGCAGACTCCCCCTCGCGCCCTCCCGCCACGAGCGGAGGCCACGCCCCCTTTTTTAGGCCACGCCTCCTCTATCCCCTGCCCAGAGCAGCATAAATTATGTGCATATATCGATCGCGCAGCGGGCGAGCGCAGCGGGCGCGACGAATGCGCGCCAAAGGCGCGCCTAAGGCAAGCCCGTCTGCGCCCGTCCGCGGCCGGGCGCGGTCCCGGGCCATAACCCCTGTCCGTTCTCCCACTAACCCCATAACCTACAACAAACAGGCCCTATGGAACCTATGCCCGACAATAAATGAATGCTGCAGGCACAAAATGGAGGCCATTTCCTCTATCAAATGCCAACACTGCCCTTTTCAAACGCGTATACAGTTAGGCGACAAAGAACGGACCAAGTGCCTCAGAGGAGGTCTGTTAAACTGTCGTTCCCTCCCGAGACACGCCATGCAAATTTGGAACATGCTCCTAGAAGAGGACCTCGATCTACTCTTTCTGACAGAGACATGGTTAGGAGTTGATTCTGACCCTGAGATCATCGAATCCCTTCCACCAGACTTTAGCATAGCCAGGGTAGATCGACCGTTAGGCCGAGGAGGTGGCATCGCGATTATCAGCAAGGCCCCCCTGGTTTATTCCCTTGAACCTCTTGGTATAGAAAACTGTGAAGCCGGCAAATTTGCACTGAAACTTGGCCCTCAGAATCATATCTCGGGTGTCCTCCTTTATAGACCTCCTGGGACCCTGGGAAATTTTAGACCAAGTTTACAAGAACATCTTGCCCATTTAGCGCTGAGACACAGGAAGGTCCTCCTCCTGGGCGATCTAAATATTCACCGATATGAAGCAGGAATTACAAAATACGAATCTTATTCTAAAAAACCTAACACCCACTCATATTCATGGCCATCTATTGGACCCGGTGTTCGCCAACTGGGAGGGCATAACTACGAATAATCCTAATCCACTTCCCTGGACAGACCATTTTCTAGTCCCTTTTGAAATTAATACGGTAAGCAAGCGTGCCCCCCAACTGAGTGGCAATAATAGCTATCCTTACGGCAAATGGAAAAAAAATTCCCAACCCATTTTTAACGAGACGCTAAGCTTAGGTGGGATGCCGGGAGGCTCAGATAGTGAAAGTGCAAATCTAAACTTAGATACCCGAATCCTTGACGCCCTGAACAAGGTAGCCCCTTTATCTACGGCCAAAAAAGGAAACAGAGCAAAGAGATCGGCACCATGGTACAATATAGATCTGCAGTCGGTCAGATCAGAGTGCAAAAAGCTAGAAAGATTGTGGCGTAAGGATAAGAATGATTGCACTAAACTTCAATACAGAACAGCCCAGAGAACCTATCAAAAACAGGTCAGAGCTGCTAAAGCAACCTTCTACGGAAACAGAATTAGCGAAGCAGACTGCTCATCTAGAGAACTCTTCAAAATCTATAAAGAAATCTCAGTCGTCTCACTCTCCAATTCTCCGGAAGCTAATTCTGTCATGGAATGTAACAAGGTGGCAGAATATTTTGCCAACAAGGTTAAGAAAATATACAGCTCTTTCTCCACACATCCTGTGGCTGGAGAAACCTTCACTGAACTGAAGGAACTAGAGTTGGCAAATCCTAAACCAAGGTTAGAATGCTTTACCGTACCACCCAGTAAAGTACTTGCAACCATCTGTACTAGCATAACATCGGGCTCTCCACGTGACCCCGCTCCTCCAAAGGTTCTGGGCGCAAGTATAGCTACTTTAGAACCATACATCCGCCATGTCCTTGCAACATCCTTTGACTCCCAGACTCTGCCTAGAAACTGGAAAAAGGCAATTGTACTACCTATTAGGAAAAAACCCAATGTTAGTCATAATGTCCTGGAGAACCTAAGACCTATTTCTCTGCTACCCTATACCGCTAAAATTGCAGAGAAAATTGCAAATGTGCAATTGATGGCATTTGCGGAGAAGAACAATCTCTTACACCCCTCACAATCGGGGTTACGAAGAGGCTTCTCTACTGAGACGGCCCTACTAAGAGCCACCGAAACTCTACGTCAAGGAGCTGATGCAGGCCTAACCATGGCACTGGTCATGCTAGACCTTAGCGCAGCGTTCGACACTGTAGCACATATCACCTTGCTACAGTGTCTGAACAGAGGAGGTGTGACTGATAGAGCACTCGGTTGGCTTAAATCGTTTCTGACAGGCAGAAGCTTTCAGGTTCAACGTGGCTCTTTCCAGTCTGAAGAGTGGGCATTGGAACAGGGGGTGCCACAGGGCTGTGCCTTAAGTCCTACCCTTTTTAACTTATCTATGGCCCCCCTGGCTGAGTTAGTTCAATCGTTCGGCGTAGAGATTGTATCCTACGCCGACGATACACAGCTCCTACTCCCCCTCACCCAAACGCCGGCTGCTGAAGCCAATAATTTCAGAGCCTGTATGCAAGCACTGGCCACTTGGATGGACACACACTGCCTTAAACTAAACGGATCCAAGACAGAAGTCCTGGTGGTTAGTGGTGATCAACGGCTTTGGACATGTGATTGGTGGCCAAGCTGTTTAGGCGATATGCCTACACCATGTACTGAAGCCAAAAATTTAGGGATATGGATGGATCCCACACTCTCTTATGAGACACACATTAACCGTCTAGTAGGCAAGTGTTTTGGAGTCCTAAAGACTCTCAACAAAACCCTAGATCTCCTTCCTTTGGAGGCCCGGCGCACTATGACCCAGGCACTGATAACGTCACGCCTCGATTATGGAAATATCCTTTTCCTGGGAGCTTCTTGTAATAGCATTGGAAGACTCCAAATACTGCAAAATGCTGCAGCCCGCCTAGTGCTTAGACTCCCTCGAAGAGCCAACTCTAAAACCACTCTGGATGCCCTCCACTGGCTCCCAGTGAAAAAAAGAATACAGTACAAAGTACTCCTAATATGTCATCAGATCTTCTGGAATAAAGCCCCCAGATATCTGACAGGTCTGGTTACCAGGTATGAACCACGCAGATCACTCAGATCTAGCGGTATGGGCATGCTTATGACCCACCGCTATAGGAGAGAAAAAATGGGAGGTCGGTCTTTCAGAGTGGCGGCTGCAACAGCATGGAATAAACTTCCCAGCCATCTCCGCCTGGAGCCTTCAGAAACCATTTTTTGACGGCAACTAAAAACTCATCTGTTCTCCTTCTAGCCTATTTAATGCCCCTTGTCTCGTACTGTCTTCTCCCCCTCTTATGAGTTTATCGCCTCTTCTTTAGCGCGGGGACACGCCGAGATGGCGTACTATTTTCCATGCGCTCTATAAATGTCTTTATTATTTTATTATTATTATTATTATATTTTGTAAAATTATAAAAATAAATATTATAAAATACATATGTATTATTATAATTCATAAAATCTGGTAAAATGTACAAAAATCTGTACAAATGTTTTTCAAAATGTATATAAATAAACCTGTGTTAAAATGTTTTCTTCATTTAAATATATTGTTTATAAAATTAATATTAATAGTTTTAATATTAATATTAATTTAAAAATACTATGTACAACCAACATGTATAACAATATAAAAATTGTATATAATATGTGAAAATGTTTTACTTATTTTTTATAATTTCAAACAATACTTACAACTTTATTAAATATGTTTTTTAATGAAATGTACAATTTCAATGAAAATAAAAAAAATTAAAATGACCATAAAATATATTGCCAAATATATGACCTAATATAATTGTATAAAATAAAAAGGTTATACTAATGTTTTTTGTTTAATTTTTGTCATGTTAATTAAAACATTTAATATTACAACTCTACAAAAATTGTATGAAATGTATTTATTAACATAAAAAAATTACTATTCCCACTCCAGTCTATATTAATTTGGGGTAGGTGCTAGACAATAATTAAAATTATTTACTATTCCCACTCCAGTCTACATTAATTTGGGGTAGTTGCTGGACACTAATTAAATATAATTTACTATTCCCACTCCATTCTACATTAATTTGGGGTAGGTGCTGGACACTAATAAATATAATTTACTATTCCCACTGCAGTCAACATTCATTAGTTGTAGGTGCTGGACACTAATTAAATATAATTTACTATTCCCACTCCAGTCTACATTAATTTGTGGTATGTGCTGGACACTAATTAAAATTAACTTACTATTCCCACTCCAGTCTACACTAATTTGAGGTAGGTGCTGGACACTAATTAAAAATAATTTACTATTCACACTTCAGTCTACATTAATTTGGAGTAGGTGGCTAAAGGGGGAAACATGGCGGCAGCCGCTTGAGCTGCTGCAGTGCTCTGTCCTTGGACTCCCGTCCGGGTGCTTTTGTTAGTGTTACCGGGCCGAATCTGAATGCGGTTTCTGTAAACTAAGGTTGTTTGCAGCATCGCACGCTGCCGTGTTTAATCAAAACAGGTCCTTCTTCACAAGGGAAAGTCGGCGTTTATTTAGTCGCTTTCGCTCGCTCGCCATTAGACCCCATGTGTTTGGAGGGGGCATGTCTACCTGTGAAGGCTGCCGCCGCGGTGTTCATCCTGGCTGCTGCTGACTTTGTGAGCCGGAGGTGATATCGAACTTGTGCCGGGGATCACTGCTGCGAACAGCGAGTTTGCCGGTGTGGAGTCTGGCCGCCCTGGAGCTCCGACGTGGACGCCGGACTCAAAGTCTTCTTCCGGGACGTCGCGGAGCTGCTGTGTGTCCCGTTACAGAGGTGGAGGTGTCTGAAGAATCTGCAAAGGATACGCCAGAGGAAGGGGAGCTGACTGCGGATCATGGATGGAGTGAAGGAGGTGGAGGCTGCAGAGACAACAGCAGCAATGGTGGTAACGGGCAGAGGGGGCATACTATTTGAGGGGAAACAAGCATAAGGGTTGCAAGGGCGAGTCCAGAAAAGCGAAAAATAAGCGTGTGCAGCCTCAAGATATTAGGTTCTCTGTGGATGGGGGTTTAAGCTTGCCCTCTGTTCCGTGCATAGGCGAGGCTGAGTCTGCGGCCAAACCTGTGGAGTCTGTGGTGGCCAGTAATACTATCTTGGAAAACTCCAGCAGCAACAGCAAAAAGAAACTTTCCACCTACCTGACAGGCCAGGTTAAGGCGAAGCGCGCCTATACGTGTAAATCAACTAAGGGGTCTAAGGGCAAAACTTCCAGCTCTGTGTCTAAAATAACTCCGTCACTCAGGTCATATTTTAAGGTGGTCCCACAAGTGGTTCTATTACCAGATAATAGTGCTCCCTCTGATAACTTAGAAAAGTCACCAGCAGAGGTTATAGGCCTTGAGGGGGCAATGAGTATTGAGGTCTTGCCTAATTTTTTTTTTTGAAAATCTTTTTATTATCAGGATAGAAAGTACGCACGCATGTAACATATCACAGTTATTAGTCCATGAAGCTGAGATGTACATATATTGCCAGTATCAGTTTCAGCAATTAGATATTTTCATTTTCATTTTCATCTAAACAGTACCTAAGAAAGAACATCCCCCATCCCCCCCTCCCACCCCCGGCACTCATAGCGATTGCATTCAAACTTTTTGATACATGACTCTACCCGACACAGCCTATATTTCCGTCGGGCTCAACACAGATCATACAGGGACTGCATATACAATGTTTGTGTAGTGTTTTTGTGCATTGCACCTAGATTCGTAAACTTCCATCAGAATGCATGGCAGCTCCATCTATATATCAATCTACATACATCTTGTGTAGACCACCCTCATCCTAACCGTCATTGGGTGATGGAGCGGGTTCGCTGTCCCCTTCTGTTTCAAATGTCCCTAGTGTAGTATACCAATCTAGTGAAATTGGATTTTTCCTGAGGCCCTTGCGCTCTTCACGTTGCAGCGCCGCACCCTCCGCCTTACCCCAGCGCATCACCTCCGCCCTCCATACCTCCGGGTCAGGTGGCCTAGCCGACTTCCACCGCATCGTTATTGTGCGTTTTGCAAGGAGCAAAGCCATGTCAGTGAATCGAGTAGTGACACTTCTACGGCGTTCCACCGGCCCCAGGCCTAGTATGGCATATTCTATTGTGTCAATCGGTTTAGAAGGAGCCAGTTTAATCAGCGCCTCGTGTATTGTGGTCCAGTAGTATCCTAATTTTGGACAGTCCCACATCATGTGTAGTAACCTTGCGTCTTCCGCTCCGCATCGGGGGCAGCTATCAGCTGTGTTAGGAAACATAGCGTGTATGCGGTGAGGTGTAAGGTATGCCCTATGCAAGACCATCAGTTGTATGAACTTAAACTTCGGGTTCCTGGACACCTTCTTTGGAAACTTTAGGATACGTTCCCATTCCTTGTCCCTCACCGGCCTGCCAATGTCCCCCTCCCATCTTGTTCTTAGAGGTTGCAATGATGTAGCCTTTCCTGTTCTAATACTATTTGTAATCCATTTGGTTAGGTGGCTGCCCGTTCCCATAAGATATTGCATCGTTAACAGTGGGTTTGTTATTGGTTCATCCCCATTCGGTGCCCACGTCTTCACTATATACCGACGCCCCCCGGCATACAGAAGAAACAGTCCTCCAGGGGTGTGATGTACAGTACGGAAGTCCTCAAAGGACATCATTCGGCCGTCTGCAAATAGATCTCCCACTTTGCGTTACTCCCGCATCATGCCATGCAGTGAGTGTGGGGTTCGACAACAGTCCCGTCCCCATCGGGACACCCAGGAGTGGTATTGCGGGGCGTATGAGGCCGCCGGTGATGTGTATTTCACCGCCTTCCTCCAATAGTTTATCGCAAGCCGGAGCAGCGGAGGAGTCGCCGCTGGAATCTTTGAACGGGGTAGTAGCAGTGTATGGACTTTCCCCCTTGACCAGTCCGCCTCCGAAATGTCAATTTCATGCAAATTTCGGCGTGCCAGCCAGTAGGCAAGCCATTGTATTTGGCAGGCATAGTTGTATGCCCGGAAGTCCGGCACTCCCATACCACCGGATTCCGTGGCAAGCTATAATTTGGCCAGGCCGATGCGCCTCCGTCCCGAGCCCCACACCAGTTCCGTTAGGATCGTATCTAGCGTCTTAAACAATGCAGCCGGAATCATGAATGGGAGGCTCGTGAAGTAGTAGATCAGGTGGGGAAGCACAACCATCTTGGAAATGGTCACTCTGCCCGCCACGGACAGTGGCAGCGCCGTCCAGAATTGTGTCTGTGATTTCAGCGCTGCTATCGACCTCCCCAGGTTGCCATCGATCATGTCTCCAGCTTCTCTGTATACCTGTATCCCTAGGTAACGAAAGGTAGTTTCCGCCACCTGGAAAGTGTGTGGCGTAAAGGACAGGGGGGTGGTCGCACCAGTGGCGCTGAAACAATATCCGTAGGACTTAGGCTCACTAATGGTGAGGCCCGACAACGTATGGAATTCCTCAAAGATCCCGGGTATGGGGTCTAGGGCATCCCTCAGATCTCGCAGATACAGAATGATATCATCTGCATATGCAGACACCACGTGGACTGTCTCGGCTCTTTTTATGCCCCTGTGAGATGCCAATGTCCGAAGTTTACAGAGCAGTGGGTCAAGTGCTAAAATAAACAGGAGCGGGGACAGCGGGCAGCCCTGTCTGGTACCCCTTGCAACAGTCAGGTTCGCCGATATGCACCTGTTCGTGCGTACCCGTGCTGTTGGATGTGTGTACAACAGCCTGATCCAGGCAATATATTCGGGCGGCATCCCAAATCTTTCAAACGCTGCAAACATAAAATCCCATCTAAGGGAATCAAACGCCTGCTTTAGGTCTAGGGAAATACATCCCTCCGTTCCCTCTCTTGCCTGCTCGCATAGCATGAGTTGGCTTAACCTCCGTAGGTTCATAGCCGTACTTCTGCCAGGGACGAACCCGCACTGGTCAGTATGTATCAGTCACGGTACATATGGAGCTAGTCTCGTCGCCAGGATCTTACTCAGTATTTTATAATCTGTGTTTAGTAACGATAACGGTCTGTAATTAGCCGGTTGAATTCCGTCTCTGCCCGGCTTCAGAAGGGAGACTATCATCGCCTGCAGGGACGACTGTGGGAGCGATTGAGTTCGCAGTGCCTCTTGATATACCACTTGTAGGCGTGGGGCAAGGAGGTCAATATAGGCTTCGTAAAACTCTGCCGGGAGGCCGTCTGTCCCTGGGGTTTTATTCCTCGGTAGCGCACGTATGGCCTGCCGAACTTCTGCAACCGTTATAGGGCGTTTCAGGTCCTCTCTCTGTCGGTTATCAAGTTGCGGCAGGTCTAGCCCCTCCATAAACTCCTCAAATGCTGTGTGTGAAAGCTGTCGGTGTGGGCCGTACAATGTGGCATAGTAATCCTTAAAGGCAGTGTTGATATCTAGCTGTGTTGTGGCAGTGGACCCCCCTGGTCAGCAACCTCTAGTATGGGCAGGTGTGCAGGGGTATCACGTATAATGCGGGCCAACAGGGGCCCGATCTGTCTGCATGTGTGTGTTGTCTGCAGGTGTATTCCCTGTAGTCTAACAATCTTAGCTCCTCAAGCAATCCAGCGTGACGGATGTGTGCCTCCTGCAGCGGTGTGAAGGGCAGGTTCGTACCAGCAGCCTCACTTTCCAACATGGCTAGTTTACCCTCTATTTCCTTAAGGCTGTCAATTACCTCACGTCTCATGCCCACCCGTGTGGTCATTGCCTCCCCTCTGATGGACACTTTAAACGCGTCCCATTCCACTTGCCTGGAACTAGCAGATCCTGTGTTTATAGTAAAGTAAGTCGTAATGGTATCTGCCAGCAACGCCTTGAAGACAGTATCCTCCAGCAGTTCCGCGTTGAGGCGCCATGTCGGTATCGGTGTCATGACCCTGCCCCAGTGCAGTGTTATTTCCACCGGGTTATGGTCTGAGAGGGTCTTACCCATATGTTCTGCCACGAGGACCGCCTCCAATAGGGGCTTGTTGCAAAAAACCCGGTCTATTCTAGTGTGCAGTCTGTGGGGCGGGGAGTAAAATGTGTACTCTCTGTTCAACAAGTGTTTGCTGCGCCATGTGTCTGCCAGATCCCACCCCTCCGCCCAATGCGCCAGTGCATCCGCCTGCCTTCTACTCTCAGTGGCGTGCAGAGGTGGATGTGACCTGTCTAGTAAGGTATCCAACACAGCGTTAAAGTCCCCGCCTATGATCCACCTGTATTCCGCCCAGTCAGCCAACACCCCACTTATGCTTGCCAGAAAGTCTGATTGGCCGGAGTTCGGTGCATACACACTGCCAAGCACAACAGGAGAGCCATCCAGCAGACCACGCACAAAGACATATCTGCCCTCCTTATCTACCCTCTGTTCCTCCATCTTAAAAGGTAGTGAGTTCCTGAGCCATATGGCCGCCCCCCTTGAGAATACAGAGTAAGAGGTGGCAAACAGTTGTCCCTTCCATTTCTTGAGCAGCTTTGTACTTTCCGCACTGTTCAAATGAGTCTCCTGGAGGCAGGCCAACATGATACCTCTCCGATTGAGCTGTGCCAATAGTATGTGCCTCTTGTGAATGGACCCCATGCCTCTCACATTCCAGGTGCATAGTTTGTAGGTATTAAGGGTCCCCATGTCTGATCGTGGTGTGCATGCCCAGCAGGCATCCAGGCAGGTAGGACATGTGTACAATATGTGAGGATTTGAGTGCCCTTGAAACGTGTAACTCCCTAACATTAAGGTCCCCAAGCAGAAAAACCTGAGGTCCAAACCATGTTGCCCAACGTGGGCAAAAGTCAATCCAGAACATTTCTATATGATGGGGGGTGTAGTCCACGTACACCTGTCAGGTAACTGTCAGTGGTGCTACAGCGTGCCCATAGCTGGTGTGCCCCCGTGTCCCACCCACCCCATTGTGTTCCCGTGTGTGAGTTTCATACATTACCACCCGGAGTCTGCAAAGGGCACAGTCAGAGATCTTCTGCCATTTGTGCTGTGATCTTGGGGAAAAGCTGCAAGCTATCCGCAGAGCCGGACACCTCCGTGTGTGTGCCTGAAGTGCTGTCCAGATCAGTTGTGCCTCTGGCATCGTGCGCGGCCAAGGCCTCTTCTGTCAACTGGACCACAGTCGCCTTCTGATGTCGTCTTGTCGCTCCCAGTCGCATTTCCCGCGTGTTGTCCACCTGCGTTGGATTGAGGGTGATGTTTGTCCCGACGCGAAGGCCCTCCACTCCGGTCCTCCTCAAGCGGGTCTTGTGAGTTCGGCGGCGTTAGGGTCACCTCCATCCATTCCGCTGCTTCCTCGGGGGTGTCAACGAAATGCGATTTGTTGTCGTACAGTTTTTTGAGGCGAGCAGGGAACAGCAAGGCATATTTCAAATTTCTGTCCCGTAATTTTCGTTTCACTCCTAGAAACGTAGACCTGGCTCGCTGCACCGCCGGGGTGAAATCCGGGTACACTGATATAGCTCTATCCTCATATCTCAGCGGCGCCTTTTCTCTCGCCACACGTAGAACTGAGTCTCGGTCCTTATAGTGAAGGAGGCGTGCTATCAGTGGCTGTGGTGGTGCCCCTGGCTTCGGCGGTTTGGCAGGCATTCTGTGTGCACGTTCTACGCTATACAGCGGGGTTAGGTCTTGCGGGCCAACAACCTTCTTGAGCCAGTCTTCGACAAACTGTGTGGGATTCCTCCCCTCACTTCGTTCCGGCATTCCTAAGATTCTTACATTATTGCGGCGGGCCCTCCCTTCCGCGTCATCCATCTTGTCCCACAACAATTTTATCTGTTTTTCCATGCCCTCTATCTTTGTGGAGTGATCCATCTGCTGCGGTATTAGATCGTCAAGCGCAATCTTATGCTCCGCGACCTTCTCAGCTAGTTTATTGTGGTCTGCCCTAAGGAGCGACAGTCCAGTGGCCTTATTGTCCATCCGTAGTTCCAGCGCTTCTCTCGTGGCCCTTATTTCAGCCAGGATAAGGTCCAATTTTGCATCCTGTGTGCCCTTGCCCGTCGGCGGGATAAATTCCATGTTGAAGGAGGCCAACAGGTCTTCCGATCCAGTGGACTGCATGTCCGCGTTCGTGCCCTGGTCGTGGGTCTTGGTCCTGTGTTTCTCCATGGATCTCGTCTGCAGGGTGGCGGTGGTCTGGACCTGTTCGCCCCCTTGGTATCAATGAGGGCACCTCGGGTTTCCGGCTATCCGCTCACTCTGCATGGGTAGCTTCTACCACCAGCGTGTCCAGCAGACCAGGGGCCTCGGGTCCAGGGCCGGCTCGGGCATGGCCGGTGAATCCCGCCGGTGTTGCAGGCTAGCACTCGTGGACAGCGTCACGGTCCTTACCCCCCCTCCTCTCTCGCGGGGGCACAGCGCGGTACAATGTTCGATGGTAGAGGCAGCAGCCGCTTACCGTATTCTCAGGGGTCGCGTCTCGACCAGGCAGAGGGCCGTCGCACCCTCGTGTTCCACTGCGGTCGACCCTTAAGATGGCGTCTCAGTATGTAGCCTGTAGTCGTGCGTCAAAACTCCCTTATCGGGGTGAGCCTTGCGTTGCGTGGCCGATGTGTCTGTGGCTGGCTTATCGGACGTGCGACAGCTATTTTTGCTCCAGGCTCAGTATCATAGTGCGGTTACCAGGAGGCCGCCTCATTCCCAGCGGCGCAGTCCCGGCCGGTGGTGTGGTTTCAATATGGCGACATACGCCGCTGTCTGGGCGCGGAAATAAGTATCTCCTCCGGCTCAGCCACAATGTCTGCTTGGGCGCCGTACGGGTCATACTGTTCGTGGCTGGGCGCTAAGCTCTCCCTCGGTGTTACCGCCAGGCGTACAAAAGCCGTGCGGAGACGTAGTCCCTCCCGCAGCGGTGCAGCGGCCGCCCAGCCCGGCTATCTCCAGCGATGGTCCGGGGTCTGGCCAGGGGGCGCGATCACTGTGGTCCGCGTAGGATTCTTCCTCGGAGGCGCAGGATGATTCAGCGCTGCACTCCGGGCTTCACAGCAGAGCCGAGCGGCGCTCCACCCCTTCGGTTCTTCCGGTGCAGCTCCGGCCGCCGATAGTCAGGCCCGCCTCCAAAGTCCAGGCCGCGGCTTCTCTCGGGGATCCAGGCCTCGGCAGTGCCGATGTCCCCACACGGTCTCAGCTGGTGTCACAGGACTCGGAAACGCCGTCGCTAGTTCCCACACACCTACGGTGTCCCCCTAGGTCTGAGTCGGGTGAGTGGGGGTACCGGGAAGCAGGATAACTAGCAAGGATGTTGGGCTATTGACGGAGCGAGGTCGCTACACGTCCGCCATGATCGGCTCGTAGCCACGCCCCGAGGTCTTGCCTAATAATACCCTAATGGATATGGCTACAGGTAGCGTAGAAAGCTCAGAGCATTTGGGAGCTAGTGTGGAGGCTGGAATGGATCGAGATGGGGATACAGAGAGCGAGGTTGGCGATACTATTGTCTGTACGGGGGTTCATGAGAGTTCTGATTCTGGTGCATCGGGTCGCCCCCCGCCTCTTGCTTTGGTCCTGGCTCCCCCATTGGCTCCACCTTTCTTGCTGGCCCCCTCATCTTTAATATCTGGCTCGAGCTTACAAGATACTATGCAAGGAGCTATATCAGCTACATCAGCTACATCAGTTCCCCTGTCCAGTGTTGTGTCGTCCAACTGAACAAATGCAGACCTGGTTGCTACTTTGCAGGCTTCTTTTCAGGGGATGCTCACATCTTTGCCGACTGGTATTAAAAAAGGGTTTGAGACTTTGGCGGCAAATCAGGCGGACATCAGGTGTTTTTGTGAATCTCTGGATAAAAAATTACTTACTTTGAGAACAGAGGTACTTGAGGACACGGTGACCGGCTTGTCCTTACATCTTGATGAAGTAAAAGTGAACATCACCACGCTCAGGAATGACGATAAAATATTAGCAGAAAGGATGGAGACGCTGGAGAATAATGCCCGAAGGAATAACCTTCGTATCTTGAATATCCCTGAGGATAAAGAAGGTTCGGACATTAAGCAGTTCGTCATCTCACTGTTGAAAGAAGCGTTGCGATTAGACCAGTCAGAGGAAGAGTTAGCCTTAGACATCCAACGCATTTATAGAGAGCCTTTTAGAAGGAATCCCCAAAGATCCAAGCCCAGAAAAGTCTTGGTTAATTTTCACACCTACTCTCTTAAGGAAACTATTTTAAACCTGGCTTTAAAACAGAAATCTGTGAGTGCGAAGGGATTCAATTTTCAAATTCGATCTGATCTGTCCAGGGCTACTCCTGATAAGCAATGGGAGTTCGGAAGGAGGCTTGAAGCTTTTAGAAGCTACGGTGCAGTGGCTTAATTAATTTTTCCGGCAGCATTGAGAGTTATGTATAATAATAGTATGCATAATATCAGATCAGTGCAGGCAGCGGACGAGTTACTGCAGACCATGGGCAAAGAAAAAGGAGCGTCCAGCTAGGCTAAGCTTCCCTGAGTGGTACCCTCGTATTATAGAGATATTTTGGATCTCAATAGTGTAATTGATGAAGGGTTATCTAACAATGTTTGGAAAATTAAAAAATATAAGGAAAGAGATAAAGGGAAATATATATATGTACAAGGGTGGAGGGAGAGTGTGGGAAAAAAAAGGGGGTGTAATTATTTTGAAACAAGATTGGTGAAATATATAACACATAACACACATAACACATAATACATAATACATAACATGGTCTTCGTAGGGATATTACAGGGTGTATAGGATAGGTTTATCTCTCTTCTCTCTTTTGATATTTTTCTTTTCTCTTTTTTTTTCTTTTTTTTTTTCCTTGTCTCGTCCCCGGTCATGGTTAAGGCGGGAGTCCATGATAGAGTGCTATATTCTGGTTTTTCCAGATAGATAGAGCAAGGGTTTCCCAGGGGGGGTGGGGGGTTAGGCAGGGGCACAGGGGGGGGGGGTTTCAGGGGAAAATATGTTTTAAAAAGTCCTCATTTCCGCTCTAACTTTGCTTTATGTTTGTTGTTGTTGTCAAAGGGACATGTGACTGTCCAATTTTTAGGTTTCGCCCTGGCGGTAGCACTGCGCAGCAGTGCTCGCGCAGGGCGAAATCTAATGTTATCTCAGTAGTGGGGACTTGAAACCGCCCCTTCTTCCATTGGCTAGCTCCATAAATGGAGGCTAGCCATTGGAAGACATCATTGTCAATCACTTTTTCCCCTTCAGAACGTGATTCGGAGGCGTTTTCTTGTCTTTTTTTTTAAGTCCCGCCCCTTGTTGCCTGGGCCGCGCTGTGATTGGCTGCCGGCCCGGGACACCCCCATGACGTCATTCCCCGGGCCGCGCTGTGATTGGCTGCCGGCCCGGGACCCGACTTGTTTAATAAGTTACCTTGTTAATATTTCGTTTTTTAAAGAAATTAGTTATTAATCACCTTATTAATGTTCATCTAAAAAAATGATGCTCAGGTCTGTCATTCATGAGTGCGCCAGTGCAGTAGGCTCCAGCATGGTTGTAGGTAATGAGGCATATTTCAAGCGGGGTTTACTACTGCACGCTTTAAGTGTGTACAGTAAGTATGGGGTAGTTCAGAGGCTGCTTGCAGCCTGTCCGTCATCCTCAGTGCTTTACCGTAGCCTGCTGAAGCCTAACAAGATTGTGGGATTGGAAACCGCGTCACGGGAGCGCTTTGGCAGTGATCCAGAAAGCTTTCTGCACTCCTCCCCCACACCCTTTTTCTTGTCATTTAAAGTATCCAATGGTAGCTTCCAGATGGGCAAGTAGCTCGCATAAATGCATCTGGCAGACGTCAGCCTAGCACTACCCACATCTGAGTCAGTGATTGGGAGCAGGCGATTTGAATGACTCTGTAAGACTGCGTCTCTCTCACATTAAGTGACCTTAATGGAAGCAGCACAGTTACTACACTTCACGGAGGAAACAAAGAAACGAGTGAATGAGGTTGGCTAATCAGCGAAATACTAGGACGGTGACGAAGATGGCAAGCACGCTGAACTTCACAAGTGATGCCCAGGGATGCTGAGCTGGTTTCCAAGTGATGCCCAGGGATGCTGAGCTGGTTTCCAAAGCTGCCTTATTTGTCGGAGCACGTTTCCTTTCTACTCCCATTCCCAGGCTGTTTTCATGCCTTTGTCTTTGTGCCCTTTCATGTGCAGGGGGAAGGTGCGTACTCGTTAATAATTCATAGAGCTCTGTAAGCAGCGCAAAACGGCCAAGAGCTGGGTTGTATATCTTGGACGGGCACTTTTCTATTTCTCGTCAAATAAGCCCTTCCTGGCAGCTATGTAGTACAAATTGTCATTCTTTATTCTTCAAAAATGGGTAGATTGTATTTTCATTTTCCTGTTTAATATTAGACAAAGGCTTATCTGTAACTTGATATTCCAATGCAACAATTTTCGAGCAAATCACTCATTCATATTGAATTCTGTTTCGGAAGAATTAAATATTTACTTGGTTGATTTTTTAATGATTTGACTTATTTTATTTGTAGTGAATTGTAATCTAGCAGCTCTCAAACTGACTGTATTTTGGTGTTTTCTGTGACATGAGATAGGAACAGACATCGATTCTAAGGTAATCTGATTTTGTGGTTCTTTCTTTATTTTACCCTATACTTGGGTAATTTCACAGTTACTTTACTTTAGTGAACACTTAATATCCTTGCTTAATTTGTGCTGGTGGTCCCTTCATCGGGCTTTGATCCAGCCCAAAAAAGTAACACAAGGAAGAGAGACGAGAAAAAAGTGACAAAGGCCGAAAGAAGGGATGAAAACAAACCTGCATGACCGAGATAGAGGGATGGAATGTCTGGTGTGTTAAAGAGGACTGAAGTGGAATGGAAACTATGCTGGCTTGGTATTACAAATCACTACCATCGATAGCACAGGCCGTGGGCTTCTGGTCAAAACTTTCTGCCCTGGAAGTTTTTCTTTTGCAAATTAAGCACTATGGATTTTTTTTATGTTGACGTTTTGGTTATCTTATAAATGGCATTGAATCGTACACTTTGCTAATACTTTTTTTTAGCTATTATTCGTTAGTAGCTTATTTTCCAAATCGTTTCCCAAATATACCACCAATTTTATTTTTGGCTAAAAATGGTATTGGTAAGTTCTGTATATTTTCATCCCTACGAAGCTATTTCATCCTATTAAAATGTGTCTACTGATTCAAACAACAGAAATAAGCACAACAGTCTGGTCAAAGATCTTTTAGTCTATTTTCCGAGCTATAAGCCATTGTGGTCCCTACTGCTACCTGCTTTGCTGTGATGGCATTACACGTGCCAATATTGATACCTTCTCATTGGATATTTACAAGCAGATAATCTAGTTTAAGATAAACGTGTTGCATTACTTAATGTTTCCCTTGATAAGCAATAGGGACAATCAAATTAAGGTTGGCTAGGAACTTGCGTGAGTGTGAAAACAATGTCATGGTTGGTTCTTTGTGAAAATGAAGATCTCTAGACTTTTAGTGTGTCAACTATAGTGTCAGGTTAATTGCATCCTCTTACAGAAGTGTAGACCCTTTGGGTAACTGATATACTCAGTTTTTAGCACCCATTCAAGATATGTTTTTTGTCTGGTTAGCTTTGCTGTACTGTACTTGTTAAAGGGGAGGAGCTCTGCACCATTATTCCCTTGGTAACACAACTTTAAAGTGCCTATTTCAGAATTGTATGGATCAAGCGTACTTAAAGCTACAAAAATGTGTTGTCTGTTAGGGATAATTCGGCATAAATTCAGCTTGTTAGGAAACCTGGAAATATTCTGTTGGTGGTTTATGCATGTCAGGATGCTATACTTTGGTGCATGGAATATTGCACCCAAAACTGCCTAGATATTATTTTGGGATGAATGGCCACAGTTACGGTTATTGTTATTGTTAGTGTGGTGCTTAATGGAGGCATAGGCCTATACCCATGTGTTGGGTGGTTTTTGCAGTTACATTCTGAAAATGCATAATTTTTAATTATGCAAATACGCTGTACCTAGACAAGTAGGCATTGTAGCCACAACAACCCCTCCCTCCACGTTTACTCTCTTGGGACCACCTGAAAGCAATTAAGTTTTGCAATGAACGCTAAGCCAACCAAAAAAAGAGAAACCTAAACCTGCCTACAGAATTGTATTGCGAACGTACGTTGTCATTTTATTTGGTAGAAATCCCTTTTAAAGTACACCTAAATGCTTTTATTTTTCGTTATGTCTTAGAGTAAAGTTTGAGTTTGCATTTGTTTTGTAGTTTCCATCAACCCATGTCTGTTTCTTGTGAAGTTGGGTGATTTGAAGCAGTGATGTGTACGTAGTTATAGTTTCTAATGACTATAAGAGTGTATGTTGTCATAGTGTTTTTGTGTATCCCACCTTTTCAAACAACATGGTAACCGTGTTTAAAAATTAAAGCACAATGACCGGGTGGCCCGAAACAAGGGCCTTCCTTTTGAGAATTATTTCCCAAGACTCCCTCAATGTGTTTATTACTCTAATTTAACAATGCTGGTAGTATCCCTAATCTCGTTATATGTATTTGTAAGTACGAGAATAGTGGCTCCCATCCTAAGCATTTTAGATGATTAGAACTATAACAAAAAATACAGAAACAGCATTCCTCAAACAATTAAATATTTTATTTAATTCACAAACAAACATAAATACATCTAAATTCTAATTTCAATAGTAAGATTGAAGCTTTTCCAAATTTAATTGAGTCCACTCGTCGTCCATCCTATATTCTGTTAGTTGCACTAGCACTGCTCCCACATATCAATCCGAGGTTACGAACTTTATTTTTACCTGCCAATTTTAATCTCCCTCACATTTACAGAACTGTTTAAAATGTTAAATTGTACATTTTGCTTCTTTAATTGTATACTTTTTTATGAATCTGTTAATATTATTGAATTTTCTAAGCAGTCACGGAATCACTGAGCAGGTTAACTACAGGTTAAGAATCTCTGTACTAGAATGTTCTCGCTTATTCATTTGCTTCCTATCAGCGAGTGCTGGGCAGCATTTCTGTATTACATCAAGAATGTGTCCTTGGGGGTTGGGCTTGCAACTTAACCACAAATGTGTTAAGTAGACAGAGAGTACTGATTATTGTTTTTCTATTAACATTGCTAGTGTGCCTATTTATCTGCAAATCTTTGCTCATGTGTGGTGTTTAGGTACAAAAACACCACCACATGATCTGGCTTTGGGAGGCCTCTCTGATGGTCCTAAAAGACTGATGCAATCTTTTTCCTTCCCTCTTCTCAGTCGTGTGGGTGTGTGTGGCTCTGGGTGTGTGGGTCTGTGTGGCTCTGGGTGTGTGTGGCTCTGGGTATGTGGGTGTGTGTGGCTCTGGGTGTGTGGGTGTGTGTGGCTCTGGGTGTGTGGGTGTGTGTGGCTCTGGGTGTGGGTGTGTGTGGCTGTGTGTGTGTGTGTGGCTCTGGGTGTGTGGGTGTGTGTGGCTCTGGGTGTGTGGGTGTGTGTGGCTCTGGGTGTGTGGGTGTGTGTGGCTCTGGGTGTGTGTGTGGCTCTGGGTGTGTGGGTGGCTCTGGGTGTGTGTGTGGCTCTGGGTGTGTGTGTGTGGCTCTGGGTGTGTGTGTGTGCGTGGCTGGCTCTGTGTGTGTGTGTGTGTGTGTGTGGCTGGCTCTGGGTGTGTGTGTGGCTGGCTCTGGGTGTGTGTGTGTGTGGCTGGCTCTGGGTGTGTGTGTGTGGTAGTAATTGCTGTCTGCTGAGCTCGTCCAGTAGGGTACAATAGGTCTTACATTTGCGAGAGATTACGCTGTTGGCAATGTAAATGACAATGCCATTTATCTGTCTGTTTTCAAATCCAACACATAAATAAAAATGTTGTCATTTACAATGCCAATAGCTCTAACTTTTGCAAAGGCGAAACCGTGCTTGTTTCTTCTGGTTAGGGGTCTATTGCAGATCAGCTTTCATAAATTTGGTGGTACTGATAAAGTAGGGATGTGGCAATATCAGTATAATGAGTAAATTGGCAATTCTCTCCTGGAACACTAATGGTTTGCGAACTAGTCCAAGGAAAAATAACATTATGCAATATCTCCGTGACTCAACTGCACAGATTATAGTACTCCAGGAGACTCACCTAGCCGAGTCTGAAATGCTTTCCCTGGTTAAAAAGAACAGGTGGATCGATATTTGTATAACGACATTGCAATCGATGCACACTAGAGGAGTGGCTATCATTTTTTTAAAAATCTATAAAGGCGAGAATGATCTCTAAGCTGGTAGACTCTGGTGGTTGGTGGGTAATAGCATCAGTTATAATATTGGGGTCTCCTATTACTATAGTGGGATACTATGGTCCTAATCATGATGATGACCCATCGGTTTTGAAGACTCTCTTTTCACACCTGTAGCTATTCCCCGAGCCGGTTATCCTAGCAGGCGATTTCAATATAGTTCTGGATCCCCTAGTAGATAAATCACCCTCTAACAGAGCTAAAATCTTATCTAAAACTAGGTCTTACCTGCTTGATAGCATGAAGCAGCTAGGGTATAACGGCATCTGGAGATCATTGCATGGGCTGCAAAGAGGAGTCATATTTCGAAACTACAGATATCACCACCAGTCTCGAATTGATTTTATTTTGATTAGTCAATCATTAGCTAACCTGGTTAAATCGACTTCCCATCTACCATTTCATTTATCAGACCATGCGGCGATTCTTTTAGATTTGGAAGGGTTTCCCAAGAGTCAATCAAGAAATTGGTCCTTTGATCGTTCATTGCTCTCCTCGCCAAATATCATCGATGCTCTCAACGTGGAGGTGCAGTCCTTTATGGAAGCAAATTTGGGTTCTGCCTCTCCAGGTGATATATGGGACACACTTAAAGCATTCTTAAGGGGCTACATAACTAATAAAGCTTCACATAAGAACAAGATCTACAGGGAAGCAGTGGCCTCCTTAGAATTAGAGATGACTAGAATTCAAACAGAAATTGCTAGGCATCCAGACGCCCTCTCGACCACAGTACACGAGTGCCAGAATAAAGTGACCACCTTAAAAGGAGAGCTAAGCTCAGTTCTAAATGCTAGGGTCTTTGAGAGATGGGAAGCCAGTAAGTTGGCACATTTTGAGTATGGCGAGGGGGCCGTTAAGCTGTTGGCCTGGAAGACGAAGACCGAGCAGGTTCGAAATAACATTAATTCAATTACGTCCGGTGGTGTAACATTCTCCACCGACGCTGACATTAGGGGAGTGCTTCGAGATTTCTTTAGTGAAATATACTGCGAAGATAAGAACGTTGAAACCAAGCAAGTTGAATATTGGCTGGCGGGGGTCTCTCTTCCTGCACTGTCACCAGAACAAAGCACTGCACTGGAAGATCCTATCTCTCAGGAGGAAGTTAGGCTGGCAGTTGCTAGTAGTAAAAAAGGTAGGGCATCAGGTCCAGATGGTCTGCCGTCTGAAATTTATAAAGCCTTGATTCCAACAATCCTCCCTTTCTTAACTGAGTTGTTTAATAAGATCCTCCAGGAAGGGATGCCCCCTCCTACTTCATGGGCTAGTGCCTCAATAACACTGATATTAAAACCAGGAAAATCAGCAACTAATTGTGGGTCTTATAGACCAATTTCTATCTTAAATACAGACTATAAAATCTTCACATCTGTGTTGGCAAATAGGTTGGGGGCAGTCGCAACAAACATCTTGCATACAGATCAAAAGGGTTTTGTAAGGGGGCGTCAGCTATACAAGTTGACCTATGATCTCATAGGTGCCATCGACATGGCGACAGTGGCGTCACTTTCCCTGGCAGTTCTTACTTTGGATGCCACCAAGGCCTTCGATAGGGTTAATTGGGTTTACCTATCGGAGGTCTTGGGTAAATTTAACATCGATGAAAAATGTAGGCGCGCAGTCAGACTCCTGTATAGGAATCCATCAGCCTCTATACTTGTCAACGGGGAATTATCAGACCCATTTAACATCACTCGGGGTACCCGTCAAGGTTGCCCCTCTCCCCCCTTCTGTTCGATCTGTATATAGAGCCTTTTGCTCAACGCATTCGGGACAATTGTAACATCAAGCCCTCGATTTTTGAAGGATGGGAGAGGAAGGTAGCCTTGTATGCGGACGATGTTCCAATTTTTTCCTCGGAACTTCGTTCGGCATTTCCGGCTGTAATTGCGTTGGCTGAGGAGTTTGGATCTGTGTCTGGCTATGAAGTCAATGCTGCCAAGACGGATATAATGGTCTGCAATGACCCTGTGCCTGTGGCAGGGGTACAGCTAAGTCCACTCCTGCGCTACTTGGGCCTAAATATACATAAGGATATAAACGAGATAGTTCCATCAAATTTCTCGCTTATCGCCAAGGAGTGTCGTAGGCTACTGAAATCATGGTCTTCACTTCCGTTATCTTTACTGGGCAGATCCAACCTAGTTAAAATCACTATTCTTCCGAAGGTTAAGTTTCTATTTAACACCATCCCCCTTTTTTTGAACCTACAATGATAGCTAAACTCCAAAGCGATATATGCTCTTTTATTTGGAATAATCGCATTCCTAGAATAGCTTGGAAGAAGATCAGGCGCCGAAGAGAGAAGGGTGGCTTGGCGGCGCCTGACCTACAGCTCTATGGGTGGGCCTTCCAGTTTTCCCATGCCAGGATGCTGTTAAAATCTCCAATAAACTCGGGATGTGGGCATGTGTTTGCGGCACTGCTTAGAGGGGAAAAGGTTGCTGATCACAAATTTTTGTTAAGTTTGGGGACCCCAAGTTTTTAAAAAAAGTAAAACTGAAGGTGTTAAGAGATATATCTAAAACATGGGTCAAACTTAGGCGTTCCATTAAAATTGATTATTATTCTTGTGGAGCTCCATTATGGAATTCACCTGGATCCCGAGCTGGCTCCTGGATAGCCTTGCAGTACCGCTGTGAGAGGCAGGATTGGTGGTATGGGGGGATCTTTTTGTCGAGGGAGGTGTTGAGTTCAAAAATAGGGGCTGGTTTTTCTAGGTTTAAATACCTGCAAATACAAAGCTGGGCACACTCACAGATTTCTGTTAAGGGTAGGTTTCAGTTAGGGGGTGATAGTGATATAGTGTCCCTCTTAACAGACAAGCCTCCAACTAAGAAAGAGGTCTCATTTGGTACAACCTTTTATTGGATGAGGTCGAGGGTGAGTTCCAGTTGCCTGATTTGCTGTGGGCCGCACATATTACTAACAATAGCGTGGAGAACTTGTGGTTCGAGTCTTTCAAGATCATGTGGAATATTGTGAAACCATCTTGGCTACGCCGAAACCACCTGTTCACTCTGCATAGAGCCTACTATTCGCCACAACGCCTGTCAAAATGTGCAGATAATTCACCTGTGTCATGCCCTAAATGCGGTTTGATAGCTGCCTCCGACCTGCACATGTTCTTAGATTGCCCACTTTTATCACCTTTTTGGAATGCGGTTTGCCTATCACTCTCCACTTCCTTGGGATCCCAAGATATATTATGTCCTGCTCTTGTTATCTTTGGGGTTTCTCCAGAGTTTATGGGGCTGGCAAAAAATTTACTTTTTTATGGTATTTTGTTGGCCAGAAGGGAGATATGTAGGAGATGGAAGGATCCGCTACCTCCTTCCTTGCTGGACTGGCGCACTTCTGTGCTACAAATATCGAAGTTGGACCTCTTAAGATCAGGCAACTCACGCAAGAGAAACTTCTGGCTTTTATTAAATTGGTAATGGTTTATTAATCGACCATGTTTTTTTTTTTTTTTTCCCTCCCCAAGGTCCAATGATTACGCTGCTTGCCACCTTTTCCACGTTTGTATATACCCAATAAGGTTGACATAGGTATATAAATGGGTATTTTAATGCAGCATATGACCCTGACGGTTGTTCCAATGTGGTGTCGTTGGAGTTTTGCATTATTTACTGAGGGGCAACTCGTGTTGCACCACTTAGAGCCCCTACCAGTTTACCTGTGACAGTAAGTTCATCTCCACGTGCTACTATTTGGTCACCAAGGGCGAAATATGAGGACACAAAAAAAAAAAATGAAAAAAAAAATAATTTAATTTACCATCCCCACTCCAGTATACATTAATTTGGGGTAGTTGCTGGACACTAATTAAATATAATTTACTATTCCCACTCCAGTCTACATTAATTTGGGGTAGGTGCTGGACTCTAATTAAATATAATTTACTATTCCCACTCCAGTCTATATTAATTTGAGGTAGGTGCTGGACACTAATTGAAATTAATTTACTATTCCCACTCCAGTCTACATTAATTTGTTGTAGGTGCTGGGCACTAATTAAATATAATTCACTATTCCCACTCCAGTCTACCTTAATTTGGGGTAGGTGCTTGACACTAATTAAAATTAATTTACTATTCCAACTCCAGTCTACATTAATTTGAGGTAGGTGCTGGACACTAATTGAAATTAATTTACTATTCCCACTCCAGTCTACATTAATTTGAGGTAGGTGCTGGACACTAATTAAATATAATTTACTATTCCCACTCCTGTCTACATTAATTTGTGGTAGGTGCTGGACACTAATTAAAATAAATTTACTATTCACACTCCAGTCTACATTAATTTGGAGTAGGTGCTGGACACTAATTAAAATAAATGTACTATTCCCACTCCAGTCTACATTAATTTGACATAGGTGCTGGACACTATTTAAAATGAAGTTACTATTCACACTCCAGTCTACATTAATTTGGAGTAGGTGCTGGACACTAATTAAAATTAATTTACTATTCCCACTCCAATCTACATTAATTTGAGGTAGGTGCTGGACACTATTTAACATTAATTTACTATTCCCACTCCCGTCTACATTAATTTTTTTAATTCAAAATTGTTAAAATAAAAATGTTTAAACAATTAAAAAAACTATACATTTTTATACATTTTTAAAATGTATATAAATAATTTTTTTCCTAACACTTCCCACCATTTTTAATATCTTTTATTGCTTTTTCTGATATATTGCTTACAATACATAGTACACAATATCCGAAATGACACTGTGTCATTAGAGCACATGACCATATTAGGACATTCGTATGGATGACATTGAGCCACTACGCCTATGTACATACATTTTATCGTAACCAGCAGATACATATCCGAGGATTCCGCCTTCGAAAAGTCTCATCATAGGAGTAGTCTGCCCCTTCAATGAAGGGAAAGAAGAGGAAAATGGCAAATGAAAAAAAAATAATAATAAAAAAATAATAAAAATGGGCAGACCTGTCCAGGATTAATGCAGTATGGAGAGGTCCAAGAGGCATTGCGAACTTAAGCTAAATATAGCAACATATACTGCAGTGGCCATATGGTAAGGTGTCTAACCCTTCTATCCGCCGCAGCGTTGGGCGGTGCGGCAATAAGAGAATTATTCTGCTCACGTGCCTCCAGCAATCTACAGCATTATACAGTTGGAACTCGGAATATTGACGACATGCAGTATCAGCCGCTAGGCAAAGGCAGTAAAGAATATAAGCACATCTCGATATTCAAAACATTAAAACCAATTTCCCAACGAAACAACAGTGGGACACTGAACAAGAAAGAAAATCAAAACATATAACAAAGAGTGTGGGTCTATAATTGAATATGTTGTCATGTGCCATCATTAGTGCAGGGTATCTCTCGTGTGGCATGTGTCATGTGGGGGCTAGGAGGCGTATAGACATCGCATCGGTTGGACTAGCTTAGGAGGCGGAAGGGATAAGAGCTCATGTAGCGGTCATGTCTTGTCTGTAGCGTAGTATAGTGGTCGCTGTGCGTCCGGTACTCGGAACAGCGGCATTACAGCGTGTCCTAATAAAGGCAGCCTGTCCATAGATTACGGGCATGTAGGGGTCACTTTGGGACCACCGTCATCAACGCGGCCACCCTCTCCGATAGGAGTGGCACTTGCGTGGTCACGGAATGCCGAGTCTATGACATGCATGGTGAAAGGCTTTCAAGGTGTCATCCCAGGGCTGTGCTATGGGGTATGTCCGTAATCCTGCCGTTTCTTCCCTGTGCAGTGTCGTGCTCTCTGCTCCCGCCCAGTTATCAAAGGAGGCGCGCCACTGTGCCACTCGGGGGGGTCACTATTTTTCCAGCGCTTGGTGATTAACCTTTTCGCTGTAATGAGCCCAAGATCCCAAAACCTGGCAGAGACTTTCGTCTGTTTCGCCCTTCTGTATACACCCAATGTGCATACCTCCCAGGTGTGCTGCATTACCTCACCGACACTCTCTGCCAGAGAAGCCGCTATTTTGCGCCAGTACGTTTGCAGCAAGGGGCATGACCATAGCATGTGTAAAAGGTCTGCAGCTACTAGTGTACATCGTGGGCATGCAGATGTTGTAAGTTTGAAATAGCGATTAATCTTGTCGGGTGACAAATACGCGCAGTGAATGATATAGTACTGTATTAGCTTGAAGCAGGAACTGCGCGGAACATTCGTGGCGCCAGCCAACACCACTGCCCATTCCTTATCCGTCCACGGCCGTCCCCTTTCCTCCGCCCATTTGTCTTGTAGGTTCTGTGAATTAAACTGTGTATGAGTAAGTAGCGCCTGTGCGAGCCAGTGCACCACATGAGAGCCATGGCCCATAACATGCAAATATTGCATAAGGAGGTGTGTCGGCAATTCCCCTGAGAGGTCACCCCAAGCTCTTGTCAGCGTACGTACAAGCGCTGCGTGCAGGAGGAATTGCCCCGCTGGGAGACCTGTGTCAGTAGCCAGTGTTGCAAAGGGAAACAGTGACCCTTCCGCATACAAATCTCCTACAGTGTCCACCCCTGCCCGCGTCCACTGTTCCAGCGTTGCCTCTGTGACTGCACCCCGTTCTCTGGGCGTACCCAGCAACGGGAGTACCGGTGCATACGGCAGCACGTCCCTGGTAAGTCTCAGGCTTCGCACATAGCAGCGACGCGCAACCGCTAAATGTAGCTGCAGAGGACAAGAAGTCTTGGTCAGCGGGTGAAACAGGGTGTGCACCTGTGTTAGCGTCAAGACTGTGGTGTCCGTAGCAGTATCTCCCAGATTTTTCCCGCTTAGCCAGCTTGCCACCCATTGCAGCTGCGCCGCCAAGTAGTACAGCTCCTGGTTGGGGACTGCTAGGCCCCCTGCACCCGCTGGTGCATGTAGCGTCTTCAGCGCTACACGGGGTCGCCCTTTATTCCAGATAAGGCTCCTGACGGAAGTTTCCAGCTCGCGGAAAATACGTACGGGGACGTAGACTGGGAGGTTGGCATAATAATACAAAAGCCTCTGTAATACTATCATTTTCGCTAGTGTGATCCTGCTGGGCACGTTTAGGGGAAGGGTCTTCCAAAAGGCCATTTGTGCGTGCAAGGAGGAGATCGCTCACACCAGGTTGCCTTCCAATATATCCGTGGGGGTTCTATAGATATAAATTCCCAGATATCGGAACATGGTTGGGTGCCAGGTCAGGCGTCCGCCGTTGACTGTTATAACACATTTGGGTGTATCTGCATTGAAGGAATACACTCCAGATTTGGCCCAGTTTACTTTAAGTCCTGACATTGATTCAAAAGTGCGGAATATATCAGACAAGACCAACGGGAAACGGGTCAGGTCCCTAACATACAGTAGTAGGTCATCAGCATACACGGACACCGTGTGCAGAGCGTCTGCTAGGGGGATCCCCCAATCCGTACCGCTTTCCCGCAGGAGGGCCGCTAGTGGCTCCATCACCAAGGAAAAGAGCAAGGGGGATAAAGGACACCCCTGTCTGGTCCCTCTCTGAACACGAATGGCGTCTGACAGCAGCCTACCGGTGCGAACCCGCACCGTGGGCCTCTGATACAGTAGCTCCACCATTTGGATATAGTCGTCCCCAAGTTCATACTTCTGCAGCACTGCTACAAGGTAAGGCCACTCCACAGAGTCGAAAGCTTTCTCTAGATGGAGCGCTAAGCATCCCGAGTTAGGCCATTGTTTTGTAGCGAAGCTCTGCACTCTAAACAAGCGCCGGATATTAAGGGAAGTGCTAAGAGTCGGGACAAAGCCGTTCTATGACAAGGTCAGGTACCAATGGAGCTAATCGCTGTGCTAGCGTAGAGGCTAGGATTTTGTAATCCGTATTTAGGAGGGCCAGTGGGCGATAGGAGCCCAAGTGCATGCTGTCTCTACCGGGCTTCGGGAGGGATATTAGGGTGGCTTCATTAAGCGTAGGCGGAAGGGAAGAATCAGAAATAGCTGTTGCATACACCCTTAGGAGTTCCGGAATCAGGAGTACAGAAAAGGCCTTATAGAACTCTGCAGGCAGTCCATCCGGACCCGGGGACTTACCATTGGATAGGGAGAATATGACTTTGCACAATTCGTCCGGTGCGAGCGGGGTCCCTAATTCGTCGCGCTGCGCATCTGTCAACGCGGGCAGGATGATGGTAGAGAGGTACTCAATTATGCTAGCAGTAGGAACCTGTAGCTTAGAACGGTACAGAGCCTCGTAATGTCCCAAAAAGGCGTCATGAATGTCCCTCTGCGTGTACACTGTGGCACTTTGCATGGTATTTATAGACATCACCGGTGATGTCATAGCGTCCTGCCTGATCAACCACTCTAGTAACTTGCCTGGTTTGTCTCCTAGGTGATGAGTGCGTGCTGCGTGGGCGGCATAGTTTAAATGTTTCAACCATAAACACTTCCCACCATTATCCCCTATAACTACCACAACTCACTCCTAAATTATATATATATTTTTTAATTTAAATTTTTATAAAATATTTTTAAAAAATTTACATTTTGTAAAAATATATATAATTTTTAAAACAATTGGCTAACAAATTGTTAATTTTTAAATCACTCCCCACCCTTATCCCCTATAAACAATATAAATCAATCCAAATTATTTTAAAATGAATTTCCAAATGTAAAAATGTATTTTTTTTAAAATTTTAAATTTTAAAATATAAAAAAATTACCTATATCTACTTTTTAAAAACACTCCCCACCCTTATCCCCTATAAACAATAATAATCAATCCAAATTATTTTAAAATACATTTCCAAATTAATTTTTTTTAAAAATATATATTTTTTTTTAATTTTTAATTTTAAAATTTAAAAAAATTACTTATATCTACTTTTTAAAAACAATCCCCACACTTATCCACTATAAACACTACAACTCAATCCTAATTTTTTTTCATTTTTTCAAAATTTTAATTTTTTTAAATAATATATTTTTTTAATTGAAAAAAATATATATAACCTATAATATCTACATTTTTAAAACACTCCCCCACCCTTATCCCTTATAAACCCAACATCCCGCTCCTAAAATATTTTCTATAAATATATTAAATATTTGAAAATATTTCAAAAATATACTCAAATTTTCACAAAATTACTTTTAATTTATACATTTTTACAACACTCCCCTCCCTTATCCCCTATAAACCCAACATCACGCACCTAAACTTATATATAAAGTTTAAACAAACATAAAAAATTACATTTCTTAAACACATTACAATTACAAAATTACAATACAAACAACAAAATCACATAAATAAACAAATATAACTAAAAACTACACTTTATTGATATTTTTGCACAACGATATTTTCACATTCGATATTTTTAACTTCGATATAATAGTACACATACAAAAAACGATATTTTTGAAGTCGATATTAGATAATTCGATCTATATTGCCATTGATATTAAAACATCGATAAGGGAAAAAAGGCGATTGACCCATGGTCTTACAGACCTATAACATTGATGAATAACGATACGAAAATATATTCGACAGTATTAGCAACAAGATTTGCAGAGATAATTGGTAATTTAGTTAGTGATAACCAACACGGATTTATTCCTGGTAGAGGGACAACTCACCACACCAGAAAAGTTATAACCCTGTTTGATGCCGCTGAGGTCACAGGGGACCCGATGGCTGTAATGTTGTTAGACGCAGAGAAAGCGTTTGATCGGGTCTCCTGGGATTATCTCTGGCATATTTTAAGAAGAGTAGGTATAAAGGGGGGTTTCGTGAAAGCCATACAGACATTATATATAGATCCGGTAGCAGCGCTGAGAGTTAATGGGGGGACTACGGATCAATTCTATATTAAGAGAGGTACACGACAGGGATGTCCATGTTCCCCTATTTTATTCGCCATGTATCTGGACCCACTAATCCGTAAGATAGAGCTATCTCCAGATATTCCCTCACAGAATACATTACTTGGCCCTTGTAAGATTTTAGCTTACGCCGATGACGTGGTGGTGGTAACACCAAACCCCACGGAGGCAATCGAGAGGATAGAGGCGGAAGCTCGTAAATTCGGGCATATATCGGGCTATGCCCTGAATACCACAAAGACGCAGATTATCAAAAACTCTAAGACAATCTGCAGAGATAACCGGGTGGTCCAACAGGGACTTTATTTAGGCATTATCATCACTGCTGACCTCAATAATCTTGTGGAAAAAAATATAGCTCCAATAGTTGAGAAGGTTAAAAAAGATCTTGACCGGTATGAGAATTTACACTTATCTTTAGTAGGCCGTGTTAATATTATTAAAATGTTGATTTTGCCGAAATTTCTGTACATATTTAGAACAATTCCACTAGCTATTGACAATAAGTGGTTTAAAATTTGTGAACAAATGATTAACCGTTTTATCTGGGCAAAAGGCAAGACGCGGAGGGCGCTGAGATACATGTCACTTCCACGGGAGAGAGGAGGTTGGTCATTACCAGATCTAAAGTTATATTACTGGGTCGCAGCACTGCAATATATGGGAGGGTTGATTGGAGGGGCTGAAGTGGAGGGTTGGGACAAGCTAGGGTCTTTAGCAATATATGGTCTGGCTCTAGGTATGAATGCTGAAAATGTGTTTCTAAGATTTACAGAAGGCAGCTACTTCAGAAGAACACGCTTTAAGACAGTAATAGCGGCGCATAACATTTGGAAAGGGTTTTCAAAAAAGGTGGGAATTGGGAAGTTCAATTTCTATACCAGATTGAAGGATAACCCCTCCCTACCTAGCGAGATTTTTTCAGGAGCTGTCTTTAAAGAATGGTACAGTCACGGGATAAGAAAAGTTGGTGATATGATGGGCCCACAAGGGATTCTGAAATTTGTGGATTTACAAACTAGTTTTTTATTAGACACCAAACACTTTTACAAATACCTCCAAATAAGAAGTTACCTTTTGAAAAAGCAGGGGGGTACACTGGGTTTTGGAAAAAGTACATTGTTAGATCTTGTAGAGAATGGCTCTGACTGCACTATTAGAAGATATTATTTAGAAATGACTATGTTAAAAAAAGATGACTTAGAGAAGTGGACAGATAGATGGTCATCAGATCTGGAACTGGATGGGGATGTCTTTACTGAGTCGTTAGAAATGGGGAAGACAATGTTATGTTCATCATCCCTCCAGGCCCAGCACTATAAGATGCTATACCACCTATATTACACACCAGCGAAGATCGCTCAGTGGGGCGGTACATCAGGTACTACCTGCTTTAGATGCGGAAGCTTTAATGCTGATTTGATACATATCTTCGCATCCTGTCCACATCTAGACAAACTGAAACAGGACATCGTGGAATTTTTTCAAAGGGCAATGTCAATAACAATAGAACTAACACCGGCCACCATGTTGTTGGGGATCTGCTCAGAACAAACGGGTTGTAAAAGTTTTATATTTGTTTCAATGGCGATCCTGAGGTTAGTATTGGCCTCTGCCTGGCTGGAACCTAATTCACCATCATATCATCAATGGCTAGGAAAAGTAATGTCAGCACAAAAACTGGAAACCGCTGTATATGCTAGGAGGGGTAAAAAGGGGAAGAAGATGGGCACGCAAATTTGGGAACCATTTATACGTTGGAAGTATGGATCAGATGCTTAAGCTATTAAGTTACTACCTACATTGTATATACAGCTCACATTTGGTTTATTGGCTTGTTTATGTATGAATATGCTTGGGTATTTATGTTATGCATTTATTGTGCCCTGCTCATGTCAGTATAAAATAAGGGGAAAAAAAACTAATAAATTTTTTTTTTTTAAATAAAAAAAAATAAAACATCGATATTTTGTCACATCGATATAAAAAATTCGATATTATGTCTACTTACCGTAACAGTAAAGATTAGTTCAATACCATAGCTGAACGCAGTACGACACCGCCTTCGGGCACACAAGCAGACAGACAAACCCTCCCCCACTCGTAAGTAGACACAGTCTTCCAATATGCACACAATATGGGTAGTCTCCTCACCCCTCAATACAGCTGCAACAGAAGGCATTCCTCACCTGCACAGGAAAGACACTAATTCAGACAGCTTCTAGACAATCGTGTTCAGCTCTGCACCACCCCACAACAGTACAGAGCCAAGTAACAGGATCGGGATGTAAATCACTCAGGGCTAGTTGGTGAACTCTAACCCACGCCACAGCCTGACATGACGCATGGACAACTCACAACTTAATTGTCACATTGTCGACATGTACACAGAAACTGTAATTTGCTGTACAGCTGTTTGTTTGCAGTCGCTTTAATTCATTTATTAGGAGTCTTTTTTTCAAAGGGATGGTGTCGTAATTCATTGAAAGATCAATGATTAAATGTCAAAGTTTTGAACCTCTGTGTGATAAGTTAATACCGGTGTTGCAGACAGCACCATTTCTCAAAGACAAGTCTACTGCGTCCATTTGCACTAACACAAGATTGTGAATGACATTCACAATCATGTGTGTTAGTGCAAATGTGAATGATGCTGCATATGGTGTTCACAGGCTCAGAAGAAGCACAGAAAGTGTTTGTAAGCGTTGAAAGTTAGATACAGCCGCACTGATGTACATTTCACAATATTCTTCTACATTTGACCCTTTAGAGTCACTAAATGTGCTGTTGTGCCCCATTAAACAAATAAAAGGCGATGATGGACGAAGTGCTAAAACTTTTCAGACACTCACCCCCAGTCACAGATCTGGGCTGAATCCAACATTGTTCTTTAGCTCACTTCACCACCCCAGTTCAGACCCAACTATATGCTAATTAGTCTTGGCCCTGTGCCTCAAAAGAACAGTACAACCCGAACTGCCAAGCCAGGTCTTCCCGGGACCAGAAACAAGCATCCTGGAACCGGTTTTGGGGCATCACCCCATATCAGCCAGGCTAGCCTGAATCCAGTGGCAAAGTGAGCAAGGGACGCACTTCACAGGGTATGCCCAGACGTCGGTCCTTTGCTCATTTTCTTGTGTCAAAAGAATCATCCTGGACTCTTTGCCCTCAGTGAACCGCTAAATCAATGCCGTCTCGTCACCTGCTTCCACATGCTCCGCCTGCTCTGAAAGATTTTCAAGTGGGTCCGAGACATGGAAAAGAGTCATCACCAGTAGACTCAACTACAGCAACACACTCTACACCGGCACCATGAAAAATCTCCAAAAGAAGTGCAGAACATCCAAAACACCTCCGCCAGACTCATCTTGAACCCCGCTCGCTGCAGCCACATCATCGACCATCTGAGAAACCTTCCCTGGCTCCCGGCCAACAAAATGATCACCTACAAGCTCCTCACGCATGCCTACAAGTCCTCAAACGCTGGACCCACATACCTCATCCCTCGCCTCCCTTCCACATGCCCACCAGACATCTCTACTCTGCCAATCAGGCCCTGGCCACCATCCCACGGATCTGCAGGACTACAGCCAGCTGGAGGAAGATCCTTCTCCTACCTTGTAGCTAGAACCTCGAACTCCCTTCCTCTGCATCTCAGGCAATCACCATCTCTGCCTCAATTCAGGAAGGACCTCAAGACCTGTCTCTTCGACTGAACAGCAGACACCCCTAGCCCCCACAGGGGTCTAGGGGCCTTCAGACCCTTAGGGGTGAGTAGTCGCACTCTACAAACCTTGATTAATTGATTGATTGAATGACAGCCACGCCAGAGCTGTGTCATCAAAGTATGCAGCTATCTCTGTCTCTGTGGACGTCCCAGGAGATGCATATAGATTCTCGGAGAAGGCAGATAGAACCTCCAATGTATTGTAGTGATCTTTTCCATCTCTCCCCCCAGTTCTATCACTTGATTTTTTCCCCCAGGTGGGTTTTAGCACGACCTGGCCACCCTCCCTTCCCATATGCTCTCGCCACATGTCGCCAGGAGATGTAGCGCAGTTGCCATTCTGCCCTGTCATTGTAGTCTGTAATTTGTTCTCGGATGTTGGTCGTGATATAGCATCAGAAATTACTAGGCTGTTGCAACAACATTTCAAAGAGTGCTCTACCCCCCACCCACATCAGAACCCCGAACATGCTAAAGACCTCCTTGTAAGAAGAAACCAGTAGAAATAATGACAGAAACAAATGACTGCTGACTGCAGGCAGAAGAAGCTGCTGATGCACTACATTTAAAACCCATGTGGGGTATACCCGCTGAGGGGCTGCCAGAGTCCCAGTTACCCACCTGGTGGATGGGGGAGGCCGGGAGACTCGTGAATGTCGGGCTTATAGGACAAATATGAATTGGGTGGTGTGGATGGTAGCAGCAGTCAGTATACGTTACAGTTCCCAATGCAGTCTATTCCAGATTGAGCTAGGGCGGTGGCATCATAGTGTTACAACTAACCATCGGAATGAGGTCTATTGGCCTCTGTGGCCACTCACCACACCTAGCCAACCAAATTTCGAACATGGGACCAAATGGGCCTGCTTATCTCCATAGACACCTACAAAGGGGAAAAACAAGGCATTAGCAGCAACCATCCTCAAATCGGCTGACGAACATCATCTCTCTGTTGCGTCAGGAAGGACAGGACCTTTTGGGCAAAGGGGCCATCAAGAGAGAACCGACATCAGAAATAGGCAGTGGTTGTTATTCCCGCTACTTTCTGTTTCTGGAGAAGGATAGAGGCCTCCTCCCTATTGTAGATTTCTGCCCTCTTAAGGACTTCCTGAAGAAAGAGAAACTCAAAATGCTCACGAAACCTTAGGTTCTGTCTGTCCTAGACCCCAGAAACTGAATGGTAACGTTGGACTTGCAGGACCAGTATGTATTTCCATATACCCGTCCTGCTGTCCCACGTTTCGCAGTGGACCACGAGCATTTTCAGTTCCCTGTGCTGCCCTTTGGCTTCACCAGCGCCCATCTTGTGTTCACGAAAGTGATGGCGATGATCACATCCGATCTGCAGAGGTCAGGAGCTTCAGTCTTTCCCCTACCTTGACGTCTGGCTGTTAAAGAGACGGACTCACCCCAGGCAGTTGTCACCCACCTCTGGACTATTGAGGACCTCCTGCATTCACTGGGATTCACTATCACTGGGCTGAAGTGACACCTGACTCTCTTTCAGACTGTATACATCTGCCATTGGGCTAAGTTTGTGGCTTGATGCACTTTAAAACATGCTGACACTCTTTCTGCATGCTTGTCCCAGGAGTTACTTTTTATTTTGTAGTTAGCCCGTCAAGTCTTTGCTCTATGCACATTTCAGGGGTATCTTTCGGCCATCTAATTTATTTTGCGGTTGCCGGCTCAACCCTCCCTGTTCAAGTCACCTCTTGTGCATGATTTCTGAAGGTCTTCAACATCTGTTTCCTCCCAAACCTGTCGTTATGCCACAAGAACTTTTGCATCTGACCCGGTTTGCAGACCCACCTACGGAGAGATATTGCTTTGGTATCTATTATAAGGTAGGGAATCTGCGGCTAGAAGTTTCTATCTGATGAACAAGTTACTTTCTGTCAAAAAGGCCTTTTCTAGGAGAGAGCCTGTCTAGTTGAAGATTCCCTATTGACCCTCCCAACCGCCCCGTTTCTGGAAACCGGTCTTCCTACCTAAAAGGATTCTGTAGGCCCTTAGGTTCTGCACACAGTAAATCAGCCTTCTACGTAGCTCCGTGCTTCTAGTGCAGAAAGCGTCATGTAAAGAAAAAAATGTCAGCACGCTGGTGTGGCGGTATATAGGCACCACACATTTCCCATTCGGGGAGGATGACGCAGATCCGATAGGCGGCACATACTGTTGCAGAGGTATACTCTGCTCTGGATTTTCCACATACAGTGAGATTGTGATTCAAAGCTCAATCGAATATTAAGGATTCCTCATAATAGTTGAGCTTAAGAAACCCTTCATCGGAAATTAAGAATCTTAGCTGGAGTGATGGGAGGAAATATCAATATTACAGAGGTAGCACTACAGAGAAACGTTGATGCTGAGATATACATTTGCAGAGACTCACATAAATTCATAATTCTACAATGATTTTTTAATTAGACGAAAACAGAATAAACCTCTTAAAATGAATTCCCTAACAACAAAAATGTCATCCACCCGTACCTAATTATATCTCAATCAACACTCTACCTTACCTTAGCCAAACACCCTCCATATTCTAATCCAGACCCAAACCATAAATCATAATCTTGATCTAATCCATTCTACTTATGCTTACCCTATTCCTTTGTGGCACATATACTATTACTATCTGTATTTAGTTAAATATATTTTTAATTAACACAAATCTATTAAATGGATTTTAATTTTAATTAAACAACACTATGGGTTCTTTATGAGGATATTTCCCCTTAGTATTGTTTCTCTTCAGTAGTTTATCTACAGAGGTATTTGTCTGTTCTGGATTATCCTTAATGATGTAATTCCTTATAAAAAATGCCAGTAGTTTCCAAATACTGTTCCTGGGGTTCCTAAATAGGTACAATTACAAAAGTCCAAATGTGATAGAACAAATGCGTTTCAAACAGTAATCCACCGAGCAAAGCAACGATCTGTTTCAGCATAGGAAGACTGAAACAAACAGGCTTTTGTCACTGGAGTGATTTGCGAGCTGACATATGGAAGCATTTTAACATGCAACAAGAAGGCAGAAGCAGAGCCTACCAGCGAAGGAAATTAGGTTCTGACACGCAAATGGGCATTCAACTGGTGCAGAGGGCTGCATAATAGAAGAAAATCACATGGGCTTCAATTTGGCTCCAGCCCTGGTAGTAAGCAAAGCCAAAACTGCCCAAAGACCAGTGCTCATGACCAACATCTGCAGCACACTTGAACCTGGTGAGCAGAAATAGACCAAACAGTCCAGTGCTGGTCCAGAAGGTTGGACCAGTACACAGTGCACACCATTTTAATCAATCAGGATTGACCACATGGTCGGCAGGCATGTTAAGATGATATAGTTCTTTGAATTTCCTGTGCACCCTGATGGAATAGTACAAGTTCCAGCACTAAACATTGGTCTAGCCACAGGATGAAATATGAGAAGGCGTAGTGAATGTCAGAACAGCTGAAAATAGCTACCCTCTACAAGATCTGAGAAACTGACGGAACTGTGAGGCCACACCTGATGGTGAATGTAGGCTTCTCCAGATGAGAAAACAGAAGCCTAATGCAAGTATGGAGCCATGTATCCCTGAGCTGCTGTGGTTGGGGAGGCTGGCCATGATCTCTACTGAGGGAAGCAAGAGGTAGCTGCACCAAAGGTTGGTTCTTGCCCTGGGTACAAGCAATGCTGCCTGGGAATTGGCACTCGCAGCAGAGGCTGGAAGCACATAAACATGCAGAAAGATGGCAAAAGCAGAGCCTACGAGCGAAGTAAATGAAGTTCTGACAAGCATATGGGCATTGAACTGGTGCAGAGACCTGCAGAATAGAAGCAAATGACATGGGCTTTGAATTTGGTTCTTGCCCTGGTCGCAGGCAAAACTAAAGCTGCCCAAAGAGCAGTGCTCATAACAAACATCAGCAGCACACCTAAACCTGGTGAGAAGAGTTAGACCAAGCAGTCCAGTACTGGTACAGAAAGTTGGACCAGTGCGTGGGGCTCACAGTGGAGCTCCATCCCATGAAATAAAATGGATAGTCACACAACAGCGAGAAAAGAGGAGTTAACCCTAAGGAGTAAGGAGTCACTCTGTTCAGTGCACTGGATCTAATGACTGTTGTATCTTCCACACACAGTGGGACTTATGCTACACACCACTGAATGAACTGACTTTATTAGTCCCCTGGACAGAACTGTAAAGGCGTCATATCTCCACATTGATAGGTAATTTAGGGGGCGGTTGCCTGTCTTTACATATTTTATATAATAACACCCACTTCTGAGACACCTCAAACTCTCATCCTGAAACAACTGAACACAGAGAAATTCTGTAAAAGAATTAAGAGGCAGACAACATAAATAATCATCCCATAAAATACACTGAGTAGTGGAAAAAGTGAAGAAATTAGGTTAGAAGGAAGGAAACGATGAGGGGCGCCAAGCACAAGTATACAGTATGACATACTTATCTAAGGAGAGAAAGCTTGTGAAAAAATGGGGAACTAATGCAGACTAATAAAACATTTAGCTCAACAAGAGCATTTGTGACAAGATCAAACGAAGACCAAAGCAAAATGGGTGCACTGCGCCGATCTCTGGAGCAGTGAAAGAACGACGAGAATCTATCCTGAGTGAAGTGCTGATGGCAAGATGGGAAGAAATAACTCCCTGCATGGTAGAATTTTTTTTTTCTCTCTTTGTCCTCATTCTGCCAGTTCACTTGTTGGCACTACTCGTTTCCTGTACTGGTGGTCCAGATCAGGTTAGAGTCATTTCAACGCAATAGAGAGCAGCCGTTTCCACTTCCACCCTTCCCTGGAGTGCCCGTAGCACGGAAGGAAATAGGACCAACGGCTGACATAGGCTTAATCATTGGACTTTGTACTTTTCAAACCAATAAACCAGCTTAGCCCATATTTTCTCTCGACTACTAGGATCACATATCGGGTCCTGTTTACTTGTTTATATAACGCTTTTTTTACATTCCACGAAGAGAGGTGGAGCGTCTGTTTTCCACAATTTACAGATCTCTCGTCTACCCAAAAGAATTACATAAAAAATAAGTCTTGCATCCGATCTACTGATTGCAACATCGTCCTTATTCCAAACTCCGAAGAAAACCAGGGCAGGACTTATCCTCACTGAAGTACCTATAACTTCAATAAGGAATTCGCACACCTCGGACCAAAACTTCATCATATCTGGGCATGTTAAAAACATATGGAGATCGTCTGCAATCGTATTTCTACATTTTAGGCATACATAATGAGTCCCTGAGAATTTCTCTAGTTTTGCTGGAGACCAGTATAACCTATAAGCGGTAACAAAATGGTTGTGTTTTAAATAAGCAGGTTTAACAGATTCTCGAAGGAGGCTTTCCATGTTTCCCTCAAATTTATATTCGGCATAACCTCTCCCCAGAGCTTCTGTGTATCACTATCTAAATCGTCTTCTGCCTTAACCAAAGTATTGTACCACAAGGGTACCTCCTTCTTAACTGTATCCATTCCCACTGCTTGATCTAACCAGGAATCCTCCTCCTCTTCATTCCAGTCTTAGCACCCCCACCATGCAGAAGGCTGGTAATATTTAAATCTGGTGAGTTGACCCCCTGTAATCGCATTCAAGGATCCCCAGTCAACCAAGTCAGTACCCACCTTCAGGTCTCCCCAGCAAGAAATACCCACGTACTTTAAAAGAAGGCTAAGAGAATCACCCAGACACTCGGGGGTCCCGGGGGATTCCCGAATCGGGCCCTAGACGAGTAATAAGAAATTCCCCATTTCTTACGGATTAGAACCTATATTTTCAGTGCTCCCAATAGCATCTTTAGCCTTACTTTTTTGAAGAACTTGGGATCTCCAAACTTAAACAAAAACTGATCTTGTCCCTCCCTCATATCTCCAAGCATTGCTCCAAAGAGGGTACCTACAGCAGAACTGTCCACTTTATTTAAGAGCATCCGACAATTCTTAAAGAAAAAAGCATGCCCATATATCAACAAATCTGCACAGGCCAACCCGCCCTTCTCCAATCTCCTCCTTAACTTCTTCCAAGATATGTGAGAGCCCTTGGATGCCCAGATAAAACTAGCTAGCCTTCCCTGAAGCTTGGCTATCTCTCTTTTGTCAAAGAATAGTGGAATAGAATTAAACAAAAAAGTAATTTTGGGTAGAATCACCATCTTGATGAGATTTACCCTACCATATAAATTGAGAGGTAAATGTGCCCATCTCACCAACAACCTCCCTACTTCCTGGCTAATCCTTTTACAATTCACCGTGGTGACATCTATCAATTTCTGAGTTATGGTGATGCCAAGGTAACGCATACTCGTCTTTGCCAACGGCTGTTGCTTACGTTGATTCCATTCCATAATTATGGTCTTGTTTGTATTAACCTTATACCCTGAAATGTACCCGGATAATTTCGCTTTTCCCATTAATAGGGGAATAGACACCTCTGGACTGCGGGTATAAAGTAGAAGGTCATCAGCATAGAGGGCTAACCTATTTATTTATTTATTCTATTTATTTTGAAAGTTTTATAGAGCGCGACCAAGATCCTGGCCGATATCAGAGCGCTGTACAATCAATAAATGTTACTTATACATAAAAAAGAGCAAATCAAAAACAAATTTACAGGGGCGTAATGTAAACAGCAAATAAGTATGAAGCGATTTATACAGTCTGTCTCGTAGTGTGAGACTGAGGGGCGATGTGGTGCAAAGGTTGCTTACAAGGGTCTTTATCCCGTTCAGGTTGAGGGTTTCTATGGACCCTATTCATGTGAATTTGGCCATGAGGATGGCTTTTACTTGCTTTTTGAATGAGGCAGTGGAAGGGTTGAGTCTAGTTTCTGGGGGTAAGGCATTCCAAATTCTAGGTGACATCCCGGAGAAGGTTCGGTTATATGTTTTTTTCTTATTGAATTTTTGTGGTTTCAGAAGTAGTTATTCTGCATTTCTTGAGGGTTTGATCCCACCCGAGATAGTCAGCTTCTGTGCTAGGTAGCTGGGTGCATTATGATGCATGGGTTTGTGCGCCATGCAAGCTATTTTCAGATGGATTCTGGCGTCCAAGGGTAACCAGTTCAGGGATTGCAGATCCGGGGAAATGTGGGAACTTTGTTTAGAGCCAGTTATGAGTTTTGCTGCTGCGTTGATTGAGGCTCGTAATGGAGCAGTCGAAGCTTTGGGTAGACCGCATAGAGAGACACATCCGTATTCTACTCTGGGAATAATTAGAGATTGTACTGCTTGCTTGAAGTCATTGTCTGGTAGGTAGGGTTTCAGCTTCCGCAGTGTGTGTATCTCGAAGTTTGCTCCCCTTGTAGCACTGCTGATATGTTTTTGCATGTTAAGGTTGCTGTCCAGTGTTATTCCTAGTGACTTCGCCGAGTCCACAATGGTGGGTTGCACGTTAAGTGCCGTAATGTGTTTCATCCAATCTTGCATTTTGGGGATTTATGCAGGTGGAGCTATTAGAAGGAATTCAATCTTTAAGGCATTCAATTTGAAATGATTTTCTGCCAGCCAGGCTTGGGTATTTTTAGGCGTATTGAGCAATTTGATGTCCTCTAGGGTGTGGATCTTAAGGTATAGTTGCGTGTCGTCTGCATACATGTGATATTGCACGTTCGAGATACGTACAATTTCGGTGAGTGGTTCCATGCAGAGATTAAACAGTGTAGGAGATAGTAAGGACCCTTGTGGGACTCCCAAAGTCATTGGGACTGGTTTGGACAGTGATTTACTGACTTTGAATTGTTGTGTCCGATTTTGGAGAAATGAGGAAAACCAACTTAGTACTGTCCCGTGTTCCTGTGTTCCAGGAGGTTTAATAGGTTCTCATGTTTGACTGTATCGAAGGCTGAGGAGAGGTCTAGAAGGATGAGTAAGCAGGAACCATTTTGATCGAGGATTTGCAGTGCGTCGTCAATTATGTGTGTCATGGCTTATTCGGTGCTATGACCTGCCCGTAGGCCTGATTGGTATTTGTTATGGAGGTCAAAGTGATTAATATGCTTTGTTAGTTGTAGATACACATTTTTCCAGGAGCTTGGCCAAGGTGGGAATATTGGAAATAGGGCGATAATTGTTAAGGTCCGTGGGGTCGGCCATGGGCTTCTTTAGAATAGGTGATACTTGGCCTACTTTGAGGCAATCTGGGGTGCAACCTTGTTGAAGTGAACTGTTTATGATCTTGGACCATAGAGGTAGAAGCAGAGGAGTTGGTCTTTGACTGCATTTGCAGGAAGCGGGTCCGTGAAGTGATTGGCCGGGTTCAGGGCACTGAGAATGTTGCCAATATTTTCTTCGGAGTAGGTGGTAAATGAGGACCAGGCTGCCTCGTTTTTCCGGTTAGGCTTTGTGTGAGTTGGCATGGTGCAGTTGGGAGTGCTGGGGGGGTTTGTGGATGCGGTCTCGCATGTAGGGCTAGATCAATTAGGAGGTCGTTCTTGATGGTGTCGGTCTTCAGAGAGAAGAAGGTGGAGAACTCTTCGCAGTTTGGCTGCGGACACGTTATGTCTTGTGGACGTTGAGGAGCCACCTTCGATTGGGATTTGATAAGTTCGAAAAGTTTTTGGGGACGATTTCTTGCCTCGTCAAGTTGTCGGCTGAAAAAGTCAGCTTTGGTGTGTTTGATCTTTCGGAAGTATGCATTTCTCCTTATTCTGAGAATCTTGAGGTGCTTGGCGGATGGCATCGATCTCCAAGCACGTTCAGAAGTTCTGAGTGAACGCCTCTCCTCATTGAGTATTCCGTTGTACCAGGGGTTGGAATCTTTTATCGAGGGTCTTTTTAATTGAAGAGGTGCTACCTCATTTATTATCGAGGTCATGGTAGAGAGGTAATGATTGGTGGGATCGTGTACATCGGAAGACCCGGCAGAGGGTAACAGTCGTTTGTAACAGGAGGATGGCAGAGTGTTGGGGTTGATTTTTTTCAGATCTCTTTTCCACACTTTTGGTCTTGTGGATTGAGCTGAGGTCAGTTTCACAGTTTCCTTAATGGCAAAGGTGATAATGTGATGGTCTGACCAATCACACGGTTGGATCGACTCTAGTTGAATGGAGTCTCTTTTAGAGATTATTAGGCCCAGGATCGAACCTTTATCGTGAGTGGGGGAGTTGCTGAATTGGGTTAGGTCTAGGTCAACTAGGAAGTTCTTGAGACTGTTACCACTGTATCATTGTGATCATCCCAGTGGAGATTGAAGTCTCCAAGGAATATTTGAATATTTTGTCACCCGGTGTTTGAGGATACCAGTTCCATGAAGTGTTCGGTGAAACTGAGGTTCCCGCCTGGCGGGTAATAGATGATGTGCAGAGAGCAGATGGGTTTGTCATTATTGGTGACGTCAAGACATATGTATTCACAGGACAGGAATACTGGGGAGATGGTTCTATTAACTGAAATATTACTACGATGTATGCAGGCGATACCTCCCCCCGACTGATCAGTTCTGTCTAGTCTGATGATGTTGTAATTAGGTGGTACAAGAATGTCAATGATTGGTGTGGAGGACTCCTTTAGCCAGGTTTCGGTTAGTATTATCAAGTCTGGTTCTTGAGTGAGGATAAGATCGGCTATGTCTGCTGCATGTCTAGAGGCCGATCTGAAGTTTAGGAGTATACATTTAAGTTTGGGCGAGATGAGGTTTGAGGAAGGTTCCTGGGTGATTGGGATTCTTCTGAGGTTATAGTCTGTGATTCCTCTAGTGTTTGATTTAGTGGTTCTATGCGGATTGGGGGATATTAGGGATCAGCGATGAGGCAGGAACGAGGGGTTTCATGGGGGTAGGATCATATGAACGCACCAGAGACAGTACATCATTCTCCGAGAGCGGATTGGAGCTTTTGATTGGTCGGGAAGAGTTATTATAGGCAGGGATTGAGGGCCAGGTGGGGCGATGGGGATTCGCGTTGGTTGTTAATTGGTTCCTTGACCCGCTAGATTTGAGGTCTCTTGTGGCTCTAGCTCCCCAAGATTGTCTCGAGAAACGATCATTTAGAGTTTGGAGTTCTTTTATTTGATTCAATGAGATCATGATCTCATCAAGTTTTGAGTTTTGTGCGGGTACGGGTGGGGTATGTGGCTGTGTTATGGGCGTGGATGTAGATGCATGCAATGAAGTCAGGCCTGGGGTGAGGTTTGTTGTGGGTGGGAGTGGGGTTGTGTGGGGTGTGAATGTGTGAGATGAGTGGGTTGTCGGGGTGGATATAGTGGGGTGTGCGGCTGTGCAATGGGTGTCGGTGCATGCAATGAAGTATGGTCTGGTATGTGGTTTGGGGAAACTGCATGGGGCTGGTGGGGGTGCTGCGGGTGTGAGTATGTGTAATGGGTGGGCTGTGGGGGTCAGTGGCTGGGATGTGGGTGTAGGAAGAGTTGTGGATGTGGGACGGTGGACTGTGGGGGTGGATGGGTGGGATGTAGTTTTAAGCAGGGAACTTGGGGCCATGGAGTTATCGGAGAGTCGCATGTCTTCTGTGTGGTAGTGGGGTGTCTTATGATGTCTCAACATCTGAAATACGGGTGATGGTCTAGGTTGGGGGAGTGCTTACTAAAAGTGTCGATGTTCAGCAAGGTTGAGGAGGCGTGAGTGTTAGTGATGGAAGGAGGGGTGTTAGCCAGAGGGGCCTCTGTTATTGTGGGTAAGGGGTGTTCAATATTTACAGAGGGTGCATAGGAAGCTGTAGCTATGTTGGGTAGGTGAGTTATGTGGATTTCGGGCATAGGGGTGATGGAATGTTCGCCATTGAGATCATTGGAGTGTGTAGTGGAGATAAGGGGTTGTCTGGTGGGTTTGGTGTGGTGGTTTGAGGTGTGTTAGTGTGGGGGGTAGCCGGGGGGGGGGGAGAGGCATATGGGTCATCTGCTGGTAATGGTCGGAAAGGGGTGTTGTTGTTGATGGCATGAGTGGACCGTAGGCAACCTTGAGTATTAGCGAGGGGAGTAGTCTGAGTGGCCATTTGGGTTTTGTACACTTGCTCTTTGATAATAGGGAAGATGTTATCTAGGAGGTTTAGATTACGATCTGTGGATTGCATGAGGATGGTTCCATTATTATATATGGTGATAGTTGCGGTCGCTTGGAAAAGTTGGGAGGGGGCGATATAGATAACTAGGCCGTAGACGGTTTTCCTGGTGGAAGAGATTGTAAATAGGGTTAGGAGTGCATTCCTCCATTGCGCTCTTCGTTTCGTGTAGAAAATTATGTCATTGGTTGTGCGCCCTTCGTGTATTGAGAAGTAGGGATCTGCGATGGGTGTTTCAGGGTGTTGTTTTATAAGATTGTGTTTAAAATGTTTGGCTGCGTTTTTAGAGAGTTTGGGGGGTAAATAATGGAGTAGGTGTGAGAGCCTATGGGCTCCATGATATGATTGATACAGTTGGTGATGTGGTCAGGTGCGCGATATGTAAGTGGAACTCTGTTAGCAGTCAGCGACATGCGTTGTGAGGTCGGGTTTAGGGAGGTGGGTAAGGGGGGATGAGTGGACTGGGGCTTAGGGAGGATAGTTGGTGTGGGGGCAGGTGTCAACTGTAGTGGTGCTTAGGTAATAATTAGGGTGGGCAAGAGGAGGTGCACAAAAGTTCCCTAGACTGTGCTATTGGCGTCTCGTGAGAGGTATGCTAAGGGATGGGATAGGCGAAGTGCTGATTGTGGTGGGCAAAAGGTAAAATATTGGATAGTTAGGTCTATAGGCGGAATATAGGTTAGCAGAGTTATATGTAAATTCTGACCAGCGTTTTTTTTGGGTAATGGGTTAGAGGACGTAGGATGTATGATGTATCTCTGTAGTGGAGCCTTTCCATTATGGCCGCCTTCTTTGAATAGAATCACATAGGCAGCTGTGCAGTCTTATTTCTATCTCCATTCACTGTGGGCTGATTGTTGTGGTCCTGTTTCCCTTTCCATGTATTTTGCTTTTAGTCCTACTTCAGTTTTTGTAGATCAGTTGTAGTGGATGGTGTTAGATCTCCCTGGGATGCTATCCGTCTGTGGACAGATTGACCCCTATTGGGGGGAGGGCCTCTTCCCCTCGTTGTTGGGGTGTTCAGGCATTTTGCTCAACTATATCTCTGGGCTGTCCTGTCAGCCATTTTAGTGTGTCATTGGTAATGGACAAAGGGTTAACATCTCAAGTATATGACGGGCGAGATGTGAAATTGTCGAATTCATGATGTTGGCAGCTCAGGATAAATATTGAACGACCCAGGCTTGACTCCACGCTCTATGTTGCCGAGGTTGTGCGTTCTCGTTGCTGACCTGCATTGCAACCGAGGGGGGCAGGGCCAGATAGCAGCTTCCTCCACAACACCCGATCTAGCCCCTATTCTCAGCCTCCCGGTTGCGGCGAGACCACTGGGTTCGAGCCGCACATCCACTCCTGTGAATCGTGCCCCCCCCCCCCCCCCCCTCCCCCCGGCGAGTCAGAATATATCTTGGACCGCTACAATCTGTGAAGGGACCCCCTCCTCGCAAGAACACAGCAGTTTCGCCCTCAGAACAGCGGATGGTCAGATCCGGACCAGCGCGAAGATCGCCCCTCCACTCGCCGACAGTCTCGCCTTTTTCAATGATGAAGGATATCCAGGTGGGCAGCACTTTCCGTCTTTTAATCCTGTTACGCTTCTGGATAAGCTTGTGGTTTTATTTCAGTTACATGCATGCCACTAGCAGGGATATTCTCGAAATTCCTGTATCTAAACGGAACAATGGCAATATCATTCCTAATCCATATAACCAGTGGTTTGATATACATATCAAACAATAGAGGAGACAGGGGACATCCCTGTCTAGTTCCACGCAAAATACTGAACCACTCAGTTAACTCATTATTTACAAGCACCCTTGCTCTAGGCAGGCGATACAAAAGTTGAACAGGCTTTATTAGATTACTAGGGAAACCAGATTTCTTTAAAACCTCCCAAAGGTATGGCCAATGCACCTGGTCAAAAGCCTTGGCACCATCCACTCGCACAACCCACACAGGTATTTTGTACGTTTCAGCCAGGTCTACTACCCCAAGCATTAAAATAGTTAATTCATTAAGCTGCCTACCTGGAATAAAACCTTTCTGGTCATTATGTATAATATACTTAATAAACTTGGCGATCCTAGCGGCCAATTCCCCGGCAAAAACTTTGTAGTCAGTATTCAGTAAGGATATGCGCCTATATGAGTCAGCCAACATGGGGTCCTTATTCGGTTTCAAGATTAGTGTAACTGCTGCCTCTGCCCAACTTAACGGTGGATCTCCTCCGGCTTTTAAAATTAGGTTGAACAATTTCTTAACTGCTGGTATTACTTCATCCAAGAGACATTGATAAATCTCAGTTGGCAGGCCATTGGGCCCCGCGGCCTTCCCTCTAACCATTTTCCTGAACTGCTGTCTTATCTCTTCTTCTGTTATCTCAACTGATAACGCCCTTTTCTGATCCTCACTTAGATTCGGGAGTTCAATTTCCTTAAAAAAACCTTCAATGCTAGCCTTCCCAGAAAAAGTATCTTCAGTATACAAATGGCTCATATGTCTAGAGATTTCTCGCCCTATACTAGCATTGGTATCAACTATATTTCCCGTCTCATCTTCTCTAAGACTTTTGATTTGGTTGAAAGCTCTATCCGTATTGGCTTTCCAAGCCAGCAATGAGCCACTCTTTTCACCATATGCAAAATGCTGCAATTTACTAGTCCTCCATCTATCTAGTAATATTTTATCAAGGGCACCATGATATTCTGCTTGTAATACTTCTAATTGCTTCGGGAGGGGGGTTACCTCACTCGGGCATTCAAGTGAAGCTTTTTGTATCTCTAGCTCTTTATTCTTGATGGTTCCCAAAAAATGTTCTTCCTGTTGCCTCAAACTGCGTTTTTTACCCACCATAATGCCCGTACCAATGGTTCTGTTGTAGCGGATCTCTGTGTATAGTCATAATCTAGGGAATAGTCCCGCCCATGTGCGTGGACCCCGGAGCAATCAAAAATATTCTCTTAAGTCGTCTTCTCTGCAGTCCTGTATAGACACTTAAGAGAAAATTAAAGACAATAATGCAGCCTGTATCTACAAGGCTACACTGTCCAGTACTTCAACTAGAAATGCCAAGGATATTTTACCAACTTCACAATTCCAAAATGTGCAAGTTCCATCTATAGAGAAACTTCCCCTTCACAAAAACCTTGGAATGATAGAGAGGAAGGGATGGTCAGACAAGCCTCCATAGGCTGCCATTATATGTCTGGAAAAGGGATACCGTGCCTTTAAGGAACTCTCCAGAGACCCTCGGTATCCCATGATGCACAGCAAACTCCTTTTACTTTCAGTTCTTTTTTCCGGCTCCTGCTAGTAGGACCCTGGAGCATTGAGCTCTCCCTTTTTGGGTTTAATTCTAGCTTTTTGACACTTTTCAGTGTTTAGAGTGTTTCACTCAACGTCCACCTGTTTCTTCTTCCTTTTGCTGGAGTTTTTTGCCAGTTTCTGCCACCTTTTCTGTCGAAAATGCCTGCATTGTTCGACAGATGCCCTGAGTGTGCCAGGAAGTAGGCCAAATCGGATGGCCACAGAGTGTGTATCCTCTGTCTCCCTTCATCCCATGTTCCTGGGGATTGTGACATCTGCCAGTCCTTTTCCAAAAGGACTAGGAGAGAGAGGGAGAAGATCCGGCTCCAAGGCCTGGAGCAGAGGAAGCTTCAAGATCAAGGTGGGTCTGGACATGGGAGGACTGAATCTGAGTCCTCTGCCCGTGCTGAGGCCTCTGGGGGGCTCCCCAGTCACGAGAAGGCCAGAAAACGGCACATTTCTCCGTCGACGTCGAGAGCCTTGACGTCGGCGTCGACAGGATTGACCACCGTGTGCTCCCCGTCGACCCAGGGCTCTGGAAAGAAGCGGCGTCGACGTTCGACGTCGAGGGGGCTGACGTCGAGATCTCGGACGAGGTCGACGTCGAGAACTGCATCACCGTCGAGGAGTCGTCGACGTCGTGATGGTTCCAGGCAGCGACGCTCGCCGTCGAGGCGATACCGCCGCTCGCCGTTGAGGTCTACTCGGCGTTCGACGTCAAGGACCAGGCACTCAACGTCGAGGAGAAGGAGATCGCCGTCGAGGGATGTGTCGACGAGGTCGACGTCTAGAAGAGAGAAGTCAACCTCCAGGAGGCGATCCAGGGCAAGGACGGCGTCACCGGGCTCGGTGGTCAGCCTGTCCTCTGCTTCCACGAGCCCCCGGTCGCGGCGGCGCTGGCACTCGTCCAGTAGAAGGTCGGCTTCTAGGACTTCGTCGCGAAGGCCGACAAAGAAGAAGAGAGTAGTTAGATCTTCCGACTCGGAGTACTCTCAAGCCTACTCCCCTTCTCGGCCAAGGTCGCCTACACCTCCTACGTTGCCGCAGAAGAGTCCCACTCCTCCACCGCTTCCGTCTCTCCCGAGGACTCCTCCTCTTTCGAAGACTCCTCCTCCTCCTCCTCCGCATCGTCCTCCGCCTCTTCCACAATGATTTCCTCCATGGTCAGTCTCACTGCCGCGCTTCCCGTCTCCACCTAAGGGGACGCCACAGCCGAAGACTCCGGCTCTACCTCTGCAGCCGACCAGGCCGGTGGATCGTCCACGACCTCTGAGATCCAGATCCTGGTCCAGGTCGCAATCCAGGCGAGGACGCCGTTCTAGGAGTGACCGACGTTCATCTACAAGGTCCCGGCAGCGTCACAGGCGAGATCGATCGAGATCCCGTCATACGGATTCATCTAGTGCTCGGGGGTATTCACCTACCCTGTCAGATTCACCTCACATAAGAGTGTCGCCAGTGGACATTTTGTCTCGTTTTAAGAGGTGTTATTGCGAGTGGCGGCGAAGCTGGGTATTACCCTGACGGTGCCTACACCTTCTACGTCCGTGATCTTCGAGACTCTCCATAAGCGCAGCTGGCTCGCCCCCTGCTGCCCTTGGTGCCGGGGTTGGAAGAACCGGCAATGGAACTCTTTCTGATGCCGGCGTCGACAAGATCCACTCCCTCACGGCTGCAGAAGAAATACAGACCACCTGATTCAGGTCCGGCCTTTCTCAGATCGGACCCGATCCCAGATTCGGTGATTGTCACGGCAGCCAGAAAACAACATGCTACCGCTCCATCATCCATGGTGCCCCCAGACAAAGAAAGTAAGCAGATGGATTCTGCGGGACGTAGGGTCTGTGGGACGGCGGCTACGTCCTTGAAAGCCGCCAGTGCCACTGCTCTCCTGGGGCGCTACGACCGATCGTTGTGGGATTCCCTCCAACAGTTTTTGGAGCACCTCCCTAGAGACAAGAGGGAGGATTTTCAGGAGATCATTAACGAGGGGATGATGGTGTCTAATCAAGTAATTAGTGCGGCAGCGGATTCCTCACTGTTGGCGGCCCATGGCTACTGCCATGGGATAAATCTGAGACGCCATGCCTGGCTGCGACTGACGTCGTTGAAGCCAGAGGCCCAGCAGAGGGTTGCCAATTTGCCGTTCTCGGGGGCGATACTATTTGGCAGACATGCTGATGAGGAGATTGCCCGCATGAAGGCGGAGGCTGAAACCCTGACGACTGTCGGGTTAGAGAAGCCGAAGGAGCAGAAGAAGACTTTCCGCCCCTTCCAGAGGCGTTTTGGTGCCCAGGACAGAGGGCAAGGTCGTCAGACTGCCAGCAGCAAAATCAACAGCAGCAGTACCAGAGACAGCCTTTCCAGAAGCGACAGAGGGGCAGAGGCGGCCAGCAGTCCTCCTTGACGCCCAAAGGCCCGGCTGGGTCTAGGCCCTGAAGTGCTATTTCCCCTTGGCCGTTACCCGCTCCGGTGGGGGGAAGCATCCAACATTACTTGGCAGAGTGGAGAAAAATTACTCAGGACAAGTGGGTGCTGAATATTGTTTGCAATGGATACAGTCTTTGTTTCACCAGCCCGCCTCTAGCAATTCCACCGGTTTGCTCGCAGTTCCAACTGTGCGAGCTCCAGGCGGAGGCCGTTATCCTGTTGAGAAAAAGGGCGATAGAAGATGTCCCTCTGTCTCAAAGGGGAAAGGGCCTGTACTCACGTTTCTTCCTGGTACAGAAGAAGGACAAGGACAAGAACGAGTTCAGGCCCATTCTGGTTTTGCAACAAGCAAACAAATGGATTCGCAGGGAAAAGTTTTGCATGCTGTCTTTGCACCAGATCTATCCTCAGCTGCAAAGTGGAGACTGGCTTTGCGCAATAGATCTTCAAGATGCGTACATCCATGTGCCCATTGCACGGAAACACCGGAAGTTCCTGCGATTTCTAGTCAGCACCAATCACTATCAGTACACCGTACTACCGTTTGGACTGAAGTCTGCACCCAGGACGTCCCGTACCTGGCCGACTGGTTGATCAAAGAATCCACCATCCAGGAAGCACAACTGCACTTCAACAAGACGGCTGTTCTGTTGAGCCAGCTGGGGTTGCACATAAACATGTCCAAGTCTGTCCCGATTCCTGTCCAGTGCCTGCAGTACTAGGGAGCCTCCATCAATACGCTGTCAGCAAGCGTGTCTCCTTCGGAGGAGAGACGCTTATCGATCCTTCGGAAGGCTCAGGCTCTCATAGCTGCTCCATCTACAACAGTGAGGACGGTGTCTTCTCTACTGGGGTCGATAGCCTCTTGCATCTTCTTCACTCCACATGCGCGCCTCCACATGAGGCCGCTGCAGGAATGCTTGGAGGATCAGTGGGACCAGAGGAAAGGGTGCTGGAACGACAGGATCCAGTTGTCTCATCACGCCCAACAGTCCCTGAGATGGTGGTGCTCAGCACAGAATCTCCTCAGAGGGGTTCCTTTCCACAAGGACATCCCCACTCAGACTATCGTGATGGATGCGTCTCTCCAGGGCTGGGGAGCGCATTCAGACCATCTACAGACCCAGGGACATGGTCTCCAGCGGTCCACGTATCACATCAATTTCCTGGAACTCAGAGCTGTTCACTTAGCACTGAAGGCCTTTCATCCGTCCTTCCAGACCAACTCCTTGCTTGTGCAGACGGACAGTACGACTACAATGTATTATCTAAACAAGCAGGGGGGCTCAAGATCGCGCACTCTGTCACAGGAAGTGCAGGCGATCTGGCACTGGCTGCTAGCCAGAGGACTGGCGATAACGACGACTCATCTGCCAGGTGTGCAGAATGTTCAAGCGGACGCACTCAGCAGGTTGATCCAAGAAAACCATGAGTGGGTCATAAACGACGATGTGCTAGAAGACATCTTCGCCATGTGGGGCACTCCAGACGTAGATCTGTTCGCCACCGCCGAAAACAGAAAATGCTGCGACTTCGCCTCGAGGTATTACCAGCCGGGGACTCTGGGGAACGCGTTATGGATCAGCTGGTCGAACAGCTTTCTGTATGCTTTTCCACCTATTCCCCTGATTCCGGCGGTGCTCATCAAGCTGTCCCAGTCCAGGGCGCGGATGATCCTCATCGCTCCGGAATGGTCCAGGCAGTGGTGGTTCACAGACCTGCTTCACCGGTCGCTCCTACCTCACCGGCGGCTGCCGTGTCGGCCGGACCTTCTCACGAAGTTCGGGGGGCAGATGGTGCACCCCAACCTCTCATCGTTGAGTTTGGCGGCATGGCTCCTGAGATAGTGCAATATGGCCACTTGAATCTTCCTGAGGATTGCATGGACATATTGAAGGAGGCTAAGAGGCCTTCCACTAGGACTTCTTACGCTTACAAGTGGAAGAGATTCTGCATCTGGTGCACGTCTAAGAACTATGATCCGAACACCTGCAAGGAAGATGTCATCCTTCCATACCTTCTGCATTTAGCTCAGTCTGGACTTACTTTCTCTTCCATTAAGGTTCACCTCGCAGCATTGACTGCATACAGAAAATGTCCTTCGCAGACGTCCTTCTTCCAGATTCCTGTGATAAAGGATTTTTTGGAAGGATTGAAGAAAGTGTTACCTCCTGTTCGGCTTCCTTCGCCTTTGTGGGAGCTGAATGTGGTGCTGTCCAGGTTGATGAAGGAGCCCTATCGAGCCTATTCACAAGGCTTCACTGCAGCACCTGTTGTGGAAGGTGGCGTTCCTCATGGCCATTACATCGGCCCGCAGGGTGAGTGAAATTCAGGCATTGTGTTGCCAGGAACCTTATACTGTGTTTCATGCTGCTAAGGTTGTTATGCGTACTCACCCTAAGTTCGTTCCTAAGGTAATCTCTTATTTTCATGTTAATCAGACTATAACTTTACCAACGTTTTTTCAGAACCCTTCCACTCCAGCGGAGCGTTCTCTCCATTCCCTGGATTGCCAGAGGGTGTTGAAATTCTATCTGGATAAGACCAAGGATATTCGTAGGTCCGACCAATTGTTTATCAACTATGGGTCGGTCAGGACCGGTCTGGCTACCTCTAAACAGTCCATCTCCAGGTAGATTGTGTCATGTATCCAGCTATGTTATCAGAAAGCGAACAAGACCTTAGGGGGTAAGCCTAAGGCTCATTCTACCAGGGGCAAAGCAGCTACAACAGCTTTGCTCTGTAATGTTCCCATTGCAGAGATCTGCAGGGCTGCCACTTGGAAGTCGGTCCACACCTTTGCTAAGCATTACTGTCTGGACTCTGATGCCAGGGCAGATGCTCAGGTTGGGCAGGCTTCGTTGCGAAATCTGTTTGCACAATAGTGGTGTTGTCTGTTTGTTCTCCACCGCAGGGTTGGTTTTTGGGGATGGGCTTGCCATTCTATTCACTAGATTATGACTATACACAGAGATCCCCTACTACAGAAGGAGTAGTTTCTTACCTGTACCTCCAGTTCTGTAGTAGGGGTATCTCTGTTATAGTCATAAGCGCCCGCCCTCCTCCCCAGTGGAGAAAATGGTACTGTAGGGTATGCTACAGGCCTTGCTGGATGCACCTTCAAAAAGAACTGAAAGTAAAAGGAGTTTGCTGTGCATCATGGGATACCGTGGGTCTCTGGAGAGTTCCTTAAAGGCACGGTATCCCTTTTCCAGACATATAATGGCAGCCTATGGAGGCTTGTCTGTCCATTCCTTCCTCTCTATCATTCCAAGGTTTTTGTGAAGGGGAAGTGTCTCTATGGATGGAACTTGACACATTTTGATATTGTGATGTTGAACTTTCTCGTAAAATATCCTTGGCATTTCTAGTTGAAGTACTGGACAGTGTAGCCTTGTAGATACAGGCTGCATTATTGTCTTTAATTTTCTCTTAAGTGTCTATGCAGGACTGCAGAGAAGACGATTTAAGAGATTATTTTTTATTGCTCCGGGGTCCACGCACATGGGCGGGACTATTCCCTAGATTATGACTATAACAGAGATACCCCTACTACAGAACTGGAGTTACAGGTAAGAAACTACTCCATCTTAGAAAGGCCTTAAAGGCATCCCATACAGTTTGAGGTTTTGCAGACCCTTTATTAGCCTAAAAAAAGACCAATACCTCTTCTTTCAGTTTAGTTATAACCCCCTCATCTAATAAGATTGTCCTATCCAACATCCACCTGATTCCACCCCTCTTATTTGGAGTATTCAAAGATAAGAGAACAGCAGAATAGTCCGATATTATGGCTGGAATATGGTTAACCATTTCAACCCCTGACACCAACTCATGATCTAGCAAAAAATATTCAATCCGTGAATGGTGCCCTTATTTTTTACTAAAAAACGTAAAACCTCTCTTATCCCCCATCTTAAGTCTCCAAACATCTGTTAAATTTAACTCACTAATCATAGTTTTAAGCACTGCCATAGATTTTACCTAGTTGACGTATTTAGCCTTGGAGGTTCTGTTTAAACTCTTATCCAAAACCAAATCAAATTAAAATCCCCTCCAAGTATCACGGGAACACTAAGGGGCAATAGGCATGATTACAATTTAATCAATGCATCTGGATTATCCTTGTTGGGCCCGTAGTAGCTAACCACAACTACTGGTATTCCCTGCATCCTAATATTAATCAACACCCACCTCCCGGACGAGTTCGTCTGATGACCTTCCACTATAATACCCATATTACTTCTGATAAGAATAGCTACCCCCCTTGTACTACAACTTTGGTCCGAGTAAAAGATATCCTGAACTCAGGCCCACTTCTTGAGACCTTCAATAGATTCATGCTTCAGCAAGTGGGTCTCTTGCAATAAATTAATACTGGCCTCGGTTCTCCTCAGAAATTCCATCACAGGAGCTAGCTTTCTCTTAGACCTCAAACCATTCACATTCCAGGATATAAAATGTACTAAATTCTTTTTCATTTGTCAACCATTAAAATCAAATTGCAGCCGATTCCTTCAATATCCATAATGTGTTGTGCTACCCTTTGTACATGTAACAACCTCCACAGATAAACGATCGCTACAGTAGGCCACCAACTATATAGCAGAATACGGACAATATATATTTTTTTTATCCCACATGCTCCCAACCAAACGTGCTCGTCCCCCACCCCTATCCTACTGGCAAGCCTATGAGGTCTCATCGTGTGCAAGAGAGAGAGTCGAAAAATAAATAAATAAATGTGCTAGTGCATAATATCTAAGCGAAAACACAAAGGTTCACTATCTATATCGTGCCTTATATCAACTTAGTGACTTCCTACCTTACTAAATAAACTTTCTATTTATCTATACACATCAAATCCCTACTCTGGGCTTCCCATATGTTTTAACAGACAATCAACCTCCACAGGGTCTCTAATAGTATACATCTTGTTTTGCCACATGATCTTAAGCATAGGAGGAACTTTCATTTGTACTTGGGGGGCCCCCTTAGAGCGTAGTTCGTTCATTTTGGAACCAAGTTCCCACTGCCTCTGAGCAGTCCTCTTCCCTAAATCAGAACGAATCTGATAAGTCACATCTCCGAATTTTAACTGACGTTCTTTCAACACTTGTCCCAACACCAACACCTTAAATGAAAAAGTTAGGAAGTTCACCAAAATTCTCCGTGAACTCTTTGGAGTTCTTCATCCCAATCAATATCAGTTCTGTCCGGTAGCAAGCCTCCCAATAGTTTGCATATGTAAGCTTTAATGTCTGACCCCTCTGCATTTTCAGAAACCCCTAAAATGCGAAGGTTGTTGCGCCTGGCATGTATCTCAAGCCTTTCCATGTCTTCTTGCAAAGACTTGTTCTCCTCTCTCAGGCCAGCTATCTCCTTGGCGTTTGCTCCCGTGGTCTCCCCCAGCACGTTCACCTCCTCCTCCAGTGCCAACGTGCGCAGGGCAATCCCATCGATCTTATGTTCCAGGATCCCGCATTTTAATTGGATCTCATTCTGATTCTGTTCAGAGGTTTCAAACCTGTGCAAAATATCCTGTCTCATAACAAGTAGGAGATCCATCACTTGGGTCGCTAAGGGTAACCCCTCCAAGGGACTTTCACAACTCCTTGCCCAACTCCACTGTCACCAGACCTCCTCTCAACAGGTTGTACCGTTAACGTACCTGGAATTTGCACAGTGGTAGTCAAAGCTCCTGGAGGGCTAATATTATGTTCCCCCATGCCCTCCGCCCGCTATCTGCAAGGGGAGCAAAGCGATTCTCCAGTCTCAGCAATTCACTATGATCCCCACGTCCGGCGACTTCAGGGGACTTCTCCCTCCCTACTGAGCCTGCTACATGCTGCATAATTTTAAAGTAAGACACCTAAGAGAGGGGGGCAGTTTAGCTATAAGCCCAACTTCTTTTGTCCTGCACTTTCTAAAGTTGCCTCCCTTCGAGGGTTTCTTAAGCGGTACTCACTTGTTTTGGTTTCCCAATAGCACTCCCAATAGCACTCTTTCTCTCTGGGGCAGAGCGTACAAGATATCTGCTTTTTGCAGCCAACACAGGCTGTACACCTCGCCGAGTGTCCCTACAGCCCCAGGGTCTCCCACAGCATGCAGCACCTCTGCTGCGTTTTGATCCTGCTCCTGATCGTAATTTAATGCAGGCTTCGTATTATCCACACTTGCTTTGAATAATGGGGCACACAACACCCAGTTCTTCTCCATCCACCCCAAATCGAGACTGAAGTCGGGAAACAGCTCCAAAGGCACTAAGGGCGATAGCAAATAAAGGGGAGATTTAGGGGCCCTCCCGACACCCCCTCTCACATTAGCAGCTACAACATTCTCACCGCCCTTAATTAGCTGTGAAGGCCCCCCAACAGACTCCCCAGCCTTGCTCACTATGCCTCTCCAAGGGCCGTACAACCTAACCACGCTCAGCCGAGCGTGTTTAAGCAAAGCTGCCGCCGCGACTGCAGCTTCCCTGGAAGGCAGGCACGGTTGATTCTGAACTGACCCCGTAACCCATACAGCGGGGAGAGGACAGTCAGTTATAACAATTATTAATGTGGCGCGATAGCACACTCAGGCGCATTTACTACGCTTACGGAGACTCAGATTAGCACGCAGTGATCCCGATTACAACATCAGCGCTTCTCCTGACTTCAGCTTCTTTGATAGTCTCATTAATGGAGGAGGCGGGGTCCCTCAATAGTTACAACCGGCTCAAAAAGTTCTGTTATACACACTATAGAGGCTTTATTCGGAATTTGAAGGCACGAAGTGCCCGCTCACACCACATTGTCTTGCCGCACATCATCGTATCATAGCACCATAGCACCAAACCTCCAGTCGATCTCTCTGCAACGCGGGGATCCTCCCGACTGGCGTTAGCCAGCCGCCATGTTCCCCTGACCACGTGATCCCAATGACCCCTGCATGGTAGAGTTGATGCTTAGGTATAGACTTGAATTTAGTCAGATAGGACCTCCAAAGACTGACTGAAAGAGTAGTGCATGTAGAAAAGACATCTCAAAAGACATCCATGGATATTATACTCTTACGAAAAGTGATAACAGAATTACAATGTTAGCAGGTATTCCACAGTGGCAGACTAACATTCGCACACCATCAATTAGGTTAAATTGGTGACTTGGAAAGTCTAGGAACTGAATAGTAGCCAGTAAAAATATAGGGTTGGAACATATACTAAACAACAGAAAGCAACCATAGTCTTCCCACAAGAAATACCCCTTATAGAAGAGCAGAACTCAAAGATACGTTGGGGAGGGAAAATATTCCATGCATCATTCATTTCACTCTCAGGAAGAGCTTGCATTTGAGTGGTAAGAGCTACTCTTCTGCTTGTGAACTTAGCTAAGGCAGATCACTATGGTAGATGCTTTCTATAAATGGGCAAATACAAATTCACTGATCATATTCTTCTCAAATATAAACGTACCAAATTAGGAAGCTGCCCAATTTTTCCTGACCTTCGTGGAACTGTGGGTTTACCATGGAGGTGGAATGATGGTATTGGCAGGAGACTTAAATTGATTGATCATTGATGCGCTAGATTGCTAACCTACAATTGATCCACATATAACCCGAAAGATGAGCTCACTGAAACAAGCACTAGACAGTCTCTATATGATTGATATATGGAGAATGTAACATGGGGATGAAAGTCTGTACACAAGGGTTATTGTTCCATAAACCCGATTTACGTGTTAACCGAAATTTCTAGATTTGTATCAACTTAATATTTTGATAAATTACTATCAGATCATTTGTTTTTGTGTGACAATGTGCATAAACAGACACTCATCAAGGGACCTCCCATTGATGGTACCTTGTTAGATGCCGCATTTAAAAAAAAAAAAACTTGGAATTAATAAATTATTTGAACCTGAAATGGGGAACTCGCACTGGAAGGGCAATAGAATGGGCCACACTAAAGGCTGTAATAAGAACATTTTATCATTGGGAAACTATAGGAAATAGGCATGTGCTAGAATTGGAAGGCTAAAAAATAGATTGAAGGAAAAAGAAGTCTGTAATGCGATAGGAAACATGGATGCAAGAAAAAACAGAAGGGGATTTGGGAAGACGTAATATAGTCTGTGGCTACATTAAAAATATTTATTTATATCATCCAGATTGGCTATAGAGGGAGAGAGAAATTTCTTGTAATATGATATTCTAGTGCTAAAAAGAGAAGAACCACACACAACAGTATTAGCATTAGAAGACACAGGGGAGACTGGTGTGTACTTATACGCAAGAAGGGATAAACAAAATATTCATTGAGTATCTCAAGGTGCTGTGTAGAACAAACTAATCCAAAAGATGGGGAAGAGGTGAACTATGAACAACACAAACCTAAGCAAAATTTAAAATGATCAAAATATGGTCCTAAATGAGTCTATTCCAAAAAGAGGATATTGTTATTTATAGATGATTTAAATAATGTAAAGTATCAGAAGGTTTGCTAACAGAGATAACCAAAATTATGGGGATAGCCTGGAAGAAAAACTACTGGAGATTATACCCGATGCAGAAGAGGTAGGGCACCTACCTGAAACTCTGCGATAATCAAGAATAGGGATGATCCCTAAATTGTGTGGGAAGTACACAGATTGTAAAGCATACCAACATTTTCAATAGTACATAGACACAAAAAGCTTCTCTGCAAAGTGTTTAATGAACAGTCTCAGATTACACATTGTCGATGTTATACATAGTGACCAATGTGGTTGTATGCCACGATGGAAAACAGAACAGAACCTACATGTGTTTTGGCATCACTAGATGCTGAAAAAGTTACCAATACCGTGGACTGGCACTAACTTGTTTAAGCTTTTAGCTATTTTAAACATTGGACAACAGTTTATATAATGGGTCAAATTACTATCTAGAGAGTGAGGAATAATGTGGCGGTCACAGGCAGACAGCAACTCAACAGAAGCACCAGACAACTGATGCCCACTGTCACCCTTGTTGTTTGCTTCTCATTCTGACACATGGCATCACAAGGGGACTGAAGGATCACACACTTTCACTATATGCAAACAAGTTTCTGGTGCAGCTGCCCGTCACAGAGGAATCACTTTGTTTTACTGCTGGTCTGCTACGAACTGTTTGGAAGAGTCTCTGTTCTCAAGTTGACTGGCAAAATCAGTACTGTTTCTGCTTAAACATTGCATTCATAAGTGGAGGGTAAAACAGATAGCAAAAATAATAAAATGATAAGTGGAACCATTTCTGTACCTTAGGATACACATGCAGGTAGAGGAGATGAGAAAAATACATGTATACTGAACATTGAGAGTGTAATTGTAAGAACTCTCCCTTCTCTGTGTAGTCATCCTTTTTCTGGAACGTATTTCTTTACTGGCTTTAGAACTCTGTGCACTTTTGTTAGATTGTATTTCAGGGTTTATATTTTGTGCTTACATAATGACGATTAATATCCCTTTCCACATTTGATTCTACATATACAGGCTGAATTAACATGGATACAGTTCAAACAAATTTTGTATGTTGTGTAGAAGTCTGTTTATTAATGCGTTTCCAGTTATGCCATATTTTCCTGTTTAGGCGCCATCTTATACAAGATAAAGCCATCTCCGTCACTTACTGCTGCTTCACCCCCCCTGCATACATGTTCTCCCCTCAGGCTCTGCAGAGCATGGGCTAAGCTGATTTGCAATAGTTTATTTATTTAAAGAGTTTTGTATAGCGCTTGCTAGACCCGAAGGTATCAGAGCTCTTTACATTAGGTTCAACAATGTAACAGAAAATGATCACAATTACACATTACGTCAAAAAATAAGCAATACATTAAGAGAGGAGAGAAAGGAGAGAAAAATAGTGGAGGGGGAAGGGGAGGTGAGAAGAGGGAGGATGAGGCAAGAGACGACAGAAGAGACAAAAAGAAAGTCTGTCTAAAGGCCGACTGGGTAGGTGACGTCCAACGGAGGGAATCCAAGGCCCGTCTCCCCTTAGCTAAACCAGGTAACTCCCATCAGGCATCAGACAAAATAGTTAGGTCTCAAGCGGCGAGGGAAAGTGTTCACAGAAAAACAGGGTGGGGACCAAGGGCAAGGACAGGTGAGGGCAAAGGTCAGAAGCTGGAAAGAGTAGAGCAGAGAGGGGTGGGGGGTAGGGGAAGGGGGAGATAGGGTCAGGAGAGATGCGGGAGAGTTTGCCCAAAGTCCGACTGGGTAGGTGATGGTCAAGGAGGGAATCCAAAGTCCATCTCCCCTTTAGATCACGAGGTAGCTCCACCAGGCATCAGTAAAAATGGCTAGGTCTCAGCTGTCGAGGGAAGTCTGCAGGGTAAAGGTCCTGGTGGGTGGGCGGGAACAGGGACGGGTGAAGGCTGGTCGAGGTCCCGACGATGCTCAATGATTTTAGACCAGGGGAGGAAAGAGCATCGCAGAGGGTCTCACTGAGTCGACCATCTAGAAGTCAGGCAGGGGGGACGAGTCATTGAAAGTTCGGATTCAGTCAGCCCCCATGAATCTCTATGGCCCAGAAGGGAAGTGGTAGGGAGGCCTTCTTGAGATCCAGTCGAAAACGCTGAGTAAGAGACAATTAGAGCCATTTGTAATATAAAGATCGTCATGGAGACAAAATCGGCCCCACAGTGAGTTGCATTTCTTAATCTGCGGGCACAGGTTCAGCAACGATTGTCCAAAATTCCTAGGTCTCTTCGCGCAGCACCCCAGAAGAAGATGAGATGCTCTACATAGTCCATGTTTAGCCGCCATTTTAACGTCAGGCCCTATTTATGAGGAAATCGTCGAGTAGATGCAATCGGCCTAACAATGAAACGCTCCTCACAATTAACTGGCAGCATCAATGCAATTGATAAATATTGCCCAGACTTCAGTGACGTGGTAGCGCGTCCCCGCCCACCAGCACCGAGGGAGATCTCACCTCTGTTCGACTCGGTGTTCCCTCAAGGTGTCCCGCTCGTCCTGCTGTTAGTTGACCAGAGTAAGTAGCCCCCCGCTCAAGAGGTGGACCTGGGGAGGGGGAACTGCTAGATGGAGAACACAGAAGCCGACGGCCACACGGTGCAGCTCCCATGGCACTGGGCAAGACCTCCCCGCTCGGCAGGCGCCATCTTAGCCTCTTCGTCGGCGGGGACTTTTAGGCTCATTTCTCTGAGATGTCAGATCGGAGAGGGCGCTATTTCCACTGTTAGGATTACAGTGCTTTCGATGAACTTTTTCGTATGTCCTATGACTTGTTGCACATATCAAGTTCCCTTCCACAGCCTTCCATTGTGAATACTAGTCCGTTCGCTGAGAGTTTAATTGCTTAACTGTTTCATATTAGTTAGAACATCTCTGGATGGTATTAGCATAAAGGGTGCTGAGTATTTTTTTTTTAGAAATGGGATAGTGCTTAAATTAAGGTGATGACGTATTTTTCTTGTCTAACAAATAGCACCCACAGCTGACTACAAGTTGAGCACCTCAATCTTAGAGTCCCTCAAAAATCCTAAATTCTGTGCAAAAGGCCTCCAGGACCTGCTGTGCTTTAATCCCACTGGATTCCAGATGAAAACTTTAAACAATGTGGAGGCAGCACCAGATAAACAGTCACAAATTGAAGCGTGAAAGTATTTTTGAAGTTTCTTTTATTTTTCTTCTTTATATGTAATCCAGAACAAACAGCCAACGCGTTTCGTTCCTACTTGAGGAACTTCCTCAGGGCATAAGAGTATAGCAAATGTAGCAATTGAAGTTTGCCAGATATCAATAAAAGTGAATATGAATCAAGGAGCGCACTTGGTTAATAGATGTTTGCAGAGAATTATATAGAGTGGCCAGTTTTCTAGAAGATTCGTATACGCTCAGTGTGTTGATAGGAAGAGATAAGATAAACCCTATTTAAATCGAGGTATCAGCAGTCAAAGTTGACTCGATAAAAGGCACGACATCCAGGGGGGCCATAGTAAGCCACAAGTTGTCCCAATCGAAGAAATAGAATAACCAGATATTCCTGCCGTGCCTCGAAAAACGTCAGTGACGTTTAACCAAGTGCGCTCCTTGATTCATATTCACTTTTATTGATAGCTGGCAAACTTCAATTGCTACATTTGCTACACTCTTATTCCCTGAGGAAGTTCCTCAAGTAGGAACGAGACGCGTTGGCTGTTTGTTCTGGATTGCATATAAAAAAGAAAAAGAAAAGAAACTTCAAAAATACTTTCACGCTTCAATTTGTGACTGTTTATCTGGTGCTGCCTCCACATTCTTTAACGTATTTTTCTTGTGTTCTGATTTGCTAAAGAAATTTTACTTTTGCTCACACCATGATGATTTCACCGTTTTTCCAATTTATAATGCAATAATTGTGTATAATAACCCTTTGATTTTGGGGGTGAGCCAAAAGACTTACCTGTTCTAGTAGGGATGCTGTCCGACAGCCTTTGGATTTTGCATCTCATTAGGGACTTAGAACAATATCTGATTTACAATAACTTTACCTTTATGACATTGATTCCGTACCCCTAATTTTTGAATTTTGTAATAAAACACTAAGGGGTTTATTAGATGGCGGGCGGGCTTTGCCAGCCCGCCACCCTTTCGGTAATGTGGTCCGCCCGCCTACAGGGCGGGGGTCCCGATTTTGGCATTAGGATGCGCCCGCCACACAGGCGGGCGCATCCTGTATATTTACCATTGCGGCGGGCGGAGCTGAAATCTCCGCCCGCCGCAATGGTAAAAATGAACGTTGTGCATTTCAAAGCACAACATGACAGGCACCGCGCGGTGCCTGCCATGTTGCACTTTGAAATGCGGGGGGGTACCATAGGTACCCCCCATGTGCACCCCCCAAGCCCCGGACTCCCAGGGGGCCCGCAAGGGGCCCCCGCAGGGAGTCTCCGCATGCCTTTCCGTGCCGCCACGGAAAAGCATTTGAAAATGCCCATAGTAATATAACGGGCGGTGTCTAACAGACACCGCCACCATGTAACTCATTATCCGCTCCGGCCGCAAGGCGACCGGGTCGGAAAACAGGCGGGCGGTGTTTGACACCGCCGCGGTGTCCCCCCCCCCACCATCCAAATATGGCGGGGGAGAATTGGGCAGTGGATGTCGGGCAGATTTCCTCTGCCAGGCTGGCGGAGGAAATCTGCTCAACATCGTAATGACCCCCTAACTCTTTAATAATCATGTACTGAGTTATTGAGTGGGCCCCATTTCTATTTCTGGTAATGGATGTTTAAGGGGTATTTTAACACGCAAGTTAATCTGTGAGATAATCGGCTGGAGAAAACGTTCGGGGTGTCAAAATGTTTGGTGTACAATTTTGCTTCCACACTTAACCGCTGCTAACCAGTTGAGTGAACTGGCATACTCCTAATTGGCATATGGCAGTTAATGAAATCATGCTGGTTAGAATTTGAATATTTTGAAGTAAGACAAGTAATCCTGAAATTCATTATAAATTGTGATGTCAGTGCTCCCAAAATTAGGTACCATGCAATATAGTGTGTTTTGCTTTTGAACACATTATTTACACGATTCATATGTTGGTGTGGGCAAGAGTAACACGCCCTGACAAAACCAATAGGTCTCAGGATTTGTTAACAACACATTTGTTTGCACTTGAAAAGGGCAATCTGCCTTTTTTATGAAGCACATTGCAGTATTTTAATACATTCCTAGAGGTACTTCGAGTCAGATATCGGGCTGTAGAAGGGGCCCTATGACGAGGAAGATACCAAGGGAAGTGGGAGGTGCACAATAACAGGAGAGACGGGGAAATTGTGGCAGGCAGGAGCAATGCGAAGCCGACATACAAGAGCAAAACTGTAGGGCCATGTGCTCTCATGTAGTGCTAAAAGTCAAATGCTAGAAACCTAAATATGGAAACATAGTTTCCTGACATCAGCAGTGGAAGGATGCGGCACATCTAATCAAAACATGTTGAGAGGAAATATATCAGAGGTGGACCAAGTACAAGAATAGGGAGAAAAGACATGAACCAGGTGCAAAGAGCGGAAATAGACAAGAGAGCCATAGAATCAGGAACAAGGGGCAGAACGAGTGCCCGTTCTAAGTATAGGTTAACTTATTTATAAATATGGGTCTACCTACAGACAGCTAAAGCTGTCTATAGGGAGTCTTAATAATTTCTCGACACTTAGCACATCTAGACATTCTGTCCCTTGTGATGAAGGGGTTTGATATGATCAAGGGAACCCATCTGTGCAGTGTTGTATTATATACTCAGAAAGTGTAGGTTTGCTCTTTGCAGCTGTGGGTTTGCACCATCAGTGTGGTGACTAGTGTAACATCTTTGCACCTTAACCAAAATAAAGGCATTAGCTCAGTTGGCAGTAAGCCATGACCTCTACCTTTGTTCATTCAGGTAACGTGTTAATAGATGAGGGTTTCGAGAAGACACATAGGAAAGTACATTACCTTAAAAGAGCAGGAAGGAGGTACAAAGCCAAAAGGGCCTGAATAAGGAATCATTTCTTGTTGCTACTTGTTAATTTAAAGAGTCAAACAGTAAGTTGCCAATAGCTAGATGACAGAAGCATTCTTGTTGGACTGTGCCTTAAGTTTCGCCTCCACATTCGAACAACTGTTGACTAACGCTATATAGTTCCTCAAAATCAATTGAAACCTCCACAAGTGAGGAGATATTTGTTTTCTAAAACCTGATGTCCAGAATAGGACCGCATTCTAAGTGACCTGAAACTGCTGAATGTGACAGTCTGGCAGCAGCGTGTACACAACATTCCCTATTCCAATCTGCAATTTATCATAGTTTCTGCGACCATCTCTGTTTCCTTACTTTCTAGGGTAGGGAATTAGGGAATTAAGTACTTCCATAGTGCTTATTGTTGAAATATGTGCTGGGGTGGTTCCTCCATGGGGGCGTTGGGGCATTTCCCCCTTTGCTCCCACTGCCAGTCATTACATTATAGCCTCTTTGTTAAAAAAATAATCCAATTAAAATACTTTCACCAGTACTGTGTGTTACTCATTGCTTCCTTTAAAGGCAGTGCCACCACAGATGGGTCTCTCCCAGCAGTAGGAGTGGTTGATTGGAGCGACCAGCTGAGGCTGTGTAACCGAACTGAACAGGTCAGTGGCCAGCCCGACATGGGCAGTTCAGGCTTCCAAAGTCAACACTGTCAGACAACTGGGGAAGCATACACACTGTGTTCTCGAATGGATCGCTGTATTTGCCTGCCCCAGCCATTCCTGACAGTCTTGAACCCAGACCTGTACACTGCATGAGAGAATCCTGACTCTCCAAGAGGTGTCACTTCAGTTCTGGACTTTTAGAAGTGGTGCTAAAGGTGACCCAGTAGCCCAAATCCGAGAACAGAGAGGAGTCTGTGACCTACCTGCTCGCCAATCCGCCCAAGGTGCATCACTGGTTGGCCTGACTTTGCGGTAGCTCTCGGTACGTTCTTCTCCACAGCTGCAAATCATGTACAGCGGCTCCTCGCAGAAGGGGTATCCGGCCTTGTGGAACCCTCGTCACCTACAGCTTGCAGCATTGTCCTGCTGGAGATTTTGGACTTTCATAAAAGAGATGAAGTTCGAACATAGAAATCTTGACCAGCGGCTTCCCTACAACAACACCTCCTCCTCGGACACTGGCAGTTGCCTTGATCCGTTGAACTTTACCGTCTCAGACATTTTTCTTCAAAATTTCTTCTAAGTCTGAAGATAAGCGGAGACAGAGTCTAATCCACTTTGTGTATCCAAACCATGCTCCATCGTGGTCGGCCATAACTTTTGACTTTGCCCCAGTCTTGTGCAACTGGATGTCTGAGGTTGGCGCTTTAAAAATACATAACTCAGATTCTGCTGATTGTATTATTGTCATGTTGGTGTCAAATTTTTTTTTTTAAATTTACTCTATTTTTATAAATTAGTGTGGGATTTTTCGCGTTGTACTTTCACTTTATTACTGTTTAGTTGCTGCATACGTTCTTTATACAATGCCTCCTCTAATTTAAGCCTGGCTACTTTTATGGCAAGCTACCACAGGGTTGAGCACAGGTTAATTTAGTGTCTTTTTGTGTTTCACCCTGACAAGGATTGTGGCTGTTGCCTAAGTAGGGTTTCACCGCCTTCAACCAACAACCTGATTTCTCACAACTATTATAAACAGCATGAGAGCAGTGCTTCTATTGGCTTGGGGGGAGGTGTTGCGCTTAGTTTCCGCAGTCCCTGCATCCATTTCATTCTGGGCAGGCAGAGCCCGGCGGATGCATTTTACATTGATGGCCCTCGGTGTATAACATTTCAAAGAAGATCGTCGAGGTAAGATTCTTTTTTATTTGCATACTATGGTATTCTCTTCAAGAACAACTCCCTTTCCCTGTCTTCCTATGAAGTGGTTAGTTTTCAATTGAAACCGACGTGTACTAAAGGAAAACACAACAGTGCACCTTAACAAAGAACCTTAACAAAGACAGTGTGCTGTCGAGGCACATGCAAGAAGAGTCACAACATGGAACAGTTTGTGAAATCGTTGTGTACAATTTGTGGCACCACTGTGACTGTATGTGACTGATTACTGAAGCAGTGTGCGTCTAAATAACGTGGACACATCGCCCAGAGAGGGTCTCCTCTCCCCACACGCCTCTGCAGCAGGCTCTGCTCTGACCACAGAGCTCACTATGCACCTGTTGGGCAGAGACTGATATATAAACATGCTTCCACTAGTACAAGTCTGCAACTTGTGGTTGCAGCGCTTTGACAAATCAATTGGTGTCAATTTAACAAACAAAACATACAGTATAAAGAGTTTTTGTTCTTCACACCTAACTATAAAGCTCTTTACTAAAAAAAATATATACATAATAATAAAACAAAAATGTGAATTTATGGATGGGCAAATGATCTAAGCTCAAAAGACGCAAGTCTGGCAGCCACTACCTTGTTGGATTTTCTTTTTTCTAGTTTAGGTTCAGTGTTCGTGGTACCCATCACTCCTTCTTCTAAACATGGCCAGTGTACTCGTGGGCACATATATGTGCATAAAAATTCTTATAACAAGCTGTCTTCCTCTTTGAAACATTCTAGTGCCCCCACCAAATAGCACACTATTTGCGGCACCACGTTTCTGTGCGTTTTTCGTTTTACTCTGTGGTTTGGTTTTACACAGACACACCACAGCTTGATATGTCTCTCTGAGCAGGCGTTGGTGTTTAATAACTCTAACAAAATGCAAACCAAAAAAAAAATGTATTCCTTTTTTTCCTTTACATTTATGAGGAAAAGTCAGCCCATAACACACCTGATGCCCAGGCTGCTGGCGCAGGACACCTCTTAGTTCCCATCTTGAACAATTACCAAATAAAGAGACGGGCGCTGGAAGCAGGAAGACAAGAATAGAGTTTTATTTCTCATGAGGAGAGCCTGTCATTTCGGACACTCGCATAGTGTCTTCAGGAGGTGCTCTAACAAGTTCTCTGAGGCTTCGTCTTTTATACACATGTTTATGATGCACAAACATTCCTTATTACAATAAAGACGCTTTGAAAGTGGGAAAAGGCATGCTTGGAATCCCAGCTTCAGGCCTATTCCCATACCAGTCGCTCAGATGTCATCCTCCCCTCCTGAATGTAACAAGAGATTGTGACCTCTCAGCTGGACATTCCTACAGGGCACGAGGGCAGGAGGGGATGATCAGGTCAAAGGTTGGTCAGGTGATAAGGTCGGACACTTCGGTTGGTGTATCACGGTTTTGTTATGCTGGGCATGGAAAAGGGGGATGTACATCCACGAGGCTTGGTCTTAGGACTTGGGACCGGGTCGAGAGGTCAAGTGCAGCCGGGGGGGGGGGGGGGGGTTGTCAGCTGAGGGGAAGGGTGTTCCTGGGAGGAAATGGGGGGGTGTGGGTCAAGCAGGAGTGCTACTTCTAGAGCAGGGTCACGCAGAGGGAGAGGGTCTTGTGGCCGTTGCATGAGCAGTGCGCGCGGGGAGGGGTGTCGGGGGTTTAGCAAACGGTCAGAGAGGCCATGGTGCCTAAAATAGCTGTCGAGTACATATGTGCATGGGTCTTATGCTGGCGGGATAACACAGTCAGTGTTTCGTAATTATTCGTTCTGCTTACAACAAGGGGTACAGTGAACACAAATGAACGCCGCTTATGTACACATATATTGCCATTTTCAACAGTCGCCGCTTTTTTTTTACATAAGCAAGTTCAGTTCTAAACAGTCGATACGATTGGCGAAATGCGGTACATGTGATTTTACATTTGTTGGGTTATTCATACAAGTCTAGAGATCGGCATAATACTTAGTTGGAGTCAATCAGGAAAAATGTTCCGAAACATTATAGAATCAAGTTCAGACTTTCTCTTCGGTGACATCAACATACAGTAAAAGTACTCTGATACCTTCGGGTCTTATCAGTGCTATAAGAAACTTTTGGAAAACTAGATACGTGAGTGATTGATGAAACATTTTTGAAAGAAATACAAAATGGCTGAGGGAGGAGTTCAAGTTGATACAAGCAATTTGGTCAAGGGGGTGAGTAGAAAGTTCAGGAAGGGGGGGTTTTCGTCACAATGTCTTTTTTAACAGAGTCCGTCTTCTTTTGTTGGCGCTGTTGAGCACCGGCGGTGGAGCTATAGGTCCAGCTCGGATTCATCCTTACACGTTGCAGGGTGCGATCAGTCCTCTGCTGTTAGATCACAGTCCTGTTTCTTAACTGATTTTCTTAGGGGTGCCTCATGCTGGGCACCTGCGTGTCTTTCTTTTTCCGTGGCAAAACCTCATTCTATAGTCAAAAGTTATGCGAAAAGTGTGATGTTGTTGAATAATCAAGGGAAGAGAGGGCGGAGTGGGATCAGATCTTTGAGCACATCAAGGGACCAAAAGGAGCAAAAGATGACGAGCAGGCAGGCCCATCAGTCGGGCTCAAAAAGGGACGGGGACTTCAGGCACGAGTGGGTCAGCAAATCGAGGGCTCCAAGGCGGCCCTTTATTCCTTCATCTGCCGAGTTTGAGAGTGGTGCCTCGTCCCGCGTCTCGTTGCTCGGTGGCTCCACCTTTGGTCGCGGTCACACGTGCTTCATGATCTGTGGCCAGGCTGTGCGTCACGTCCAGCTCCTCTCCTCCGGTGATTGTATCTTTGAATGGGTAAAAAATAAGTTTTAGAAAAACTGGCAAGAGAAAACATTTATACATCTCAATTCCGTCCCCAATCCTATGTAGGTGGGAGATAAGTTCATCGGTCACAGTCAGAAGTCATCACTTATGGAGTAAGTAGGAGGGCATTACCATTGAATTCATAAACCTGTTTGGCGTTCATTCGTGTCGTATGTGGAGAGAAATTGGACCTTTATACACAGTGTATTATATCAAACTCAAAATCGAGTCCTTATGTAGAGACTCGCCCTTTTTCTTTTTTAACCCAAGTACCGACAATCTTACATTTCCCTTTGGGGTCTGCTAACTCTTGCAAGCAGGGGCGTTATCGTCATGAAGAAGGGGGAGGGGGCAGATGTTAAACATGCTTTTCTTGGGGAGCGACCGTTAATCAAGGTCATCAATTACGCTTCGAGGGTAGCTGACATGAAGCTGGGGTTAATGGGGGGAAACGGGGGCGCTTTGGACATCCGCATTTAAGTGCAGAGGGGTGAAGTGATCGGTGCATTAGGAATTGCATTTCTAGCGAACTGGAAAACAGAAGGCCATTGACGTTATAGTCCCCCTATAAAAGGCCAGATATGGGGACATCCGTCGTCTTACCTGTCCTTTCCTTCATTACCAACTCGGGTTCTATCGTTTTGCAGAAAGGAGAGGTAGTAATATGGCAAGTCACAATCGTTTTTAGTTCCTGTCAATTTTGCCGAACACCTTTGTGTTCGAGGAGACCCAATTAAGTTTTGTGCCGGGGGGGCACAACGTCACTATACAAGGAAAGAGGGAACAGGGGGCTTTTGGAGAGAGAGAGAGAGAGGAAGAGAGAGTGAGAGAGTGAGAGAGAGAGAGAGAGAGAGAGAGAGACCGCACTCTAAATGGTCCATTCGGTACACGTATGACATGGAGAGAGAAAGAGAGAGAGAGAGAGAGAGAGAGAGAGAGAGACGTGTACAATAATGGGTCATTCAGTGCGCGCACAACACAGAACAACAGGGGTTAAGTAATACGGAAACACAGGCAGAGGGATGACGTAGCTCCATACATTACGTACACACATACTCAGGTGAGGGAGACAGTACATGTATTATATACAAAAATCCAAGACAAGACATATAACCGTTATTGGCCATAATGATCTCTTCCTGTATGCTGCGCATCCTTAGCATCCTACGCTCTTTTTACCCTTTTCTTTCCTTTTATTGTCGGCTGCCTTTACTGGTCTTTGTGGTTGTACACACTTACGCCTTTGGCAACCAGTCAAGAACTAACCTGGTCGGGCTAATGTGTTTCCAGGCTGAGGCAACAGTGGGTGTCAGTTGGGGGAACAATAGGGCAGCTTTGAGTTTCCGGTCCATGAGGGTGCGGAAAGGATGTAGTAATTTCCAAACACTGACAACATTCCTAGTCCTCCAAGCGGAGGGTACTAGAGTAAACCTCACCTCAGAATATTCTTTAAACCTTTCCCTATTTAGTTAAGTGTAGAGTGCTTAATCATGAGTGCACATTATTTTTGGTTGTATTATTCGGGGTGCGTAGGCACCATAATCGAACGCCTTTTTCCCGTCTCTTCGTCCGTTAGATCACCATTTTCTTTTTCGTATTTTTAATCGATGTTCCAAAGTGACCTGCAGAAAGAGGGAAAAAGAAGGGGGCTGGGGCAGCATTTAAAAACACATCAGCGCGCATAAACCCGAAAAGGCTTTTACTTACTACATACTCGGTCTATCTCCACGGAACGCAGTTCTTGCCAACTCGGCATTTAAGCCCAGATGAACCTTTTAGTGTGGGAGAGATGATTATCGGAAGCCGGTGGATAGCATAGGTCACCCAAGTGTGGTATTACGGACCGTATGTAGGGAGGCCAGGTGGCACTCCTTCGGGGCGACTTAGGGACATTTTAGCACAATTTTCCTGATACAGGTAGCATATAAAGTATAGACTGAATTCCAGGGTCTTTTAGCGGTTGCTTTAGGCTGTACAAAAATGTGCAAAGTACATACAACAAAAACCTGGACCATTCATATTTGCAATATTTCTGCGTACTATACTTTTTAACCCTTAACTAATCGGGCTGAGCCATTTCACCTGTAATTCAGTTATATCGGAAACAGTGGTCAGTTATTCGAGACTTACCAATTCACACGTGACAACTACGTACGTTTTTCTCCAAAAATCTTTAATAAAAAATGTCGGTGCATAAATATGGGCCTACAACCCGGTGGGCCGGCCAAAACTGTACATGTGGGGGTACTTATCAGTGCAAAACCTAATGGAGTCGGTGGTCACTGAAAAAAGTGCGACAAGTGCAATAAAATCATATCGAAACTTCAGTGTGAGCGAGTATCATAAGTGTTGAAATTCGAACTTTCAATAGTCATGATGCGCCAAACTTAACAACAATTCATTGTCCGAATGTTCAACCAGCACCCATCTCACTTTAATTCATTGTCCGAACACATAATCAGTACCCATCCCATATCAATTCATTGTGTTTAAAAACTGTATACATATTTCATGACATCAAGGCTGAGCAATCGGGGTACAACAAGGAGTTGAAAGTTTCATTTGTACCAGCGCCATGTTGGGTGCGGCCAGGCAGATCCAGGCACAGTCAAAACCTCCACCAACTCGTGGTTGGCCCAGAACCTCTTTCGGCAGTCCAAAAAGTTCCGTTAAAGGGCAACAGAAAGGGATCGGCAGTATGAACCATCAGTCAAAAAAAAAGGGGGGGAAGGGAAGCAACATTTTTCTACCGGGTCATACTGCGTTTTCACCGGAACTGATCCGAACTGTAGTCTGCAGGATTTTAGTCATTCAAATTGAGGCTGGCGTCATCATGGGAGCGCCGACGTCCCGCGGCTACATTTTCATCGTTCCGCGGGCAGTTATGGCAGTCATTCCCCATCGGGGGTATCTGCGGGGGTCGGGGACTCCCGCGGCTCCTATAGAATCTTCAAGGTCGAGGAGAACTTTTATGATGGTGGAGTCAACAAGCAACCGGGCCATTCCTTCATGCTGGGCCCGCTCTCGCAAGGTCGACCGCCATTTTGAGAGTTCGGCAGCTACCGGCAATCGCGGGGTCAAATGAGCAGACGGGCTCCAACCTGTCGGGCGAGGCGTCGCAGCATCGCCACAGTGGACGAACCCTTTGCCGGGTGCGAGGAGCGTCGCTGCACCGTAAGAGTGGACGAACCCTTTGCCGGGTGCGAGGAGCGTTGGGGGTGCAGCTGGGGAGCCTTCACCTGGGGAGGTGGGAGAGGCTCGTTCGCGCCGCCTCTCCCTCCCGGTGCACCCCACGGCGTCTTGCTTGACATTTGTTATGGCCGGACCAGGCGATGAGGACGAAGGGGGGGGGGTCGGAGGCATGTGCAAGACATCCCCCCCCCAGTGTTGTCGCAGCCATTATCGAAGAAGTGGGGACGCCTGGCACGTTTCGGGCCGGGCCCACAGCCGATGGCGGCCGGACGCTTCTTCGCCCTGGCCCCAGGAACGGGTCCCTTGGTTCATCCGGGGGACAGGCCTTGGCGTGTGGCGCCGCCTTCGGGCTATTCGCGTAGTGGTCCTTCCACCCCACCGCCCCTGACGGTTTTTGTAGACTTTAAAACGCCCAAAAACTACTAGAAAGTAGCCCAAAGTAGCCCAACATTGCTACTTTGGGGAAGGAAGGGCTGGAACGGCGTCAGGCAGACGGCGAAATGCATTGTGGGTTTCGTTTGTCGTTGCAGCAGTTTGTCATGTAAATAGTTGCTTAAATGTTTTTTTTGTTTGTTAAAAAATAAAACGTGCTCACCTGTTACTTCGCTAGAGTGTTATATATTTTTCTATTATTCGCCTAAGTTTTGTCGTTAATTGGGCGGGGTGGGTGGTGGAGCCAAGCTGTCTCGAAGTCATAGCGTTAAGTTCGGCTTTCCTCACCAGTTTCATATTTCCTGAGGGGTTGTTCCCTATGTTTCCATTTCAGCGAGGTTGAAAAGAGATCTCATCAGCGGCCTACTGATTTCACTCTATTCCTTTTCTTTTCCCTAACGATTTTTACATATATATTTTTCTCTTTTATTTGCTAGCACGATACAGCGGCTAATCCGCATTTTTATATTTGTCCTTTTGTATTAGGGGTACCCTCCTGGCCGAGCCAGATGACCTACCTCCAATAAATGGTCCGGGTGGAACTGGTTTACCAATCAGTGGGGAGTAGATAGGCATGACAGATTACAACGGGGGACAAAGGTCCGCATTACCTACCCTTCCTTACTTGCAAAGACTAGACAGAACATTTCTATTCCACGTTATTTGCAAACAGAGAATGCCTCAAAAGAACTATTCCTTGAACAATAAATGTTCAGACAATCAATCAATCAGTGGGGAGAAAAACAGGCATGACGGATTACAACGGGGACAAAAGTCTGCATTACCTATCCTTCACTATCTTCAAAGGGAGGCAGAATATTCCTATTCTTCCCCGTTTGTAGACAGGGAATATCTCAAAGAGCAATAATCGATAAAAACCGATAACAAACAATCAATGGGGAGAAAGATAGGCATGACGGATTACAACGGGGACAAAAGTCTGCATTACCTACCCTTCACTATCTGCAAAGGGAGACAGAATATTCCTATTCTTCCCCGTTTGTAGACAGCGAATGTCTCAAAGAGCAACAGAGCAACCAATCAATCAGTGGGGAGAAAAATAGGCATGACGGATTACAACGGGGGACAAAAGTCCGCATTACCTATCCTTCACTATTTGCAAAGAGAGAGGAACGTTCCTATTCGTCGCTGTTTGCAAACAGAGAATGTCTCCAAGAGAACCAATACTTCAAGTAGCAACCGAGGCTAAATGAACCAATCAATGAACAATACCAGTATTTTAAATACTGATTTCAAAACAATCAATCAATCAATCAATCAGATGGATAAAGCCATCCTACCAATCGGACGTAAAGACGTCCTACTTAACCTTACCCGGACCGGACCATGTGGGCAATTCTTCGCCTTCCTTTCTCCAGCGCCCCATCGTTTTCTTTCTCCATGTTTTTACCGCAGCATTCCTGTGGGATTCCAGTCAGGACAGTAGGTCACTTGAGAGAGGTCCGTTCAGAATCGGTGAAGTACATTCAATCGGCAGCCAGACGAGGGCCCTCTCAAGGCAGGTATACTCCAATCGTTTAGATGTTCACCCCATCGTCTGGACCTCTCTTACCGGACCTTATGTCGCTGATGGGCCCCGCGTTGGGCGCCAATTGAGGAAAAGTCAGCCCATAACACACCTGATGCCCAGGCTGCTGGCGCAGGATGCCTCTTAGTTCCCATCTTGAACAATTACCAAATAAAGAGACGGGCGCTGGAAGCAGGAAGACAAGAATAGAGTTTTATTTCTCATGAGGAGAGCCTGTCATTTCGGACACTCGCATAGTGTCTTCAGGAGGTGCTCTAACAAGTTCTCTGAGGCTTCGTCTTTTATACACATGTTTATGATGCACAAACATTCCTTATTACAATAAAGACGCTTTGAAAGTGGGAAAAGGCATGCTTGGAATCCCAGCTTCAGGCCTATTCCCATACCAGTCGCTCAGATGTCATCCTCCCCTCCTGAATGTAACAAGAGATTGTGACCTCTCAGCTGGACATTCCTACAGGGCACGAGGGCAGGAGGGGATGATCAGGTCAAAGGTTGGTCAGGTGATAAGGTCGGACACTTCGGTTGGTGTATCACGGTTTTGTTATGCTGGGCATGGAAAAGGGGGATGTACATCCACGAGGCTTGGTCTTAGGACTTGGGACCGGGTCGAGAGGTCAAGTGCAGCCGGGGGGGGGGTTGTCAGCTGAGGGGAAGGGTGTTCCTGGGAGGAAATGGGGGGGTGTGGGTCAAGCAGGAGTGCTACTTCTAGAGCAGGGTCACGCAGAGGGAGAGGGTCTTGTGGCCGTTGCATGAGCAGTGCGCGCGGGGAGGGGTGTCGGGGGTTTAGCAAACGGTCAGAGAGGCCATGGTGCCTAAAATAGCTGTCGTGTACATATGTGCATGGGTCTTATGCTGGCGGGATAACACAGTCAGTGTTTCGTAATTATTCGTTCTGCTTACAACAAGGGGTACAGTGAACACAAATGAACGCCGCTTATGTACACATATATTGCCATTTTCAACATTTATTGATTTTGAAAACAAAATAGCATTACAATTCATTAACTTATCCCATCCCCCTCCACCACCCCCTAAACAAGGAGAGAGATGTGAATCACACCATTTACAAATACATATAAATCCATACATAACATTGGATCACTTAAACTGCATTATTGATATTATTGCATCAAATTACAGTAGATCAGCTTCACAGACATATCTAAAGAATATTAATCAACTGTGGCCTCCACATCTTGTCCCGGTTTAGGGTCTCCCATTTTCTGTTGTATCTGGACTTCTACTAAGTCCCATTCCATCCTTCTTTCCTGTTCCACTCCGTTGTAACAAACCTGTGACGTACCCCACATTCAGCTCGTCCCAACCTCTAAAATTCCCATAACCATTGCTTTTTTATAATTCACACAAGGGCCCCTGGTCACTCCTTGTTGCACAGTAAGTTCCCAGTGCAATATTTTGTTATACAAAGCAATCTGAACGGGTTTGTTTTTACATCTGTTTCATTTTAAGTATAGGAGGGCTCCAAATCCCAGAATGCACTGATTGTGAAATGAAAGCAAGGGACTGAAATCATTATGGCACCACAAGCATTTTTAGCGGTTGATTCATGTAACCAAACAATACAAACTAAAGTTGCAGTTTCTTTATCGATATTTTTTGACTTCGCTGTGAAAGGTACTACTACAGCACATTTAATGATATCATTTTCAGTTTGCTGATCGAATTTAAGGTGCATTGTGTCATGGGAGATAAAGTAATTATATTTCCTTTATTCAAATCATTTCATTATGTACTGTACTCCTTTTTCTAATACCCTTTTATGTTTCATAGCCCAAGAATGATAGTAATAGTCTTTATTGTTTGATTATTTAAAATCTTTACTATATGCAGTAGTCATAATAAAATAGATGTGCTTTGGTAAAAACATGAGCAATGTGCAAGAGATTAGAATAAAAAAAGTGTGTGGGTCATCAAACATAATTTAAATCAACGGTAGCCAAAAGTGCAAGTGGGTGTGGGGCAATTTAGATTTAGGGTATTTGCTAGTATAGTCCCAATTAGGAAAGAGTCTTTTCCTGTGGTAGAAGGATGAGAGTCAGGTTGTAGGGCTGATAGGTTGCTTTGTGCCTGGTGGTGATTGCATGCCTGCTACCTTTTTGAGGGCCCGCTCTACGTCTTGGGTGTACTTAACAGTTCGGGCACTTGATCTCATGAAAGCCTCGAGAAGTACAACCCAAGGCCTATATATAGATACGTACATTAATAGGTATAAAGAAATGACCAAATTTCCAAACGTCCAAATAGTTGTTGCCTCTCCACATCAGTCCAAGTTCTACCAGTAGTTTGCTACTCAATCTTGATAAGAAAATACTAAATTCATTTACTGAATTCTTTTGATTGGGTTGGGATTAATAGTTCTACAGGTAAGCAATTGCATACATGATTTTCCAACTCTTAATGTTTTCTGTGTTTTGTGGTAAAATGTTGTGCTTTGGAGGATGACACCATGAGATAGTGTATGCATTTTATCGCAACTCGTAGGGTTATGAGATACATACTTTTTTTTTAACTGGCTACGCCAATAAGGCCCACATTACTAGTCTGGCAAAGTATAATTACCTCATGGAATTCCTCTCTGCCTGATTTCCAAGTGGATCTGTTTTTCCTTATCCGTTTTCGGGTTCAACTTGCACAGATAGTGGACAGAACAAAAAATGGGCAGAGAGAAAAATGGTGTGAAATACTAGAAACATTGAGATTTACTGGTCTGGGCACCTAGGGAATCTCCCCAGTACTGCACCTGTGGAAAGACGTTTATATATCAATCTTTCCCTACACACATGCTAGGTGCTCAGTGCTATACCAGGGGACCTCATGATTAATTTTCCTACGTTCGTAGGAATGAAGTTGTGAAAGTGACTGGGTATATTCTGAATGGTGAGTTTAACTTGCACCCTTAATGTATTTACTCTGCATTATTTTGTTCATATTAGTGAGTTATTCAAATTGTGTTACCTGCTTAAGAGACAATTTTGAGAAAAACTGATACGATATTAATGCTTGTTATATCCCCCTTTAGACAAAACTTAAACCATACTTCAAAAACTACTTTGTTGCAGGTTCACCTTTTCTAGCAAGTGAGGATGGTGTTCTCGGAGGGGTGATTGTCCTTCGATCTTGCAAGTGCTTAACGGACCAAGAATCCTCATCAGACAAGCAGGCCCTGTTAGGTAAATAGTTCAGATGTTCTTATTCTTAGAATTTTATCAAATTATTTTCTTGTCAGATAATATAACCTGTGCACTCGTATGCTATTAGCAGGCAAAATGTGTATGTGTTGTTAACTGCAGATGTATTGTGGCAGAATAGTAACAGTCTTTTTGTGTGAGTATTGTAAAACTTCCCCTTGTTTCAGTGTCCTAATGATTGTTGCGACTGCAATCTTTTGCATAATCTACAGAAGCAATCCTTTGACATGTTGACATGAGCAGCATAAACCAACCTCTGTGGTACAAGCATATACTGAAGAACAAATCCCCAATCATAACATATGATTTGTAACACAGTTGCATATGATACAGGATTCCTAGTGGTGCAAGATGTGACATTCCTATTCCCTTTTGGCACAGTTGTTTCTTTTTTTTAAGTTCAAAAAAGATTTTATTAAAGAAATTGAGATGAAAGTATACAAAACAGGTCAATGAAAAAAGCAAAAAAGATCATACAGCAAGATAAGCAATGCAATAATTCAAAAGAGAAAAGAAAACATCAAAAATTGAAAATAACTGAAGCAAAACTGGCATCTGGTAAATTACATAGCAATGAAGAACATATTAAATATGCAATAGTAATAAACAGTCTATAATAAAGGAAGTACAACTAAGAAAATACAGGAAGTTATGGAGGTTTAGGAACTTCTTGTTGCAACGGGGATAAAGACAGAGAACATTTAGCACTTAAATCAAAAAATAATGTGACTGGATTCCACAATTCCCTTATCTTTGTAGCTAGAGTCAAGGGATAGACAAAAGTCGTATCTAATCTATGATTGTAACAGATAGCATACCACCAGGCCTGATGTGATAATTTTTTGAAATCCTTCCAATTTTTTGTAATTTGTTGGAAAGCTACTGCTAGCAGTAAGTCAAGTATTCTAATCCTGTAAGTACAATGATCCCATAAAGGGGAAGCACTCCCCAGGAAAATATGAGCAATAGAAAAGGGATAAGTGGAAGAAAAAATCTTATTAATTTGAGACCAGACTTGCACCCAGAAATTATGAACAAGGGGACAATTGAAAAGCATATGAAATAGGTCTGCGTGTGATGAGGAGCATGACCAACACTTGTCGGGTGTGTTTGGATATTGTTTGCTAAGAGTAAGTGGTGGTAATAATAGACGATTATAAATAAAAAATAGTGTCTGAGTGGTATTAGCAGCTCTGGAAGATTTGCGAATCTTCAGCCACAATTTATCCCATAATTCAATGGGCCAAAAAACCTCTAAATCCTGTTCCCAAGCTTCTTCTACCTTGCTTTTCGTGCGGGGTGATGGCAAAGTCTGAAGAAGTGCATACATTTTTGAAGCTTTGGAATGTTTAAAAGGTAAAAAGCTTGGTGAGGGAATATCAGGTAGTATAGGACATGGGGGGGAGAAGAAACAAGAAAAGTATCGTAAGCAGTTTGCAGTGCATGTGTTAATAATAAATATTTAGCATGGAAAGTGGGAGGTAAATGAAAAGAAGAGGCAGCTAATGAAAACGGAATAGTCTGATTGCGATGGAATAATTGGTGTATCCATATAAGGCCAAGTGATCTCCAGGATTTCCAAAAAATAGGTTTATTGTTAATTAAAATAGATGTATTATGCCAAATTGTCTGATCAAAAAAGGACGTAATAGGAAGGCTAGGAAGGATCAAGGAAGTGTATTTAAGAATGGGAGTGGATAAGGATTGAGGTTTGCGAGAAAACATAAGGTATTCCTTGAATGAAAAAGGAGAAATGAAAGAACGTTCCAAGGCCAGCCCGAGGGTAGAGGAGGAGGTAGAATCTGAAATCCAGTTGGACGCTTGATGTAATAAAAAGGATTTATGATATAAGGCAAAGTTAGGAAAATTCACTCCACCTTCTTTTTTAGGGCGCATCAATTTGGTTAAAGACATACAAGCCTTTTTATGTCCCCACAAAAAGGTAGATAGAATGGAATTAATTTTTTTTAAATATTTTAAAGATATAGCAAAGGGAATATTAGAAATTGTAAATAAGACAATGGGAGAAAGCATCATCTTAATCGTATTTAGTCTTCCCCACCACGTTAAATACAAAGGATGCTATTTGGTAGTGAGTGTAGTCCACTTTTGTATACAGTCTTCCATACATTTAGCAACTGTACTCGAAAGGGAAGGTGTAAAATGAAGATCCAAATATTTAATAGAGTTAGGACTCCAAGTAAAACCCGACTCAGAAAAATCATTTTTGAAAGTAAATTTAGTAAGAGGTAAGATTTCACATTTATCTTTATTTAATTTGTAACCAGATACTTGAGCGAAAGAAGTAACTCCATCTAAAAATGCAGGAAGGGATACGGTAGGTTGGGATAGGAATAATAACACATCATCTGCATATGCAGCCATCTTGATATCAGAGTCATGAAAATTAAAACCATGAATTTTATCGTTTTGACGAATCCTCAATAAAAAAGGTTCGAGAGCAAGTTTAAACAAAAAAGGCGAGAGTGGGCACCCCTGTCTAACCCCTCTGTTAAGGGGGAAATAGGAGGATAATCCACCATTAGCGGAGATTGCTGCTCTAGGGTGAGAGTATAACAGTGAAATCAGGGTGGACATTTTTGGACCAAAACTGAACCACTTCAGAGTGCTGAAAAGATATGAACATTCAACCCTATCAAAAGCTTTCTCAGCATCTAAAGCTATCGCCGCAAGGGGATGAAGGGAATGTGAAGTCTTAGAAAGAATATCAAAGAACAGTCTAGTGTTATCCGCCAATAACCTGCCTTTGACAAAGCCAGACTGCTCCTTTCCTAAAAGATCAGGTAAAAATGAATCTTAACGTAAGGCTAATGCTTTTGAAAAAAAATTGTAATCAATATTAACTAAAGAAATAGGACGATAATTTTTGAAATGCTGTGGATCTTTACCTGGTTTCGGGATAATACAAATAAGAGCATCAGAAAAAGTACCAGAAGAAGAACCAGATTGAAGAAAAGTGGAAAGGAGAGTATGTAACTTGGGAATCAGTAATTTTGAGAAATGAGAAAAGAATTCAACAGTAAAGCTATCTGGGCCCGGGGCTTTCCTATGTTTGAGAGTATTAAGTGCTTGAAGAAGTTCTGTCTGCGTAAGGTCCAATTCTAATGAGGAAAGATCTGGAGGCGTATCAAAAGGTGAGGAGACTTTTGACAAAAAGTGGGAAATGGATTCCTCAGGAGAAACTGACTCAGAAGAATATAATGTTTCATAAAAATGTAGAAATTCTTGTAGGATTTCATCACTTTTATGCTTTAGAGATCCATCTGGACTATAAATGGAGTCGATGTTAACTTTATTTTGTTTTACCTTCAAATAATTGGCCAACAATTTCCCAGCCTTATTCTGACCACCATAAAATTTAGTGCTAGACTTTAAGAGAAAATTAGAAGCGTTATATGTAGAATCTTTATTGAATTGGAATTTAGTGGCAATGAGTTCTTTTAAGCAATCCTTAGATTTGGAGGTGTAGTATGAGTGTTCTAATCGCTTGAATGTAGAGAGAAGTTCATTAGTGGATTGTTGGGTTGTCTTTCGTTTGCGAGAAACATAACTAATGATAAAGTCTCTAGCTGATGCTTTAAAAGCGTCCCATATTACAGGAAATTGGATTTCAGTAGTTTGATTAAACAGAAAATATTCATGAAAAAAGGATGTAAAGGAAGAAACAAAATGAGTCAAGAAGGAGAGCGATGTTAAAACGCCATTTTTTAATGGAAGTGGCTTTTGTAATACATCCAGAGTGATAGAGACAGGCGCATGGTCAGAAATTAAGATGGAGCCAATATCGGAAGATGTAAGAGACTGGGTAAGGTGATGTGAAATAAAAAAATAGTCTAATAGGGATTGAGTATGATGAGGGGGTGAAAAGAAAGAGTATTCTCGCAGAGTGGGATTGCAAAGTCTCCATGCGTCGATAAGCTTATATTGTGTGATAAGTTACGTAAAGGATTTTTGTGATTTGTGAGGGATGTAGGGACTAGAGGAGTGCCTATCTAGAAATGGGTCAATAACTTCGTTACAATCACCCACAAGAATAAAATGATCACCATAATGTTGTGTGATATGTGGTGCTAGGGAGGGCCAAAATGAGGCATCACCAGTTGCTGGAGCATAAATGTTTAAAATGGAAATGGGGACATTATCTAAAGTGAAATTCACTAACACCCATCTACCTAAATTGTCTGTACTATGCGTTACTAATTTGATAGGAAGAGATTTCCGAAACAAAATTAGGACACCATTACGTTTACTATCACCTGGGGAAAAATAAACATCACCTACCCAACCCCTCTTCAATTTAACAGATTCATCGGCTGATAGATGTGACTCTTGTATACAGGCTATATCTGCGTTTAGTTTGGCTAGGTGGGTTAAGACTCTCTGTCGTTTGATTGGTGTGTGTAAACCTCTAACATTCCAGGATATTATTTTTAAGGGCATATAACAAGATTAAAGAAACATATCAAAAACCAGATAAGATGCAAATGTGAAGGATAAAGACAATCAAGGCATAAAAATTGTGTAAGAAGAAACATCAAAGACCAAAGAAAATAGTTCCATGAAAAACAAAGGGAAAAACAGAGAAGAAGCCAGTCATATAGTGAAGAATAAAGGTGAAAAGAGAAAAAGAAAAGCAAAGGAGAAAAGTAAGAAAAAATTAAGGGAAGTGGTAAGATTAGAACAATAGAAAGGAACAAAGTGGAAGGCGAATAGCAAGATAATGAGAAGAGAGGAAAGATCCGAAAGAACATAAGAAGAAAAAGGAGAGAGATATGAAGATAAAATAGAACAATGGAAAGAATTAACAACTCACATATTGCTCAAAACATACAAAGGGGAGGGAGGATGGAGGCCACATAGAAAAATGACGGGTCCTTAGCTCCAAAGGGAAGGCAGGGAAGGAAGACGACCGCGACGGACTCCACGGACATAAGGAAGGGATACAACGTGGAGGAAGAAATCTTATGTAAAAGGGGAAAAAAGGACAAAGTTTAACATTAAGAATATTAAAACAGTGCAAGCAAACAACTAGAGAAAGAGTCTAAATAATGCATTTCAGAAGAACAATAAAGAACTTAGTAGAGATGCAATAATACAAGGACATCATGTAAATACAGTCATTTAGAGCTTGGTGGAGCAGCGGTATCCATTGTAGCATCACTATGAGAATAGAGGAAACTTTTTCACTTTAGTGGATCATCATAAGTAACAGTTTTATTGTTGAAAGTTACTTTGAAAAGGCAAGGGTGAAAGAGCCCATAACGCGCTCCCATAGATCGCAACTGTGGTCGGAGTGAAAGGAATTCTTTACGACGATCAGCAGTTGATTTTGCATAATCCTGTGCGAAGAAAAGAGTGTTTCCAGACCAGGTAATTCAAGGCATGGCTCTGGCTGCTGACAAAACTGTAAGAAGATCCGTATACTCAAGGAAGTAAAGGATAACACCTCTTGGCCTTTAACCAGTAGAGTTAGACAACCCAGTGGGAGGAGGACCTAAGCGATGAGCTCTTTGTATGTTAAAGTTAGTAGTGTCAGGTAGCTGAAGAATTTTCGGCAAGAATGATTTAAAAAAAGCGAGGGCATCCGAGCCTTCCGAATTTTCCGCAAGACCATAAATGCGGAGATTATTTCTCCTTTTTCTGTTTTCCAAATTTTCAATTTGTTTGTGAAGATCTGAGACTTGTGCACAGAGCGGATCGACTTTGGAAACGGATGAAGTGAGAGCATCAACATTTTGTTCCAGAAGGGTAACACGTTCATCAACAGTTGACCATTTATCAGATAACAGCGGAAGAGTAGATTTGGTTTCCTCAATGAAGGGGCGGAGGGCCCTAATTTCTTCCAACATAATATCCATTGTCGCTGATGAAGGCTGCTTAGGAGGAGAAGACGGGTCCTTTTTCAACCGTTTGACAGACCCTTTAGTAGCTCCAACCGTTGATGGAGCTGAAGACGAGGAAGAGCTTTTAGAAGATACGTCAAGAGAGTCCTCCATCTCAAGACATCGATATCTAGAACTGGTATGAAGGAGAAAGTGACGTGGAGCTGGAGAAGGCTTGCGAAGATCCTTAGACAGTCTACCCATGAAACAAGTGAATGAATACAGGAGTATAGGTATAAAATAAACAGGCGTAAACAGAGTCACCTAGGAAAAAATTTAACAGTTATGCAACCAAATGAGGCTGTCTAGTGTAGGCGAAAGCATAAGCATGAGTGAAACGTAACAGCAAAAATAACATACAGTAACCAAGGCAAAGGTGTCACCCAAGCAGAGCTAGTGAATTCAAAAGTAAAGCCTGCAATAAAGAAACATTAGTCCACAAATACCAAAAAGGAGTCAAATACCCTTAGAACGAAGGGTAACATTACAGGCAAGCAATTGTAGAACATCTTAATGCTGTAGAATAAAATTGCTATTAAGTGAGTCATAAATAGGATACATGTAGAAACATATTAGCGGAGGTAAAAGTGAAAAGCACATTATAAAAAGAACACATAATGCAGCAAGAAATGTCTGGGCACGATCATGGAACCGCGTGGATGTTGTAGCCCTATCTACCTCTCTCTCCTCTTCCAGCCCCGATCTTACCGGGCTGCCCTCTTCTGGTCAAGTAGAGGCTATCAACAACTGGCTGCGGGCTGGCTGCGATACCATCGCTCCTCTGAAACGTATCTCTGCCAAACGCCCCAAGGATGCTAACCGCTGGTTCTCGGACGATTTAAAGACCCAAAAACTCACTCTCCGCCAAGCGGAACGACAGTGGAGACGGAATTATTGCCCTGTTGCCAAAATCCGATATACTGATCTTCTTGCACAATATAAGAAATCCATACTGGATGCCAAGAAAATTTACTTTTCATCCAAAATCCAGTTCGCGGAGAATCGACCAAGAGAAATTTTCTCCATCGTCCAAGACCTTGCTCACTCCGACAGAGCCTCACTCAAACCTTCCCCCTCACAACCGCTATGCGACTCCCTCAACCACTTTTTCCTAGACAAAATCAGCAAAATTAAAATTAAAATCCCCCTCCCTTCGCCGACCTTTACGGACCCCTGTGGCCCACCGGCTATAGCGCATCTGAATTCAATCCCTCCCCTCTCGACCGATTCATTCTCCTCCATTCTCCCGCTGATTAAATCTGGTTCCCCGCTAGACCCCTGTCCTGCTTACATTTTGAAGCAGATTTACACCCACTGCCCCTCACCTCCCTTAGCGCTTCTTAACACCTCGCTGGCCCAGGGTATTGTTACCCCAGCACTCAAATCGGCAGTGATCGTTCCGATCTTAAAAAAACCTGGGGCGGATCCTACGGATCCAGCCAACTACCGCCCTATCTCCCTCTTGCCTTTTTTGGCAAAGGTATTGGAACGACACGCAGTAAAAACCTTGAGTGACTTTGTGGAAAGACATGGTGTTCTGGCCCCGAGACAGGCCGGCTTCCGCCCGGCCCACTCAACTGAGTCCCTAATAATATCTGTACTGGACAACCTACGACAAGGAATGGATACTAATCAACCTCAGGCTCTGATCCTCCTGGATCTTTCCGCCGCATTCGACACGGTGGACCATACCATCCTACTTTCACGTGTCGAGGCGGCAGGAATCGGAGGGACAGCCTTGTTATGGCTATCCTCTTTCTTGAGCGGTCGGACTCAGGCGGTTCGCTTGGGAGAGTTCTCAGCTGAATCTCTACCCATCCAGTGCGGGATCCCCCAAGGTTCCTCTTTGTCCCCCCTTTTATTCAACCTCTACATCGCCCCCCTCATTTTTGCTTTACAGCAACTGGAGGTCTCTGTGTACAACTACGCAGACGATCTCCAGCTCATTTTTTCCCTCTCGCCTTCCCTCGATTCAATGTCCAATGTTCAGTCCATCATGACTTTCATCCAGGACTGGATGAACTTCAACCACCTGAAACTCAATCCCGATAAAACGGAGTTGGTGTTAACAGGTGGTTGCTCCAGTCCCTGGTCCCCTTCTTTTTGGCCCCCTTCTTTAGGCTCCCCACCCATCCCTGTATCCTCCGTCAAAACTCTTGGGTTCAAGATTAACAATCAACTCTCCCTACACTCTCAAGTCTCCGCCGTGGTATCCTCAGCCTTCCTTTCCCTCAGGACAATACGTAGAGTCTCACGATTCTTTTCCCCCGACGCGCTCAAGCTAATACTTCTGGCCATGGTAACATCTCGCCTAGATTATGGCAATGCCATCTATCATGGCATGCCCGACTATCTCATGAGGCGTCTTCAACTGGTTCAAAACCAAGCCGCACGGCTGGTTTTTAACCTATCAAAACCTCACCATGTAACCCCCCTCCTTCTTTCCCTGCATTGGCTCCCTGTCCGGCAGCGTGCCTTATTCAAGCTCGGCTGCACCATCTTTAAAGCCCGGACAGGCTCTGCCCCTTCCTTCATTAATTCAGCCATTCAAAACTACATCCCATCAAGAGATCTTCGATCTTCCTCCCACCATCTCCTCGTGGTCCCCCGCTTCAAACGGAAGAAGTGGGGGGGTTCCAAGTTTGCGACCGCGGGCCCAGCTTTTTGAAATTCCCTTCCATCCTCTCTAAGAACCTGCACCCAGTACCCTATGTTCCGCAGAGACCTCAAGACCTTCCTCTTCACCCAAGCCTTTCCATCTTGATCGGTTACATTCCTGCACATTCCTGCTTTCCGAGTAGCAGTTGCCAGTCAGCGCCAAGAAACCGCCAGGTGTACGAGCGCTATACAAAACCCTTCAAACTCAAACTCAAACTCAAGCTATTTTGTAAAGCTTATTAAGAACATTAGGATATAAATGTCCATGTAAGTAACATTTAGAACATGAATGCACTGTAGGATGAAGTCAACACTTCCACTGTGACAGGAAAGTCATTTGAGGAATACAAACCTTTTCAAAACATGAGGAGTAACTGTGAGGCAAAAATTAGCACTATTTAGGAGGAGCAGGTATCCATATAAGCGCTAAGCCATGAGTAAAAGCAACCGCCGTGTTCTTAGTTAGCAGGCTGTGTCAGAATTGAAAGGAAAAATGGCCGCAGCGTCATGAGGAGAAAGAATCCAAAGCTCATGGAGAAAGCGCTGCAGTCAACGAAGCCAAAATTTTAGAAGAGGTGAGTGAGGCTTGAAATGCGCATGTAGGAAGCAAAGCGGCAACAATAATAGTGTGAGGGCACGCTTCAGTGCAGAATCGCTAGGAGCAGAGCTCCGTCGGCGAAACTACTAAATGGCGGCCGCAAACCCGATATACAGCGCGACACTCACTTGAGCTCAAAAGTCCTTTAAAGGCTTCGGTGGAGTGAATAAAGGTGTTCCTCTGCGAGGCAAAAATGAGCGCTATTTAGGAGGAGCAGGTAAACATAGAAGCGCTTATGCCATGAGTCCGGGATCTTGGTTAGCAGGCTGTGTCAGCATTGAAAGGAAAATGGCCACAGCTTATGAGGAGAAAGTATCCAAAGCGTATGAAGAAAGCGCTTAATTCAACAAAGCCAAATTTTTAGGAGAGGTGAGTGAGGCTTGAAAATGCACTTGTAGGAAGCAAAGCGGCAACAATAATATTGTGAGGGCACGCTTCTGTGCAGAAACTCTAGGAGCAAAGCTCCGTCGGCGAATCTACAAAATGGCGGCCGCAAGACCGGTATTCAGCGCGACACTCAGTTGAGCTTAAAAGTCCTTGAAAGGCTTCGGTGGAGTGAATAAAGGTGTTCCTCCGAAACACCATGGTATCCGATGTCCAAATAGTGCAAGTTCGGGGCAAATAACGATGACAGGAGTCACGCCGGGCCGCCTATTCTCCGCGCCTCCCGGGAGAGCTACAAAGGAGCCGCCATCGTCATCGGGGGCTAGCCACGCCCCCCACCGGCACAGTTGTTTCTAATAGAGACTTCTAGCCGCAAATTCCTCACCTGAATATTTCCCAGGCGTCAGCCTGTATCCGGAAACCCTTCAGCAGTACCGCTGTATGCAGGAAGGTGGCACCATGCGGCTCCACACTGACTCAGCTCCAGAAATGCTAAGCATATATATGGGCCATTCCCACATGCTGGCATCTGTTCCTTTCTTTCCACGCCTCTAGGCATGGATCCGGAGCGCTCTACCCAAATATTTCTCCACTGTGCAACTCTGCAGATCACTGTCTTGAGGTAACGCTCTCAGGTAGGATACATTGATTGTTGGCTTTGAACAAAAAATAAGCACACTTTGTGATGCCCCACTTTGTTTGTTTGCATTGGACACCGCTGTGGGATAGGAGGCTGTGCCCTTCGGATGGAAAGATTCTGAACATTAGCCATCCTAAGCCTTGTAGGTGCCCACTCTAGTCTAGAAGCTTCTGATCTTTCTTAATTGTATTAACATTTTAGCTAATGGTTGGAGTGCCTGGATGAATGTCAGCTAGTGGTGATTACTCAGGTTGCATCCCAGGCTATTGTTATTTTGCACACTATGCCACCCTAGTTTGTACCCAGTCGTATGCAAATAAGTCTTGACCTTGCTTCAGTAGGAACAGGCCAGCCCATTGGTCCATTTTCCTGTCAGTATTGCCAGGGTAAGAACCAATTCAATGATAATGGACACTACTCTCTGTGTAATGCTAAGCTACACCAGGGTAAATATTGTTTTGTTTCTCTGAAAATACAACCCTTCTTGATAATTATTATAATCTTTTCAACTGAGTGTTAACTCCAGTGGCAACAAATTAATCTCCACATGATGCCAGTGCCGGACATGCCATTGAATCAATCCCCGCACATTTTCTGCACCGCAAGTCACTAGTCTTGAGTCTCTACAGCCCTCAAATTCATAATGTGTAACTTAGTTGGACAGCGCTCTTTAGTGTACCGTTAAAACGCTTTCCATAGGGGGCTCATGCATTTGACAGGCCACTCAATAGACCTTGTTCTACCTGCTCCTGTTGTTCTTGTATGTAGAACCCGACTCTGATGGCTTTATCTTAGCCTGGCCATATTATGATTGCTTTCAAGATGTTTTCGTTAGGTCACCCCTGCCATATTTCTTTCTGTATATTTGGCTCTGTCTGCCTACCCGCTTAATGGATGTGGGAGTCGCACACAGTTTATTACTGTCTTACTTAAACAGCCTGTATGGCCGGCCCTTTAAGAGCTTTGCCATTCTACAGCTTGGAGCATCTCTTGATGTTGCTGTAATGAATACTACTTCTTAAATTGTGGATCTCTGTTGGCAGCCTCCTATGATACGTCACTCGAAGACTAAAGTCGTAAATCATGAAGACAGTGCAAATTGGTTATTTGAGGAAAATGCTGTATGGACTTCTCCAGGCATGTAATAGTCAACCAACCACTCTAAAATATTTTTTACCTTTGCAGACTAGTTATCTGGTCAGGTTTGTGTTAAGTCCATAGTTATTTCTTCTGCTATGTGATCAGCTTTCTGAATTCTTTTTAAAGAAAGTTTAGGGTAGCTACTTCATGTTTTTCCCTGGCCTAAGTAACGTTGTACAACCGTCCCCTGCACACGCCCGCAGTTTACAAACAAATTAATGACAATATAAGAACGTTCTTGATCCACTGCTTGATTTCGCATCTCAGTTTATTAAGAGACGGATAGTTGCCGTTTGAAAAGAAGATGGGAGTGGCCCTTGCGGTATTATTGTTCCAGGAGAGCACTGTACTAAACTACGAATAACTCAATATAACAGGTGTTTGATGAGTGATGGGACACTGGAGAAGCCGGTATAAAAGATTGTGTGTGCGTGTTTGTGTGTGCGTGTATATTATCTGGAAAACGTTTCTTTCTTTACTAACTTGGCCTGCCAAACTCCATCACTGGAGGGATGGGGTAGCTGCAGTTAAGTTAATGTGTGCGCCATTATGTAGCACAGAAACGTGAGTGTGCTATGGCTCTAGCAGCCCTGTTAATCTGACAATCGGGCGACACCACATGGTGCTCCATTTGTTAAAGTCGCAAAACAAAACCCTCTTTTTGGGAAGCGGATGGAGGTTATAGGGGTTTTAGAAAGATAACTATATTTAAACTCTGCATAATATCCAGCGCATCTTTTAGTCTGGGAGTTGTGTATTCAAATTTAATTACAATAAGCGCACAGTAATGAACCCCTCAGATCTTGATTGTGTGTGTGGGTAGGGGACTTCACTACCAGAAGGGCTTTCTCGCAGTGGAGTTGTGGTGGGAATAGTCTCATATTAGGGGTGTAGACTGCACACACAGAACCTGTAAGTCACATTGAGATGGGGCTATATTGTGAAAGGGCTTGCACCCACCCCAATGCCACTGATCTGCCCAGAGCAATATTTAACATGCTTACATTAGCCATGGCAATGCACCTCCACCCACTATGATCCTGCAACCTAGGGCGCCTGAGGAAGATGCGTCATGCCTCACGGGTCCAGGAGGCAGCGGTGCCCCAGCAGGGGTACATACATGCGTGCTAGAACATACCAGGGAGAAGTAGGGCTCCCTCTCACGAGGTTTGAATTGGAGCTGTGCTTTCGTAGAGATGCCGGCACTTTAAACATGCCAGTTTCAAAGTGGAATACCCTTCCAAAACAGTTTCCATTGATTTAAGGCTGAAAATGAATGATAATGAGTAAAATACCGTGCTGCAATAATGCCAAAATATTTCCATTTTGAGCTGCAAAATTTCCATTTTTGTGCCGCAAATCTATGCCGCAATATCCGGGGGGCCTGTGCAGTTATCTCTCAGGCACTAGTGCCATGAATTCAATGGTGCTGCAGGTGCAGTGGCACCGGGCCCAAAGGCTGTCAGAACTCCTCTAAACACCAAATATTGCTACATTTAACTACTAAATAAGCAGTCACATGCACAGTTACCTTATGCTAAACTATACCAATATGATGCTTCAACTTATTCACCAGATCTTTTCATGACCTTTGGTAGAACACTCCAGGTTACTCGTTTATCTGATGCCCAAAAATCGGCTCTAGAAACTGATATTGCATGGGATGAAATAGAAAATGCATTACATTCATTGGCGTTAGGGAAAGCAATGGGTCCTGATGGTATTCCGCTGGAATTTTATAAAACATTCAGAAATGTTATAAAACAAGATATACTGAGCACTTTTCTCGAGGCACAGAGAGGGAATCCACCATCCTCGTGGAGTGATTCTATAATTATGACATTTCCCAAAAAGGATAAAGATCCCCAGAACCCGGCATCGTACAGGCCAATTTCTTTAATAAATGCCGACAGTAAAATATATTCAAAAATCTTAGCTTATAGAATTGCACAAAAAATATCTACAATAGTATCACGTTGGCAACATGGCTTTATCCCGAATAGAGATACTTCTGACCATATTCGGAGAATTATTGCACTGATGGATTGGGCAGAAGGTACTAATACACCAATGGGAATTGCCCTATTGGATGCTGAAAAAGCATTCGATAGGGTAGCCTGGACCTATCTTTGGGACCTACTTGATATGAAGGGATTTGGACCAGGTATAATTGTGGCTTTGAAGTCTCTATATCAAAATCCAACATCTAGAGTCAGACTGGGCTTGAATAAATCCCCCTCCTTCTTTATCCAACGTGGAACACGTCAGGGTTGTCCAACCTCCCCACTTCTTTTTGCTATCTATATAGATATGTTCTTGAATAAATTAAATCAGGATGATGAGATAAACCCAGTAGAGGTAGCGGGAGTGAAGTATAGAGCACTGGCATACGCAGACGATGTGGTAGTCGTAACTAAGGACATAGTTAAGGCTTTTAACAGGGTAGAGGAAATGGCAGTAGAATTTGGCTCCTTTTCAGGATATAAGTTAAATCTCTCTAAAACACAAATACTCTGTGTAAGTCAAAATCCTCCACCTCGAATGAACATAGTTACCGAAGCGATATACTTAGGTGTCAAGTTAACTACTCCAATTATTAACATACCTAAAATACATTTTAATCCAGTATTAAAAAAGGCCAATTCGACGTTACAACGTATTGATCATTTACATTTATCATTATATGGAAGGAACAATATATTAAAAATGCTGATCTTACCAAAATTCATATACTTATTTAGAACAATACCACTAGAATTTCCATTAGAATTCTTTAAACAAACTGAGAAAATGATAGGGAAATTCTTATGGGGTTATAAGGGCATTCGAAGGGCCTATAAAAAAATGATCCTACCAAAGGAAAGAGGAGGATGGGCTACACCACATATTTTGTTTTATTATCTGGCGGCGGTATTACAATATATAGCTCCTTTAATTATTGGTAACAAAGCCCCAATCTCATCAGCACATACCCCTTCGATTTATGAATTCTCCTTAGGCATTAAAGCAAGAGGGCTTTTTTTAAGATTAATTGAACCCAGTTACTACAAGAAAATAAAATTTAAGATTGTAAGTGCAGCATATAAGGCATGGAAAATTCTTAGAAAACATATAGGCCTTCCAAAAATATCAAGATATACTCCACTAAATTCAGCACATTGCTTTCCTCCTATATTTAGAGAAGCTATTATGCATAAATGGTGTGACAATGGTATCGTACATTTAGGTGATCTTTGGATGAAGAATCGTATGTCTTCATTTGATGAACTTCAAACTAAATTTAATCTTACGAGATTTGACTACTTTAAATACTTACAGATACATAGTTTTCTACAATCTACACTATCTCGAGAACAACAAGCATTACAAAAGATTCCACTGATTGAGACTCTCTTTAAGAAAAGGAAAATTGGTTATTTTTATGATATTTTTTTTACTTTTCTCTTGGATGACTTACTTTTGATACAACAAAAATGGGAAGCGAAAATAGGAAAAAATGTACTATTTGAAGAATCAATTGAGCTAGCTAATTCTGTGCTAATTACCGGTAGGTCACGTACTCAACATTACATGATATTGTTTGATTTGTATTACACTCCAGCCAAGGTAATGAAATGGGGCGCCACAACTGGTATTTCTTGTAACCGATGTTCCTTGATAGGAGCAGATACTATTCATATGTTTTTTTCCTGCCCCAAACTTACAATATTATTTTTAGAAATGCAGACATTTATGCAGATTATATTTGGATATATACTAAATTTAACCCCGGAGTTGGTGTTATTTGGACTATCAACTGATACTGTAGGAAAGAAACATCAATCCTTGATTTTTATTATGATGTCTGTATACCGAGCATGTATCACACAAGAATGGATCAGCGCAGATTCTCCTTCCTTTTCCATGTGGAGATCTCGGCTGTTAGCCAAATTCAATCTAGAATCTGCAATTTATGAAACAAAAGGATGGAAAAAGAAACAAATGGGAAGAAAAATCTGGACTCCAATATATCAATGGACACAAGAAGGAATCAATGGACAAAAATAAGACATTACTCATTTACAGCAATTTTGTTTCCCATAATGTTAAACTGGTCCCAAACTGTTGTTTGCTTTTATCTCATGCTGTTATCTGACTTGTTTGCAATAAAAGTAAAATTATAAAAAAATAAAATAAAAAAAAAGAGATGGGGCTGTATTGTGAAAGGGCTTGCACCCACCCCAATGCCACTGATCTGCCCAGAGCAATATTTAACATGCTTACATTAGCCATGGCAATGCACCTCCACCCACTATGATCCTGCAACCTAGGGCGCCTGAGGAAGATGCGTCATGCCTCACGGGTCCAGGAGGCAGCGGTGCCCCAGCAGGGGTACATTCATGCGTGCTAGAACATACCAGGGAGAAGTAGGGCTCCCTCTCACGAGGTTAGAATTGGAGCTGTGCTTTCGTAGAGATGCCGGCACTTTAAACATGCCAGTTTCAAAGTGGAATACCCTTCCAAAACAGTTTCCATTGATTTAAGGCTGAAAATGAATGATTATGAGTAAAATACCGTGCTGCAATAATGCCAAAATATTTCCATTTTGAGCTGCAAAATTTCCATTTTTGTGCCGCAAATCTATGCCGCAATATCCGGGGGGCCTGTGCAGTTATCTCGCAGGCACTAGTGCCATGAATTCAATGGTGCTGCAGGTGCAGTGGCACCGGGCCCAAAGGCTGTCAGAACTCCTCTAAACACCAAATATTGCTACATTTAACTACTAAATAAGCAGTCACATGCACAGTTACCTTGAAGGCACTAGGGAAATGATTTTAATGGTGAAGAAAATGTAGTAACACCGGGCCCAAAGCTCTAGGAACCCCTCTAAACATCAAATATTGCAATATTTTACTACTAAACAGGCAGTCCCAAGTGCAATTACCATACAGGCAATAGGGTAATGATTTGAATGGTGCAGCAAGTGCAGTGGCACCGGGTCCAAAAATTGCCAAAACTCCTCTAAATTCATAATATTGCTACTAATTCTATTATTTACCTATTTAATTTTTTTGAATTTTTCTATTATTTACCCGCACTATACCACTAGTAACATCTCAATATATTGCCTTTTTGTACATAAAGAAGTCATAATACTTTACCCCCTTGGACGCGCCTGGAATACCCCCGCGGTGCGAACTAATTCCACGCATGCCTGATTCGGATGGCCCCCTGCCGTCCAACGCACACGCCCACCGTGACGTCGGACGGCGGCGGGCCGTCCGACACATGGAAATGGTTAAGAGATGGGGGCGTGCCCCGCAGAATAAGATGGCATACGTGCTCTGAGCCCGCTACGCATCCTTCCTCTAATTATCCTGTGCCATCGGTGCACTCAGTTTCATTGGACAGCTCGCTACTGCTGTGGACACTGCCCAACTGCTGCTGACACGGATGGCATATAGTCCGGTGCCAACGTCCCGCTTACCCACTGTGATTTGGGGTGAGGCCCTCCCTGAGCCGGACGCTGTGGCCTGCCTCCGTCTCACCTCTCCGTCCAGGCCCTGAGTGATGAACTTGCTGTGGCAGACGGTGGGCAGGCCGGTGCCTCTGTGTCCCGCTGCCTGGACATATTTTCCTCTTCCCTGGGCCGTGGAGTCACACAAATGCATGGCCGCCATCAGACACCAGGTCTGAGTCTCCTGTGACCCGCCGTGTGAGAGCTCCGGGCGTGCCCTGTGACGTTGTGGCCTGGGCATCTCAGACTCGAGCGGTGGCCTGTACATTTGTACCCGGCGGCTGGCCTTGGGGCTGCCGGCCCCTAAACAGCGACCTTCCTGCCTGGAGGGTGATCTCTGTGCCCCCCCACTCCCTTGACCTTTTGGGCCCGAGCGCACACCGGACGTGGGCAGGTGAGTCAGGGCTTGCGCCACCACAGCAGAGCGCCCAAGGAACTGGGCTGGAGGTCAGGGGGTCGTTCAGGCCTAGCCCCCCCCCCCCCTTGTAACTGTTTTGGGCACCTGTGGTGGCCCTCCTGCGCTGCCGTGTTGAGGAGGCCGTTAGTGATGCGGCCCGGCCTCCTTTAGTTGCTACTCTTTGGTGCCCCCTCCTGGCCTGCTGTCCTGGACCACCTGGGGCACGTGGTCGACCGGACTAGACCCCCCACTGCTCCCCACACTAAGACCGGGGTACCAATGGCACATTGTCTCATGCTCCGGTGCGCTCCTCCCCTGCTGCGCTGTGAGGGTGATTCATAGGGTGTTGGGAGCTTGTATTGGTGATTATTGAATGTCTCCTCTACCTGTGGCTTACAAGCTTAACAGACTACTGGAGTCCACTTACGATCAGACCTTTGCTCATCCCCAGACAGTGCTGGGCCGGGCATCCTTCCTACAGCCCACAGTAGCTCTACACTACACCCTGGTATGGCCTACCCTTGGGGGTGGAGAGCGTTGTCAGAGCTACCTTTTTCACACTGCGGGGGCTCTGGGGGCCGATTTGGGCCTAGTTTGCTCCTCTCCTTGCAGTACCTTACCTGATACCACTTCCTGCTGCGGTGCTGAAGAGTTGTGCACCAGGATCTCCTCTATGCCCACTGACCAGCAGCTAGTCAACGGCCGCCTTCGCTCTACCTCCCCCAGACGGCGATGCTCCAGGATTCTGGAGGTAGGTCATCTTCAAGTGGCCTCCAGAATCCCAGCACACAATTCGGTCCTACCAGCGATTGGAGAAAATTGGATCAGACTCGCGGTTCCCTTGAGTCGAAGATCGATAAAGCAGTGTAAGACTTTACACTCCTGAAGGCTGATCACCAGAAACTAGCCAAGCGGGTACACAAGACAGAGCTTACACTCTCTGACCTGCAACCCAAGTCTCGTACCCACACCGCCACCTTGCAAGACTTATTAGACCGGGTGTGCACTTTCTAAATCAAGCTTGATGGCCCCTCGCCCCATAACAATGTGCAAGTGGTTGGCCTCCCTGAGGGCACTGATGGGCAGAATCCTGTCAGCTATATAGAGAACGGGTTGAGTGAGCTACTTCCGCCAGGGGTCCTATCTCCCCAGTTTGTGGTGGAGCGAGCGCCTAGGGTCCCTGCTCATAGATCCCCTCCCCCACCCCCCTGGAGCCAACCCACGACCATTTATTTTCCGGCTATTGAATTTCAATAGAGACAAAGACACAATATTGAGAGAAATCAGGAAACTGCTGGGGGTCCGCTGTTCAGAACACCTTTGTCATCTTTTTCCTGGATTACACCGCCCAAGTACAAAAGAGACGGGTTCTTTCAGGGCTGTGAAATGCCAGCTCCATGACCTCAACTTGCGATACTCCTTACTGTTTCCAGCTTGCCTGCTGGTTAAGGATGGAGCCACCTGTTTCTTTGATACACCTTCTGATGCTTGGGATTGGCTAGAGGTGACAGGTTTGGCGGGTTTGTCCTCGGCGCCATTCAGGCCCTGTGGATCCACAGATGGATCCGGAATGATGCCAGTCGAGACGCCTCGACCTTCCCTAGCACCAGCCCTGCTGTTGACGCTCCAGGCACCACCCCCATACTCATCCCCAACTCTGACACAGAGCCAGGTTGGCGCTGGCTGACACCGACTGAAGCCATTCCCTCCAGGTCAGAGCCCTAATTTTATGGGCTGGGGCTTGGGGAAGATTGGGAGGGGCCACTGGACACTTACGAATACCGGTGCCTAGACCATAATGAGGGCACTTGGTGTGAGGAATTGTTGGAAGCCAGTGGATTGGACGCCTCCCCATATATTGGCTTGGTCTCTCCTCCTAATGTGGTTATGGAGGAGGGAGCCTCATTTGCTGTGAGGGTGAAGAGGAAGGACCATAACCTGGTTGAGGCAGTCAAAACTAACATCTGAGCTGAGCGGAAACCCCTAACACCCCCCGAACCGCTTCTCCCATTTAATGAAGCCCTACAAACATCCTGCGTGGGGCCTGGTCCAAGCTCTACACTGTAGATCCTGTGAACAGGATAATTGCCTGCGGCCATTGCCCCGCCCTAGGGACCCTCCCCCAACATCCTACCACGCAGAGCTTGGTGGTCCAAGCCTCCACCTCCCAAGTAAACCCTAGCATATTCTCTACCTCCCCGCTCCCCCCACCAGATAGGGAATCCAAAATGCTGGACACCTTGGAAAAGAGAATGTTTTCTTCCACAAATTTGGCACTGCAGTCTGTGAACACAGTGTGCCTTTTGGGCCGTTACTCCCATTTACTCTGGGATTTGGTTGTGCAGGTGCTGCCTATGGTCCTAAAGGAGGCCCGGGCCATACTCTCCCACACTATTGCTGACAAAGTCAAGTTTACAATCCGATGTGGGCTTGACACGGCAAGGCAGATCTGTTTCTTCATCGGTGGCCTTACGACGCCACACCTGTCTGAGAACCACTGGCTTTTCAGGGGGTGTCCAGGCTTCACTTATGGACATGCCCCTCGATGGCTTACATGGCGGTCTCAGTACTGGAGTGCTTCAAGGACTCAGTACTGGAGTGCTTCAAGGACAACAGAGCTACGGCCAGGTACCTGGGCCCTTCCAATGCCCTCATCAACTCTATTCCGCCTTTTGTTCCTTAAGTGGCCACAGTAGGAGCTTCCAACCGTGGGCATGGTTACGATGCCGGGCGGACGCCGTAGCCGATTGGAATCGCCTGGCCATCGGTCGGTAGTTCGGACCGCACGGTGTGGATGCAACCGCCCTCTGGGCAGTCGGAAACATCAATTTTTCAATGACAGCTTGTGCAACGGGTGGGAAAGGCCCTCTGCACAAGTTGCCATTGAAAAATTTATGTTTTTAAACATCCCTGCACCTTGTGGTAGGCACCATACGGTGCCTGCCACACGACGCAAGGATGTTTAGGGAGCCTCAAGAGATGCTGCTCAGGCCCCATAGCAGAGGTCGCCGAGGCCCATTGGCCCTGGGGGGACCCCCAAAGTCACTCTTCAACAGCCTTTCCATGTTGGAAAGGACGACATGGAAAGGCTGTCGGAAAGTGATATCATAATCCTGACAGTGGAGCCAAGGCTTGCTCCTTCGTCATTATGGGATTATGGGTCCTGCAGACGCTCAAACGGGTTCCTTCAGCCCGTTGGAAGTGCAGAGAAATCCTCCAGAGGGGTTTCCTCTGCCCACCAGCATCATAATACGCAAGTTGGAGGGAAACCATTGATGTTGGGTGGAAAACCTCTGACAAGCTATTGAATGGCTTTCCGCCCAACATCGAAATCGGACCCAGGTATTTATCCACCCAGCCATCATGGCCCTCAAGTTTTGCAAGGCCTGCGTGGCCGAGGACGCAGTACTCACAGACCACGTAAGTCAGGTAGCCAGAGGCCGGGCTAGTCCACTTTCCCGCTAGCAGCCGCAGCCTCCAAACCTCTTTAGTTTGCCTTCTGATCATCATAGGCAACCATTGGGAGGCAGGATATGCTATCACCTGCCCCCCTGAAGGTTGATAACACGAAACCGCTGGGTTCTCCAGATTGTTCAAAGGTGCTACCCACTTGTGAGAGACTGACAGAGGACACTCTTGGAGAAGAGACCATAGAGAGAGTACCTACACCAGAAGTAGGCCGTGGTTGGTATTCCTGCTACTTTCTTGTGCCCAAGAAGGCTGGAGGCCTTCGTCCTATCTTAGACCTGCGCCCTCTCAATTTCTTCATGAAAAAGAGAAATTCTGAATGCTCACGCTCACTCGAGTTGTATTTGCCCACAATCCGGGACCCTGGATGGTAGTATTGGGCAGGAGGCATACTTCCACATTCCTATCCTCCCTGCCCACAGACTTTACCTGTGGTTCACGGTGAGGCATGAGAATTTTCAGTTTGCTGTGCTCTGTTTGGCCTTATCAGAGCCCCTCGGGTGTTCAACAAGGTGATGGCGGTGGTTGCAGCTCATTTTTGCAGAGCAGGGGTGCCAGTCTTCCCCTATCTTGATAACTGGCTGTTGAAGGTGTGGCTTGCTTTAGGAGGTACTCTCCCACCTTTAGGCTATGACGGACCACCTGCATTTGCTGCGGTTTACTATCAGTATGTCATTGGAGCTGTCCTGGACACGGTGCAGTTTCTGGCTTATCCTCCCAAACAGCGAGTCCAGGATATTCAGGCTACGATACAGATTTTTCAGCCTTGAACCTGTGTTTTGATGAGAATGACTCTGAGGCTGCTGGGCTTCCTGGCGCCCTGCATCCTGCTTGTGACACATGCCCGCTGGCATATGCGGGCTCTGCACTGAGGCCTGAAGTTCCAGTGGGCGCAGCTGGAAAGTCTCTCCGGCATTGTCCAGATCTCGGAGGGTACTGCAAAAGATCTGCAGTTATGATAACGATCTATGATTGGGTCACCGGCAGACCCCTCTCCCTTCCTCAACCAGATCTGGCAGTAGTGACAGATGCTTTGCTCCTGGGATAGGGCGGCCATCAGGGAGAGGTGATGATAAGAGGCCTTTAGTCATCTGCAAAATCCAGCTTCCACATCAATCTATTGGGGATCCAAGTGATCTGGCTGACATTGAAAGCCTTTCTACTTTCCATCAAGGGAAGGTTAGTGCAGGTGTTCAAGGGTAACACCAACTCCATGTGGTACTACAACAAGCAGGGCAGCGTGGGGTGGTGGACCCATAGTCAAGACGCTCTGCACCTTTGGGCATGGCTTGAACAGGGTATATCCCTGGTGGTTCAACACCTGTCTGGCTTTTTGAAGGCCAGGGCGGACAAACTCAGCTGAAGATGCCTAGCGGATCACAAATGGCGTCTACATCCGGAGGTGGTGTAAGGTCTTTTTTAGCAGTGAGGAGAGCCTTGGTTAGATCTGTGCGCCACCGCTAAGAATTGTCAGCAATTTTGCACGCTGGAGTTTCCAAGGTGGCTCTCACTTGGAGACGCTTTTCATCGTGAAGGAAGCTCAAGCCTCCTATATCTCTTTCTGGGCATTCCTCTCCTGCCCAGAGTTGTTAAGAAGATGAGGAACGACCGGGCCTAAGTCATCCTTGTGGCTCAGGATTTTGGTTAGAGAGTTTGGTATCCCGAGTTGTTGAGCATAGTCATCTGTCCTCTGATCAGGCTGCCCCTTCCTGAGGATAGTCTGTCGCAGCAACAAGGGAGGGTTCTCCACCCAAATCTGTCAACTATCTGCCTTCATGCATGGAGATTGAGCAGCGACAGTTCACAGTTTTCGACCTTCCGTCCAAAGTCTGTAATGTCATCTTGGTAATCATCCTTCCCACCACCAAGACAGTGTATGCCTGCCGTTGTGGCAAGGTTGTAACATGGTGTGCTAAAAAACAGTTTGATCCCCTTTATGCTCCCCTTTGTCAGGTACCTCTAGTTTATTCTTTCTCTTTCCCAGCAGGGCTCTGCTTTGTGTGCCTTAAAGGGCTATCTTTCCACCATCTGTGCAGTTTTGTGATTGCCAGATCAGTCATCCCTGTTCAAAACCTCTATTATACGTAGGTTTTTGAAAGGTCTCCAACACATGTTCCCTCTTTCACCCTTTATCGTGCCTCAGTGGGACCTAAATTTACTACTCACCTTTCTCATGAGCGCTCCATTTGAGTCGCTACACAATTGTTCTATCGGGCTCCTTTTTTTTTTTTTAAATATCTTTTTATTGCCATTTTAAATCAATGTATACATTCTGTACATGTACATTTAGCCATATCTTTTCACTAGACTTGCTAACCCATACAAGTCTGGATGCTACAAATCATAAATAAAACAGAGATTGCACATTAATGTACATTCTTATTAACGGTTAGTCTTATGTTTTTCACTTTGGAATTCTGTACCACAGCATATGTGTACTCAAGGTAGTTACTTTCACACTTACCCAAGTCTATAGTACCAACTCACTCAATTCTATTAACACTTAACAATCTATAATAAAACTTTGTTGTGATCTGTCTCTAGCATTTCTATTAAAGGTAGTACGGATTCTCGCATGCTTCTCGGCTTGGTGGGGGGGAATAAGTCAAGATATTACATCTGTTTGTACGTTCAGTTATATGTTATGCGTTAATGGGGGGATTGCTGGGGGGTGTAGGACTCTTATGCTGGCGATGTCTTCTCCTGGTTCTCCTGTATCTTTGTCCCCTCCCTCTGAGTCTATCATGTTTCTAACCTCCCTCCTGCAGCACCTCTGCCCATAACTCCGCCATGGGAAGTTTACATAGTCACGTGCATCATCTCTCTGTGTCCTATCGGGCTCTTTACAATCAAAATGGCCTTTCTGGTTACCTTAACATCTGCCTTAAGGGTCCGTGAACTCCAGGCTTTGTCATCTAAGCATCCGTACCTCAACATCTTCGCGGGCAAGCTGGTCCTTCGTACCAGAGCTTCCATCCTTCCAAAGGTTGTCACTCCCTTTCATGTAGGCCAATCAATCACTGTGCCTACATTTTATGCTCCACTGCATCCCTCTAAGGAAGAGGAGCAACTCCACTGAGTGGACCCAAAAAGAGTGTTGTCATTCTACCTTCACCACACAAAAGAGTTCCGGGTAGACGACTAACTCTTTGTGGGTTATGTCCGAGGTCCGAGCCAAGAAAGGGAAGGCCGTGCAGAAATGGACCATCTCCCTATGGACCGTGCTCTGCATTAAAATATGCTACACATTGGCTACAAAGCAACTCCATAGGGTTTGCGTTCTCATTCCACTAGACCAAAGACTGCAACCACTGCGTTAGCACATGCAGTCCAAGTCTTGCACATCTGCCTGGCAGCGATATGCGCTTCTCTGCACATGTTTACAAAGCACTGCTGCCTGGACAGTCAGGTCCATCGGGACAGGCACTTTACCCGTTTGGTCCTGCAGGACTTTTTGGTGTGAAATTGTTTCACAGGCCCACCTCCACGGAGGTATTGCTTGGGTATATATTCTAAGGTATGGAATCTTTGGCTAGAAGTCTCTATCAGATGAACTAGTTACTTACTTTTGGTAATACCTTATCTGTTTTAGACTCTATTTAGCCGTTGATTCCTTACCGACACACCCATCCTCCCCTCCCTGCGAATGGATTTCTATGGACAGGGCTGTTCCCCTATCAGGGCCCTAGTTTTACACACCAATGGTCAGTGTTCTTCGTAGATCCATGTTCCTGGCCTATAAAATCGTAAAAAGAAACTGACGACAACGTGCTAGGGTGGTGCGTATATAGGCAACGCGCATGTCACTTCTGGTGTAAACGCTGATGCCAGGCGTAGCTGAACTATGCCACCTACTGGCGCGCAGGGTTACTGCTCACAAAATATTTCCGATCCCAGTCTGATGCCTGGGGATAATTCTAAGGCAAGGAATCTCCAGCTAGATAGAGTCTCTACCAGATGAGGCATTACAGAAGATAACTACTTTGTTCATTAAAGCCCATAGTTTAACCGTATAAAGTCAAATACACAGACTAAAGACTGTAAACCATTCAGAATTGGTGCGGATACCTCACACCCGTAGAAGCCATACTAGCTGAACACATCACAAAGAAGGGTATAACCCAACTTAATTGAAATGTAGTGGGTCCCACACTCTCTGCTCAGCCAGAATATGCTGTCAAATGGGAAGAGGGCTTTGACCCAAAAAAAAAAATAAACCTCATAGCTCCATGTCTGGGAGAGCACCACCTCTTCTTCCATATGTACTAAACAAAAGGAAAGTTGTTACAAAATGATAATGCGATGGTATTTAACCCCTTTTCGCTTCGGGCCATGTTCTGGTCCTTCTGGAGTGCTGGCATTACAAAACGGATATGGGCACCGTGTATCATACCTGGGGGTTGTGTGATTATTCATCTCTATTGTACAGAGATAGAGACCAAAATTAAAGACATCACAGCAATGGAACCTACAACTTGATCCCCTGGCGTTCCTTCTGGGTACAAGTGCTGACGACTATGACACGAAAGTTAATCACTCATTTAATCATTGTGCCTCGCCTCATGCTTGCTCAGCTCTTGAGATCCCCTCTTTCTCACCCCGACGTTGTGGATACCTATGGTCTGGTCACTTTACGCCGCAGAAAGGCTTACAGCTGTTATACGAGATAAAGAACAGAAAATGTAAAAAATGTGTCTTCCCCCTTCCGTACCTTTGTGAAACAGCAGGAAAGAGTCACTACGGGTCCGGGTCAATTATCAAAGCTCCTGACTGTCTCTAAACGGTTTGATTCAAGCCTATCTGAGAGCTCCACACCTGTCTGATGACTCTAAGGCTTACAGGAATCCTTACATGGAAATACCTATTGAAGTACGGCGTGTTGCTCTAATCTGGGGGCTCAGGGCACTCTGGCCCCTCATCCAGGAGCTTGAAGCCCCAGTTGGAGATGTGTGACTTTGAATGACTGTTCTGTTTAACCGTTTGTTATTTTTCCTTCAATTTGTTATCTTGTTCCTTGTTCTTACCTGACAAGTGGAGTGTTTTTATAACAATTTTAACAGATGATTTTGGATTTCACGACTCTATGTAACCAAATCTACCAATATCTTGTTAAAGATTCTGTATGCAGTTTTTCCTTTCTTAAATACCAGTAAAAGCCTCTTTGGAGACACCTGGTGCAGCGAGAGCCCGATTTGCCGTCGGGTCGCACCGTAGCTTCTTATATCCTGCTTGCACGAAGCACCATTGAAGATGAAGTTGGAGCTGCGGTTCATGAACAAACACCAGGGGGAGGCGTTTCCTACCAATTGGTTGCTGTACACGGCCGGGCTCGGCTCCGCTGTGGTGTTCCTGGCCGGGCTTGGCTCCTCCAACCCCTGTTTCTCGTTGTGGTGCTCCTGGCCGGGCTTGGCTCCGCCGACTCCTGTTCTTTGCTGCGGTGCTCCTGGCCGGGCTTGGCTCCGCCGGGGGCCGTTGGCTGTTGAAGACCACAACTCCCAGCAGCCTCATTGCGGCAAGGACGCCGCACTCGCTATCAGGAAGCGCCTGGAGGCGCATAAAGGTCTCCTCCCCACTGAGTCCTGGGGGAGGCGTTTCCTACCAATTAGTTGCTGTACACGGCCGGGCTCGGCTCCGCTGTGGTGTTCCTGGCCGGGCTTGGCTCCGCCAACCCCTGTTTCTCGTTGTGGTGCTCCTGGCCGGGCTTGGCTCCGCCGACTCCTGTTCTTTGCTGCGGTGCTCCTGGCCGGGCTTGGCTCCGCCGGGGGCCGTTGGCTGTTGAAGACCACAACTCCCAGCAGCCTCATTGCGGCAAGGACGCCGCACTCGCTATCAGGAAGCGCCTGGAGGCGCATAAAGGTCTCCTCCCCACTGAGTCCTGGGGGAGGCGTTTCCTACCAATTGGTTGCTGTACACGGCCGGGCTCGGCTCCGCTGTGGTGTTCCTGGCCGGGCTTGGCTCCGCCAACCCCTGTTTCTCGTTGTGGTGCTCCTGGCCGGGCTTGGCTCCGCCGACTCCTGTTCTTTGCTGCGGAGCTCCTGGCCGGGCTTGGCTCCGCCGGGGGCCGTTGGCTGTTGAAGACCACAACTCCCAGCAGCCTCATTGCGGCAAGGACGCCGCACTCGCTATCAGGAAGCGCCTGGAGGCGCATAAAGGTCTCCTCCCTGGGACAAGGGCGGGGCCGGGCCACGGACTTTGGCTCTTCCCCCAGGATTCAGGACTACCTGTAAGAAATACCATTATTTTATGGTTCTTAACTGTTTTGTTTGTCTCTTGGCCTTAAACTATATATAGAAGCTTTTTTCCCTTCAACAGAGACACTGTTAGATATCCTTACTAGTGTTTCGTATCTCTGTTCATAACATGTCTAAGTCCAGAGTAGCTAAACCGGTATTTGAAAATGATACAAGGACATTAGATAACTACCTAGTTAAGGTAGTTAATAAAATAAATAAAGAAAGGCGATTATCACTAAACAAGACCAACTTAGAAGAGACAGGGTTGAGCGCGCCAACTTCCCCGTTGCCTTATCCAGATATTAGTGTGATTAACCCAAGCGTGATTGCCATCAGCGATGTATCCATCACGATGACACCAGAAGATCGGGTAATCACAACTGACTCTATTCTTACTTTGAGCCCAACACCCTCTCCAGTACAATCACCGACCCATTCCCCGGTTCGGAGAATGGTGCGGGCATGTAGAAAGGTCCCTGCCGGAAAGGCGGTGGGCCGGAAATCAAAAAAGGCAGGTACTCCCCCTATCACATCGCATAGCGGTGGAAGTACATTAAAACCCACAAATAATGCTGAGGAATTTTTTTTACATCCTGACCAGTTAGAGCTTCTGGCATCCATTTTTGAGTCGAAACTAGAAGTAATGGTTAGACCACTGGTGGCTAAATTAGAGCAGGTCGCAAAAGAGGTCTCTAGATTAGGGGGCCTCTTGGATTCTCATATGGCTCGGTCTCACACATCTACGAGCCCCCTCCCTGGCCCCTTTATCTTTACTGGAAACACCATAGCCGGGGAAACCTACCTGTTCCTGTTGGCACGCTTGGAGCATCTATTAGCACCAGGGATTCAGGGCTAGGGGCCACTGTACAGAACCCCCTAGTGAACCCTCCAGCCTCCCATTCAAAGAAAACCCCACCCCCTACTAAACCTTCGGGGGGAACCCCAATAGTACAACCAACAGTACAACTATCAGTACAGCCAGCTACACTACATAATGCTAGTCAGAAGTCTGTAGCTGGGGGAGAAGTGGGCGGGAGAAGTAGGCATAGGAGGAATAACCCAGTAAATCTGCCTCCGGAGTGTGTTCCTTATACAGTGGTTCTAATCAACGTTCCTGAGGTTGACTCCTGTTTGACTGACTCTAGGCTAGAAACCCATGCAGCCTTAAAAAACAAAACACTTGTGTGGTTAAACAGGAACTGTGGGTTTCCTTTTGCATTTTCTAACGATATAATATCTACTCGTAGAGTCAGCTGGATTGGCAACAGAAGAAAGGGATCAAAAGGGGACTGCATCATTGTAAACTTTAAGCATCCCCAACACGTGGCTACAGTTCTCCTCAGAGCAGCATGTTTATCAACTGAGGAAACCTCTGTATGTGCTAGACCCCTTGGCTTCTTTTATCATCATCTGGATAATACGAAATGCCCAACACCGCCTCAACATAGGTATCCTGTAAATGGGCATAGAGGGGAGGTGGCAGGTCGTGATCCAAATGTTTAAAATGTCCAACAACGTCACAACACTGGGGATAGGTATTGTTACCAGTTAGCAAATAGGCAATTTGATTATACTCTACCACTATACAATCGTTATACGGCATTATCCTCCTTAGAGGAAAACGATTGACTACCAACATTAAGAATTGCTACGTGGAATGTTGCGGGTATTAAGAATAAAATTGGAAATGCGGATTGGTTAAAGACTATGAAATCTTTTGATATCATTGCCTTACAAGAGACATGGGATCAATTTAATAGTTTCTCTTTGCATGGCTATAGTCATTTTTGTATCCCTGCAATTGGCAGTATTGCAGGAAGAGCCAAGGGAGGATTATTAACCCTTTTCAAACTGGACGTTAAAGGCAAACTAGTGGAGTGTTTCTCGGGATGTGAAAATTGTTTGATTGTAGAACTTTCTACTCAGGATAAGGCCAAGATTCTTTTTGTTAATTTTTATAATGCTAACCCAAATGAATGTACCAGTCACAATTTGGAAGTACTGGATAAATTCCTGTCAGTCTATAGTACAAATGGAAATACTTTTGAATTGATATTATTAGGGGACTTCAATATTCACCCTTGTACCCAGCCATGCATGAGTCAGGATGATGAAGGTCCTCCCCTCTCCTTACCAATCCACATGGAACACACTAGGCGAGGAGAGTTACTTGAAATCTTCCTTGCAAGATGGAATCTATATGAGACAGGCTGTGGGAAGGGTATAAAAAGGTCCCCTACCTTTAAAGGAAATGATGATGGCACCATCATAGATTATATTTTTATGTCCTCTTTTTTTGTTGAAAAATGTGATAATTTATTACACAGAGGTATCAGTGTTTAGTGATCATAATCCTGTTTTACTTGAAGTGAAGCACACAGACCTACTTTCACTAATAACGGTGACACATAGAGGGGGATTAAATGTTGCCGTTAAAGATCAAAAGCGTAGGTTGAAATGGACAAAAATAATTCCTGAAACATTTCTTCCAGAGGTTTTGTCTAAAGTGGAGGACGAAGTTGCAATATGCTTAGCGAACCGAACTGAGAATAAAGAGGTTATTGTGGCATTTGATAACATCTGCTTAGAAATAAATCATAGTTTACAGATCGATTCTAGGCAGAGGCCACTCCTGGGAAAAAGATGGTTCGATAAAAGATGTACGAAGGCGCATGGGGATTTACTTAAAGCAGTGAAGTCCATTCCTAAAAATCGTGCCAATATAATTGAAGCAAGGATTGCATATAAAAAAGCTATCTTTGATAGAAAAAGGGATTTGAAAAACACAGCATGGGACCAACTTCTTGACCCTGGTACTTTAAAAAACAGTGGCCTATTTTGGAAGATCATAAATCAGCCACTTTTTTCTGAGGATGAGAACACTCCCCTTGATGCGAATATCCCAGATGAGGGCTGGATCCATCATTTTGAACAGATCTATGCAGAATTTAGTAGTGCAGACGCGCCCATAGTTACCTCTGAAGTAGAGGTGAGGGAAATACAAACTGCAGTGGCTCTTGCCATCAGTTTTGAAGTAGTAGAAGTGGAAAGGGCAATAGAGCTGACTCTGAAAAACAAGGCACCGGGCCCTGATGGGGTACCCGGAGACGTCTTTAAATGTGCCCCGAAATTTTGGTCTAAAGTTTTATGTAATGTTTTTAATGCTCTAAAACAGGACAACATCCCGGCCACTTGGAAGAAATCTATCATCATACCGGTCTTTAAAAAAGGTAACAGGCACGACCCCTCCTGTTATAGACCGATTTCATTGATTGATTCTTCAGTAAAAATATTGGGCCGGGTTATCTTATCCAAACTGAATGATTGGCTAAATGAGAAGGGGGTTTTATCAAATGTTCAGTATGGTTTTAGACCAAAAAGGAGTACGATAGACCAAGGTCTCAATCTACATTTATTGATAGATAAATATACCAGGGCCAAGGAGGGGTCCATGTACCTGGGGTTCATGGACCTCTCATCTGCTTTTGACCTTGTTAATCGCTCAAAATTGTGGCAAATTTTAATAAAGATGGGCCTAGATAGGGCATTGGTTAACCTTCTAGCGGATTTGCATACCGACCTCATAGCGTCCGTTAGAGTTACCCCGGAGGGACGATGTACGAGTCTTTTTAAATCGGAAAGGGGGGTCAGGCAGGGGTGCATTTTGGCACCCCTCCTATTCACCATCTATATAATGGCCTAGAACCAGCCTTAAAGGAGGCAACTCTTGACGTCCCGCGTGTGGGAGAACTTGGAATTCCAGTTCTTCTATACGTGGATGATGCCGTTTTGCTTTCACGGACTGGTGTTGGACTCCAACGCCTTCTGGATGCCTTTGAAGACTTCATGGGGTCGTTGGACTTAAAAATAAATGTAATGAAGTCCCAAATAATGAAAATGGGCAAGGGAAATAAAAACAAGATTCTAAAAACATTTACCTGTGGCAAGCAAGAGCTATGCAGAGTAGCCACCTTTCCATACTTGGGGATAACTTTTGAAGAGAGAGGTACTTGGGGTCCCCAGTTAAAACATAGAAATATTTCCCTGGCAAGATCAGCCTCTGCACTACAGGGATTCGCGAAAAAACTGGGAGCTAGGCCAATAGCAGCACTGATAAAAATATACAAAGCGAAATGTCTTGCTGTGGCCACTTATGGGAGTGCAATCTGGGGATATTGTTCCCCTGATATCATCCAGATTACGGAGAATACATTTTTAAGAGCTATTCTCTCAGTGCCACAGTCCACTCCAACATATACAATCCATAATGAATTAGGCGTAGGATATATTACAGACCTGATTAAAGTGGCTCCTGTTTTATTATGGCTAAAGACTTGGCTGAACCAAGAAATACCTCTTAACCATAGCATACTAAAAGACTGTTTGAAGTTAGATAGAGTCAGTAAAATCCCGTGGCTCGCCTATATAAAAGACAGTTTTGTAAAGCTAGGGAGACCTGAGCTCTTCTTTTCCCCAGCCTCAATAACAAATAGGGATATTGCTTTGATTAAAGGTATGATGGGGGATCTGCTAAGACTGAAGAGGGAGCAAATGGAATTAGAGAAACCAACGGTGAGGGCTAGCTTTATTCTGAGCACTCAGGCTGGCCCAGAACTGTATTTAACGATTGTAAATAAACCATATCACCGTTTTCTTTTAACCCGTTTTTGTTTTAACTTAATCCATTTGAGCCTCGGTCATTTTCCAACTTGGAGTACTCCAGAAAATGCGGTGCCGTGTACTTGTGATAATTTCTCGACCCAGAATACACTGCATTTCTTGATGTTCTGTGGTCACTACACGGCAGTAAGAACAAAATACATGATCCCTATTTTAAAAGAGGCAGGGTTTATTCAGGTCAAAGCAGCTCTCCTGTTTTTACAACTATTGCAGACCCCAAGGATTATGTTCCATGTTGCCAATTTCCTAGTGGGGGCTGTTAGGATAAAGAAGAGGAACATGATTAATAATTCTTCCACCATGGTACTGTAATGAATGTGAAAATGTATTGTCTATATCAGAGGAAATGCCTACTTTATGAATTCTTTTGTGTTATTGTAAATTGTATGTGATTATGATGACCAATTTAACTGACCTCCTTTTATGGCATTTTTATCTATTTTAACATGTTTTTATAATAGAAAATATTTTCATATTTTACTTGTAAATATATTGACTGTGTAATTGAATCATGATTTTATCTTGTATTTATCAATTAATTAATTATGTATTTCTTTTTGTTGTGAAAACTTGTATAGTGCTATTGTCTTTTTATGATATTGATTTATCGAAATAAAGTATTTTGACTGACTAACAAACACCAGAAGATCAGCGTGGCTTAAGTAGTGGTTAGAGGGATACGTGCGCTCATGGTGGGATGAGCTGCTAGCGCGGTTCATTTAAGGATGCTCTGAGCTCCTGCTCCACATCTCTGACAAACTCATGAAGCCTGTCGTGGCAGTTCTGCTAGTGTCATTGTCCAAAGGTCAGTCTGGGATAGATGTCTGCGGGCGGCGTGAATACAAACCAGCGACTCAGCCATAGACGTGCTACACTCGCTGCATCATCTGAAAGTGGCTCCTCGTCCTTCTAAGTGCTCTGGTTCCATTATTCCATTGGGCCACGACAGTGGCGTGATGTTTCTTGCCTAGAGAGAGCCGTTCCTTTGACAAACATACTGGCCTAAACTTAGGACCAGGGCCGGACTGGCCGTAGCGCGCATCGGGCGTTTTCCCAGGAGGCTGGAAGGGTGGTGGCCAGTTTTGCAGCGGCACTGCAGTATCAGCCCCCAGTGCCTAAAGCAGCAGTGCTTCACACTTGCACCGCCCCTCCTCCTTCCCGGGGCTGGTCCTTCAAAATTGCAAGGGCTGCTGTGAGTTCCCAGTCCGGCCCTGCTTAGGACTGACGCGACACACATCCGTCTTGTGACCTTTTGCCTTTTTGATTAATGGGAAATGGAACAAATCTTTCTCCCGTCTATATTTCGTATAGATTAAGTATTGTACAGTGAAAATGTTTATGGTAAGTGGGTTGTTGGTGTCACTTCAGAATACCATATGTACCATGGAGACAATCAACTCTATGCAGTTGTGTTTTTGTTTGAAGCTCCATGATCCTGTTGGACCTCTGCAGATGTTTGCACATTCTTGTACAAAACAGGCAGGTGACATCACCAGCCATTGATAATATTTGATGACAGAAAACAGGACAGGAAATAATTGAGAAGGTTGGTACTTGACAAGGCAAGCCTTTCTCCTTCACCTCATCATCATCCTGTTGACACTCAACATGAGATGCACTTGCAGTGCGAAGCCTCTTGACAGGGATAGTTGTCCTTTTTTGACAAGCCCATCCTGCAGCACTCACTTCAGGAATTTTAACAACTTTATTTCGTCAAAGAGTATGTCTGTCAACAGAAGCTCTGAGCAGTGTCGGAACTGAAGAAGAATGTGTAGACAGCCCAAGAGCTCAGACTATGGCAAAAGACAAGCAGCCATTCGCTCGAACATACTGAAGCATAGCCGTGGACATAGTGCCTCTGACTCCACAAAAGGGAGCAAGGCGGTGAACATTCTGCTACCAACTCTACACAAGGAAGCATGGCAGTGGACATACTGTTTCTAACTTTACATACAGTAGCATAGCAGTAGACATGGAGAAAGGGAGAAAAACGGTGAACATTCTGCTTCCAACTCTACATAAGGAAGTATGGCACTGGGCATACTGCTACCAACTCCACAAAAGGGAGCAAGGTGGTGGACATAATGCCTAAAACTCTACATGAGGAATAATGGCAATGGACATACTGCTTCCAACTATATATAAGGAAGTATGACAGTGCCACACTGGCTCCAACTCTACATAAGGAAGCATAGCAGTGGACATACTGCCTCTAACTCTACATAAGGAAGCATGGCAGTTGGCATACTGCCTCTAACTCCACAAAAGGGGGAGCAAGGCAGTGGCCATAATGCTTCATACTCTACATAAGGAATAATAGTAATGGGCATGCTGCCTCCAACTCTACATAAGCAAGCATGGCAGTGAACATACTGCCTCCAACACTACATAAGAAATAATGGCAATGGACATACTGCCTCCAGCTCTACATAAGGAAGAATGGCAATGGACTTACTGCCTCCAACTCTACATAAGGAAGCATGGCAGTGGGCATAATGCCTCAAACTTGCATAAGCAAGCAAGAACATGGGTATAATGCCTTGAGGAAGACTTGGTCTAAAGGCTTTTGGAACAGGGACCAATAGGTTATGGTTTATTCTTTCCATTTTTTTTAGGAACACATCACAGTGGACTAGCTACATTCTTCAATTTGTTAGACATAGTTAAAACACAGAACGTTTCCACAGCTTGTTTTTGGAACACATAGCACAAATATAAGCTTTTAGAAACCTTTCTAAAATCACCAACCATGTTTGTTAATATTTTGCCGTTTTTAATGTTCTTTTTACTTTTAGTGCACTTGATCTACTCCATTTAGAAGTGGGAAGTGCATTTCACATTTTCTAGCCATGCATTGCTATAGTTGAAAATGGTTTCCTCTTTGAAAATTAATATTTTTAAAACAAGCAGCCATGGCTAAGATTGTAGGTCTACATTTGTGTTTCCATCTCTAAGTTTTTGCTTGATGAGACTGTGACAGTACTTTTATATTAGAGAAAATCTCAGATCGAAATAGGTGAAAATATATATGTCTACAGACAAAATAAACTGAGCTAAGTTTGAATTTGTGTTGCTCCTGGTTTCCTCTGCCGGTTCTGTGTTTTTGTGTGTTCTCCTTGGCACTCTCACTCCAGCATTTGGAGCTCTCTTTCCTTCATTAGTGGGCTTTGCCGTGTGCCCTGGGCCTCTGCCATCTCATCTCCCTCCTCCTTTCTTACTGTAGGCATTCTGCTCTGCATGGTGCTTAGCCTCCGTCCCACCTCCCACCACCTCATTTTCCTGGTGCTGCCCCTCCACCTTATCCTGAATTCTTAAGCATCCCGTTGGAAGTGTGAGAGTCTCTCAGAACTGCTGTAAGAAGCTGAGCGGGGGTTTTGGATGGCACACAGAGGCATGATGTCTGGGTACAGGCCAGGCGTCCACAGACAGCCACAGTCAGACAGCTAGATGGTTCAGAGTTCTCCTTGCTTGTGACTGATTTGAGTAATTTAAATAGCTGCACCCATGATAGTTTAATTGGCACAGTCAAAAGGGAAGACAGTCCAAATACCAAAAAAGACTAAACTGTTCTGTGAACCTCTGCTGTGCATTCAAAGTAGCACAGCAGTCTGTTAGAATCTCTGCAAAATGCACTGCCAGATAAGGGTCCTCTAAAATCAATCCTGGTGCTGAGCCCCAGCAAACAGAGTCTCAAATCTGAACACTTAGGATAGTAATTTAAAGCTTGTAAGTGCTCTGAGCGCTTTAAAGAAAACTAATCCGAGGGATTCGAGCCTTTTGCCCATTGTACATGGTTTCGTGTGGATAAACTAGTGGTAAAAGGAAGGGCCGTAATGTCTGCCCAAGGAAGATAGAGGAAATGTTTAAGGAGATGACAAAGGATAGTATGAAGATCAAATGAAGGCTATGTGTCCTGTCAAATGCGTGGGCCTGGACACAACTGGACAAGGCCATACAATGGATACATTTTCCTAGAGATTTCTAGCTTTGGACACGTTCACTCGATTTAACTAACTATTGAAGTTGTAGGTAATAGTTCGAAATGCTTTCAGTACAGAGGAAGAGAAACATTCAGTGAAAGCAATAACAAAAGTGTAACCGATATTGGGGAAAGGTGCAGTTCAATTAAAATAAAGGCAGGGAGAGCTAAAGGAGAAATATAAAAGATTAATCTTAATGCAGAGGCAATGCTACTACCCATCAACCATGATTGATTGTCATGAAACATTTGAAACCATAAAAGACAGCAGTTGCTATATCTTGATCTGATGAGTCCGTCCCTATCACTCCATTTTGTAATGACTAGCAAATCAACCCGATGTTCACTGATACGTTCACAGAAAACATACGTGAACATGCTATGTTTGGGAAGGAATCTATAACTAATAACCCTAATCTCCTCGTTCAAACTAGGTGGCACAGGAAGGGAAACACCAAGAGAAAACTACGGGCTTGTGTGGTCAGCTAGCCCTAGTGCAAAGAGTATAAAGGAGTGGGAGGCCTATATGCACAAAGATGCAAGTCAGGCAAAGTAGTTCCTCTTTAGCCTCTAGATATAAGCACATAACGTCTGCGCCCTCAGCCTGATTCAGTGTGAACAAAGTAAACACAAGGAGATGAATGGATCCCTAAAACTTTTCAGACACTCACCCCCAGTCACAGATCTGGGTTGAATCCATCATCGTTCTTTAGCTCACTTTGCCACCCCAGTTCAGACCTAGCCATATGCAACCGAGTCTTGACCTTGTTCCTGGTTCAGTGTGGACAGGTGCAACTAAGACTGCCTTAGGTTCTCAAGCTGCCTACTAGAGAATAAAAGAAAATGATCATTCAAAGTATCTTAATAACGTTAGCTGGAGCCTTAAATCCTACTGAAGTAGACAAATTCAGGTAGCTGGGATTGCAGTTGTGTCTTCTAAGAATGGATCACTGTATGATGTAGCAAGTGTTGTAAAAACAATTAAATGACATTTCCACCTTTCTACCTATCTTTCTACGTAGAATCTACTTGCCTGTAAGTAACAGCAAAATAAAATAAAAACTAAAGGATACAATTTCGAAATTGGGTTGTCTTGTTGGCAGATTTAACAGTCATGGTTTTTTTAATATTGCAAATGTGACAGTATATCCAGAGTTGGATTAATTAAAAGTATTAAAATACTTTGAATGTATCAAAATTATAACAGTGCTAAATGGTGGAATCAGTGAAATGAAAACAAATGACTGTGTTAATTTGTGTTTATCCTAGTGGAGTTCCTGTGGAGTCACACAACAGAGAGCATGTGTGTTGGATACATGTCTGCTCAGGATGGAAAAGCGAAGGTAAGAAAAACTATATGAAAGACATGCAATGCATACTTAGCAGTATCACAAATCGTTTACTGGACTTTATACCACAAAAAGATGTCAGAATTGTATTCTTCTAAAGAAATGACAGTAGCTAAAAGGCTGCTGTCTTGTCAGTTAACGAGCCTAAAAGGCAGTGGTCTTCTTGATTATGTTAGACAGTCTTTGCACTTTTCGTTTTTTTAAGATAATACAAGATATCTTTTGTGCGGCTTCGCTGTCTCTAATTTCTGAGAAATACTATCAACTCATTGTGAGAATCAAAATAGCTCTCGGGTCAATTAGAAAAAGTGATGGTGGGGGCAGGCATGCTACTCCTCACGAAGAATCATGTCCTCAGTCAAGTCCACTGTACTTCAACTTCAGTTACATTTTTAGCATTAATAATTTAGACATGCCCCCTTTTGTCCTTTTATCGCTGACTCCAGTGTTCTCTTCTTTGTCCTTTTTTTCTCTAACTCATCTCAGTTTGCAATGTTTTGCTTTCTTTTCCTTATGTAGTACAGCCAATGTCTCATTTGGCTATCTATCATAAAATGAACTTCAGATCCTCAAGGCAGACTCTCGTCTGGTCTACTTTTTTGCAAACCTTAACTCCTGCTGTCTTTGACTTGATACTATTGGTAGGACGCATGAATGATGGAGGAGGAAAAAAGAATCATGCAGACATGAAGAGGCACCTAGAAGACCTAAAGGAAATGGATAGGGTGTTCACTTTACCTTCTGCTGCTTTCACTGTCTCCAAGGACTGTAGAAGATCCAACAGGACATCCCACATCAAGAAAAGAAAATGGGCCTGTTTGACATTGAGGTTAATGATGTCGAAGGTGGTCTCTGTCACTACTTGCTCGCTGTCGAGAGCAGGCACAACTTACAGGGGAGATTTGACATTTAGTGTCTCAGAGCATATCTTTCTACCTTTCTGATGACTTTGTCCGCAGGTTGAAAAAAATAATTCCAGACTACTCAAGGTCTCCATCCAAAATTGCCTTGTCAGCACTTACCTTTTCTTATGTTTCAGAGCACACTCATGAGGATGCGGCCTTTCCAGAACCTCATCCAACACCGTTGCCTCGCCCTGCACATCTTATAGCACCTCTTCCACCAGTGCTACCTACAACAACTCTACCTCCTCTGATCTTACGTCCTCTGGTTGTTCCTCTGCCACCTGCTGAGACTTGAGTGACACCAGCTAGAGAACTTCTAGAACATGGTCCAGGCCTCTGAGGAGATAATATAGAAGTATGAGTAGATGTCACTCTTTTGGTCTTCCCACATCATTGGTCAAGACACTGTTCAAGATCTACTCATTCGGGTCTAGTTCCCGCTATATAAAACTCTGCAAAATAAAAATCACACTTACTCTACTACTTCTTCAGTTTGTCATTATACTCCTACTCTTATGATTCACCACCAGCCATGGTTCCTCATGTTGAGGACATCTCCACTTTCAGTGATGGTTTGCGGGAGGGGCGTGGACAATTTAATATAATAATGCTGATGTTTCTAACTAAGTCTTCAGTAATTTTTGAGATGCTATTTCCTTGATCTTCTGCTTGCCCATTGCTGAAGTTGGTTCCAGGACTTCTTGAACCTTAATTGGAGTTGTTCCTAATTACAACTTAAACCAATTCTGCCCTTTCCCAGGTGCAAAAGAAGTACAAATCTCTGAACAAAACCCTACATGCAGCTCCTCTTCCTGACTTTGTCATAGTGCTGCAGTAAGAAAACATCATCCCTCGTTGCCCGCCTCCACAGTGCCTCCTGAGACAGAATTTAAGAGATGAATTCAGTAAACAGTACGTTTTGCAGTACAGTGGACTCTACTATAAAAAAATACCAGCGTAACTGCTGTTCTTTGATGGTACAATAGGTCCCTGTAGCAGACTCTTCATAGATGTTAAGACAAGTTACCTTAAGTTTACTGCAAGATGGTATGTGAAGTGATTAGTACAGCTGCTGATGTTTATAACTTAGCTGAATCATGGTTATTGTCATAGAAGAACTCCTCACTGATCTTTGTGGGTCTGTCTCACAGGTTTAAAACAGGAGGCTCAACAAAGGATTTTAAATCTTCCCTTTTCTGGAATGGCAAAGATCCTGTGGATGAATAAATGCAGCAAATGAAAGCTTAGTTGGAAGCACTTAGCCTGTGAGCCTGGCTCCTAAACTCTTGCAATATAGAAGTTTACATCTGACAGAAGATTGTATGAACGTCTTGAAAGAGACCAGGCATCCTTCCACTAACGTGTCTATTCATTCAATGAGAGAGTTCTGCATTTGCTGTCTACAAAAGAATATTGATCCTACCAAATGTCAGAAACAAGCTGTACTCTCTTACATTTTCGATTTAGCAAAGTCGGGTCTTCTGTTTTCTTCTATGAAAGTACAACTTGCAACCATAACAACTAACAGTAAAAACCCTTCAAAAACTCTTTTTTCAAAATGTTGTGTTGTTGAGGATTTTCTGGAAAGCATTAAGAAGATTTATACTCCCTTAAAGGGACATTCAAATTCTTGAGAGTTGCATGTGGTTCTTTCTAAATTAGTGTGCTCCCTCCCCATTGAGGTTATCCATGAGGCATTCCTCCAGCATATCACCTGAAAGACCACTTTTCTGGTGACAGTTACTTCCGCTCAAATGGCTGGTGAAATCTGGGCCCTATGCTGTAAGGAACCTTTCATTGTATTTCAGGTAGAAGAAGCGATCATGAGATCCCATCCTAGTTTTCTTCCTAAACTGATTTTCATGTAAATCAAACAATCTCCCTTTCAACCTACTTTCAGAATCCTTCTCTTCCATCTGAAAGGACTTTGCAGTCTCCTAATTGATTTACAAACGGTTCAAACGGTTCTAAATTATTATTTTGCTAAAACTAAAGATATTAGGTTATCCAACCACCTATTTGTCAATTGTGGTTCAATACAAACTGGTTTAGCTGCTTCTCAACAGTTTTGCGTTGAATTGTGTCCTGTATGTTACTATATTGCAGTAAAGCCAACAAGACTATGCCAGTAGGTCCAAAACTTAAACTACAATTGGTAGGGCCTCTGCTGCACCTTTATTATGAATCATTTCAATTGCAGATAAGCGGACACTTGGGGGTTGTTCATACTTTTACAAAGTACTATTACCTTGACACCTATTCTGGGGACAGATGACCAGGTGAGGGAAAGCCTCGCTTCATAATCTGTTTGGATAGTACACTGTAGCTCTTTTTTCTTTTGCCACTTATTCTCCACCTTTTATTGTTTATTAGAGATGGGGGGGGGGGTGTTATTATGTTCACTGTTTGGAACTTATAATGAAGATTTCCGGGAGGAGAAAGGATAGTTTCGTTCTTGAAATGCTCGTTCTCCTTCAGAGGAATCTTCATTGGAGGCCTAAGCTACCCTCCGTTCTCTCCAGAGAAGGGGCAAAGTTAACTGATCTCAGCTCTCATATGATTCATCATCTCCTTATAAAATCAACTGTCTGAACCGCCACCTGTGGGGTATGATGGGGTACTAGAGGTGCACTGTGCCCTAGAAGAACAGTGCAATTTTCTCCCAACCAAACCTATCCAAAATGCAGCGGAGTGCTGGACTTGGTCAAAGGTAGGCATTAAGTCAAAGGGTAATAAGAGAGAAAGCTGGGTTGTGTACGGTTAAAGCATTGTGGCGTTGTGTTAGTTAAACAGGTGAGGCTTCACCGCTTTAGAGCACTATATAGCTTATGACTGTATTCCCCCGGAGGAGAATTAGGTTTTCAGGTGAGAAACTATTCCTTGTGTATAAACGTATGAAGTTTGCATTGTCTCAAACTCAGCTCTGTTATATCATATTTTATCTGTCAAAGTATTTAACTATTTTTATTAGTTGTCAGTAATTAATCTGTAATTCTATATTATGAATTATGTCTGCGTTTTTTTATGAATGGAAAAGTCTGTTCAAGAAAGTGTTTCTCTGGTTCATGACTTCTGCTTTATCACTCACATTCCTGCTCACTGTTCAGAATGATACAAGAGTCTTTAACTATGCCTTGTCAGTGGCAACCGTTTTGCTTTGCCAGGGATTCCATGTGTTCCTTTAGTAGAACAAGTAGCTGATTACATTTGCTGGCTACTACTTGTCTCGAAAGGCTAAATAGACTTCAGGTTGTTATTGCAACACTACATGAACTATATGCCAGCAATGTTTCCATTCTTCAGACACCACAATAGGCATAACGTCTTACAGAAGTGGCTGTATATATAGAACTATAATATACTAGCAGCCCGTCCCGACGTTGTCCGGGTATGAATTGCTGCCGGACAGTAGTATATTGTTTAGTAGGATTTCGTTTTGATAGCATTTCTTATCTGTGACAGGCCTGTGAAACGCTCCGATTCACAGTGCACTGCTGATGCACTTAAGAGTGCGCGTTCAGTAGTGTGTGAACTCGAGTTTCCCTACATTATTTTTCCTTGCAATATTATGTAACGCGAACTCGACAACATGGCATGAGCACAATTACAGAAGAACACATTCATTTGTGGTAGGCACGGGGAGACAAAGCGATTTGCCTGGAATCACAGGATGTTGAGCTGATGCCGTGATTCAAACGTAGCTCGCCAGCTCTAAAGTTCGCAATTCTAGAACTTGTGGCGGGAGGTGTGTCTAAAAGTGTATGTCGGTGCTGGCCATCAATGAGAGAGACCTGTGCATTTTTCAAATCGGTGGTGAAAAAATATGAGTATGTTGCTGGAGATGTGGGCCGCCGTGCCACCAATGTACTTACCGGGGAGGGTAAACACCCATTATTCCGCAACTTTCTTTCCGCATACTTTCATTACGAAAGTACCATGACTCCGCAATGCCATTATAACGCATGGCATTACATTTTATATGCTTTTACCACGCATACATTTACAACGAAATTCGTTGTAAATGCATGAATGGTAAAAGCATGTTTTTTTAAATGTTTGGATAAGGTAAGTATGGGTATAGGTGTATATGTTTGGGGTACTGAGGTATATTGTTTTGGGGTGTTTGGGTATTTTAAGGGTTCAGATATAGTTTTGGGTTATGGGGTACAGGGGTTGTTTTAGGGTTTAGGGATAGGTATGGGTTTTGGGGTACAGGGGTATTTATAGGGTTCAGGGCTAGGTTTGGGTTTTGGGGTATAGGGGTATTTTTAGGGTTCAGGGGTAGGTTTTGTTTTTGGGGTACAGGGGTATTTTAAGGGTTCAGGGCTAGGTTTGGGTTTTGGGGTACAGGGGTATTTTTAGGGTTCAGGGCTAGGTTTGGGTTTTGGGGTACAGGGGTATTTTAGGGTTCAGGGGTGGGTTTGGGTTTTGGGATACGGGGTTATTTTTATGGTTCAGGGCTAGGTTTGGATTTTGGGGTACAGGGGTATTTTTAGGGTTCAAGGGTAGGTTTGGGGTACAGGGGTATTTTTAGGGTTCAGGGCTAGGTTTGGGGGTACACGGGTATTTTAGGGTTCAGGGCTAGGTTTGGGTTACAGGGGTATTTTTAGGGTTCAGGGCTAGGTTTGGGTTTTGGGGTAGGATGGTATTTTTAGGGTTCAGGGGTAGGTTTGGGTTTTGGGGTACAGTGGTATTTTTAGGGTTTAGGGATAAGTTTGGGTTTTGGGGTACAGGGTATATTTATAGGGTTAAGATGGGTTAGTGTTTAAGGGTGTTGGGGTATTTTAAGGAGTAAGGGTGGGTTATGATTGTGGGGTGCAGGGGTATTTAAAGGGAGCAGGGTGGACACCCGGAGCTGGAATGTACAGAACCTAGGAAGAAAAAACAATGAAATATTGGGCACAACGCTTGCTTTTTTTCCCCGTAATCCCGCGCCCGCACACGCCCACGCCCCCAGCACACGCCCACAGCACACGATATGAGACATGGCATGAAGGGCGGTACGCACCACACGCCCACAGCACAATGCAGATTTGCCCACCAGGGACTACTTTGCTGGCATGGTTCTTTTACCTTTTAAATGTATATGGTGGGCGTCTGCATAGCCTATGTCCTTCTGCTGCAACTGCCCTTTGCAACGCTGTATTGGGTGTTGTGATTGGTGCTGTGGTTCCTGAGATTACCCGCCTCAAAGGTTTGGGCTCTCTCTTTATTATATTAGTATAGATTATCTAAATTGAGAAATGCAGTTTGCTTGCTGGATATAGTGGTACCTGTGGCTGGCAATTCCCTTCCATTCGTTTTTAAAAAGCTATACTGGTTCAGCTCTGCCCTTAATAACATCAGAAGATTATCCCTTAGTTGAAAGATCTGTGTGTGAATATATATTGTACTTACAGCTCTCTCTTTGTATACCTAAGCCACAAACCCCTGTAGTGAATGCAGGCAAAACCAAGCACATGCTCTAGCACAACAAGCACATTGTTACCCACTGCCATCCTTTTTGACGACGTGGAGATCTAAAAATTGAAATTTCACTATGGCATGTCCCTAGGGCTGGTCCATCCAGAAAGAGCCACCATTATTTACTCAAACAGTCTGTTCAGCTGTTACTAACACTCACATAGATGGCACAGACTCCTAGGAGATCTTTATTATTTGAGAATTATTCCATATCACCTTCTAGTCCACTGCACATCTGCTAAATTCCAAATAAATGTGTCTTCATTGACAATGAAAAGGGAACTTGATGGCTTGGCTTCTCATTAGCTGGTTGAAGATGTTCCCGTACACGCTACTTGCCTTGATCCTCTGATTAGCATAGAAGTTAATTATATGCACAAACTGAATTCTTGGTTTAATTACACAATCTGACTTGCAACTTAATAGAACCGTCTGTTCTATTCTTGGTGCAAAATGTACAGACGTTTTGAAACTCATTACCTATTTTAAAATTGACATGGCAGGTTTAGGCACCTTCTACCCAGTGCTTAAAAGGGCAGCGGAAGCTGCTCTTTTACATTTCTGCTTTTAAAGACCAGTAGACCCTATGGAACATTACTGATTGCCTGGGAGGCATAATTATATGGTCTGCATGACAATATGTTTCCTCACTATATCTCTTATGCCACATCCAAATTGACCATCATTTGTGCCTCGTATATACCGTTTTTAAAGACTATCAAACTTCAACAGAACAAGCTGTGCTGGTAAGAGATACAGCATATTAGGTATTGCTTAAGAGTTACATATGTTTTTGGGTCACAGGATGTGTTCTTCGGACCTCCACAGGACGGTGGGTTATATCAGTTTTATAGATGACAAACTTAGCCTGTGTTAGGGATTCGCTGCTTGGTAGGAAAAGGTGGGTTGGATCAGTATTGTCATATGCCCTACAGTTATTTCATATCATTTCCCATTCAAGGTTCTGCAAGAAGAGGCATCCTATTTTGACCCTTTGTGCCAGTATCTCTCTGACATTCAGCGATTTATGGCTGGACAATGCTGCCTCTGTTGAGAAAAGCTTTGGCAGCAAAGCAACTGTAAATGCATGTTGTAGACTCGAGAACCTAACTACCTATCACTTGAGGGCAGCAATACAGATTCCAAAATGTAGAGCATGTAGCCAAATTCCCCCAGTTTGAATACCTGTTTATATTCATTACTTTAATTTCCATCTCCTGTTTTAATATACTTTAGTGCGATACCCCATTGGTGCGCATTGGTGAACAGTGAACCAGTCAAGTAGATAGAATTCCCATAAAACATGGTATCTGGGTGACTGTATACCAAGCCTGTCAGATGTACCAGTCACCTATTTGCTAGCAAGATGTACATTTACCAAAGTGTCTGCCTATGGGCTGCAAAAACCTCCAGGATAAAGTAGGTTTTTTCCCTGCACAAGCCACCAGGGATAGAGTGATCTCCACCGCTGAGAACTGAAGCAACATTTTGTGAGACAGAGGACAGAATCACTCGCAGTGTCAGTTCTGATGGAGATGTGAGATGGATAACGATAGTGTTATGTCCCGAGATTGCTTGACCTTTTAGTGAATTTCGATACTTTTTACCATCCTAAACCTTTGGATGCATTTGTTACGTTGGATATTGCACAAAAGGTCCATGAATGAATTCTCCCTTCCACAAAATACAGACTATCGTGTTTCCATCTTTTGAGACCTGTTGCGATCTAGTTATGTACAGTACTAGAGGATTCCCCCATGTTTTGACACCTCTGTAACATGTACAAGCAGCCACTAGTCACACTGCAAGACTTTTTGGCATTCATGTTTCTAGCATTGTAGAGAACATCCCCATTAGCCTCCCCGTGTTTGAGAATTGGGTGAACTAGCTATTAACCTAAAGGCCTATCACAAGTAAAAGACTGGCTATTCATCACATTGATTGGTAAATTCTATCCCCAGTAAGACAGGAGTGCATATCAAAGAGAGAATACAAATCAGGGAATTTTAGTTGACCATCTTTAGTCTTTGAACTCTTAGATATGCTCAGTGACTAGAATATGCTTCTTTAGCATGAGTTCATCCAATACTCTCTAAACTACCTTGTATGATGCCATCAGGTCATGGAAAGCAAAATTGTATTTCATTGTGGCTGAACTGGACTTATGTGGTATACCACAATGTATAATTCTGTGAACTGCTCTACTTTGTACCCCCGTTTGATACCTGTACAGCAAATGTCAACATACTACCTCCCCAATAATTCTTCCAATATATGTTCTTTAGACTCCTATGTCACTCAGGTTTTCTCATATTACATCTGAACATCCCTATCACATACCATGTGTAGCTCCGTGCAGTGAGCACTCAAAGCTGAGAAATGTGGCAATCTGAAGGTCACCAATTTGAATCCGTGCACTGCTAACTCAGACTTTAATACTTTTTAAGTTGTCAGAGTGAGTGACATTAAAAAAGTAGCATTGGTTATTTACAATGCCTAGAAACACCAGCGATAAGGAATTAATTGCTCCAGAAAAACAAACAATGTTTTATAGTTATAATTAATATAATTATTGCTATGATTCAGCCACCACACACAGCTGCCTCCCCTCATCATAATACCATGTTTAAACCTCCAGTAGTCAGTACACATACCCCTCTATTGACTTGGAATACTGTTTTATTTGGGCTGAACAACATATCTTTAATAAACATGACTTTCTTACCTACGGATTCGAATCCCACGCCAACCCTCTTCACTACATTGCCATCTCCAAAGCTTTATTGATTAAGGATGCTGCAGCTCCACTTGTCCCCCACTCTGCCCATGCACGTTCCTCCATTTTTTTAAACATTTTTTAAAATAACTTTGGACTGCACACTTAAATGAATTCAAAGACACAAATTTAATAGTTGCCCAAATGTAAGTCCATTTATTCTCGTTTCATCAGGTACAAGGCTTCACTTGCAAATAAATATCCAACATCAGTCAGCGAAAGCGTGTCTTCCTTATATAGGTTTGACTTTTACTGGGCAAGCATACGTTTTATTGACATATCATCAATCTCTGCTCTATCATCTTTACACCACTATCCCAATGGCCATGTGAAGTATCTGCTCCAAGGTAAAGAATAACTTTCAATGTACAAAAGGTTTCTGGGTCGTGATTCTTCCCCATTAAAACTATAACCATCAACATGCACCTGTGAATGGCCTTACACCAGGAGGGTAAAGATACTCCTGAACAGATATTTTTTCCCCTGCATTCCCTCTTCAAAATCCCTTTTAGGCTTTATATATTAAATGCTCCACCAGCACCCCTGCCACATTGAGTTCCTGTTTGATTACCTTGACTCGATCCACACTAGCATCCTCTCTTTCAGGGTCTTTGGAGACTTTAGACCAAAAGAATCACCCACAATCCTCCATCTTTGTCCGAGTGCTATCTGCTCACTCACGTTCTAGCACTGACACACTCCACATCCAATTCAATATACCTAGTCCTAGTCTTTGTCTCTCAAACCCACTAACCATGATTAGAAGCAATATGGCATGGAACAGTCTCTAGGTCACGTCTCTCTGCATCCACCACTTTCCACACCTGCCATGATTATTACCATCTCCCGGAGGAAAGGCATTCAAGTCCCAGATAGTGTCACAAAATTATTCTACTTTTAACTGCAAACATCCCACATATCATCCCTGTCTCGAACAATAGATAACACCAGCCAATTGAGCACTGAAAACACGTACCCACCTGCAAAGATGGAGGAAGTTCCTACCCAAGAACAGTTGGAATATAATAAAAAGACCCACACCCAATGACCACAGCCCTTGAACATGTCAATTTAAGTGAAGCACCCTGCACTAATCCAGACAACCCTTATTGGGATTTTAATGGTCTTAAACAACCATAGAATGCTCTCTAAGTGGTAGCTGTAGAAAGCAGCATTCATGCTTAGTCTAGAAGGAGTGTTAAGCAGCTTGTTTTACCAGAACTGATCATGTAGTGTAGGTTAAGCGATAAAGAACCACCCAGTGTAGTTATAAAAATAGTTATATTTATTATACACACTCACTAACACGTTGGTATATCTCCTACCCGGAGATATCAACACAATACACACAATATTTCAAATGGAGAACAGGTAAGTAGCACAAATACACAGTGATCTCCAGGGGGAATCCAAACCATATACTAATAAAGTGGAATGTGAACTGCGACCGAAGTTGGCACTTGACCCAGAAGACTTAGAAGAGCTGGGGACCCAAGGACCTCCCAAGGTAAGTACCCAGGAACCCCACGGAGGCTGTGTGCTTGAATTGAAACACAGCCACGTACTCACTGCAAGTCAATGGGGACCTCGCGGTTTCAGTTTTGAAGACAAAGTACCCTTCCCATTGGACCCTGATGAAATCTATTTTTTAGAGAAAATCTGAAAATATGCTAAATTGACCATTTTATTTCACCATATACAGTCAGTAAGTAACAGCCCACCCATTCCTTGAACCCCCTGCATCTAGGCCTAAGCCAAAGGCCAAAGGCCACCGCCTCATGATAATAAAATCCACTAGGCCCTAATGATTTTTTAAACATGCATTTCTGTTTGCGCTGGACATGACGAGGTCGCTTGAGCAAACACGAAAGTACAGTAGCTTTCCACAGAACAATTGCAAGACACCCATACACGCACGTACACAAGGCCAGCTGGTACAAGTTGGTACATCTTGGACCATTGCTACATTACTATTTTGAAAGATAGCTTGCTCAAATGAAACCACAGCCGTAGCTTTGCGATAGTGGCACCTGTCTTAAGTTCCGCTGTCACATATATTTTTAGAGATATGTACGTGACAAGGTGTTCTTTGTTTATATATTGCGGTCAAGCATGACCCACCACCCACTCAGCCACCTGACCATTTCGGTGTCCTAGGACATGCGGTCAAGCCACCTGCCCCAGAAAGTGCGTCAGAACAGTGTCATAAGTTCTGCATTTTCAGGTATTACAGATCTAAACACCTCAACTAGAAGTCAGAACTCTCCTGCAAGTGCTTGGCACGAGCATGGGTTCTCCGGCCGGCCGTTTATCTGATTTGGGACTTCAAAGCCTCTTCTCTCAGGTGGTATCTCCCAATCTAGATAAACTTTTTTGCCTTTTTTAATCTTTGCTTATTCTAGGTACTTTTCATCCACACCCATTTCCTTGCAGTTAGGCCTCTTAAAAATGGTTATCTTGCATGGCTAGCTCTCTTCAGGAAGGTTTGCCTCTAGGCACTAGAATTCCATAAAATGTGTCCTGTATCATTAATTCTCTAACTGATTTCAATTGTGCCTTTTGAAAGATCTTTGCTCCAGCCTGCTTTCTAGACTTTTGAGCATTATAAGAATAATCGCGTGTTTTATTCCTGACAGAGTGAAGTCAGGTTTCTTAATGGTTTTAGCTTAGATATATAAAATAAAATGCATTCATTGATATGCTTGTGATGTAACGAATAAAAGTGCCACTTCAATACGATTTTTCGTCATCTCATATCTTGTCTCTCAGTAAAGGGTTGCGTCGATGGCCTGTGACCACAAGGTGACCACACCCTACAGGGGATTTTAGTTCCCTTTGTCAGAAGGTTGGAGAGTCACCCTATGGATATCCCACCCCAGACCAATACACAGAGTCCTGTCTGGGAGGTGGTCACACCTCCCTGTGAAAGGAAACCTATTGCTCTACCCCTGTCGGAGCCTGGCTCAGTAGCAGGTGGGCAGAATCGTGTCTGTGGTCGGTAGCAGCACTATCTTGCTGTTAGACCTTGAAAGGCTGGTACTGGGAATACAGGGAGGCTCCATAGGGGAGCCCCCCAGTGCATGGGATCGTACGTCCAACATTAGAATCAGTGTTGGGGTAGGATTCCAACAGGTCTGATGCCAACCATGAACCGGTTTCGGTGCAGCCACTATATACTTAGACATCTCATAATTGACTTGAGGCGCACTATTTTTATAAAACGGCTGACCGCACTTACAAAACCTTAAGACTCGACTCCTGGGTTTGTACGGGGTGTTATCCTGCTCTTGCAGGGCACCCTCACATTTATAACCTAGCACCCTGCCTTCAGGATTGAAAGGCCTACCGTAGGGTTGACTTAAAGGCTTTAAGTGCAGTGACCTCAGATATAAGGAAACTTATATCTCTGGTGAGTGGTGCTGGCACCAGCTCATACAGGCTGCAATGGCATGCATGTAGTCACAGTTTGAGTGGTCTCTCATGGGTGGCATAATACATGCTGCAGCCCCTGGGAGACCCTGGTGTACTTATGCCCTGGGTACCTTAGTACAATGTACAAAGGACATAGAAGGGTTCACCAATAGCCAATTAGGAAGGTACCAACGTACTTAACCATAGTGCAGTTCAGGGAGAGATCACTGGACTGGGGTCTTGCTTAGCAGGATCCCAGTCAGACTAGTCAGAAAACAGAATGATACCAACAAAAAGTGGGGGGTAACCATGAAAGCAGATACTACTTTCCTACATGCATTCACTACACAGGTCTCATTATCCCCTCAAAACCTTTTTTTAATTCTGCACCTTAAGTTCTTCCTTCTTCCCTCCTTAGTTTAACAATATTCAGCTTTACTGGATATGTTTTCTCATTCTAAAATATTGGCAACAAGCTTGCTGGGAACTTGCCTGAACTAGTCTGCCCGACCAAATTGGATTCATTCCGTGCTAATCTACATTTTTCAGTGTCCACAGATTGCTGGATTGAGCTACAGATCACTGGGCATATGCTGTCTGCTTAGTCCTAGAACTTGGGAAGGCTTTTGACACATTAGATTGGGAATGAGTTGTGGTTTTACAAAGAGTGGGCATTTGTAGCAGGGATTGTGAAGATGATCAAACTCCTCTACATAGAGTCTACACAGAGCCCATGGCAAGAGTATAAAATAGGTCAACTGACTTGCAACCATGCCTGATCGACTGGCATGGATCATGGGTGCCCCCTCTCAACACTGCTTTTTGTACTGGCGATGGAGCCCCTCGCACAGAGCCTCTATCAGTCCGGGTGGTCTTGGGGTATACCCATCAATGGTGAGACACACGCTATCTCGCTGTATGCTGATGATGTCCTCATATACATCAAAGACATACGAGTCGGCATAGGTGATGAAGCACAAATTCTAGATGCCTTCAAATCAACCTCAGGATTGGGGGTCAACTGGTCTATGACCTGCCTGTTCCCACTACAATCCAACTGCCCATCACAATCCATTGTGGTTGACACCCACAATATCAAATGTGATTCTCGCACCTTTCGTCATGTGGCCATCAATATATACCACACCGTATGGGACCTAATAAACAGCAACCTCCCGAAGGCAATCTCTTCCCTTCAACCTCAGATTACCTTCTGGTGCTCCCTCCACTTCACGGTGTAGGGTCATATTGCACTCTACAAAATGGTAATGTTGCCAAGGGTTTTCTACTAGTTCACCAACCTACTGGTCACTATTCCTCGGAGCACATTCCACTAACTGAACTAAATATTAGGTGACCTCATATGAGCAAAAGTAGATGCAGAGTGGCCTTGACTACACTACAGCTCCAGATGGACCATAGAGGATTGGGGGCGGGGTATTCAAGCACTATTATTTAGCCACACAACTCCAGTGGCTAGCTTGCTGACTGGCAGCAATAATGTGGTGTGCGGGGTGAGCTTGGACCCCAGAGCCTTGTACAGGAATCAATTTCCCCTGAAGTCAACACTACCCATGGCCCCTAACAACGTACTCCATGTCGCGTGAGGGTGTTATTGCAGGGCACTGAGCACCTTCCCCGGTGCATCACCATTCACGTTGGAGATCCCCTGCTGCCCATACGCACCTTTAGCATGGCTGTTGATAACAAAGGGGTGTACCTATGGGAGCCCTCAGGAGAAGGGACCCTGGGCAACTTGTGCCATGATAAGGCCTTGATCCCATTTGACCTACTGACCAAACAGACCGGCCTCCCCATGGGACAGTTTCTGATATATAGGTGACTCATGGTGGACTTGGAGCGACTGTGGGAGATTACCACCTCCGAGCCCCCTATTCAACCCCTGGCACAGGTACTCTACAAAATGGCTCAGGGCAGAGATTCATTTGCTCGATTGCCAAAGCTATACTTCATAGAACCCTAGACACGCTGGAATCCCTCCGACAGATATGGTAGCATGATAGAGGTTAACCACTTTCCCCTAAGAGTGGAGTAGAGTGCTCCCATACCCGCAGAAGGTCTTAGGCAACGAGAGATTCCAATACATCAGGTAATACATTTTTGCATAGAGCATACATAACACCGGACAAAATAAACAAAATATACCCAGTGCGTCACCCGCTCGCCCTTGTTGTCCTGCTCCCATGGCAGACATAATAAATGTATGTAAATGTATTGCGACTTATATAGCGCACGTATCACCCGAAGGCATCAAGGCGCTTGCCTTGGGAACCCGTCCTGGCTTTTCCCTGTGAAATAACCCCTGCTGGGTATCCCCAGGGTGAAAGCCAGGCATCCCGCAGCAGGTGGGCCGCCGTAGTGGAGATTAAGCAACTATTGCCCAGAGTTGCAGCGTGGGACCCCATGATTAGAATAGGCACCGAGGCGAGAATTATCGAGTCTGTGGACATTTTGGGCTCAGGACCCTGCCGCGTTGGGAATTGAACCCTGGTCCCGGGCCAGACCTCTGCATCAGGGTCTGCCGCTCTAATCAGTGAGCCACACTCCTCCACTAATACACATGTTCGGGGGCTGTCCAATCAATCACACCTTCTGGACCGGGGTCTTTTCGGCCCTCCTGGGCACTGCGAGTTGACAGGACCTCAACTGCATGGCTAATGGCCTATTGAACCTCAACAAGCGCTGTAGGGCGGGTGGTGCAACCAACCGCTTTATTGACTTGGCTTTGTTGATTGCCCAAAGAGCAATTGCAATGCAATGGAAAGTCCCGATATTAAAGATGCTATGCTGTGGCAGAACACAATGATCCAATGGGCCAGGACAGAGTTTGCCGCACTCCGCCGAGAAGAAATAAGTGGATTGCGGAAGAAGCCGCATGGGATGATCTATTCCTAACATTTCAAAATTACCCAGATAACCACACTAGACCTCCGTAGGCTAGAGTACACATGGCACTCCAGTCCCCTTGTGACCCCCCCTTCCCCGAAAGAGTGTTTTGTTCTCGAATTAATGCCCTTGTAATCATTGCAAAAATTCAATATAACATGGTTGAGAATCATATGTTTTTGCGTCCTACTTCTTCTCTAAAATGTTGATTATCTGAAACCCTCAAATCCTTCCTCCACGCTCACTCACTCTTATACTCCCTTTAGTACTCCCAAAAGACTAATGTTCAAATTACTCACCCTTTATCTGTGCTATTTCAAAGTACCTAATACCTGCAATCCGATTCCTGTAAATTCCACTCCGGGGATATGGCCCTTACATGTCTTTAACTTACTAGCTTGTGTGCTTCATAATCTGATCCCTTTCTCCTTGATCTCTTGACCACTCCACCTTGCTTCTAACCTTTGTTGCCTTCGGTTTACTTGACAAAGAGCTTGCTTTATGATTCTTTACCTCTATAACTGCTCTTTGCAGTATGCTGCCACTCTGTGCTCCCGCTGCCAATTCCCTACCATTTGGCATTCCCTCTGGCTCAATATTGCGCCCCTTGTCCTCATTCTACATCACCACCCCTCATTTCCTCCTTCCAGTTCTTGTGGTATCTGTCTGTGCTTCATATGCACATTTTTTCCTCTTCCTTTTATACACCCCTTCTTCAAACAAAAAAACGACTGAATGTCGGCTGTTTTTTAAATATTGAATGGTACTCTGCTTCCTTTCTAAAATCATCTACATTCCAGCCTCTTTGAATACCACTGTACAATCTTCCCCTATTATGTTCCCTTCACACAATTTGACAGTCGTCCTGGTCAGCCGGAGACCTAGGGGTGCATTTCATTTGTAAACTGCGAATGTAATAATCACAACCTTTTTCAAGGCAGCCAGATTCCATCTGTTAGATAGCTGAAAAATTCCGCAGCACCTTCTCTGTCATGCCAACGCCTTTTTGATCAGTTCACTGGTCTTCAGTAAGCTGGACTGCTCCACAGTCTATTATTGGGACTCCTAATATGCCTTATATTTCTTCAAACTCCAAAAGAACCCACTGTCTCCCCCCAAAACACTCTCCGGTCAGGCCCACTGCACAGATCCCTGGAATGTCTGGGAAAGTCCTCCAAATTGCATCAGTTGTCTTCTGTCTCTTGCCCCTCCTTTTTAAGTAACATTGGGATTCTGTAACATACAAAATGAAAACCAGAAAGGCGATGGCCACATACCCCACACACACTCCATAGGCTACTTCCACTCACAGGCAAGTTCATACAGGCCAAACCATGTCCCAGGCGAGCCGGATGAGCGAAGACCAAGATTGTAGGGGACCGGCAGGTACATTTATAAAAGGTTGAGAGGCTGGTAAAAAGACCCATCTTGCAACTAAAGTCACTTTGCTACCTCCACTGTCAGTCCTCTACAGCTCACTGAGATGTCATTAGTCATTCTCTTCAACAGGAGCATGCACACACCGCTCTTACGACTACAGAGCCCTGCTTTGGGATACACTCCCTCTCACAGAATGTTCTCAGCGCGCACACGATTGTATTTGGTGAAGTGGCATTAAAAAACACTACAGCATGCTAAGTGGAACTTGAAGTAGAAGCACGTGCTTTCCAGAGCCATACAGAAGACCTTTCTCCATCTCAACACACCCTTTAAAAGTGTCATACTGCAGTTTACCCTTATCCCTTGTTGACGTTAGTTCCCTTTTTTTCATCACTCTGGCTACAGTAAATAATTTGAGGGGCTAAATGTGGCTTGCGGGATCCAATGTCATTTAAGCCAAATTCATCATAAGTACCCGTGGGGCAAGCACAGTATGTCTTCCCCAAGTACTGCCAGCTATGGGAAAGTATTTGGATTTTTTAGGCAGCTGCAGAGTATTTGGTATGGTTGGGAATATCCAAGCAAAACTTTTCATGAATAACTCATCCATTTTAGATATGTATCCATCTGTTAACTATTCTAGGACTTTGTTCACAATGTTTTGCATTTGTACATTTAGAACTGCAAAGTTTAGAGTTTGGGTCCAACCTAAAAACCTGTATCAAAGACTCAGAATTTTAAGTTTCTTCCTACTTAAAATCAAACTTATGATAGCTTTAAATTGGCTAGTATTGCAGTTTATAGCTATAGTACTGTTTTCGTAGGTGATGGCCATGTGGATGATATTTGGAAAATAGTGAACGCTTTTCAGGTATCTACAAACATTTTCAGTTGGTTTCACACTTAATTTACACAGTGTCAAACATTGCAGGAGTAAGTGTGCAAGTTGTATGCCACTTCTGCACCCAGACAGATATTTGTATTTAGGCAAATATCAGCAGAAGTAAGCTTAGGACATCTGGTGTGTTTGTAGAATTCTCCAACTTATACAGGGTCCCATGACTACTCTTGCGGAATTTTTTTAATCTCCCAAAAATGTTTTTTTTTATCTCAAATTATTGTTTGAACTCTACCATAGACATATTTTAGACTTTGTAAAAAATGTTAGTGAATCGCCCACTTTAGCTTTGCCAAGCTCAAGGGGCTGACTTGGGTTTTCTTTTTTTTTTTTTTTTTTTACATTATATGCTGGATTTGGCATTGGATATATGTTTTTTTTGCTTTATGTAGTAGATTTCATAATTCCCTATTGTAATTGTGCAACCAACTCAAATGCTTCTTGCCTTAGGATCCATGCCATATATTTCATTCAGTAGAGGGGTCAAATCGTCAAAATGCTTTCATCCTATGATTTGAACTCTAGGGGCGTGGCCTAGCTTTGCTTGAAATCGAGTTGTCAGTTTGACACCACAGTAAACAACAGGCTCCCTTTCCACACGTACATTGTGTGACATCTGGCTTAAGTTGTTTTTCACATTAGACCTCCGTTTACTAGCTTGTAGTGTCGAGTGGGTTGACAAACACAGCCGCTCGCCTCAGTTCCCTTTTAAATAGTTGTTGTCCGACCCTATGGAGAGTTCATCTTTTCCCCTTTCTTTCTTGATTGAGCCTGTGGCTTTAAATGTTTTCCAGACAGAAATCACAAAAATGCCTTAGCTCCTGAATTCTGTTGGCCTGAACGTTATCTGCTCTGTCATAAATGCTGGAATTTATTTAGTTGTATTCGCAGGAAGACAAAGTTGAAGGTTTGACGCTGAGCTGAAAATAGAAACCCATTTGTGAGGAAGGCAGATATATTTTTCTTTGTAAATGTAAATGTAAGTATAGCTTTATTCGATTTTCATATAAAATCATAAAAGCACAGCACATATATCAAGTCATAATCACAATTAATATATACTTACATATGCACATACAAGATAAAAACAAGTGTGATAGTCGGACAAGTAAAAGAATTTCAGATGCTAAACATTTTAAAGTGCAATATCTGGTGACTGAAACGAAGAGCAAGATAGGACCCACAAGAGGGATGCTTTACCACATGGATTTCCGCAACTTTATGACAGTTCTTAAAAAACAAGATACCGCAAAGATCACATGCTCATCTTCAAGTCTTAACAATCTTGAGAAAGCTGGCCTGCAATTTCTTATACCCCAGCGATTTAGGAGAGGTTTCAAGTAAAGTTTTTCTGGGGTTAGAATGAAAAGTGCAAAAGAACATTATGTGCAGATTAGACTGTACTGCGATTGTGCAAGATTCAGTTACCATTAAAAGCTTAGAAGTTAGTCCTATGTAATGTGAGGGGAGCTCGGGTAAAAATCATACAGATCCCAAATGCGAATTGTGCCTTGTCTTTCTTTGGGGGTACAAACTCGTAAAAAGGGGGCAACATTGGTGTTTTTAAATTTAATTAGTACCAGATCCCCAGCAGTGCATTTGGGCAGCGTCCCTAACCATCCCACCCTCCTGACACTCAAGATACCCCCGTCTAGCCCCGGCGGCAAGGGTCTATTCTTTTTTAGCCAATAGATGGCTTTATTTAGCAGATCCTGCTAGGATTCGCGTGTTCCCTGGGTGAGGGCAGGAACCCCAGAGAGGACGGACACATACGGGGCGGCCTCAGGGGGCAGGTTGATGTGTGGCATTCTTGCCAAGGCGGATCTAGCCACTATATGGGTTTTTGGTGCAGGTTTGACAAATACTTTGGGGTCTATTAGAGTAGGTGTGCATGATGGCTGTATTTGGGTAGCATCCTTGCCAGATTTATACATTTCGGTGACGATGGTAGGGTTAGGGCAGACGCGTGTGGCCATAGTAGTAGCTGGAAGCGGGTGCTTTCTTATTACTGACTCAATATTGGTCAGCCTTTCCCCTAAATCATTCATTTTTGTGACCAAGTGAGAGATGGTAGCAATCAGCAGTTGCTCAATTTTGGCCAGTAAAGTCGTATTTAGAGACAAAAGAGGATCCTCTAGTTTGTCCGCGGCCGGGTCCTCGATAAATGCTATTGGATTAGCAGGTGATGGTATAACATTGGTGCACAGTATTTGTTTACTTTTATTGTTCCCAAAGTTAGTTTCGATGTCATGCTTCCATCTATTGTAGGAACCCAGGGGCGCAGCATTTACTTGGTTGTAAGCTATATCAGCAGGGCCATTTGCTTTGAGACAGAAAGAATCCACAGTTGGGGAGGTTATAGAATCAGGGACGTACTTTGTACCACACAGGGCGTTAAGTTCTTCCCATATAGACATCGTGTTTATAATAGTTTAAAGAAAGGGAAAATATAAGTCAAATGATATTGAAGCACGATACCTCCCTATGTGATGGAACAAAGTGGGGTGGCCCGTCCCGGCCTCCTCAGGCCTCTGAGGGCCACAGAGGGCCCGCCCTTTGCCCGGGCTTAGCCCGGCGCTGCCCCGCGCGCTCCCGCGTCGCGGGGGGTTGTGCTGGTTTTCAAGCGCCGCCTGGCGCCAAATCGCGGTGCGCGGCTTCCGGCCGCAGGGAATGCTGGGGGCTGTAGTTTGGTGACCCCTGGTTCCCGCTGGCTCCCGCACTCTGCTCTGCGTCGGCACTCGGCAATGGAAGGCGCCGCTGCTGCAGGCAGGCGGTGACAGTCCCCACAGGAGGAATCCCCGGCCAAGGAACGGCAATCCCGGCTGCCCTGGTGAGCACAAATGATTCCCCCGCTCTGCCGGGGGTTGTGCTGGTTTTCAAGCGCCGCCTGGCGCCAAATCGCGGTGCGCGGCTTCCGGCCGCAGGGAATGCTGGGGGCTGTAGTTTGGTGACCCCTGGTTCCCGCTGGCTCCCGCACTCTGTTCTGCGTCGGCACTCGGCAATGGAAGGCGCCGCTGCTGCAGGCAGGCGGTGACAGTCCCCACAGGAGGAATCCCCGGCCAAGGAACGGCAATCCCGGCTGCCCTGGTGAGCACAAATGATTTCTTTGAATTACTGTAAACAAATACTTTGCAGCACTTTGTGTCTACATCAGTGAAAGAAGAGTTGGGATGAAAAATAAGGCTATTGGTGTGATGCAACCAGCGGTCCTGTAAGAATGCAGTGAAAACATACTGTGGCAAAACATGTAAACTAGTTGTGGGAGAAAACAACTCACTGAAAATGTTTCTGACAAGGCCATTTTAAAAACGTATTTGTTTAAATTAATTTCTTTGAAGTTCACCACGAAAGTTACCCGAGTGGCAGCAGCCCTGGTTTACTTACAGCTTGAAAAATTAACCAATCCTGATCTTATGTACATTAAATCTATACCTATTGTAGAGGCACAGGCGAAACAATTCGAACTACTAATTGCACTCTGAAGCTATCTGGACATACTTGCCTGGCTAAGAGGTTGCCAGGACGATATCAGATTGTTATCTGAACAAGTTAACTCAGCTACTTCAACCCCGAGACAGTTTCTTGGAATCTGGTGTACAGTTTGTTCTCTGAGGGCCAGATTCCCCCATGACTGCAGAGCCTCTGCCACGAGTGCGAAGAGTCTGAAGTCGTGGCAGGATCTCACAATGAGAAACTGCAGTGCGGATATCCCGCCACGAGTGCAGAGATCCCGTCACAAGTGCAGAGATCCTTCCATGAGTGCAGAGATCCCGTAACGAGTACAGAGATCCTCTACGACTGCAGAGTCTCTGCCACAAGTGCGGAGAGTCTGAAGTTGTGGCAGGATCTCACAATGAGAAACTGCAGTGCGGAGAGCCTGCCACAAGTGCAGAGATCCCGTCACGAGTGCAGAGAACCCGTCACAAATGCAGAGATCCTGTCACAAGTGCAGAGATCCCCCACGACTATATCGCCTCTGCCATGAGTGCAGAGAGTCTGAAGTTGTGGCAGGATCTCACAATGAGAAACTGCAGTGCGGAGATCCTGCCACGAATGCAGAGATCCTGCCACAAGTGCAGAGATCTCGCCACAAGTGCAGAGATCCCGCCACAAGTGCAGAGATCCTGCCACGAGTGCAGAGATCCTGTCACAAGTGCAGAGATCCTGTCACAAGTGCAGAGATCCCCACGACTGCAGAGCCTCTGCCACGAGTGCAGAGAGTCTGAAGTCGTGGCAGGATCTCACAATGAGAAACTGCAGTGTGGAGATCCCGCCACAAGTGCAGAGATCCCGTCAAGGGTGCTGAGATCCCTCACGACTGCGGAGCCTCTTCCATTAGTGCAGATGCTCTTTATGAATCGGGCTCTGAACTCTTCATAACCCTTCACTTGGGAAGTGTGTGTGAGTTAGTGTCAGTTTTCGAGGGTGCTGCTTATTACCCTTGTTGTTTGCTAGACGTTAACTTCAGGGCTTTAAGTGGAATGAAAAATCTGGGGGGGTCTCTCGAAGGGGCATGGCAGATATAATTAAGGGCGTGGCTCAAAAACACTTAGGCTAAATATCTGTGCTTATCATAGTGTGCCCCTCTACTGGTATTTTGCTGCTTCTGTCATTGCATCCAGAGATATATACAACAAATAACATTACACCTACAAGAAGCCGGGACTATTGAATTTGTCAATAGTTGTTAGTTGCATAAGATAAATAAGCAACAACTATGGGTTCATTGTATAGAATACTGAAAATGCTTCAGTTTTGAAATGATGAGACTGAAAGAACTATAACGAGTCTCTTAAGTTACATCGAGTGGTACTGCTGCTGAGTTAAGAATTTTTTTTCCACCCTGTGGGCGAGGGCAAAAATAGAGAGCCCCATAGGGACCCATCTCAGCACCCGCTTTTTAGAACTACCAGGGCTGGACCCCCGTAGGTCCCGGCCCACTTAAAGCCATAATTAGCTTAATTTCTATGTTATCAGAAGTCTACAAATTTCGGCGCTCATTTAGTCACCTGGAGGTAGACCTAATACCCTCCCTCTTGAGCACCCTGCTGCAGCAAGTTAGTGATCCTGCTGTATATCGTGTTGATGTCTGGGCAGAAGAAAACATAATGATTGAGTGCTGACAGCTCCATGCAGCTCGTCCACAATCAGAAGAAATCATAAGTAAACTGTTACCAAAAGGAGTCCTAACTTTACTACTCCTAAACTGAGAAAAATCCTAACTTTAAGACTTTCGGTATTCACAAAAGGCATTTAGGAGTCCTAAAGTTAGGAGTCCTAACTTTACTACTCCTAAACTGAGAAAAATCATAACTTTAGGACTTTCGGTATTCACAGAAGGCATTTAGGAGTAGTAAATTTAGGACTCCTAACTTTAGGACTCCTAAATGACTTCTGTGAATACCAAAATGAGTAAGTGCCTTCTGTGAATACCAAAATGAGTAAGTGCCTTCTGTGAATACCAAAATGGTCGTAAGTTTAGGATTTTGTCTTAAGTTAGTTCTCTGAATCGGGCCCTTAGTGCCCAAAATCTCCCTTTTATTATTGGGTTTTTGACTACAGTACATGAAATAAAAATCCTCGCAAACCCTGTCCAAATGTAGATTCGGATGGTTCTGTCCGATTAACTATTTTAAGGCCAACATACTTTTATTGAATATGAAAAGGCCCAAAAGGTAGTCAGTAGGCCCAAAAGTCCTTGTGGACAATCCAGTGTTAGGACTGAAGAGCACTTAAGCCTGAAGCCTTCCCAAAGGAGTATATAAAATACACCAAGCTCATCTGCTCCAAAGAGGAAAAAGAACTACGAACAAAAAAGGGCAGAAAAACATAGGAGACTGCAAAAGCAACAGAAAAGACATCCACATATGTGGATGTTTAGAGAGGTATTAGGATTCTACCAGTCAGAGGACATAATCGTGAGGCTGTTACTGAGACTGCCTGAGCATACATTAAAACAAATATACATATCATTCTGCTGACTACCAGCCAGGAAAAGGGACTGGACTTAACAGCAATAAACAGCAAGTCAGCAATATGGAGCTTAATCAAAGGTCAGAACTGGTTGGACACAAAAAAACAGAAGATCTGCATCTCCTGGCAGTAAGGACGTGAAAATAGCAACAAAGGCCTGATTTAGAATCTTGCAGAGAGGGTACTCCAATGCAACTGCGATGGAATACCCTCTCCTCTAGATCCTCAGTCCTGAAGTATATCAGCAATGGAGCCTCCTCGACTCCGTCACTGACATACTCCTCTGACAGAATATAGGCCATTCGACTGCCTGCCCATTTTAGAGTGGCCGGTTGAATGGACAGCTCTTACTCTCCCAAAAACAAGGATTGCTGGTCCTCTACACTCTAAATCAGGCCCATCGTTTTTGGGGGGTGTAGGATCCAAAAGGAAGACATATATGCAATTTGCTTCCCAGGAACGTGGAGGAGTGGATACCCAAAGGCAGTGCTTCCCAAACTTTTTTTGGTCACATTTTAGCAACAACAAACTTTCACGACACACATAGCTTTAATAGACACAAAGTGGGCGACCTTTTAATGTAACCAAAGAATCATGTGGTACCACACTTTCAATTACAAACAGCACTTTTTTATTGAAATTGTCAGTTAATTTGCAGAGACACAGTTTTACTGATAAAACGATTTTGCACACAAATGATAATATGTGGAAACTGGTTTTTAGTGACTATTTTTATTTTGTTCATCACCAACCAGTGTTCTAATTTGTTTTGATCCTGTTAAAATCTTTGTGAGATTGTGCAAGGATCTGATATATTCTTAAATGTCAAAAAAATCCTAAAAAAGACTAAGGGTCTGAATTTAATAGTATAGTATAATATTTAGTCCACCAAAGTGACAAATCCGTACTCCACATATAGAGATGTCCGCTGGCCCTGTGTCCATCTCTGGTCATTGTCACGAACCGCTGTCACTGCAGTTCCTGTCAATGTGTTAAAAGTCTGAGGAAAGGTTCCAACAAACAAAGCAAAAACGAATGCCATCCCACACCATAGGAGTTGTGTCCTATGGTGTGGGGGGTCATGTTTTTAGGCGATGTCCCTCATTACCAAAACGAGCAGCAAAAACATAACACCATCCACTCTAAATTGGGCGGCTGGTGTTTTATGTAAACCACCGACAGCCTATCGGACAGTCAGAGGAGTATGTCAGAATGACACCCAGAGTAAGTTCCATCGCTGACATACCTAAAGACGCCTGCCCGTAAATCAGGCAGGTGGACTGAGAGTTTGGCTTAGAGGGCACTCTGTTGCACTTGCCTCAGAGTATCCTCTCTGCCAAACTCTAAATCAGGCTTTAAGTTATGATGATCAAGCAGCTCAGCCCCAACACACTTGGTTATTTTGTGTAACATTTTTCTGACGCCCACTGACTTGTATCTTATTTGTGGGCATTATACTATTTATAACCTTAACTTTAATTTCCTGTTTTGTGCCCTATCATGTCCTGCAAAATTTCCAAACCTTCAGATCGTCTAAGCTGCCCAAGTGGTGAGCATGTAATACCTTAGGGCAGGGTTTCCCAAACTGTGGGTCGTTTATTGAAACGGTTTCCTAGACCCCCGAAAAAGAAAGGTTGTCTCTCGGTTCTTGAGTTTGGCCCTAGTGCTGGCTAGGATGCGATTGGAGTGGAATTCTATGATTGGGCCAGTGGTGGGTAAATGGATGAATGATGTCCCCATGTGGGCTGAGGAAAGGGCCTTGATTCATGAAGAGGCTAGAGGGGTGTGGAGATAGCAGGGTTGTGGACAGAGGTATTGGAGGCTTGGGAATATCCAGAGAGTAATACGGAGGGAAGCCCCGACAGACGGGATGGGTTGGCTGAGAATGGCAGGAGGACTCCTCAAGAGACTCAGAGCAAGAAGAGAGTAGACCCTAGAGCAGAGGTCTTCAAACATTTTTGCTCGGAGTACCCCCCAAGCAAAAATGTTTTGAAGTCGCCCCCTCCCCCCCCAAAAAAATATGTTAAGAAATGAAGAGTGGAAGGGGCAGGGGTGAGCTCCAGGACGGCGCTTAGGAGATCATTTCAGGGGTATTTTTCTGTAGCACATAATCTACGCTATATGTGAGACTTATGAAAGTACACATATATTAAACCACACAGAAATGGACCAAAAACACTAGGGCCCATAATTGGAGTGTTGTGAGCCTAGATCCCAATGCAACTGCACCTGCTGCTCTAAAAAAAAAGTACAAAAAAATGCTGCAGAAACTCCCCAACGTCCTCAAGGCATCTCTCTGTGGTAGCGGTCTCTATCATTTGTAATCTACAAAATGGCCCCTGCCCCCCATGTAGCACCATTTCCTCTGGGCTATCTCTTTGATGCTGTCTAAGGAACTCACTACATTCCTCTTTCTCCTGGAACGAGACCCTGCTGGCCTCCTCCCTGTCACCCTCTTTACTCACCGTGAAGGACGTTTGGATGTTAACAGAGGTCGAAGCGGACGGGATCTATGGGGAGCCACATGTCCCATGCTTTTTTAATTTTACTAAAGCAGTATCCCATACTTTTCATTTAAAACACAACCACCTCTGAATAATTGTTGTGCCCCTTAAAGTGCCTCTGTGTAAAAGTGAAGGGAGGTTGGGGGCGGAGTTTTCCTGTGTTGTGAAGTTCATGGAGGGACACAAAGCTAAGGAGGAAACAGTCATTCTCACCAGGGTGCTTGCTACCTTAAAAAATGCAAATGTGTGCAATTGGTTAAATCACCACATATAAAGGCAGCTTGGAAGCCAGTTTAGGATTTAATTAATGGAGGCACCTGAGGCTTCATGTAGACAATGAGCTATTCTTTTTGATATTTAGGGGCAGATTTACTATTTTTTCATGTAGCTTACTGCAGCCGCCGCAAATGCTGGAGGAGAGCACTCTATTAACTACAATAAGGCAGTCTCCTCCCCTCTCACTAGGGACGGCGCTGAAATAAGCTGCTATGCGCCACGGAGACACCTATGCGCCATGGTGCCAGGATATTTCCGTGAGTCTAGCATAGGTTTTGTACTGGGAGGAAGCTTTCCAGTACAAAATACTACGCACAGACTCACTATAACCATTTTCCCACTTTGTATGTGTCCTGTAAAGTGCAGCTCACATTCAAAGTCGGAAAAGGAAGGAGAAATGAAAGCATTTCTCCTTCCTTGCGCCTACTTGAAAAGGGCGCAGTTTTTTCACTCTTAACTCAATCGACTTTATTTAGTAAATTGGTTTAGCGTGAGAAACCTTGGGTGGTTGCATGCGAACACTCATGCACCACCCTTGGTATGCCCCCATGGCTCAAAGTAATGCAAAGCAGCACCACATACTGCTTCACATTACTTTTCCGTTACTTTGAGCGCAAAACAAGATTAGCACTGGAAAGTAAATTGGGAAAAAAAGTTTTTGTGTCACCTATGTGACACAAACACAGCGCACAATCTTAGTAAATATCCCCCCAAATGTCAGGGTGTTTAAAGCTGAGCTCTAGAAAGTGTACTTTTAATGGACAAATGTTTGCACTAGTATAGTTTACCTATTACTAAATTACACGTGTTGAAAGCACTTGTTTGATCTTAAAACATCAAATCATTTTGCAGCAGTCTACCTTATGCAGTGTATAATCAAAAATGTAAATAATGACTTGTGTATTCACAGTGCTTTCTCCTCCAAGCTGGGACCTTGTAGCATTAAGAATACACCGGCCATTATTCCTCACATCTTCTGTAGTCACATTACTCATATTAAATTTCAGAATGTAAAATAATGTATTTCCATCTGATTAGCTTACCTTCTATTTATTTTTCAGTTAAGGTTTCTACATTATGTTATATGCCATTAACTGAAAGTGAAAAGCAAAACACTTAAAGAATATTTTCTTCTTTATAGCCACGTTTTTGACCCTGCCACCACGTGGCTAAAAAGAAACAAATATTATGTAAGCATCTTGTTTTTCCCATTTCAGTTACTTGCATATAAAATAATAAAGAAACCTGAGACGAAAAAGAAATGGAAGTTAAACTAATCCCATGGAAATGCATTCTTTTAAATTATGAGGTCCCAGTGTATGTTTTTTGTAACCAATTCAAGGACTGCATGTAAATGAAGACAGCCTGGAAATGTGCCAAGTTGCGCTGTCAGGCCATCTTCATTTACAAGTGCATGTGAGCCATTTGCGCCCCGCTAGGAATGCAGCCACAGTACCCCAGAGGGCGCACCCCACAGTTTGAAGCCCTTTGCCCTAGAGGTTGCGGCCTCCTTTGGTTGCCCCACCTCTTACTTTGGGTGGTACCTCTGCTTGCCATGTACCCCCCATTCCCGGAGTTCCTGTATCCTGCTCTTACAGCTCGGGGTTCACCCATAAGTTTCTGTGTAGGTATTCTCCCTCTTCCTAGCTGTTATGTCACCTTCCATTTTTTAGATTGGCCTGTGCGACCCCTGAGACAATTTGGTTTCTCGTTTTTAGGTTTCGCCTGCACAGCGCTTGCGCTGTGCTTGAGAAATCTATAGTTTTTAATATAGACTTAAAAGTGACTTACATCCCACCTCCTCTCTTTCCTGGCTTCTCATTGGTTCCTGTGTTTGACACTTACCTTTGCTCCATTTCTATTGGCTGTAGCATATTTTCCTGCATTTACCAGTGCTTGTTCTTCGTCTGCTTCTCTTATCAGTTTCATGCTGCCGAAGTACTGTTAACATCCGCTTTGGTGGAACTATATTTTGCCTTTTTCTATTGCAGCATATTTATATAACAATTTATCACCCGGAGAGATTAATTGTTTTGCATAGAATCACAGGATGTTGCACTTCGCTGCCGAGACTCGAACCGGGATCCTCCAGCTATCGAGTCAGCCACTGTGCCACATCCTCTACACTCCTGTGTCAGGGAGCTCCTACCTTCTCCCGGACAATGATTGATGAAAACAGCTCTTTATTCATTATATAGGTGAAACCTATGCAATACCAATGCTTGTTGTTGTCATTAGTTTTTCATATGATGGCTTCTGCCATTCCCCTCCCATTTACTCCTGATGTTTAGACTGCATGACAGTGAGGCTTGGAAGAACCAGTTACCCTTTCGGACCCTTGCATATTCTGTGTTTTAGGTCACTTAGATGGACACGAATAGTGAAGAACGGGGGGCTATTATTTTGAATATCACTCTGTGCTAGATCTTTGAGTTGCACCTCCCTTTTTTCACAAGGTTATTTTTGATGATTCCATTTCTGTGACCTTTGATTGTACATCTGATGTGATGCATACAGATTGATATATAAGGACTCAAGTATATTGTATTTTATATATGCCAATTAACGTATGTTTAAAAAAAAAACTCTTGCAAGAAATTGCATACTGGGACCAACTCTGGGGAGATAATATAGAACTACCATGCAGGCTGCTCCAAGAAATGTGATCACTTGGTAGTGGGATGTTTGAAAGGGAAAAGCAATGTGATTACTGGACTGACTTTGGCTGATTTTTATGTTTCACTGTTTGTGTGTGGGCCCTATGATATTGATGACTAGGCTCTCTACGCTACATCGTTTGGGGAGGCTCTCATTAGATCCTTGGCCTTCTGCACATTGTGGTTATTGGCGTGAATGAATGCAAACTTGCCACGTTGTACAGACCCCAGGTTCTTGACGAGTTGTAATTTTTCCTTATACCAGGGAAAATTAAAAGCCTGGAAGGATACCCTAATTACCTCCTTTGCATGGTCCAGTTTTAGCCTTCTTTCAAGGTGACTTTCTATTTCCCATTTTGCTTCAGGCCGCTGCTGCTGTCCTTTCACCACCAGAGATACAGCAGCGCTTGCTGATGTCGTCACAGTACCTTTGAAGTATTCCTCCATTTGAGCTTCTTCATCAAAATCAACACATGTTGTGCCATTGCTTAGTGTCTCATTATTACACCACAGTTCTGGTGAGACAGTTCTGGTCCCTTTATGCATCTAAGCAATGATGGGTCTGTCTCAGAAAAGGCTTTGCAGACGGTTAACACCTCATGTCTTTTGGGTCAACACTCCCATGCATTATGGGACTCGCTATGCTCCCTATGCTTCCTGAAGGGGGCTGCACCATCCTGAACAAAGCCTTGGTGAAGGCCAGGATGCAGCAAAGTTCATCATCAGGTATGAGCTGGACACCACAGACTCTCTAGGCAGGGCCATTACCTCTGTAGTAGCACTCCGTCACCACCCCTGGTTGCGGTCCACTGAGTTTTCTGGGAATGTGCAGTCATTACTGTTTGCTACACCATTTAATAGCTTCCGTTTGTTTGACGAAAAAGTTAATTCAGAGTGTGAGCATTTTCAGGAAGGCCAGGAAGCCACCAGCCCCAGAACAACTGATGGAGGGTCATCGCTACTTGCTCCGTCAGGAAGTGCAGGCTCTGTTGGCCAAAGGAGACATCGAAAGGGTTCCAGCACCAGAAGTAGGTCCGGTGACTATTTCCGCTACTTTCGGATACTGAAAAAATGACAGATGACTTTATCCTATACTAGATCTTCATCCCTCTCAATGCCTTTTTTGGAAAGAGAATTTAAGATGTTCAGGTCTTTTCTGTCACTGGGTATTAGTTATACACACTGAGCTGAGTTCAATAGTAACATTAATTGTGCTTGTTCCTCCTGCCAATGTAGGGAACTGCCAATGAAGATACAGCGAGCCAACTGTTGAGTATCAGCCAACAGGCTCCTGGTGGTCTCGTACTTGAGGCACTTCCTATAAATACATATTTTGTATATTTTTTGTATAAGTATAGGGTCCCTAGGCATCATACTCTGTTATTAAAAAATTACACCATGGCACAAGATCTGAGTTCAGCTGGAGCAGTACTAAGCCCTAAGCATGACATATTTGAGAAATACTGGTGTTACTAGCATAAGGGGCTTTTTGTGTTGTGATTGATTTTTGAATGGTCACCCTTGTGTTATCTTATCTTAATATATAATTTTGCCCTGCACTCCAAATTCATTTGAAGAGTGGTATCATTGGTTTGCCAGCACATATATAACTGTGTATACTTGCATAAGCCTTTTTCCCATTTTTGATATCTTGTCCCTCTTCAGCTCCTGTTTTGTATCACATTTGTCTGCCCTGGAACATCAAAACTGGATGGTAGTGTTGGACTCGCAGGATGCTTATTCTGACATCCCTGTCCTTCAATCCCACAGACAATACCTGTGTTTTACAGTGGGCCACCATCATTTACAGTTCGCTGTTCTCCTTTTCTGCCTCACTCGGGACTCTAGGAGTTAATTAAAGTGAAATAAATGGTTGCATCTCACCTTTGGGAGGTCGAGGATTCCAGTCTTCCCCCTACCTTGACTACTGACTGCTGTAGGCGGGCTCCCTCTTGGCAGTCATCATCCCCTTCCAGACTACAGCGAACATCATGCATTCGCTCGAGCCCCTATACTTTTTCGTCTGGACATCAGAAATTTAATCTATTTAGGGGCACCCAAATAATCATAAGGAAACTGCAAGTTGTACAGAATGCATATTCTCGTATCCTCCATAACATCCCTAAATATTACTCCCCTTTCCACAGTCTAAAATCCCTTCATTGGTTCTCAGTAGAGGAAAGTATTAAGCTCAAGGCACTCTGCATTGCCCACCGGGCCTTTCTGATTACCGGGCCACTGATAACCCACTCTCTGATTTCTCCCTATGTTCCTGGGCGAAACCTTCGCTCCTCTAGTGCCTTCCATGCCACCTGTGCCTCCATCAGAAGTTCCAGATGGGGAGGTCGGTCATTCCGAATCAATTTAGCCAGATTGTGTAACTCCCTCACCGTCCCCGAGATTCACAACGCAGGAACTTTTGTTCCGTATATTACTAAAAACCTGGGTATTTCAGAATAGTCCTCTCTGAGGTTCGGAACAGTCGTCTCACACTGACAGTGCTGTAGGCCTTTGGGTAGCCGTGCAACATAGAATAGAATAGAATCAACATGCCAAAGTCACACCTGACTCCACCCAGATGCACCCGTTTATTGGAGCTAAACTGGATACAGTGAAGTTCTGCGCATTCCTTCTGTAGCGGAAAGTCCAGGATATTCGGGCTATGATCCTGATGTTTTATTCTCTATACTGGATTTCGATGACATTGACTCTGAGGCTACTGGGCCTGATGGCATCCAGCATTCTGCTGGTGAAGTACGCCCGATGGCACCTGGGGACCCTGCAGTGGGATCTCAAGTCTCAGTGGGTGCAGCATCATGAGAATCTCTTCTACCTGCTCCAGATTTTGACAAAGACTGCAAAAGATCTGCAGTGGTGGCTAACGAACCACGACTGGCCCAGCGGCAGACTCCTCTTCCTTCCCCTCTAAGAGCTGACAGTGGTGACTGATGCATCATTTCTGGGTTGGGGCAGCTACCTGGGAGAGGTGGAGATCAGAGAACTCTGGTCACCTGCGGAGTCCCATCTCCACATCAACCTTCTGAGAGCTTTCCTCCCATCAATCAAAGGAAGGTTGGTTCAGGTGTTCAAGGACAACACCACTGACATGTGGTACTGCAACAAATAGGGTGAGGTGGCGTTGTGGACTCTGTTCCAGGATGCTGTGCACCTTTGGTCTTGACTGGAGAAACAGGACATCTTTGTGGCCATGCAGCACCTGACTGGATCTCTGAATGCCAGGGCGAATGAGCTCAGCTGCCGATGCTTTGCGGATCACGAATGGCGTCTACATCTTGAGAAGGTGTGCTGTCTCTTCCGAGAATTGTAAGAACCTTGGCTCGATATATTCCCCACCTCTGGGAACATGCAATGTCAGCACTTCTGTGTGTCGGAGTTTCCAAAGCAGTTTTCGCTCTGAGATGCGTTTCATTTAGATGGCACATGGGACTCCTGTACGCCTTCTTGCCGATACCCCTCCTGCCCCTAGATCTCAACAAGATCAGAATCGACTGGGACAAAGTCATCCTTGTGGCTCTGGACTGGGAAAGAGTTTGGTATCCCAAACTCCTGAGCATGAGCATCAGTCCTCTGAATAGGCTACCCATCCGGGTGTACCTTCTGTCGCAGCAACAGGGCAGGGTTCTACACCTGAACCTGTGCATTCTCCACATTCATGCATGGAGATTTAGCGGTTACAGTTAAAGGCCTTTGATCTGTGATGTCACCTTGGCAGCCACGCATCTCTCGGCAAAGACTGTATATGCCTTCCACTGGAGCTAATTTGTGGCTTGGTGCCCCTCTCATCAGTTGATCCGCTTTCAGCCTCCTTGTCAGAGGTTTTACTGTTTTTGTTGTCTTTAGTCCTGCACGTCCTTGCCCTGGGCACCATTTAAAGGTTAACTTTCGGCTAAATCAGCGTTTTTGCTGTTGCCGGATCAGCTCTCACGGTGTAAGTCCCCCATTGTGACTCATTCTCTGAATCATTTGCAGCACTTGTTTCCACCTTCCCCTTTCGTCTTGTGCCCTAATGGGACGGCACCATTTGAGCCCCTGCATAGTTGCCCACTCATGCTTCTTACTTTCAAGACCGCCTTTTTGTTGGCCATTACATCAGCAAGAAGGGTCAGCAAGCTTCAGACTATTTCAGTCAGCCCTCTATATACCAGCTTTTAACCAGACAAACTCGTTCTTCAGACACATATCTCTTTTTTGCCAAAGGTAGTCACTCCCTTTCATGTTGACAAGGACATCACCCTGCTGAAATTTTTTGCTCCACTTCATCCATCTAAGGAGGAGAGACTCCACCGCCTAGACCTAAAGAGAGCTTTCTTTCTATAGCGATCATACCAAATATCGGGTGGGCGATTAGCTCATCATTGTGTTCACTGTAGTTAAAAATGGCAAGTCAGTGCATCTCTCATTGGCTTGTATTCTCCATCAAGATCTGTTATGCATTAACTAAAAAGCTTCCTCCTGAAGGCTGCTACTACTGTTACTGCTGTGTTAGTACTTAGGGTACCTATCCTGGACATCTTCCAACCAGCCACATGGACATCCCCTCACATGTTCACTAGGCACTACTGCTTGCATAGTCGGGTTAGTTGAGAAGGGCATTTCACCTACTTGGTCCTCCAGGATTTTTGGGTGTGAGCCAGTTTGCAGACCCACCACTGGGGAGGTATTGCTTGGGTATCTCCCAGAACCGGTGGAGTGGGTAGGTCGTGAGGAACCACGCGGGGCAGCTAAACTCCATACACATAGGAGCTAAGCCCTATGTGTCGACTACCGGGTACTGTTGAAGCCTGGATACTTGACACGTTTAGGCAGATCCAGGTTATTACAGGTACATCCACCTATTAGATACTGACCCTTCCTTGGCTAAAATGGATGGCCAATAGTTTTAAAGTGTAGATAGTTTCTGGTTTTCCCGGTCCTGAAGAATCGCGAGTAAATTGACATAACCGAGAAACATGTTGACCTTTATTTCTTAAAAACTGACACACTAGTAGGAGACATTATACTCTGATGAGTGTCGTGTTCATTGTTTTTAATTAGGGTAGGAGATCTCCAGAATAAAATAATTAACGCCAGGTACTCCCAGCCCTATCTTAACTCACCTACACATCTACACACTTCTGGCCCCACACCCGCACTTCACCATACGGCTGTTGGATAAAAGATCTCCAACAAAGGGCCCCTTTTTAGGTGAGCACGTTGGGTATTGCACCGCCGACCCAACGAGGAGCAGCCCATATGATGAAGCATGACACCTGAGAGGGTGTGTGAGGGCATTAAAATCCAACAAATGAATTCCCAACTGTAGACCTCACATGGGTTCAGTTGCTCCCAGCCTTTGTTTGACTCTATAACTTCCTCTCCGCTCCCTTTTGAGGAACAGCGTAACATCACTTCATTGATACTTAGTCAGTTTGCAGACCCACCACCGGGGAGGTATTGCTTGGGTATCCATTCTAAGGTGAGGAGTCTACTGTGTGAAGTCTCTTTCAGAAGAACAAGTCTTTTTTCTTTGGTAATGCTTTTTCTGGTAGAGGCTCTATCTAACCGCAGATTCCTCACCAACCTTCTAATCCTTCCTGTTCAGCGAACTGGGCTCTTCACCCTGAAAGATCCCATTACACTCTGGTCAAACATTGGTTTTTACGTTGCTCTGCATTTTTGGCTCAGAAATAGTCACTAAAGATACTGATGTCAGTGCGACAAAATGGCGCTTATATGGGCACTGCAACATCACTTCCGACGCGGATGACGCCGTTGCAGAGTGGATTGAGGCCACCTACCGGCACACAGAGGTACTGCTCAAATTTTTCGTATCTAGTTTGCTGACTTGGGAAAATTCCAAGGTTAGAAATCTGAGGTTAGATAGAGTCTCTACCAGAAAAAGCATTATCGGACGTAAGTAACTTGTTCGTTTTGACCTATACATTCCTGTACTTTATGTGTTTCTGAGTTCTTCCCTTTTAGCTGGATAAGGACCACTCAACTGGGATGTTATAGGGGATCTAAATGTCTGATCATTCCAGAGATGCTTCACTCCTGGGGTTGATTTGCGATGATGATTTCAGTTCTGGTGTAACTCATAAGGCTCCTCAAAGAGAGTCCCTGTTTAGTCCACTAATGTCGGTGAAGATGGGTTTGTGATTTTTGTGGGCTTCCCGCTCACAGCCTGTCAAACCTCGTTCAAGGGGCAAGGGCAGCCTGGGGCTACTGGGCCCCATCATGTGGGTACAGTATTTTCCATTTGTGTCCAGGGATCCATCCTACTGTGGGTGTGCAAATGGGGTGAAATGCAACCCCTTCTGCACCTGACTCTCGTGGTGTGTGGGTGAGCAGTCACTGGCTTCTCAGGGTGGTAATGTAGGGATGCTCGCAATCAGCACTCAACAATCAACCTTTTTTAGTTTTTTAAGTAAAGAAAAGTACTGTGAAGCACACGCGGTGCTTAATACTTCTCAGACTCAGCATATGGGGTAGTGACTTGAGTTGCGATCCTTCCTGGTGGTGCTACAACTTCTGAGCTCATTTGGTAGTCCTAACGCAGTCTCAAGATCCCCCACAAGTTATATGTGCACTTAGTGCACAATTCTGGTAGGCACCTCCACCATATCCTAATCTCTTTCTAGTAGAAAGTTCAAGTTAGGACAGCAGCCCTGGTTGTTCAGTAGTCCTTCAAATAGTCTATAGAGCACCCGTTTTCCTGCATATGAAAGTCTTGGAACCTGAACCACGTAGAATGGTTTGGGACTCACTTTTATACTCATTTTCTAGGCAGGGGATGTGGATCCGTTGTCTGAAACTGCAGAACTGGTTTGGGGAGGGGTTCTCTTTAGGCTGCTCTCCAAACACAGTTTTTGTGTAGAATGATGCTTCTCACAGTAGGCAGCACTGGGGCTGTGTCCAGACTGGAACACCCACAACATAAACACCATAAAATGTGAGGTTTCTGCACCTGGCTTTCATCGGCCTAGCTGAAGCAGTAATGGGGGGTGGAAAAAAAAACAGGTTTGACCTACAAACTTCCTCACCTTGCACAGTAAAAACTGCAGTCGATACCCCACCCACCCCACCATCAACAAAAAGGCAGTGCTCAGGAAGAGCTAAAGAGGAGCCCCTTGCTAACAAAAGTCCATGTGAAATTTCTAAAGAGAAACCTGTCACTATCCTCTTCACTTCAGTGTTTGAATCACCTCCCTCCCGCCAGAGGATTAAAGGGTAATACACTTCCACTGTATGGGCAAATAGTCCTCACCCCGCTATGCCAAGCCAAGGGTATATATAAATGGATTCTACTGACTGTAGTACTCTGGCTCACTCGTACACACACATCCCTACTGCTGTACACGTGCTGTACCCACTACAGAATCACACACACCCAACATATACATAGGCTACCAGCACAAAGTTCTGGGCATACACGTTACAGCAGAACTTTACATGAGGGGGGCCTGTAGACCTTGTTTCAGGTAAAAAGGTCTGGGCATACAATTGATTCTTCAAAAATACGGTATGCTGCCACCACTGCCTTACGTGCTATACCCAGGACATGGACAGTAATCCTCTGTCCACAATAACACCATGCATGGTGCATCCTCCAGGTAACTGGACAGGTCCTTGACCTCACATAGTTATGGACAGGCCTAGGTCTCTTCGTACACAATAGATTAGTGTTATGGGTTCAGAGCAAGGAGAGGCACTTTGGAGCAATGTTCTAATTTGAATTTGCTGATCGCGAAATATACGGTAGCCAAGGATTGGTTGTTATTCTTGGCCTTTATGGACCTCTCCTCGGCCTTCGACCTGGTGAACAGGGCCAAACTATGGGCCATGTTATTGGAGATTGGGATTGATGTGGCGTTGGTAAACTTTATGGCATCGCTCCATCAGGAGCTATTCGCCACAGTTAGAGTCACCAAAGAGGGAAAGATCCGCTTCAAATCAGAACTAGGAGTGCGCCAGGGCTGCATTTTGGCCCCTTTCCTATTTACAATTTATATAAATGGCCTTGGAAGTCATTTGGAGGCAGTGGACGGGGACGTTCCGCGTGTAGGAGAAGCAAGGATACCGGCTCTCCTATACGCGGACGACGCAGTCCTAATAGCTCGTACTGGCATGGCCCTCTAGCGATTGCTGGACGCTTTTGGGATATTTATGGATAGGCTGGACTTGAAAATAAATGCGAAAAAGTCACGCGATGGTGGTTGGTCACCATAAAAACAAGAGCAAATCTAAAATCTTTTTGTGCAAAGGTGAGGTGGTCTCCAGGGTAGCTACCTTCCTTTTTGATGAGAATGGTTCCTGGGGCCCCCAAATTAAGGCAAAAAGCTTGTCCGTGGCTAGATCGACCTCTGCCCTTTTGGGGTTCGCAAAAAGGCTGGGGGCTAGGCCTATGGAGGCTCTCTTAAAAATGTATAACTCTAAATGTACCTCAATTGCTATGTATGGTTCTTCCTTATGGGGTTACGCACATCATGACTCGATCCAGAGGGCGGAAAACAGTTTTTTGCGATCACTTTTTTCTGTCCCCCAATCCACCCCGACCTTCTCAATTCATGCGGAGGTAGGTTTGGACTATGTTACCGACAGGCTTAGTTTGGCCCCGCTAACTTTTTGGTTAAAGACATGGCTCAACGAGGAACTAATGTTGAATCATGCAATCCTGTCTGATGTCTTGTCATTAGATCATGCTAAAAAAGTGCCCTGGCTGGAATTCCTGAGAAAGTCCTTTGGCCAGCTGGGACGGCCGGAGCTCTTTTCGTCACCATCCAGTATCAGGAGGGAGGATGTTAATTTGACCAAAATGCACTTTATGGACAGGGCCAGACTGACCCGGGAGGAACTGGAATTGTTGAAACCCACAGTTAGATCGCATTACATGTTATTGTATTCCCCTTCTCTTGAGCCATACCTTAAGATTGTTTCCAGGCCATTTCACAGATTTTTGCTGACCAAGTTCAGATGTAACCTGATCCATTTTTATTTGGGTAATTATCAATCATGGGCCAAACCAGAGGTGGGCCCACCCTGTAACTGTGATAATTACTCACCTCAAGACACCATGCACTTTATCATGTTTTGCGGGCACTTCGCGGACATAAGGAAAACATATCTGTTGCCTATTTTAAGGGATTCTGGCTTCATCCATGTGAGGCCAGCTCTAGTTTATCTTCAGTCCTTGAGTAGTACCCACATTATATTTGGTGTGGCTAATTTTCTGGTGGCGGCATCCAGAATTAAGCCACATAGTGCGACTGTGAACGTATTATAAAGCACTTTTATCTATGTGTATAATTGCACGGATTGTTTCTTGATGAATTATACTGTATACGTAATTTAAGGTATTGAAAATCGTAATGAACCCAGAAAATGAATTTTACACCTTTTGTATGTAAATGTTTTATTCCTTTTATGATTTTTAACAAATCGAACAAAGTGTATTTGACTGACTGACTGACTGATTAGTGTGATGCTATGACCAAAATAAAAGTGAAGATTCCAGATACACCCACAGTTGAGCACTCAGGGCAGAGGAACAGGTTTAAATATCATGCAGGGGACATCCCTGTTACAACTGAGACCTTGTCTGGTTCTTCGGGATGGAAGGCATCTGTAGCTGACTGACTACCACAGGTTTAGCACTGCTGTCCCTTTTGCTCTCCACTTTTAGAATACTTTTGAAGAACTCCTTGACTGCATGGACCAGAGGTTCAATAATCCTCTCCTAAGCATTCTTCCTCTTTAAGCAGCCTGGCCTTCCATTGTAAACATTGTGTTTAAAGCTGCCATCAAGGTTTGGGGAACTCCCCTTCTCCGTTCCTGTTGCCAAAAGTCGAGTAACTTTTATAATTACTCCGCCCGCACATTCCTTTGGGATAACGTTTAGGGGTTTCCTTTAAGTTGACTGCATTTTAGACTTTCTGTCTCTTTATTTCACTCTCTTTCTCCCTGTAAATAAAAAAATAAATAAATCGTTGCAGGTTACTTAGATCCTAGCTTGTATTTGCTTTATCTGTACTATAAATTAAACTCTAAATTCATTCCACTGTTAAATAGTTAGACATCCGAAAAAGCCTGCTGAAGCAAACGTTTGAATTGTTTAACTGAATGCAGAGTCTGGTCACCTCTTAGCTCGTACATAGCTGTGATTGTGAACGAGGTAACACTACCCGTTTAAAATAAGTTTCATGCACAGCTTCAACCTGAAAAAAGACATTCACCTCAAATCGTGCCAGAATAAATAAATTTGTGCTGCCATTTTTTTATGGCACACATCTCTAGTTTGGGGGTTTAAGTTCTTAGTGACAAATGAAGAGCTAGAACAGTAAACAGCTGGATTATGGATAAGGATGTATTAGAACGTCAGTGACAGCAATGATAAACTGACATTTATGCAAAGCTGGCGGCAAAGGGCCGAGAGAATGAGGAAAGGAAAGTCGGCTTTCATCGTCTGTTCACCCACCAATTTGCCCACTAACCCACACAAGCAATACGCATCTATGCCAGTATTGTTGTGGTATGTAGGTTAAATAAGAGATATGGGTGCACTAGACATGTCTTGTTCGTAAAGTGTGTAATGCAAGGATTTGTTAGAACTAGTACTTAATTTATAAAAATAAAGAGTGCTGGTGCCCAAAGCTCTGCTCAGAAGCTCTTGCATGCCGAATACCCAGGTTTCTAGTCTTAAAACCACTGCATGCCTCTTTAAATACCCACCAGACACTCCATGCCCCCTTATCTCAGTCTTGCAAGCTTCTGCTTTCTTCCTTTGTGACGGTTTTGGCATCTTTCTCTTCCTCCATCTTTCCAATCTGTATGTTTTCCCGCTCTTCCACTCGATAAATATCTGATGTGGAAAAATAAGTGTAAGTGCCCCTCCACCGACAACTACAGGTGTAAATTAAGCACTTGTTAGAAGACCTTGCATAGATGAGTTATATCAGAAAGTGAAGACCATAAAAAAACTGTCCAAGCTTGTCACTTATAGCCACAAGGATGTCTTGGAATTTCAAGTCCCTGTAACGCTGGAAGCACTGCACCAGATGCTACTGCTAGTGTCATCACTGGTGATGGTGCAGTATCAGCCTATAGTCTAATTTCAATCACTTAACACCATCAGAGGAAGGGAGGAGTTTTCGCCTCTGCTGCCGCCCGCTCTACATTTGCCAGCCCTCGCAGAGCCCAGGATAACCTTAAAGGTTGCCACTGCCCCCTCACTACTCCATCTTCTGAACTCTATCACGTTTACCTTTATCTGAACCTTCTGTTGACTTAAACCAAGAGTCTGGGGTCTGTGACTTGAAGATATAGGTTTATTTCAAAATCTCTAGTACAGTTCCACCCAGCATTTCTAAGGAACGTTTCTAAGGAAGGGAGGCTGGGGCACTTTTCAAAGGATATACCCCAAAGAGTTGGATGGAGGAAGTAAATTCATAGGAAACGTTCTCCACAATTCGGACAGTATAATTGAGTACATTACAGTAAGGGACTCTCCACTGGATTTATAGGATCCTCCAGAAATCAGAGGATTTACAGATACCAACCAACTCTAAACCAAGTCCTGAATATAAATTTGTCCTATTCTTTCTGTATCCTTAGTAGCTGGAAAGAGTTATTCTATGGTCCGACCACACTCTTAATGTTGTCTTTTAGGAAAGAGTTCAAACTGCAACATTTTGGGATCAGTGCACATAAAGCTGTGTTCTTTTTCATGAACCACTGTTATTATTACTATAGTTTTCCTTCCCTAGCTGAGGTTTGCTCGGTATAGGTAGTGCTTGACCTTATGTTCATAGCGGGCTTCTCAGTGCTTCGCGGCCCATGAAGAATCTGGTTTGAACTCAGTGAGACCAAAATTAATGCATTGAATATTGGTTGAAGTAATTTTAAAACGTAGTTGCTAACCCTAAGACACTTATGATCATCATCAACATCAGCAGTTGACAGAAAAGATTTATTTTGGATGGTGTATTTACCTACAGCTTTAAAGCAGAGAATTTATGGACTATGGACGTGATTTTATAATTTTTCACATTAAATTGGCATGGTCAAATAAAAATACCTCTTCTTTTCTAAATAGCCATTATGAGTACAATGTGCTTTTAAGATAATTTCTGCCCTGTGAGCTGTGGTAGGTTTAGCAACAATTTAATGGTGCACGGAAACGGCGTGCACACAGAAAATGGTTACATTACAATGGCCAATAGACAGGGGTGGCAATGCGATCTTGATACTGTTGGACCTCTCCGTGGCTTTTGACACCGTGCCCCACAATAGACTGGTGCAAAGATTGGTGGAGGGTGGTGTCGTTGGCACAGCTCTGAGAAGGATCAGGTCGTTTCTCAGTAACTGTCTCAAAACTATATGGTCTCCCACTTTTTCTGCCGTTATTCCTCCCATGAATGTCGGGGTCCCGCAGGGCTCTATTTTGAGCCCTACTCTGTTTAATTTATATTTGGCCCCTATTGCACTTCTGACTGAACAACACGGGGCTAAGATTATATCGTATGCAGACGATACCCAGCTGTTGGTCACTTGTGAGAAGGGGGCCGAGTTTGATGGTCATACAATAAATGCCTGTCACTCAGATGTTTTCTCGTGGCTGAAAGATAATCAAATGAAATGTAATCCTGATAAATCCGAAATAATCTTTTTCGCCCCCCGCCCCTGTGAGACATGGCATAGCTGGTGGCCACAGAATCTGTCCCTCCAACCCCCCCCCAGTTCTTCCGAGACTACGGTTAAGAACCTCGGAGTCAGACTAGATGCTAAGCTTTCTATGAAGTCCCAGATGCAATCTGTAGCTGGGACTTGTTTCGGGATCTTAAGAATGGCGCAGAACTTTTTGCCCCTGCTTTCTGTCCCTCACAGAAAAAAACATTGTCCAAGCTTTGGTAACCTCGCGTCTGGACGATGCCAACTCTCTGTACCTGGGACTTCCCAGTTACTTAATTGCTCGCTTGCAGGTGATCCAAAATACGGCGGCTAGGCCATCTTTCTGGCAGCCCCCAGGACTCATGTATCCCCTCTTCTGTCATCCCTGCATTGGCTTCCTGTTCAGAAAAAAATTCATTTTAAAGCTCTGATTCTGGTTTTTAAGGCCTTTAATCAGGTTGAAGCTCTTTACTTTAGACAAAGATTCCCCCATTAAATTCCCCAACCTACTCTGAGGTCCTCCACTCCACTCAACTCCTGATTCCTGTTCCTAAAGTTTCATGTGCTCGAATCGGAGGTCATTCTTTCCAGGTGGTTGCCTCCCGTCTATGGAACCGCCTTCCCTTGGACCTCAGACAGGTTCAGGATCTGCTCACCTTTAGGAAAAGACTCAAGACATGGCTTTTCCAACTCTAATTTGTTTTCTGATTTCTGTCTATGTCGATCTTTTCTCTGTGATTGTTATGTTGTTCTTTGCTCAGCGCCGGGACACTCCTGGGGTAGCCGTGCGCTTTATAAATACCTAACTAACATAACATAACAATAAATACATTAAATCATTAATAAGCATGTTCCTTCCACCATTTGTTTTTGAAAATTAATTCAGATCTCTACTACTTAAATTCGAAAAAACAGGTGTGAAATATGGTTTGATACAGTTTTGCCTTCATTTCTCACATACAATTGTCTTTTAGAGTGAACCACAGGTTTTTAGAACTTTTATTGGACTAACTGAATCTAAAAAGCCACAGTGTACAATTACTTTTCTTTTGAGGTTGCCCCAGCTCTTCCTTAAAGCACATTTGAATAACTCTGTCTTCTCGGACTCCTAAAGCTAATATATTGTACCATCGTGGCATTTTATTTCAGTTGATCCTATTAAAAGTATCAAAACCTGGAGTCTTTGGCTTATTAGACTAGACTAATTTAATTGTTCATTGGACAGCCATCCGAAAGATTGAAATGGACAAATCACATACAATAATATAACCCCATCTGCCTGTCCACCTCCCTACCATTGCCTCCCATGTCATGGACAGTAGCCTAGATGTTCTGGCTTGTTTTTAAGTCATACAAAAGTGTGGCCAGTTTTAACAGGGGCGTGGACAGGGGCTCTCTTGTTTGCTTCTATGTCAATAGAGCAGCTGATCTTTGTAATATCCCACTTTATTACTGTAGAAATAAGATCCAAAACCTTGCCATAAGGCCTTTCTATTAAAGAAAAAAAAGGAACATTTTGAAGTTGGAAGATAACTGGTGATAAATGTTTCTCCTTTAGCAAAACAAGCATGATTTTTAAGGAAATAGTCCTTACACCTGAATAGACGTTTCCAAATCGAGCAAGAGTCACCGTGCATCTTTAATGAGGACACTTCCATTGCAGGCCTAGTAGTGACTCACTGCATATTTTCTTAAAGTACCACTACAAACCATATGATTAGTAATGTGTCCATGCTGTCTGTCAAGGGCCCTTGTTGATAACTGTTCCTCTTCGTGGACTGGCCAGAGTACTGTCATAGGTAGCGGCTGTCCCAAGCAGCCGAAAGCAGAACATTTCACACACCCATTTTCACAGTACTTTCCAAATGCACTGCTTTGTGCAGTAAGGACTTCAAAATGATGTATCCAGATCTAGCCACAACATTCCTGCTACCAGATTCACATTTCATGTAGGTCAATACACCAGGTTTTGCTTGAGGAATTTTGTTAAGCAGGAACATTGTCGTTGCTGAATGTATTTTCTGTTTAAAGTTGTCATGCGAGTAGAATGAATTGACAATATTTTTCCACTTTGATCTGTCATCACCACCCTCCACATGTTTGAGCTGTAATTTTAGCTGGAGTGTTGAGATGGAAGAATTGTTTAACTTGTGACCTGAAATAAGCGAGCATGCCCCATACGGGATGGATTGCAGCGTTTTCCGACAGTGCCTGGTATGTTCAGTTAATGGACTGAGGGCACCGCTGTCATATTGAAACCAAACAGACCTTTGATGATACTGTGCAAGTCACAGCACTTGTTTAATAACTGCACTGAGCTACCTCCCTTATTGACAGCAACATCACTGCCACGTATACATCCCGCAGATAAGGGTGATGCAGGGTATTCAAATACAGAATAGTGGCAGCAGGAGTTAACCCACCTAGTATTATTATAAAATTATCCTAACACCCATCATCTAGTTTACAGTCACATTAAAAAGACATCCCAGGGCAAACGCAGAAAGGTGGTTTGCAAAATTAAAAAACCTAACTTTTGCAATGACCGAAAAATAACAAAATATGCCTACATTTATGTCCATGAAGATACTGATACTATGCATTTTATATTGTTCCCACATGAAGAAAAAAAAATTGTTTTACAATCTTGTGTTTTTATACGATTGCAAACATGGTACATTCCGACATAAGCACGCAGTGCCTTTAGCTTAAACAAAGCCTGCTGCACCTTGTCTAAAGCTATACCTGTGTTTCATTCTTTAGACGTGTAGTGAGAAGAAAGCACTCCCTCTAGACAAACTACTTCGTTCAGCAAGGTACTTATTGGCAGTATACACTTCAAAATTCGGGAAGCTAAGAACCAATCGAGTTATTAATTACAGTTGGAAGTTTGATATTTATTTGTTTAGCTTCACTAACACCAGTGCTTTAAATGGGCCGGTACTCTGATACTCAATATCTGCCCTTCTTTTATTTGAGAGGGAGAGTACCAGCACTTCCCAGCACTGCTGCTATACATTTAATAGGAGAATGCTGACACTTCTCAGGAGCAAAGGGGCACTCTAAATAGGAATATGGCATGAACTACCAATCTCACCATTTATAATACCATTGTGTAGTCCACAGAGGGCAATAAAGAGTAAACTGGGAATGTATTGGTGGTCCGCGATATTTGTTTGGATGCCATGAGAGGAGCCTGTGAACAAGGACTTTGGCAACATTATATATATATATATATATATATATATATATATATATATATATATATTACCTACTGGCGGTCGCCAGTAGGTATATATAGTTAGGATTTTTTCTCTATGGGATTTTTGAAAATTCTATGTCTAATAACTTTGGCGTTTGTGGACGGAATTGGCTGAAATTTTCAGGAAAATGGCACATTTTGTTTCTGAGCAGCCCCTGAAAATTGGGGGGGGGTTCGTCCAGGGGGGGTCGAGAAAAAAGGGGGGTCCCAAAACGTGTTTTTAACATTGAGTTTTCCATAGGGCGGTTGGCCTCACTTTTAGCCCGAACGGCTGAATGGATTTGCACGAAACTTGGCAAAATTGTAGGGACTGGTAGCCCGATGTGCCTTTTGTAGGTCTCAATATATGTGCTACAGTGGATTTTGAGAAATTAACGTTTAAAAAAAGATATATATCTGTAACAGCGGACCGGGCAGCGCTCCAGTACGCGTACTTTTCGCGCAACGGAGCTTTGTGAAGCGAAGCTGATTGGTTCTCCGGCGTCTGTAAACATTCCAAACAGTCCGTAGCGGCCGCCATCTTGTCTCTCGGTAGGATCGAGAGACAAGAGGAGGCCAAAGCGAAGGGGCAAATGACCATAAGGGGGCATAGTAGATCCTCGCTGACCCCCTAGGTTTGATGTGGAGGTTTTAAAAGGGCCCCGCGGGGCAAAAAAAAAAAAAATAATAATAATCGAACGGCTGAATGGATTTGCACGAAACTTGGTAAAATATTAGGGACTGGTAGCCCGATGTGCCTTTGCTAGGTCTCAATATATGTGCTCCAGTGGATTTTGAGAAATTAACGTTCAAAAAAAGATATATATCTGTAACAGCGCTCCGCTTCGCGTAACGGAGGTTTGCGAAGCTGATTGGTTCTCCGGCGTCTGTAAACATTGCAAACAGTCCGTAGCGGCCGCCATCTTGTCTCTCGGTAGGATCGAGAGACAAGAGGAGGCCAAAGCGAAGGGGCAAATGACCATAAGGGGGCATAGTAGATCCTCCTTGACCTCTTAGGTTTGATGTGGAGGTTTTAAAAGGGCCCCGCGAGGCAAAAAAAAAATAATAATAATAATAATCGAACGGCTGAATGGATTTGCACGAAACTTGGCAAAATTGTAGGGACTGGTAGTCCGATGTGCCTTTGCTAGGTCTCAATATATGTGCTCCAGTGGATTTTGAGAAATTAACGTTCAAAAAAAGATATATATCTGTAACAGCGCTCCGCTTCGCGGAGATAAAATTATATCTGTATTACCTAGCTGTTGCTAACACCAGTTAGCGACGGCTAGTAGGACATAGCGACCATCTTGGGCCCCACTTTGCATGTGAGTGATATTTATCACTAATGACATGCAAAGTGGGCATGCCAAGATGTTAGCGACTGGAAACAGTCGCTAACATCGCTATCTCCTATTATCAACTTTTGGAAATATTCGCGATAAGCGCGAATATCTCCAAAAGCTAGCACCTGCCCTGAGCAGTTCTAAGGCATGTTATCCAATGGGAGGTGGATAACATAGCTAAGAGCATTAGCTCGGTAATGCATGAATATCGCTGAGTTTTCAGCGATATTAATGCATTGCGGTCGTTTTTTATCGTATTTGCGATAAACCTTGATAATAGCAAGGTTTATCTGCGATAATTTCTGACGATGCTTAGCGGTAAAAAAATCGTTGCTAAGCATCGTTAGGGATAAATATCGCTTAACTTTGGTAATATGCCCCAACGTCTGTTAACGTTCGATTCGAAGGAAATCCGGAAGTGTTGAAAAACATTGTCTGCGCCATCTTGCCTTTTTTCAAATGCCACACTTTTGTTGTGCATGGCAGTCATTTTAGATGCCTTGACCAGACCCACTCTGTGCACGCTGTCGATCCTTAGCATGACTCCCCACCCTCGCAAGCATCTCCCCCAGGCAGTGGTCACCCCCGCTCTCTGTCTTATGCATGGGTAATAAACCACCCCCCATCTGCGCTGCTCTTCCCTGAGAATCACACCCTGTGCCCGCCCGACACCTCCCTTTCGCCCTATTCACTACCGCACCCTCTGACACTCCTTTTCCTCTGTGTCCGATTGTCCAGGCCGGTCCTAGGGTATCAGCTAGCCCTGCAGATGTAGTTTATGGCCCCAGCTGTAAAGAATCACCCCTCTTCAAAGGAGTTATAGTAGATCAAGGCCCACACTCGATGAGATCCGTCACAGCAGACGCGTTCCTATTATCTGAAAACCATCCTGTATTGTGATTGGGGAGGGGACCGAGCCTGAAGCGGAAGATTCCAGGGATGACTCTTTGTACATCAAAGTTTTTACAATTATGTGTCACATTAAAAATATATAGCACTCCAACAAAGTAGTAAGATTATAAAACTTTAATAACTTATAAATATATACAAGAAAACAAAAACAGTAATAACATATAAACATTTTTAGGGAAAAACAACGAAGTAGCGGTCGGCTGTGCGAATAGTCCCAACGCAGCACAACGTCCAGATTTCTGGCGTGGGGCGTCGCGGGGGGTGGGTCATCAGTAGCAAACTGTTGTGCGAATAGTTCCAAGGCAGCAGAACGATGGCACCAAGGTGATGTCCAGTAAGTTGCCGCACTGGTTTTGGTATCCTACAATGCTGCTCCGAATAACGGCGTGGGGCGCCCCGGGGGAGGCGGCGTGAACGGGCCTCTCCAGGTGGAGTGTCATCTGTTGTACTGGGGCGCCCCTTTACCGTTTCAGTTGCCATTCCGTCCGTTTTTGGTCCACTGTGTCAAAAGCCGCAATTCAGCTGAGTTGCACCCACTCTTGCGGTGCAGCGATAGGCGGCTGTCACAGGACTCTCAAAATGGCGGCAGGCTCTTTCCTTTTTGGGCCTGGTCCACTGAAATGGCCCTGGGACACCTTGGAAATCGGACGCTTGTCTGCTAGGTCTTGGACCCCATTCTCGAAAGCGTCCCCTCCGCCTTGAGGATTTATCAAAAGTTTTGAGGGCCCCCGACTCCTGTAGGCTTCTGGTGGGGAGCGGTTGCCATGATTGCTCGCAGAATGACCACGACGGAGCTACGAGATGGTGGTGCTCTCATGCTGAAGCCAGCTTCAGTCTGAAACATCCAGAAACAAGGTGGGGCTTTCATCGTTTGGGAAAAAAAAAAGTTTTCATCCAATGAAAAGTGTTGTTTTTAGGTCATATGATCAAGCCTTCCATCATTAGGAAACCAAAAGTAAAATGAACCAATGAAAAGTTTTATAAACAAGTCACATGACCTGTTATGCGGCATAGGGTATAAAATGCGGAGAAAATACGTTGGCACGTGAGGCGGCGTCAGTAGCGGACCGATGTGCGAATAGGCCGAAGGCAATACAACGCGCCAAGATCCGGATGGCACCGAGGTGGTGTCCAGCAAGTTGCAGCACTGGTGTGGCCATCCTACAATGCTGAAAGTCGGCGTGGGGCGCCCCGTTGGCCTGTGAGTTTGCGTCAGTAGCGGACCGATGTGCGAATAGGCCGAAGGCAGCACAACGCGCCAAGATCCGGATGGCACCGAGGTGGTGTCTAGTAAGTTGCCGCACTGGTGTGGCCATCCTACAATGTTGAAAGTCGGCGTGGGGCGCCCCGTTGGCCTGTGAGATGGCGGCAGTAGCGGACCGATGTGCGAATGGGGCCAAAGGCAGCGCAACAATATTTTCGGAATAGAAGACACCACAAGGCGGCGCTGAGATGCCAAGATCCGGATGGCACCGAGGTGGTGTCTAGCAAGTTGTGGCACTGGTGTGGCCATCCTACAATGGTAAAAGTCGGAGTGGGGCGCCCTGTTGGCCTGTGAGATGGTGTCAGTAGCGGACTGATGTGCGAATGGGGCCAAAGGCAGCGCAACAATATTTTCTGACTGACACCACAAGGCGCTGAGATGCCAAGATCCGGATGGCACCGAGGTGATGTCTAAGTTGCGGACCGATGTGCGAATGGGGTCAAAGGCAGCGCAACAATATTTTCTGTATGGAAGATACCACTAGGCGTTGAGATGCCAAGATCCGGATGGCACCGAGGTGATGTCTAGCAAGTTGCTGTACTGGTGTGGCCATCCTACAATGGTAAAAGTCGGCGTGGGGCGCCCTGTTGGCTTGTGAGATGGTGTCAGTTGCAGACCGACGTGCGAATGGGGCCAAAGGCAGCGCAACAATATTTTCTGTATGGAAGATACCACTAGGCGTTGAGATGCCAAGATCCGGATGGCACCGAGGTGATGTCTAGCAAGTTGCTGTACTGGTGTGGTCATCCTACAATGCTGAAACTCGGCGTGGGGCGCCCTATTAGCCTGTGAGATGGCGTCAGTAGCGGACCGATGTGTGAATGGGGCAAAGGTAGCGCAAGAATATTTTCTGAATAGAAGACACCACAAGGCGCTGAGATGCCAAGATCCGGATGGCACCGAGGTGGTGTCTAGTAAGGTGCACTGGTGTGGTCATCCTACAATGCTGAAACTCGGCGTGGGGCGCCCCATTAGTCTGTGAGATGGCGTCAGTAGCGGACCGATGTGCGAATAGGCCGAAGGCAGCACAACGCGCCAAGATCCGGATGTCACCGTGGTGGTTTCATAGTTGAGAGGCACTTCATCTGCAGTGGGGCGCCGAGATCCGGATGGCACCGAGGTGATGTCTAGCAAGTTGCTGTACTGGTGTGGTCATCCTACAATGCTGAAACTCGGCGTGGGGCGCCCCATTAGCCTGTGAGATGGCGTCAGTAGCGGACCGATGTGCAAATAGGTCGAAGGCAGCACAACGCGCCAAGATCCGGATGTCACCGTGGTGGTTTCATAGTTGAGAGGCACTTCATCTGCAGTGGGGCGCCGAGATCCGGATGGCACCGAGGTGATGTCTAGCAAGTTGCTGTACTGGTGTGGTCATCCTACAATGCTGAAACTCGGCGTGGGGCGCCCCATTAGCCTGTGAGATGGCGTCAGTAGCGGACCGATGTGCGAATGGGGCCAAAGGCAGCGCAACAATATTTTCTGAAGAGAAGACACCAAAAGGCGCTGAGATTCCAAGATCCGGATGGCACCGAGGTGGTGTCTAGCAAGCTATGCAGTTGAGTTGTGTGCGCACTTGCGGCGAATAGGTCGAAGGCAGCATAACAATGTTTTCTGAATAGAAGACACCACAAGGCGTTGAGATTCGGTTACCACCGAGGTGATGTCTAGCAAGTTGCCGCACTGGTGTGGCCATCCTACAATACTGCTCCGAATAACGGCGTGGGGTGCCCGAAGGGGGGGGGGGGGAGGCGGCGTGAACGGGCCTTCCTAGGTGGAGGCTCGTCTGCTGTAGTGGGGCGCCCCTTTACCGTTTCAGTTGCCATTCAGCTGAGTTTCGGCTGCTCTTGATGCTACAGCGACAGGCGGCTGCAACAGGACTCTCAAAATGGCGGCCTGTTCTTTGGATTTGGGCCTGGTCCACTAAAATGGCCCTGGGACACCTTAGAACTCGGACGCTCGATTTTTTTTTCCTTTCCTGTACATGCAAAAAAAGGTAAATGCCCGGTACGTTACACGCTTCATCTGCCACGATGAACTCTCCAGAGGAACCGAAAAAAAAGATAGTTATGGTAACTATACCATGCATCGTCATATGGAGAGGTGGCACCAATTAATTATAGTGCTGCATAAAAGAGAGATTTGGAGGAGAACCCCTGACCTGCTAGTAGATTCATCAAAGAAGTGGCACTGACAGCATCAGAGGCAAGGGAAACGGTCCCAAATATTTAGAAGAACTTTGGAAAGATTAAAATGACATGTTTAGATTGTGGCAAATTAATTTCATGTGGACAGATGAGTGTTACTCTAATAAATACAGCATATGAACATCATCATAGTCGATGGTTGGTAGAGACATTTTGACTATATCCTGGACCTGCCCGTCCTCGCCCAAAATGGCGCCGGAATAAATGGGACTCGTAACTCCTTGTTGTGTACTGGTTGCAGAACCTTGAAATCACGAGATACGTATGCAGTTTTGAAGCACATGGCGGGCGGGGACGAGAATTGATTGAATATTTCGACATCCCTATTGATATTAAGTTCTGATGTGTTATTGATTACTGTACTATTGAAAGTTCGAATTAACGTCACCCATGGTACTTGCCCGCAAATGTATATCTAGATAATTTTATTGTAACTGGCCCTGTCGTATTTTAATTATAAAATGTACGTCCATCGATTCCGTAACTGTTAGACACCTTAGTTCTTGCAACCTAATGGCCCGCCCGTTACGTTCCTCTACAGTGTAAATGTCTACTCATCATATACGATTACAGTTTGCTCCGTGGCCGGCCCACGTGGTTATAGGCTCGTATTTGTATAATGAAATTTTCACAATAAAGGTTTTTAAAAGAAAACATGGTAGTAGTATATACATTGGTAAAGTTTTTAATAATAGTCACTGTTTTAGAATCATTAAAAGGCAAGTGAAATAAAGCAGACCAATTACATGAAGGGTAAAAGGTATAATACGAAGGAACGCAGTAAAGATAAATGGTCAAGGGCTGTTGTGTTTTCTATTCCTGCAACATAAAGTGATCGATAAGAATCTCATATTCAGGCGTATCGGCGACTAAGACAGCAGGTCGACCCTCTTTTGCTCAACGGCTCCGTCATGGGACGAAGAAACGCTCTTTTTCTCGAAAAAAGAATATATTTTACTTGCAGGACAGTTGTAAATTTTCCGGGAAAGTACATTAGCCTGGAACATTATAACATATATTTAAGAAAAAATAATGTTCGGAAGTAATAAAAAGCGTAATTTTTAGGTCATATGACCAAGCCTTTCATCATTAGAATAAGAAAAGTAAAATGAACCAATGAAAAGTTTTATTAACAAGTCACATGACTTGTTATGCTTACGTTACGCGCTGCGTGCCCCGGATGACTTCCGGATGCGCTAACGCGGCGCGTCATATGACGCATTACGCGACAACGCAGGTCCAGAATATAGTCAAAATGTCTCCACCAACCAGCGGTTGGAACACAACCCCTTTCAGCAGGCTAAATAGTTCTGTTAAATGACAACAGAAGGGACAGGCAACAAGAAACATCAGTCAAAGAGGGGAGGGCTAGTTCTTCTCTACCGGGTTACATTGGGGCGCTACCGGAACTGATCGAATTGGTAGTCTACAGTGTTTCTGGATGTTTCAGACTGAAGCTGGGGTTAGCATGAGAGCAGTACCATTTCGTAGCTCCGTCGTGGCCATTCCGCAACCAATCATGGCAGCCGCTCTTTATCGTTATTTTGGGCGGGGTGGGTGGCGGAGCCGAGCTGTTTTGCAGCCATCATTGTGTGGAGTTCAGTTCATTTCACTAGTTTTGTATTTGTCATGAGGGGTTGTTCCTAATGTTTCTATTTTAGCGAGGTCAAAAAGAGATCCCGTTAGTGGCCTACTGATTTTGCTCGATTCCTTTTCTTTTTTTTTTTTACACGATTTTTCGTTATCTGCAAAGACTAAACAGAGTATTGCGGCTCTGTGTTTGTTTGTAAATAGAGAATGAACCAAAGAGAACCAATTCTAAAACAGTAAATACTTGGATAACAATCAATCAAATGGAGAGAGAAGCAGGCACGACGGATTACAACGGGGGCAAAGGCCTGCGTTAACTACCCTTCACTATGTGCAAAGAGAGAGTACTCCTAATAGAAATGAGGGGGGGGGGCACCATACAAAGCAATATCAGTGTGCATAAACACGAAAATGTTTTCACTTACCACGTACTTGACATTCGACAGCTTATGATATTTGCTATTAAAAAACCATTGAAATTCACTGAAAAAACCATAGGTTATAGACCATATATAGTTAGGAATTAGCATTTACAAAACCTTGAAAATTCACTGAAAAAACCATAGGTTATAGACCATATATAGTTAGGAATTAGCATTTAAAAAACCTTATTTTACTCACACAAAACCATTGAAATTCCATATATAGTTAGTTGCACTAACTATATATCGCGCACCTGCAATCCACTGCTGATGATGTCACATATTACATCATTCATGACATGGTCAGTGACATCACTGATGACATCACTGATGACATCTCAAATGACATCACTGATGACATCACTGATGACATCTCATTTGACATCAATGACCACATCACTGATGATATCATTCATGTGACAATACAATGCATCTCCTCACATTTTAATATAACCTCTGTTTCACCCAGTGTTAAATACAGAGTATAATTTTTGAAACCATTGACACACCAATACTAGTTACTACATATGTACTCACTGATTCCTACGTCTACACACACATTCACTCATTCACCCATACAATCATTCATACATACAATCACTCATCTTTACAACACTATCATATGCACTCATACACCTATACAGACACTCACACTCTGCCACTCATCCATGGAGTTACTCACACACCTAGTCAGTCCTGTAAAGAATCAATCACACTTCCATTTTCTTGTCTATACAGTTAAACATAGAGCACCTTACATTTTCAAACATATACTAACACATACTTACTTTCTTAAACAATCATTGATACAAGTACACATTGATCTGCACAGAGTCACACACCTCCCAGCCAGCCACACACACACTCAGTCTCCCATACAAATACTTGGACAATCAATCAATAACCCATATAGTTAATCATATAGCTACTGATCAACACATGCAGCAGTTTACAGAACAACAGACATAATGATGCACAAATTAAGACAGTTTAGTCACTAACCCATGCACTCAGTGAGACACATTTAATCACTCACTCATACATTCAGTCATGCACCTACTAAATCCTTCGTCCAGACAGTTATACATCTACTCATTCTTCAATATGTAAAACATATTTAAACTTTACAGAAACACACAGTCACTGGATGATGTCATCAGTGATGTCATCAGTGATGTCATTTGAGATGTCATCAGTGATGTCACTGACCATGTCATGAATGATGTAATATGTGACATCATCAGCAGTGGATTGCAGGTGCGCGATATATAGTTAGTGCAACTAACTATATATGGAATTTCAATGGTTTTGTGTGAGTAAAATAAGGTTTTTTAAATGCTAATTCCTAACTATATATGGTCTATAACCTATGGTTTTTTCAGTGAATTTTCAAGGTTTTGTAAATGCTAATTCCTAACTATATATGGTCTATAACCTATGGTTTTTTCAGTGAATATATATATATATACACATATACCATATATAAACATATATCCAAGAAAAGCTGTGTCATGCCCTCAGCAACACAGAAGTTTGCTATCCGGGATGAGTGGGAGAAAAAGTTTTATTCAGCAACACCTTTCAACCTTGTGGTCTTCGTCACAGCCCAAACCCAACAAAGTGCTCAATCACCATTTAAAAAACTTTAGAAAACCAGAGACCTAGGAAGCATACTTGTCGCCGTTGCTCATCATGATAAAATATTTCTAAATTATAGCAGAAAATATTGTAAGGGATGGTCTAAAGAGAAGGAAAAGTGAAAAGTTATATAGTAAATTCACTTGTACAATTTCAAGTAATCTTATTTGCATTCAATCGCATTTTTTTATACTTTGTGTAAATACATCTTTTCAAAGCTACAAATGGCATCCCAAGTGGCTAATATCATCTATGTCTGTATGCAAACCTTTCTCATAGAAATTGAAATATAATTCCTTCACCATATGCCAGATGGTATGTTTCTCATGAATATTGTCAAACATTTCTGCCTCCAAGTGGCTTTCTGACAAATCCCGATCTTCACATATTCATTAGATGGAGCACAGCATGCATATTCAGTGCATGCAACATTTATGAAAAACATACATAAGATTTATAGTTTATGTTCAAACAATTATCTCTATATGTTATGCTAGGGAAACAACTAAACAGTAATAGCAAAAGGAATATATGTGTATATATATATATATATATATATATATATATATATATATATATATATATATATATATATATTGTTATTGTTAGTGTGGGTTTGTATAGCGCCAACTCACCGGCAGGTCTCAGGGCGCTTTTGACCACAGAACATAACAGCCTAATCAGCGACGGGGAAAAAAATTGAAGTTATACTGGGCTCAGCGCTGCTCTGAACAGGATGGTCTTTAGGGTCTTCCTAAAGTGAAGCCTATTTCCATCCTTGCGAAGAGCCTCAGGCAGTTTATTCCAGATCCTAGGCAGCAGAGCCGAAAAAGATCTTCCACCTTTTGTAGCCATTTTGAACCGAGGACACACAAGCAGTTGAGCCTCGGAGGACCTTAGGCTTCTTTCAGGTCGGTAAATCTCCAGCCTTTCTTTAATATAGGCAGGGGCTTGCCCATAGATGGACTTGTGGGCTATGCAGAGACTTTTAAAGACAGACCTTTGCGTCACTGGCAACCAGTGAAGGCTCTGTAGCAGCGGGGAGGCATGTGATTTCCTTGAAAGTTTGAAGATAAGTCTTGCCGCATCATTTTGGACCACCTGCAGTCTGTTAATTAATCTCTTTGGTAGGCCCAAGTAGAGAGCATTTCCGTAGTCCAGCCTCGAAAGTATGGTGGCCGAGACTACGGTACGAAGCATAGACTGGGAGAGAAGTGGAACTAGTTTGCGCAATTGTTTTATAAGGTCGTTACAGGTTCCTACAACGGTAGAGACCTGGCTCACCATTGAGAGAGCGCTATCTACCTTAATACCAAGGCTTTTGACCGAATCAGCTGGCTTGGGAGTGGGACCCAATTCCTGGGGCCAATACAGGTCACTCCAGGGGGAGCAAGTCGATGAAACTATCAACACCTCGGTTTTTTCGGGGTTAATCTTCAGGAGGTTCCCAGACATCCAGTTAACTGTATATCTGAGTACCTCCTGTGCCTGTGACTGGGCCCGTTCAGTGTCATCCATACTCAACAACAGCGGAGTGTCATCCGCGTAATTAAATACGCGGCAACCCATCTCAGCCAAGGTTTTTATTAGTGGTTGTAGATACAAATTAAACAGGAGGGGGGACAAGGCAGAACCCTGGGGAACCCCACATGTAAGTTCTGCCACTCCTGATACCATATCTCCCAACTGAATCCTTTGGGTTCTCCCAGATAGAAAGGATTCCAACCATTGATATGCTGAGTCCCGAAACCCAAAACCAGCCAACCTGTCCAAGAGTAGAGAGTGGCTGACAGTATCAAACGCCGCTGATAGATCTAAAAGTATCAGCGCGCTTGGTTTTTTACTGTCAGCCATCAGTCTGAGATCATCCAGCACCGAGAGCATGACCAACTCGGTGCTGTGGTGTGCTCGAAACCCTGCCTGCATCTCATGGAGAAGATGGTTAGACTCCAGAAACGACGCCAGGGATATCAGCACATGTTGCTCAAGAACCTTGGACAGGAATGGTAGCTGGGAGATTGGCCTGTAAATTTTTCAACACTTTGGGGTCTGCCCCAACTTTCTTTATTAGCGGTTTCACCCGAGCTTCCTTAAAGCTAGTTGGTAGCCGTCCTGTGTCTAATGATTTATTCAACATCGACAAGATGTGATCCTCTAGGCTAAGGCGAGCTAGGTGAAACACACTTGGGGGGCATGGGTCCGCTGGAGAGCCTGACTTTATTTTCCTCATCAATGTTTCGAGGCCTATTGAATCTATCCGGGGGAAATTAGACATGTAGGTACCCACCGGAGATTGAGCAACCTGTGGTTCCATAGGGCCAGTAGCAATATTTTTTATCTCATTTAGAATGGTGTCAACCTTATCCAGAAAATATGTCAGAAAGATATCACAACTAATTGTGGTATCCGTATCTTGAGCTCTCTTGCTTAATTCCGCGAGTATTCTGAAAGTTTCCTTCTGGACATTGTCCGCCTCGTTAATCCGCTTTTCATAGAATATAGCTTTAGCCTCTTGTATAGATTTTTTATAGGTGCGAAACAGCTTCCTATAATGTTCATAGGATTCTTCATCTTTTTTCCTCCAGGTTCTTTCTGCGTTGCGTAGTTCTTTCCTATGCCCCCTCAAAGTGGGGGTGAACCAAAGGGCACCTTTCCCACCGCTATTCATCTTTTGAGGCTTCTCGGGTGCAATCAGATTTATTGCTCTAGTCAGGCTGTCCATTATAGCCTTACACTCCTGGTCTATATCTGCGTCAGGATCTATTGGTTGGACAGATTCCGTGAGTTTAGTGGTCAGCGTTTGCAAGTCAACATCTTTCCACTTACGAATCATTTTAATTTTAGGTAGTGGTTGCGGGGGTTTCGTGCCGACAGGAACGTCACAGTAGATCAGATGATGATCTGACCATATACAAGGAAGCACTTTCACTAAGGTAATCTTGGGATCTAAGGTCCAGATCAAATCAAGGATGTGACCCTTTATGTGCGTGGGGGAGTCTACCAGCTGTTTAAAGCCCAAGGAGGACATGGTTGTCTCTAGTGAGTCAGCTGCAGAGTCTTTTTTTTCCCTGTCCCAATGGAGATTGAAGTCTCCCGTAACTACTATGTTTTTGTACCGTGAGCATATATCGGACATGCTAGTCATGAATAAATCGTTGAAAGCCGAGGTAGAGTTAGGTGGGCGATACACAGTGAGGATAGTTAGACACATATTGTCAAACATAATTTTCACTGCGAGCATGTCAGCCAAATCTAGTGTTTCTGCTAAAATTTTGGTTACAGCGAACTGTTTTTTAAATAAAATTGCCACTCCTACCCCACGTGCATTTCCAGTACGATTATGCCAGTGTATATCATATCCTGACGGAACAGCAGCTATGATGTCAGGTAGCGAATTTTCCCCAAGCCATGTCTCGGTCAGCGTCAATATATCTATGTCTTCATCTTGAAGCAGAGTGAAAATCTCAAGATTATGACATTGCATAGACCTCGTATTTAAACCAGTTAATTTCAAGGTGTAATCAGGAATCGGCTTACCTGTGAGTGGGTTTCGAATGGCCAGCTCGTTCAATATGGCTAGCGTAGCTGAGTCTAAGGGATGTGATCCCGTATTTAATCAATGTATTTCATCCCATGTATAAGTGGTACAACCGCCAGAGTTCCCCGCCCCCGTGCCCGTCCGTGCGCGGACGGGCGCAGACGGGCTGGACTCTGGCGTGACTCCGGCGTGCTCACGCTGCGCGTCAGCATGCCCGCCCTAAGTAGCGCTCGGCCAACCACTAGTGCGGCAACAAAGATGGCGCCGCCTGGCGTCACGACCTTCCCCTAAAATGGCCGCCAAGGGGTGAAAAAGGACCCGCGAAATGCGGTGCGTTTACTATTAGAGTGCGGGTGAGTGGGACTAAAACAGGGTAAAAATAAACCCAACAACAACAAAAATACAAAACAGGATTTTTAAAAATCTGTTGTGAATAGCGCTATTAAGTGCGTAAAATGCGCTATCTGTTTAGCGCTCCAGAGCTCCTGAACTCGAACTCCCTAGCGCTGTAGATTGAGGCAGCACGCCTTCGTTAGTCATATATATATATATAGGCGCACACACATATATATGCATATATACACATATAGATAGATAGATAGATAGATAGATAGATAGATAGATAGATAGATAGATAGATAGAGTTTGTTTTTTGCTCTCGTGTGAGGACAAAAGATACCCCAAATTTCAAATAAACCAATTTGTATTGGGTTAAATAAAGAGAAATGGAAGTAATGCAAACATATAAGAAAAATAGTGTAAAACAATAAAGCACAAACTCACTAATTCTAATCATGAAAATATTCTACTGAATTAAATTCTGCAAGATTTTTCACAAATCATAGTTTTATGCAACAAACAACCAGACAAAGCAAGAAGTCCTTAGCCAATTTGCACAAAAGCTCATCATCTACATTCAGGCCTCTGGGGGACTTGCTGTTGAGAGTGATAATGTATTCTGATTCCAATTTCCTCAGTCTCCTCTCTGTGTCCTCACCTCTGGTGCTCACTGGAAGCCTGTCAATGCCAAAAATTTAGAGAGTGTCATGACTCTGTTTGTGTACCTGATGCCAGTGTCATGCTATAAGGTAATTCTGATCACAGTTTTTAATGGTGCATCGGTGTTCCAAAATCATTTTCTTTACAGGAAAAATGGTTCTGGCCTCCTATTGGTGACCACGAGGCATTGCAAAATGTATACTGAGTTATTGTTGCAACACGTCATGAATTTATTTATTTTAACAGTTTTTTTCTGTTGGCAACTTATATGTTTTTCTATTTGTGCTGCCTTTGCATGCTTTGCATCTTCCGCATGTGTAGAAACCTTGTTGTGCTTTTAGCCAGGATTCAGTTTTATTCTGTTCATCAAGATTACTTTGCACTAGTAAGTCCTTTACCTACTTACTCTTCCTATAGATAACTATAGGATGTGGCATCACAAGGTTGACTATCACCCGATCTGACTTGACCAAATGCTAGTGTTTCAGAAGCATTCGTTTAATCCTAGTTGACTCGCTACTGAAAGTGGTGATTTGCCTCATTTCTTTGGAATCTTTGGTTTCTTTCGTTTTCTGCAGTACACTCTCTCTGTGTTGATTCTTTACTTTTTCACTGGTAATCCTCAATACCTTACTAGAATAACCTCGGGCCTTAAATCTGTTAATCATCCTATTCTGTTCAGTTATAAAAGCTTGTGGGGTACTGCACTTACGATTTGACCACAGCATCTCTCCAAATGGAATACTCCATTTGAGATTCTTTGGGTGATGGCTCTAGGCGTGTAAGATGCTCTTTCCAGCAGTGCTTTTTCTGAAAAGAAAAGTCTCTATGTTGTCCCCCTCAACCTTTACCGAGATGTCCAAAAATGTAATCTCAGTTTTATGTATTTTTTGTGTTAATTTTAGGTTAAGATCATTATCTGAAATGCATGTCAAAATCTTGTTGCTTCTTTTGTGGACCATCCCAAATGACAATAAGGTTGTCCATGTATTTTGGTGCTCCCAATGTAGATTGGGAGCACTCGTAAACAGCGAGGATTACATCAACCAAACAAAATCAGTTACATTTCGGCAAATGGGTGCCATCACATTTGGAAGGTACATAATGCAAGAGAAATTCGGGACATGCAAAGTATCGTGGTGTGTCTGGTCATGCGTGTCATTTAACAGTGTCCACACTTCTAGGGTGTGTCTCCCGCAACGCTCCTGAGGGAAGCGCGATCATCCTTTGGGACTACAGTGCCAACCTACTCAAATCCGCGTCTGCGGTCGTTAGGGTAGGCCTAAAGGGATATGTATGTCATTCGATATTCAGTGCATCACACTCATTATATCTGAAAGAGACACGTTAGTGATAGATTCCTTACCTTAGAATATCCCCAGGCGTCAGACTGGATCCGGAAATTTTTGCGTAGCAGTACCCTTGCGCGTCGGTAGGCGTTGTCTGCGGCTCCGCGTCCATCGTCGGCGTCGTGGGCGCCGTGATGACGTCGTCAGAGTACTTAGACGCCGCCTCCGCGTGCTGACGTCAGTTCTTCTTTTTTCCGCGCCAGCAGCGCAGATCCGGAAAGAGTGGTACCTTAGTCTTTTTTTACTAAACTTTTTGATCTCTTTTGATCATTCTTTTTCGAGTCTTCGACTCCGAACTGTGCCGGTAGGGATGCCAGGTTTTAAGCCCTGTGAGGATTGCGACCGACTGATGTCGGTCACTGACCCTCACCGTCGGTGTCTCCACTGTCTCGGCGTCGACCACGACGACAAGACCTGTTCCGACTGCCGGGCCCTGACTTCGAAAGCTAGGCGGGAGCGGTCCCGCAAGCGACTCGAACTCCGGCAGTCGGCCCCGCGCCGAGAGAGGTCCCGGTCCGGACGGAGGTCGAGGGACCGGTCGCGGGAGCGGAGCCATCGTAGCTCCGGGAGTCGACATCACTCCTCAGGGTCAAAGTCATCAGGTAAGCACAAGAAGTCGAAGAGACGTCATCGCTCCTCCGACTCCCCCCGACGCTCGCTCGACGCGGCCGGGGGTTGAGGTGGCACTGCCCACGCGTCTCCGTCGGAGTCGCAGGCGTTGCGTCCGGCTCCATACCCTCTGGTCCCTGGGCCTTGTGCGACGCCGGAGGAGATTGAGCGGTACCTCATGGCCATGAGGTCCCTCTCTTCTCCGACGGGCTCCGCGGTGCCTTCGGGCCCAGCGGACCCGTCTGGGGGCCCTAGCGGGTCGGGGGCTCTGGCCCTGACGCCGTCGGGTGCTTCGGCCTCGGCGCCTTCGGGCCCGGCGCCGCAGGCCCCCACTGGGTCAGGTTCCGGATCCGGGTCGTCGCCGGTGGACCTAACGACCTCCCCGGCGCCGGCCCCTCAGGTGTCACCCCCGGCGCCGTCTTCGGGCGGTGCCGTTCCCGATGCCTCCCTTGATCCGGCTCCGGCGCCGCTTCAGAGGCCGTTCAGAGAGTTCATCTTTCATGAGCCGGCCCCATCATTTGACCCCCCTGAGTACCAGGACATGGGTGACGAGGAGGATTGGGAGGGGTCTGAGGACTCTCTGACACGGGCGTGTCAGTCCCAGGAGGACTAGACAGGTGGACTTGGGGATGCCAGCGGTCTGGACACTTCGCCAAACACTGGTTTTGTGTCACCTCCTACCGTGGCTCCGGAGGAGGGGGCTACTTACAGTGTGGTGCTGACGCGGGCGGCCAAGGCCTTGGGCCTTGAACTCCTCGTCGCGGCCGTGAGGACTAACCTCCTCACTGAGGTCCTTAAACCGCAGTCAAGCTCGGCTGAGCCTCTGCTGCCGTTTAATGAGGCCTTGTCCGACGTTCTTTTGGGCACTTGGTCCAGGCCCGCTACAGGTTCGCCTGTAGATAGGAACGTGGCCAGACGCCACCGCCCGGCCCCGGGCGACCCTTGTTTCCTGTCCTTCCACCCCACCCCTGAGAGCCTGGTGATTCAGGCCTCCAATTCCCAGACCGCGTTCCCGTCGGCTCCTCCTGACAGGGAATCCAAGAGGTATGAGCAATACGGCAAGAAGGTATTCTCCTCCCTAAGTCTGGGACTGCGGTCTTCCAACATCGCCTGCCTCTTGGGCTGCTATACCCACTCCCTGTGGGACACGGTCGCGGAAGTGCTGCCAGACTGCCCGTTGGAAGTACGGGCTAAACTCGGCCAAGCCATTGTGGAAGGCCGAGATGCGGCACGTTATTCTATTCGGTGTGGACTGGATACCACCGACTCACTGGGCAGAGCGATGGCAACGACGGTGGCGATTCATCGCCACGCCTGGTTGAGGTCCGCCTACTTCTCGGCTGATGTCCAGAACACACTCATGGACATGCCGTTTGATGGCCGTCGCCTTTTTGGCGACAAGGCAGACCATGCGCTTGAGCGCTTTAAGGACTCCAGGGCTACGGCCAAGTCCTTGGGCCTTTCGGCCCCGCAGCAGCAAACGGGTGCCTTTCGCTCCTTTCGTGGCAAAGGAAGGGGTGTACCCACACGTGCTGCCAGCCACGCACCTCAGAGTAATACCCAATGCGGTGGCGGCCGTGGAAACCGCTGTGGCGGCGGTCGGGGACAACGGTGAGGACAGTCCACACCTTCCCCCGCAGCATCCGCCTCAAAACCCTCATAATCCGTGCTTTCAGGCCCATGTGACGCCAGTGGGGGGCAGGGTTCGCAATCACCACCTTCACTGGCGCACCGTCACATCGGACAGGTGGGTGCTGCAAATCGTCCGATGGGGCTACTCCCTCCCCTTCGAGGCGACTCCTCCAGCCATGCCACCGCAGAACCACCGCGTATCGGGGGATCATTTGCGACTTCTGCAGGAGGAAGTTACGGCCCTCTTGGCCATGGGGGCCATCGAGCGGGTTCCTGGGCCAGAAGTAGGGTGTGGTTGCTACTCCCACTACTTTCTGGTACCTAAGACGGGCAAAGGGGGCCTACTCCCTATCTTGGACCTACGGAATGTCATTGGCTTCCTCTGGAAGGAGACGTTCAAAATGCTGACACTGGCTCAGGTCTTAGCTGCCCTGGACCCAGGAGACTGGATGGTAGCGTTGGACTTGTAGGACGCTTATTTCCACATCCCCGTCCTGCCGGGCAACCGGCGCTACCTGCGGTTCACGGTTGGCCACGAGCACTTTCAGTTTACCGTGCTCCCCTTCGGCCTTACCAGCGCTCCACGGGTGTTCACAAAGGTGATGGCGGTGGTCACAGCTCATCTGCGCAGGTTAGGGGTTTCAGTCTTCCCCTACCTCGACGACTGGTTGTTGAAGGCGGACTCGCCCCAGACAGTCGTCAGCCACCTCCAGACGACGGCAGACCTCCTGCACCAGCTGGGGTTCTCCATCAATGTGCCGAAGTCACACCTGTGCCCCTCTCAGAAGCTCCTCTTCATTGGAGCGGTTCTCGACTCGGCGCAGTTTCGGGTTTATCCGCCCGAACAGCGGGTTCGGGATATTCAGGCTCTGATTCCACTCTTTCAGCCTTTATCCCGGATCTCGGTCAGGTTGACGCTGCGGCTTCTGGGGCTGATGGCCTCCTGCATCCTTCTGGTGCATCACGCTCGGTGGCAGATGCGGGCTCTGCAGTGGGACCTGAAGTTTCAGTGGGCCCAGCATCAGGGCAACCTCTCCGACCATATCCTGATCTCGGAGGGCACTGCGAGACAGCTGCAGTGGTGGCTCACGGACCGCGATTGGGTCAGCGGCAGATCCCTCTCCCTACCCCAACCGGAGCACGTAGTTGTGACGGGCGCGTCCCTCCAGGGCTGGGGAGGCCACATGGGAGAGGCGGAGATCAGAGGCCTCTGGTCTCCGGCGGAGTCCCGGCTCCATATCAACCTTTTGGAGCTGCGGGCGATTCGTCTAGCACTGAAGGCATTCCTCCCCTCTGTCTGGGGGAGTGTAGTGCAGGTGTTCACGGACAACACCACCGCCATGTGGTATTGCAACAAACAGGGCGGGGTGGGGTCGTGGACCCTTTGTCAGGAGGCTCTGCGCCTCTGGCAGTGGCTGGAACATCAGGGCATGACCCTGGTGGTTCAACACCTGGCAGGTTCTCTGAACGCCAGGGCGGACGAACTCAGCCGTCGGTGCATGATGGATCACGAATGGCGTCTGAACTCGGACGTGGCGCAAGGCCTCTTTCAGCAGTGGGGAGAGCCTTGGTTAGATCTATTCGCCACAGAAGAGAACGCGCAATGTCATCAGTTCTGCGCGTTGGAATTTCCAAGGCGGCACTCGCTCGGAGATGCTTTTCATCGCGAGTGGAGTTGCGGTCTGTTGTACGCCTTTCCGCCTATACCACTTCTGCCCAGAGTGCTGAAGAAGATCAAGCGCGACCGGGCCCTAGTCATCCTTGTGGCTCCGGACTGGGCACGAAGGTACTGGTATCCAGAGCTACTCAGTATGTCAGTCGATCCCCCGGTTCGTCTGCCTCTTCAGGAGGACCTTCTGTCGCAGCAGCAGGGGACGGTCCTCCACCCGAACCTGTCCAGTCTCCACCTCCATGCTTGGAGATTGAGCGGCGACAGTTGAGGCCATTTGACTTGCCTCCTGAAGTCTGTAATGTCATTCTGGCAGCCAGGCTTCCCTCCACAAAATCGGTATACGCCTGCAGGTGGAATAGATTTGTGGTATGGTGCACAGCAAAGGCTGTGGATCCACTTTCTGCCCCTCTTTCTGAGGTTCTTCTCTTCCTTCTTTCTCTCGCCCAGCAGGGCTCTGCTCTGGGCACTGTCAAGGGCTACCTTTCTGCCCTTTCGACCTTTCTAAGGCTACCTGATCAACCTTCTTTGTTCAAGTCCCCTATTGTAAATCGTTTTCTGAAGGGCATCACACACACGTTCCCTCTTGTTCCGTTTGTGATGCCTCAGTGGGACTTGAACCTTGTTCTTACATTTCTGATGTGCGCTCCCTTTGAGCCACTTCACAACTGCCCTCTCCGCCTTCTTACTCTGAAGACTGCTTTCCTGGTTGCCATCACCTTCTCCAGGAGAGTGAGTGAGCTCCAGGCTCTTTCATGTAAACCCCCTTTCCTTTCTGTCCATCCGGACAAGGTTGTGTTGCGGACTAGGCCATCTTTCCTGCCCAAGGTTGTCACGGCCTTCCACATCGGGCAGTCCATCACTTTGCCCACCTTCTTTCCGCCTCCGCATCCCTCGAAAGAGGAAGAGAGGCTCCACCGTCTGGACCCAAAACGTGCGCTCTCATTCTATCTGGATCGCACACGCCAGTTCCGGTAGGATGACCAACTCTTTGTTGGTTACGTGGGTGCTAAGAAGGGAAAGGCGGTGCACAAGTGGACCATCTCTCGGTGGATCATCTTGTGTATCCAGGCATGTTACTCCTTGTCTAAGAAGGAGCCCCCTGTTGGATTGCGGGCTCATTCCACTCGGGCCACGGCGACTACAACTGCCCTGGGCCCGGGAGTGCCCTTGCAGGACATTTGCCAGGCAGCTACGTGGGCCTCGCTGCACACGTTTGCAAGACACTACTGCCTAGACAGTCAAGTCCGGAGGGATGGCTTCTTTGGCCGTTCCGTCCTCCAGGACTTTCTGGTGTGATTATTGGTTCGCAGACCCACCACCGGGGTTGGTATTGCTGGGGTATCTATTCTAAGGTAAGGAATCTATCACTAACGTGTCTCCTTCAGATGCACAAGTTACTACTTGTGGAACGATATATCTGTAAGAGACATTAGTTAGTGATAGATTCCTTACCGACCCACCCATCCTCCCCGTTCTGTGAACCGATATCTAGGGTTAAGGTCATCCCCTTTCAGGGCCCTAGTTTCAATGGCACCAGTGTTGGTTTTTAACATGGCGCAGCGCTTTGGGCGCGGAAAAGCTGTGTCTAAGAACTGACGTCAGCACGCGGAGGCGGCGTCTAAGTATTCCGACGACATCATCACGACGCAGACGACGGACGCGGAGCCGCAGACGACGCCTACCGACGCGCAATGGTACTGCTACGCAAAAATTTCCGGATCCAGTCTGACGCCTGGGGATATTTTAATGTAAGGAATCTATCACTAACTAATGTCTCTTACAGATATATCGTTACACAAGTAGTAACTTGTGCATTGAACATAGAACAGTAACTTGTAAAATAGGAACTGAAAACATAAATAAAAACAATTCAAATGAAAAGTAGCATGTGTGTGGGTGGGTACGTGTGTCGCGCTGTCATCGGTGTGAGATGTCCATTGTGGGGTGTAGTTGTTGCAGGGGGGGGCAAGGGGGATTTGCAAGCGTCGTAACCCAGTGGGGACAGAAGAGGGAAATGTGTAAGTAGAGGGGGGGGGCACGGAGGGGGAGTTAGGGGGGAGCAGCTATGGCCTCCGCTCTGGTGCTGCGGGATTCGTGTCTGTTAGGCCGTGGCAGGTGGGCCCATTGAGTGTGGTCCGGTAGTGTCTACCTTCCTGCTGCGGTTCAAATGCAGGATCACTATATTGGACAGCCTCTAGCGCTAGCGTTACTGTCGGGGAAGTGATCAAGAGGGAGTGTGCCTAAGTGATGCCTCCCTGAAGGCACACCCGGTGAAAGGCGGTCAGGGTGTCATCCCAGGCCTGAGCTATAGGATACGTGCGGAGCCCCGCTGTTTCTTCCCTGTGCAAGGCTACGCTCTCTGCTCTAGCCCAGTTATTAAAGGAGTTATGCCAGTGCATCGCCTGGGGTGGTTCACTGTTCTTCCAGCGCTTAGCGATGAGCCTTTTCGCTTTTATTAAACCTAGGTCCCAAAATCTGGCAGGGACTTTTGTCTGTTTTGTCCGTTTGTAAAGACCCAGCAGGCATGCCTCCCACGTGTGCTGTAACCCACCTCCTGCAGCCAGGGAGGCCGATACTGCTTTCCAGTAGTCTTGTAGGGGGGGCAAAACCAGAGCATATGTAAGAAACCTGCATCCACCAGTCCGCACTTCGGGCATGCAGATGTGGTAAGTCCAAAATAACGGTTTACCTTGCCTGGGGATAAGTATGCACGGTGTATAATGTAGTATTGGATGATTTTGAAGCGGGCGTTACGTGGGATGTTAAGTGCGCCAGCCAATACCACTGCCCATTCTTTGTCGGTCCATTCCACGCAAAGCAATTGCCCATATGAGTTGCTTATACAATTGATCCCTAAAAAGGAAAAAATTATTCTCAAGGCAGAAACTTAACATTTCCAGCACCATCATAGAGTGGTCATACATGTATATTGGTTTGTCTCTGTAAAAGTGTCTACATGCCTGGATGCCTAAATCATGGTTGAAGCAAGTGTAAAGTCATACTTCATTTATAGTTGCCAAGATGTAACTAGATTTCCACAGAATTTTCTCTATTTTGTGATGAAGTGTATGCTGTCCCTGCAATACAGTGGTAAGTAAAGGACATAAGGCAGTGGTCTTCAAACTGTGGGGCGTGGAGTCTTGAGAAGGGGGGGGGCGCAGCTCCATACACCCCTAGTGATGTACGAGTCCCGTAAGTTCGCTGCATCTTTGAAATATTTTGTAGCCTATTCCTGTTGTTTGGTATTTTGTGGCCTTATTTTGAAAGGCAGTTCAGCTTCTAATTCAATTGCTGCTGTTCAATCTGAAGCCCATTGCAGAACCCTGGAAGCTGAAAACGAGGGTGGGAAAGGAGATTGAGCAGTGTGGAAAGAAAGCACTTTAACCCCTTCCACGCTCATGACGAGCTGGGCTCGTCATGCAGTAGCCTCCTGCTACGCTGATGACGAGCCCAGCTCGTCATGAATAAGGATGTTTCTGAATTTCCAGCACAGGGGAAAAATCCCCATAGCATTCAAGGTGTTAAGCAATCTGCAGACTTTATAGACTGTTGTAAGTAAAAACATGATTAATTTTGGCATTTGCATTTTAGCATGATATTTGCCACCCCTACAGTTAATCTCAATACGCTACTATCGAGCCATGTAGCTGAGGTTATTTTTGATCAAGTACCAGTATTAAAATATATTTTTACTCAGCTTTATTTTAATGTACTAGTTGCTTGGTGTTTCTTTTTCTAGCTGCCACTGCATGCATTTGCTCTGTTTGTGTGTTAGTTGTAGTGGAAGGAGAAACATGCATAAATGTGTAAAGTGAGCTGCCCTGACAAGATTCCCAGGTCCACACTCGATGTGCTGGTTCCCTTTCTTGAATTCTGGAACCAGCAGTCTTTTCATTATCAAATGGGACTAAAAGTCCCAGAATTCAAAAGAAAAAACCTGACATGGAGCACCACATCATGCATGGACCTGTGAAACTTGGCAGCTATATGCTAAACTTGGCAGCTATATGCTTTAAATGGCCTGTAAGGAGTACCTGCTCTTCTCTATTTTGAGAGGGAGAGTACCAGCACTTCTCAGCAGTGGTGCAATAGTTTTAATTGGAGAGTGTTGGCACTTCTCAAAAGCAAGTAGTAGTAGTAGTAAAATCTTTATTCGGCATTCATTTTCCATGAGTTACCATAAAAGCATTTATACAGTATATTTACATGCAATTTAACAATACTAAAACATATTCGGCGTATTTGTAGTTTTTAGCGGTAATAATTTGTTTAGGACAATTTAAAGATTGTTATTCTGAAAATTCATCCTTGATTTAAAAATACATTTTAAAAAAGTACTAACAACTTTACAAACATGTTCTGAGGATAAAAATTGTAACCATAACATAGCGGGACGACATTTTCGGAGGCCTAAGGTTCTCAGCAATGGGGATAGCCAAAGTCTTCGATGGGCGGAGTAATATTTACAGAACAGTACAGTGTGGATCGTTGACTGCTCAGATAGTTCATCACAATGGCAGGGAATTAACCTCTCTTCCCAGCTATTTCTATTTGGGAATGCTACGACCCTGTGGAAAATATTTAGCCTAAATCTCGCTAATAAGAAACGTTCAAACTGCGAGTCAACATAGGTTAAATATGGTTCCATTTCCATTGTTGTTGTGACCGCCAGGGAATGCTGTACAGAAGGTTTCTTAATCTCCGCAGTGATGCGTAATTCTTCAAAGTGACTCAACGCCTTTGCCTTGAGGTCTTTCTTAGGAATTCCAGTAATTGAGTCTGGGTTATGATAATACTCGGCCATTCCTAGATCAGTGAGGAGATTTTTAACATATCTTAACCAGTCTATTTTATCTGCGCGATCTAGGGTCATACAGTCTGCAACAATAGCTTTAGTAAGAGAGTTCTTTGTTGAGGCCCATATTCTGCGCCAAAGGAGTACAGGTTCAATTTTGGCCAAATCCTCAATGTGTGGTAGTCCCAGTTCTGCATGCGAGGCAAAAGTCGATGCTCTTTTAGGGACTGACTGTAGAAATCTTATAAAAGTATTCTCCGCCACCTGTAGGACTTTAGTGTGTTTGTGGCCCCATAAGCCCGCCCCATAGAGTGCGATTGAATGGCACTTCGCTCTATAGATTTGGAGTAGTTCAACTGGAGGTTTTTTCCCTAATTTCTGGGCAAATTTCATGAGAGCAGCAATGGATCGCAAAAGTTGGTGCTTGCGAGCTTCTATGGCCGCTCTCCAGTTGAGCTTCTCGTCAATCATAATTCCCAGGTAGGGATATTGGGGAGTGGATTCTAATTTTTCATTATTTAGGAGAATTGTTTTTCCATTTCTCCTAGCCCGTCCAGCTACCATAACAAAGGTTTTCTTTATGTTTATGAGGAGATCTAAGTCACTCATAAATTTTGCATAGCTGTTCAAGGATTTTTGTAGCTCACGAGGAGTGCGTGCTATAATCACCGCATCGTCTGCGTACAGGAGCGCAGGGACCAATCGCTCTTTTACGCGGGGTAGGTCTAATCCCCCCCTGTAACATCTCTACCTCAAGGCCGTTGGTATAGAGGGAGAAGAGGAAAGGGGCAAGAACGCATCCCTGCCTGACGCCGCGCTCTACAAGAAAGGAGTCTGATAATTCGCCCCATACTCCAAAACGCACCCTCGCGGAGGCGTTGGAGTAAAGTTCTCTAAGGAAGGTCACAAGAACCACGTCCATTCCCATATTGATCAAAACTGACCAGAGTTTTGCATGACTGACGCAGTCAAAGGCAGCAGAGTGGTCGACATACACCATGTACAAACTCTCGCGCTTTGCTGAGACATACTTTCCCATCAGTAGGGCCAAGTTCAGGGCTTGTTCCGTAGTTCCGTGGCCCTCTCGGAAACCATACTGGATATCCGAGAGGGTCCCGGTATCGTCCGCCTACTCCTGTAGACGCTGGAGAACCACTCTGCCCAGTACTTTCCCCAGTGAATCCAGAAGGGAGATTGGACGATAGCAGGTCACCTCCTCTCTATTTCCCTTCTTAAAGATGGGTACTAGGATTGATTGAGTCCAGGATGTGAGTAATCCACGGGCCATTGCTGCATCGAACACCCTTTTTATTATTGGGGCCCAGAGATCCATTCTAAATTTAAAAAAATCAACTGGTACCCCGTCCGGCCCCGGGGCTTTTCCACTCTTACTGGCGTTCAGTGCATTTATTACCTCGTATAGGTCGAATGTCAGAGGGATTGGGAGTGAATTGCCCTCATATGTGGTGGGATTATTTCCGCTGGCAGCTGCTACTGGTGGTTTGCCAAAAATCTTAGCGAAATGGTTTATCCAAATCTGAAAGAAACAGGTTAGTATTAGATTCCTTACCTTAGAATATCCCCAGGCGTCAGTCTGGATCCGGAAACTTTTGCGTAGCAGTACCCCTGCGCGTCGGTAGGCGTCGTCTGCAGGCGTCCCCTGCGGCTCCGCGTCGTCGGCGTCGTGCGCCGTGATGACGTCGCTGGAGTATATAGACGCCGCCTCCGCGCGCTGACGTCAGTTCTTCTTTTTTCCGCGCCAGTTAGCGCAGATCCGAAGAGCAGTACTCCGGTCTTTTGACCAAGTTTTTTGATTGATCTTTACGGTGCCGGTAGGATGCCCGGTTTCAAGAGTTGTGACGAGTGCGACCGCCTGATGTCGGTCACCGACCACCATCGACTCTGCCTCCGGTGTCTGGGCGCGGACCACGACGTGGAGTCCTGCGTCGACTGTCGGGCCTTGACTGGAAAAGCTAGGCGGGAGCGGTCCCGCAAGCTTCTCGAACTCCGGTTGTCGGCCCCGCGTCGAGAGCGGTCCCGGTCCGGTCGGAGGTCGAGGGAGCGGTCGAGGGAGCGGTCGCGGAGCCGCCATGGGCGCTCCGGGAGTCGCCACCATTCCTCCGGCTCGTCAGGTAAGCACAAGAAGTCGGGGCGTCGCCATCGCACCCCCGACTCCCCCCGACGCCCGCGTGCTGCGGCCGGGGGCTCGGGTGACCCCACCCCCGCGGTCCCACATGGGTCGCCGACGCCGTCTGCCCCACACCTGTCGGTCCCTGGGGAAGGCGCGTCGCGTGAGGAGATCGAGGCCTTCCTCATTGCTATGAGGGCGAGGTCTTCTCCGGCGGGGCCTTCGGCGCCTGCGGGCCCGTCGGTCCCGTCTGGGGGCCCGAGCGGTTCGGGTGCTCCTGCCCCGGCGCCGCCGGTGGCTCCGGCCCCGGCGCCGCTGGTTCCCTCTGGTTCGTCGCCGGCTGGTCTCCCGGCCTCTCCGGCGTCGGTTCCTGTGGGCCAGCCCATGGTACCGCCCCCGCGTGGTGCAGCGACTCCGCCGTCGGCTCCGGCCGGCGTCGGGTCCCCGGCACCGACGCCGCGCGGCGCCACCCCCCTTTCCTCCCCGACTCCGGACTCGGAGCCGGACCGGCGTCGGCCGACGCCGGACCCGACGCCGATGGGGCCTGTTGACCCCGATGTCTATATCGTCGACCCAGAATATGGGTATGACGAGGAGGAGTATGGAGAGGGTTGGGAGGGGTCTGAGGACCCTCTATCCCGTGCCTGCCAGTACGATGTGGACTGGGTAGGTGATCTGGGTGATGCCAGTGGCCTGGACGAGTCGCCCAACCCTGGGTTTGTCTCTCCGTCCCCTGTGGCGTCCGAGGCGGGTGCTGCCTATTCGGTGGTCCTGATGAGGGCTGCCAAGGCCTTACACCTTGAGCTCCCCGTCGCGAAGGTCAAACCGAATATCCTGACGGAAGTTTTTAAACCGCAGTCATGCCCCCAGGAGCCTCTGCTGCCGTTTAATGAGGCCCTGACGGATGTCCTTCTGGGCACCTGGTCCAGGCCCGCCTCTGGTGCGCCGGTTGACCGGAACGTTGCCAGGCGTCACCGTCCCTGCGCGGACGACCCTGCCTTCCTGTCCACCCATCCCTCCCCGGAGAGTCTGGTGATCCAGGCCTCCACTTCGCAGTCCGCATTTCCGTCGGCTCCGCCCGACCGGGAATCAAAGAGGTACGACCAATTCGGAAAGAAAGTGTTTTCCTCTTTGAGTGCTGGGCTGCGGTCTTGTAACACCGCGTGCCTCTTGGGCCGCTACACCCACTCCCTGTGGGATACGGTCGAGGAGTGTTTGCCGCAATGCCCCCAGGAAGTGCGGGACAAGCTCACCCGGGCCTTTGTTGAAGGCCGGGATGCGGCGCGGTACTCGATCCGTTGTGGTCTGGACACCACGGACTCACTGGGACGGGCCATGTCCACTACGGTGGCGATTCGTCGCCATGCCTGGCTGAGATCTGCCAACTTCTCACCAGACGTCCAAAATACGCTTATGGACATGCCATTTGATGGCAGTCGCCTGTTTGGTGACAAAGCGGACCACGCGCTGGAGCGCTTCAAGGACTCCAGGGTCACGGCCAAGTCCTTGGGTCTCTCGACCCAGACCCAGCGCCAGCAGACGGGTTCGTTTCGGCCCTTTCGTGGCCAAGGGAGAGGAGGTCCCACACGTGCTGCCAGCCACGCGGCGCAGAGCGCTCCCCAGCGCGGTGGCGCCCGTGGTTTCCGCCGTGGTGGCGGTAGAGGCCAGCGTCGTGGTCAGTCCACGCCTCCCTCCGCTGCGGCATCCAAGCCTTCCTAGTCCGAGCTTTCGGGCTCACGTGACGCCAGTGGGTGGCAGGGTTCGCCATCACCACTCCCGCTGGCGCGCGATAACATCGGACAGGTGGGTGCTGCAGCTTGTCCGAAGGGGCTATGCCCTCCCCTTCGAGTCCACTCCTCCAGCCATGCCACCGCAGAACCACCGTGTGTCGGGGGACCACTTGACACTTCTGCAGGAGGAAGTTACGGCCCTCTTGGCCAAGGGGGCCATCGAGCGCGTTCCTGGGCCAGAAGTAGGGTGTGGTTGCTACTCCCACTACTTTCTGGTACCCAAGAAGGACAAGGGAGGCCTGCGTCCTATCTTGGATCTACGGAACGTCAACGGCTTCCTCCGGAAGGAGAAGTTCAAGATGTTGACTTTGGCTCAGGTCTTGGCTGCTCTAGACCCACACGACTGGATGGTAGCGTTGGACTTGCAGGATGCGTACTTTCACATCCCCGTCCTGCCGGCCCACCGGCGTTACCTGCGGTTCACGGTAGGCCACGAGCATTTTCAGTTTATCGTGCTCCCATTCGGCCTTACCAGCGCCCCACGGGTGTTCACGAAAGTGATGGCGGTGGTCGCAGCTCATCTGCGCCGGTTAGGGGTTTCAGTCTTCCCCTACCTCGACGACTGGCTGTTGAAGGCGGGCTCGCCCCAGACAGTCGTCCACCACCTTCAGATGACGGGAGACCTCCTGCACGAGTTGGGGTTTTCCATCAATGTGCCGAAATCACACCTGTGTCCCTCTCAAAAGCTCCTTTTCATCGGAGCGGTTCTCGACTCGGCGCAGTTTCGGGTTTATCCCCCGGAACGGCGGGTCCGGGATATTCAGGCTCTGATTCCCATCTTTCAGCCGTTATCCCGGGTTTCGGTCAGGTTGACGCTGCGGCTTCTGGGGCTGATGGCCTCCTGCATCCTTCTGGTGCATCACGCCAGATGGCGGATGCGGGCTCTGCAGTGGGACCTGAAGTTTCAGTGGGCCCAGCATCAGGGCAACCTATCCGACCATGTCCTGATCTCGGAGGGCACTGCGAGACAGTTGCAGTGGTGGCTTACAGACCGCGATTGGGTCAGGGGCAGATCCCTCTCCCTTCCCCAGCCGGAGCACGTGGTTGTGACGGACGCGTCCCTCCAAGGCTGGGGTGGCCACTTGGGAGAGGCGGAGATCAGAGGCCTCTGGTCTCCGGCGGAGTCCCGGCTCCATATCAACATGTTGGAGCTGCGGGCGATTCGCCTGGCACTGAAGGCATTCCTCCCCTTTGTCAACGGGAGTGTAGTGCAGGTGTTCACGGACAACACCACCGCCATGTGGTACTGCAACAAACAGGGCGGTGTGGGGTCGTGGACCCTTTGCCAAGAGGCTCTGCGCCTCTGGCAATGGCTGGAACGTCAGGGCGTGACTCTGACGGTTCAACACCTGGCAGGTTCTCTGAACGCCAGGGCGGACGAACTCAGCCGTCGGTGCTCGGTGGATCACGAATGGCGTCTGAACTCGGATGTGGCGAGAGGCCTCTTTCAGCAATGGGGAGAGCCTTGGTTAGATCTATTCGCCACAGAAGAGAACGCGCAATGTCATCAGTTCTGCGCGTTGGAGTTTCCAAGACGGCACTCGCTCGGCGACGCCTTTCGGCGCGAGTGGAGTTGCGGTCTGTTGTACGCCTTTCCGCCTATACCACTTCTGCCCAGAGTGCTGAAGAAGATCAGGCGCGACCGGGCCCAAGTTATCCTTGTGGCTCCGGACTGGGCTCGAAGGTACTGGTATCCCGAGCTACTCAGCATGACAGTCGGTCCCTCGATCCGCCTGCCCCTTCAGGAGGACCTTCTGTCGCAGCAGCAGGGGACGGTCCTCCACCCGAACCTGTCCAGTCTCCACCTCCATGCGTGGAGATTGAGCGGCGACAGTTGAGGCCATTTGACTTGCCTCCTGAAGTCTGTGATGTCATTCTGGCAGCCAGGCGTCCCTCCACAAAGTCGGTATACGCCTGCCGGTGGAACAGATTTGTGGCATGGTGCACAGCAAAGGCTGTGGATCCCCTTTCTGCCCCTCTATCTGAGGTTCTCCTCTTCCTCCTTTCCCTTGCCCAGCAGGGCTCTGCTCTGGGCACTATCAAGGGCTATCTTTCTGCCCTTTCCGCCTTCTTGAGGCTACCTGATCAGCCATCTTTGTTCAAGTCCCCTATTGTGTTAAGATTCTTAAAGGGCATCACGCACATGTATCCTCCAGCTCCGTTCGTGATGCCTCAGTGGGACTTGAACCTGGTTTTGACTTTCCTGATGTGCGCTCCCTTTGAGCCCCTTCATTCCTGTCCTCTCCGTCTTCTCACCTTAAAGACGGCCTTCCTGGTAGCCATCACCTCTGCCAGGAGAGTGAGTGAGCTCCAGGCTCTTTCTGTTCAACCTCCTTTCTTGTCTGTTCATCCTGATAAGGTGGTTCTTCGGACCAGACCTTCTTTCCTGCCCAAGGTAGTCTCTGCTTTTCACATTGGGCAGTCCATCACCTTGCCCTCCTTCTTCCCGCCTCCGCATCCTTCAAAGGATGAAGAGCGGCTCCATCGTCTGGACCCAAAACGTGCGCTTTCATTCTATATGGATCGCACACGCCAGTTCCGGGTGGATGACCAACTGTTTGTTGGCTACGTGGGTGAGAAGAAGGGAAGGGCGGTACAGAAACGGACCATCTCTCGGTGGGTCGTCCTGTGCATCAAAGCATGCTACTCTTTGGCTCGGAAGGAGCCTCCTGTTGGGCTGAGGGCCCATTCCACTCGGGCCACGGCGGCTACTACTGCCCTGGGCCGGGGAGTCCCTTTGCAGGACATTTGCCAGGCGGCCACGTGGGCCTCGCTGCACACCTTTGCGAGGCACTACTGCCTGGACAGTCAAGTCCGGAGGGATGGCTTCTTTGGCCGTTCGGTCCTCCAGGACTTTCTGGTGTAGGTTGTATTGGTTCGCAGACCCACCACCGGGGTTGGTATTGCTGGGGTATCTATTCTAAGGTAAGGAATCTAATACTAACCTGTTTCTTTCAGATGAACAAGTTACTTACCTTCGGTAACGATATATCTGTAAGAAACAGTAGTTAGTATTAGATTCCTTACCGCCCCGCCCATCCTCCCCGTTCTGCGAACTGATACCTAGGGTTAGGGACATCCCTTTCAGGGCCCTAGTTTCAAATGGCACCAGTGTTGGTTCTCACATGGCTCTGCGTGTTCTGGCGCGGAAAAGCTGTGTGCAAAGAACTGACGTCAGCGCGCGGAGGCGGCGTCTATATACTCCAGCGACGTCATCACGGCGCACGACGCCGACGACGCGGAGCCGCAGGGGACGCCTGCAGACGACGCCTACCGACGCGCAGGGGTACTGCTACGCAAAAGTTTCCGGATCCAGACTGACGCCTGGGGATATTCTAAGGTAAGGAATCTAATACTAACTACTGTTTCTTACAGATATATCGTTACCGAAGGTAAGTAACTTGTTCGTTTGTCCCTCAATAGCTACATCAAGGCTTGGCTGATCTTTTGGATCCGTCAGGAAAGCTGCTTTAACCACTTTCCAAAATAGTTCACTATCTTTATTTAAAGAGCTTTCGTGCAGCTGGTCCCATAATGCCTTTTTTAGCTCTTCTTTTCTCGCTTTACAGGCCAACTTGTAGGTTATTCTCAGAGACCTGACCTCCTCTTTATCTCTTGTTATTTGTGATAGTGCTCTTATTAGGTTTTTGCGGGCTACTGAGCAATCGTGATTGAACCATCCTTTACTTTTTTCCACTGTCCCTTTCTGCCTCACAGTAAGGTGTTCGTTTACTTTAACTAAAATCGCCTTAAAATTGGACAGGACTTCCTCATCAGATACCTCCAAATCTAAGCACTTCAAAATCTCTGTTTGAGTTGCAGTTACAACCTTATTTGTCAATTTGTTTGGGTCAATCTTCCCCCAACCAAGAGTATAGCCATTTGTTTTTGTGAGGTGGATATTATTCTGTGAGAGGGTGGACATTAAAGTTTGGGGGGATAAGTGAGGTTGGTCCAGAATTAGGTCAAAAATTAGAGCTGAGTGATCGCTTAGGGTGTTAATTTTCACCCTGAAATTCAAGATCTTATTAACTAAGGTCGCTGTGGTGAGGATGTAATCAATAGTGGTTTCGCTTCCCCTTCCAAGATAAGTAGGGTCCAGCTTCCCAAGTAGGGGGTTTGTTTGATTTAGTATTATTAGATCCAAACTGGACAAGGATTCGTTTAGGAAGTCACCCACCGCTGAGTGAGTAAAATGGGTTATGTGCTCCTCAGTCCCAATGCCCATTCCACAGATATTACTATTTTGATTCTCGCAGGGGTGGAGATTAAAATCGCCTCCCCAAACGATACTCGGAGGTTCAGCCCCTAGTATTAATTTCGTATCACTACTTAATTTCTTGCATAAGGCCCCCAGTATTTTTATTCTCTCGTTTTCCGGTGCGTTGTCATAAAGGTTGACGAGGAGGATGGTCCTCTTTGTCTTAAATACCAGTCTCAGGATCTGATTGTGGGTTTCTAAGCTGATTGGTGTAACTACCAGGCCAGGTATAGTATTCGATATATAAGTTATCAGCCCACCTTTAGCTCTCCCATGGGTACCTGCAATTCCTGCAGAAAAATATGTTTTGTACCCTATCAGGTGCATTTCATTTGTGAGCCAAGTTTCCTGTAGAGCTAAGACTTGGGGATCTCCAACAAACTCTAAGAGTCTTCCATCCAGAAATTTATCTCTAAGACCTGCACAGTTCCAATACATGAAATGGACTTTTTCTCCTCTAATGACGGAGGCCTGGATTCCGTTTGACCCATTTGGCGTATTAGAGACAGATACCTCCAACTCCCTATTAATATGGGTCTCGTAAGCTGGAGTAGAGATAGTGGTGATGTTATCCCCTCTAATTAAATTTTCCCGGTCCCTATCGGATGGTTGGTCCGATTGCGTTGAGTGGGTGCGTTCTTCAGTTCTACGATTTTCACCCTTGGTGTCTTGGGTGAAGTCACCAGGTAGAGTGCCTTCTTTTATCTTGGGACAGTCTTGGGTCAAGAGGAAGTTACTGTTGAGTCAATCTTCAACACCTTCTAGGCCATACAGTGTTGAGAAGTAATTAAGTGTTGGAATGGTATACTCTGGGAATGGTGTTTGATAGTTGTAACTCATGTTGCCCCATTGTGACTGGGGGTGAGGTTGTTGCAAGGGTTGATTCGGAAAGTGATTCTGAACAGGTTGGTAGGATACTTCTCTCCACTTGCTTCCAAAAGCAAGTAGGTACGCTGGTATAGGGTACCTGCAATTGTATATTTCTATTTTAAGCACTGTGTAATGTTCAATTCAGTCCTCAGTGAATTATTCTGCCATTCACATTGGGTCAAAGTGTATGTTCTGTGTCATTTACATGTTTTGGTAAGAGGTCATGCCACTCACAAGGTTAATTCCCGTGGCAGTGTCACCACCATGAACTCTACTCTATAAAACTGCTTAATAATAACGGGTCAAACCTTTATCCCATTAAAACTGACGTCCTTATAGTTCATCCTGATCTCGGAATTATGACTTCCGTTTCTAAGCAAATCTATCCAAAGTAATAATTGTATATAAAAAAAACCTTTGCTCGCATTTTCAGTTCCCACTTTTTGCAAGCTCCTCAGGTTGCCGAGGTGTTACATTTATTTTTTACCATACAAGACTCAGGAATACCTCTTTCTGGAATTTGACTTCAGCGGTGTGTGACCTTGTTTTGTGCAACATTGATTATTTACATGTATTTGACTGTAGTTTCTGTGTAGCATTCCAGCAGCCTCTGCACTGCTTCAGTATGGTTAGGACAGGCACAATAGGTACTGTGAAGGTATCACTTAAGTATGTGTTAGTTTGCAGAACTAACCTTACCTTCCAAAGTACACCTTTAGATGGAGCATTCATGGCAGTGACACCACCACAGGGACAAGCCCTGTGAGCAGCACTACCCTTCACCAAAACACGTCTAGAATCATTGCGAAGGGATAATCTGCCCTGGGGCCAGTTGTCACCTTTATTTAGACCTACCAACAACTCCTCTGAGGCTGCACATCCAGAATGCCGTGGACCAGTTTTTACTGACACTTCTTTAGTTCCTATTGCCAAGGAAAAGTCATTTGAAGGCGCTGTGAATTTTGCACCAAACCAAATTTCAGTGACCTCCTCTTTCCCACATCCTCTTCGTGATCTGTGAATTCATAAATGAATAGAGCCTGGAGCTCCAATCCTCAAACGTCATTGCTGTGTGTCCCTGTGCAAAACAAGGTGCTGGCAAGCCAAAGCCCTTTTTTAATTTAATAAATGAAGATTGTTTTAGAAATGGAAAGGCTTTGAAAATTGCTATCTCCATTTTGAAGCCAATTACTCCTTGACATTGTTTTCTGACATACTTTGATGCCAAGATGCTACGCTCACTGCACATATGCGGTAAGTGTTCTAACATTAAAAAATCAACATCCCAGTAGCAAACAATTTTCTGCTGAGTTACCTGTACAAAGCGATACCAAAGGGGATGATGGACAGAGCGTTTGAGCAAATCAAACACTCGCTCCAGTTAACTGATCTGGGTTTAATCATCATCATTCTTTAGCTCACTCCACCACCACAGTTCAGACATGGCCATATGCAAATCAGTCTGACCCTGTGCCTCATGGGAACAGTCCAGCCCGAACTGCCAAGCCATGTCTTCCCTGGACCAGAAACAAGCATCCTGGGACCGGTTTTGTGTTCATAACCCTAATCAGACTATCTTAAATCCAGTGGCAAAGTGAGCAAGGGACTCACGTCTTCGGCATATCCTGCCAACTTAGGGCGAACAAAGCATTTGAGCAAATCAAACACTCGCCCCCCAGTCAACTGACCTGGGTTTAATCCATCCTCATTCTTTAGCTCACTCCACCACTTTAGAGGAGGATACAGAGGTAACAATGGTAAGGTTCCACACCACGTAATTCCCCCTCTCCCAACAGTGACTTGCCTACACTCCCCCCCCCAATCATTTAACACCTGTCGGGGGACGTCTTCTACAATCCTCCCTACCCCCCAGTCATTTAACACCTGTCAGGGGACGTCTTCTACAATCCTCCCCATTTGGCAATCTATTACCACAGACAAATGGGTGTTAGGAATTATCCAACATGGTTATTACCTGGAGCTTACCAACAATCCTCCAAACATTCCACCACGCTCTCACAAAATGTCACCAGAACATTTACACCTACTCGAACAGGAAGTCCAATCTTTCTTATCCAAAGGAGTCATAGAGCAGTACCGTTATAATAGCAAGGGTCAGGCGAATTTTCTAATTCCCAAAAAAGGACATCTCCTTGAGACCTATTTTAGACCTCAGAGAACTAAACTTGTACATACTATCAGAACATTTCCACATGGTGACACTTCAACAATTGCTCCCACTTCTACAGCAGGACGACTTTATGTCTACTCTAGTTTAAAGGACGCATATTTCCTCATTCCAATTCCTCCTGCTCATCGCAAATACCTCAGATTTATGATAGCGCGTCATCATTACCAATTCAAAGTACTACCGTTTGGAGTCACCACTGCTCCCACGGTATTTACCAAATGCCTGCCAGTAGTCACAGCCCATCTCAGAAGACCGCACATCTACATCTTCCCATACCTGGATGACTGGCTCATAAAAGCCAGCAATTACCAAATGTGTCTCCAACACGCTCAAACCACTATTCACTTACTTTACCAACTAGGGCTTACAGTGAACGCGTTGAAGCCTCATATACAGCCTTCCAACACACAGACCTATCTGGGAACCACAATAGACGCTCAAACAGCTCTAGCCTCTCTCAATACAGCCAGAATTCACAGTAGTCAGTCCCTTCTCACTCAGGTTCAGCCCAACCAATCATTACCAGCAAGAGTATTCATGCAACTGCTAGGGATGATGGCGTCTTGCATCGTAATTGTTCACCATACAAGACTTCACATGCGTCCCCTTCAAGAATACTTAGCAAGTCAGTGGAACTAGTCGCAGGGTCAGGTGACCGATCTAGTGTTGATAGATGGCCTCACCCATCGCTCTCTGCAGTGGTGGAACCCACAAAATGTATCCAAAGGGTGGTCCTTTCTCGGCCCTGTTCCACTGACAGTGCTAACAGCAGACGCATCGCTCACTGGTCGGTGTGCTCACCTACATAGTCACACAATTCTCAAAGTCACACAATTCAAAGATTATGGAGTCTAAAGTACAAGAGTCTCCATATAATTCTATAAATCACCTAGTGCTACTAGCAGTGTTTCTAGCCGGCAGAGCTTTTCTAACTCACCTAATAGACAAAGCTGTCCTAGTACGTGCAGACAACATGACAGCTATGTACTATATACAAAAACAGGGTGGGCACACCCTCTCCAACTGTCACGCCTAGCACAAGCCATTTCGAATTGGGCTATACACCTCAAGATTAATCTCCTGGCAGAACATCTTCTACAAGTAAACAATCAGATTGCAGACCTTCTCATCAGACAGAGACAGCAAATCCACGAGTGGGAACTTTATTCCCAGATTCTTCTCCCCTACTTTCAGGAATGGGGATTTCCTCACATAGGGCCCGATTCACAGAACTAACTCAAGAAAAAATCCTAAACTTACTACCATTTTGGTATTTACAGAAGGCTCTTACTCATTTTGGTATTCACAGAAGTCATTTAGGAGTCCTAAAGTTAGGAGTTCTAACTGTACTACTCCTAAACTGAGAGAAATCCTAACTTTAAGACTTTTGGTATTTACAGAAGGCATTTACGAGTCCTAAAGTTAGGAGCCCTATCTTTAGTACTCCTAAACTGAGAAAAATCCTAACTTTAAGACTTTCGGTATTCACAGAAGGTATTTAGGAGTCCTAAAGTTAGGACTCCTAACTTTACTACTCCTAAACTGAGAAAAATCCTAACTTTAAGACTTTCAGTATTCACAGAAGGCATTTTAGGAGTAGTACAGTTAGGAGTCCTAACTTTAGGACTCCTAAATGCCTTCTGTGAATACCGAAAGTCTTAAAGCTAGTATTTTTTTCTGTTTAGGAGTAGTAAAGTTAGGACTCCTAACTTTAGGACTCCTAAATGCCTTCTGTGAATACCGAAAGTCTTAAAGCTAGGATTTTTCTCTGTTTAGGAGTAGTAAAGTTAGGACTCCTAACTTTAGGACTCCTAAATGACTTCTGTGAATACCGAAAGTCTTAAAGTTAGGATTTTCCTCAGTTTAGGAGTAGTAAAGTTAGGACTTCTAACTTTAGGACTCCTAAATGACTTCTGTGAATACCAAAATGAGTAAGTGCCTTCTGTGAATACCAAAATGAGTAAGTGCCTTCTGTGAATACCAAAATGGTAGTAAGTTTAGGATTTTGTCTTAAGTTAATTCTGTGAATCGGGCCCGTTGACCTGTTCGCCACAGCTCAAAACGCAAAATGCCCAAGCTTCGCCTCCAGGTTCCCACACCCGCTCTCCAAAGGCAATGCCCCATGGATGAACTGGTCAGGGATATTTACCTACGCTTTTCCGCCTCTCACACTCTTTCCGTTGGTAGTTCGGAAGCTCAGACAAACATCCCTCAAACTGTTTCTCATAGCTCCCACATGGGCACGTCAACCTTGGTTCACCACTCTGCTCGAGATCTCAGTAGTTCCTCACCAAAAAGCTGCATCTCAACTCCAGTCTTCTCACTCAGAGCCATGGAGAAATCAGGCATCCAAATCCCAAAGAACTCAACCTAGAGATTTGGCTCCTGAAGTCATAGAGTTTGGTTATTTACAATTACCACCAGACTGTATGCATTTCCTAAAGGAGGCTAGAAAACCTACTACTAGGGTATGTTATGCAGCAAAATAGAAACGGTTTGTTACCTATTGTAACAGTAACAATATCAATCCCCTTGATGCTTCAGTGCAAAACATCATCTGTTATCTCTTACACTTACAGCAATCCTACACATCCATTTGCTTGCATCTAGCAGCAGTTGCTGCATACTTACAAAACAGACAACACTTATCTCTATTCTGAGTACCAGTTATTAAAGCCTTTATGGAAGGCTTAGAGAGAGTGATACCACCAAGAGTCCCACCTGCACCAGTAAGGAATTTAAACATAATCTTTACAAGGCTAATGGGTCCACCTTTGGAACCAATGCACAGGTGTCAATCACAACTCTTCTCATGGAAGGTTGCTTTTCTTATTGCAATCATTTCTCTAAGGAGAGTTGGTGAACTCCAGGCACTAACTATACAAGAGCATTTCTTTCAGCTTCACAAAGACAAAGTGGTACTTCGAACCACTACCAAATTTCTTTCTACAGTAGTTTCTGCTTTTCATATCAATCAACCAGTTGAATTACCTGTGTTCTTTCCTCAACCTGATTCTGTAGTAGAAGATGCTCTACAGATACTAGATTTTAGAAGAGCTCTACTATATTATATAGAAAGAACAAAAGATTTTCATAAAACAAGAGGGGGCGTTAGAGGGCGCACAGCGAAATGGCCGCTCTTTAGAGCTACTGCGCCGGCCGTGCTGTAAATCCGACATTTATCCGTGCCATCCCGCCCCGCATCCTGCTGTAAATGCTGGGTACACTGTCAAGAAGACCTGCGGACTGACCTGGTTGGGTGCTGTGGGTCAGAACTTGCTGCAAAGCAGATTTGAGGCTGAGAGACTCCGGCCTGGCCCCTGGCAACGTGGCGGATCGGACGCGCTCGACTCCGGCGATTGAGGTAGGCCGTGACTTGCTTTGTAGGCGGGCTGCGAGTGCTGGGGGGGTGTGCATGGCCCCTCGTGCCTGGTGTGTTTTGGGCAGTGCGGCTTGACCTTAGGGGTTGGATGACGGCCCTCTGGTCACTCAGTAGGGTGATTGGGAGGGCTGGCTGGACCCCTGTGGTGCCGGGCCTCCCTGACACGAGATCGGAGGCCCGCTTGCTGTACGGAACTCGGCAGACCTGCATGAGCCCGCGCTCATTACTTCTGTGGCACAAGTATTACCACCAGCAAGTTCCCCGATCCCTCCTGCTACCACCTGTCAGCCATTGTTCCTGCACCCCGCGATTGGAGGCGGTGGATGGTAGGGTCACTTACCATCTTCCGTGACTCTCACTGTGGGGGGACCACCATAGCTGCCGGCTCGCTCCTGCCGCTCCTGTGCTCCATGGGTGCCCTGGTGGCGCCCAATATTTCTACTGACCTGCTGGGCAATGTCAGGTCTACTCTTCATTTTCAGCCTGCACAACCGGACAAGAGGGGAATCTCCCTCATGATTAGCTGCCCTGGCCCTGTCTGAACTGGTGCTCCATCAATCGGCGTGTGCAGTGACGTCCTTGCTATCCGACGGCGCGGGTGATGGACTGCCCCTCTCTGGGCCTGCTGAGACGGTGGTGTTGTCTTCTGCGCTGCAGCATGGAAGGAATCACATGCTGTGTTGCTGCTATTGTAAATAGGACCCTGCTTGCATTCCCCCCAGTTTGGCTTGGTTGTCACTGCGGAGACCAACATCACAGATACACATCCCATACTTGTAAAGTGGATTTAAAAAAAATATATATATTTTTTGGGTTTGTTCATTAGCTCGCATCATCAAATGACCTCTGTAGTATTGTTATCCCTAAACGTGAGATCACCCTGGTTTGCAACCTTGTGAAAAAGTGAACGTGGCCAACCGCGCCTCACGTTTGAGCCGTGTACAACTGGCAGAGCCACACAACATGCAGCATTGAACTCTGAGGCTGACCCGCCTAGTGATCAACTTACTAATATTGACAAAACTCTTCTTGCTGTGCAGGCCAGTTTGCAATCCATTAATGGTAAAATTGATCAACTTAACCTTCGTATGGACCACATGTCGTCTAAACTAGACAATCATGCCCAGCGGTTAGGGGAGGCGGTGACACGCATTTCAGATACCGAGGATGGGCTACAAGTCGCGAACAAGGCGGCCCCCATGGAAAAAGTTCTGGCCGTCATACAGGCCCATAATGAAGATTTAGAAGCTAAATCAAGGAGCAACAATGTACGCATTACGGGACTTCCGGAATCTACAAACACAGGCCGCCTTGAGACTGTCGTGGAGAAACTCCTGCGTGACATCTTTGGAACAGAACAGCTATCCCAGGTACTCATCGTGGAGCGGGCACATCGTTCATTGGCTGCCATTCCCCTTTGGGTGCCCCACCTCGCCCTATAATTGCTCGCCTTTTAATTATAGAGACCGGGATGCGGTGCTGCGTCTGGCGAGGGAAAAAGGTACCATCGTTCATGAAGGAAATACACTCACTTTTTCCCCAGACTTCACCATGGCGATGCAAGAGGCTAGGAGGGAATATCAGCCCTTCAAGAAGTTGGTAATGGACGCACACATGCCGTATGCCATGCTGTATCCGGCGAGGCTAAGGGTGGAGGATAATGGGAAGTATAAATTCTTCACGTGCTCAAAATCAGCACTGGATTTCGCCAATTCTGTATCCCGCCGGAACCGCTCCCCCAGATACACAGACGACAATGAGACTACTGAACTTTGTGCATCGTCAAATGACCCAAGCTGACTCAGTATTTGCACAGTCTGGGTTGGGAGGGCTCCTGGATCGGGGTATGAGCGCTATCATTCCCTAACGGTTCTCTGATTGTTTGGCATCTTGATTCTATGCACTGTCATTTTTTGTTCAATATTGGGGGGATTCCCCGCCCGAGTTTCCAAAATATGTGTGATTGCGGGGCCGGGACGGGCATTGTTAGATAGTATGGCCACCTCCTAATTTCATAGTAAGGGAGTTTGTGCTCTGGCGTCCCCCTTCATTGGTGTTCCCCAAAAATTGTGTTTTCACTGGTACTGTACTTGGGATTTGTTTCTGGGAGTTCGGGATGGCTTTGGCGTGTTGGGGTTGCTAAAGTGGGTGGGTGGGAGGGGGTATTGCACTGGGGTTTGTTTCTGTGGCTACATATTGTTGCTATCCGGCTGGATATTGTCCATATGTTCTTGTTCATATCTTGGATGCAAGCAGATTCCTTCTCCCACATACATTTTTCTTGGTATGCGCAGTAATGCTTTGACAGTCTCTTGCCTAAGTTTGAACGTTCGAGGGCTCAACACACCCAAGAAAATTTGTCAAGTAATAGCTCATTTAGAACGCAATAGAATTGATATTGCCCTCCTGCAGGAAACACATCGGACGAAGCATACAGACACGTTGGTTGGGGCTCGCTGGGCTGGCTACCGTCTGGCCTCCTCCTATTCCTCCTATAGCTGGGGAGTCCTAATATTAGTGAAGAAAGGCCTTCCTTTTACAGCACAACACACTCATGTCAACTCCGCAGGTCGCTACGCCATGGTACATGGGACGTTGGTAGGCAAGCTCATCACCATTGTCAATTTGTATGGTCCTAACATAGACGACCCCGGTTTCTTTGAGAGCCTTCTCGCGTTTCTGCGTGATTGGCCGCATGCAGTGATCCTTTGGGGGGGCAACCTTAACACCCACTTGGACCCTAGCAACGATAAATCTAGTGGTAGAGAGGGGCACTCCCCAGGTGCATCTTGGGTGGTCTGTGACACTTGAGGGCACACACATTTCCACAGTACATGGCAGCTCGTCTCTTCTTGATTACTGGTTGGTGGGTGAGGAAGTGGCGGGTTGGGTGGTCGGGGTGGAGCATTTGCCACGCACACTTGCAGATAATTTTCCTGTTCGGCTCACTATTAACATACCTCAGCCGGTTCCCCGGGCCTTCATGTGGCGTTTCTGCCTGGAGACACTGCTGGACCCCCTTTATTTAGAAACTATTCGTGAAGCCATTGTTCAATACTTTACTCAAAACAAGCGGTCTGTCGATAGCACAGGGGTATTGTAGGATGGGTTTAAAGCCCCTATTCAGGGAACCTGTATGAGTACATCTGCTGGCATTTTAAAGAATTTAAGGTGTCAAATATCCAAAGTGGAATCTACACTGTCCAACCTTGTATGCGAATATGAGCATGCACCTTGCGACGCAACTTTAGCGTCAATTAAAGAGGCTATGCTTGAACACACCTAACTAGCAGATGAAGAGCTCCTGGGACGACTCCTGGTGGTCCCCCGCCCTGGGCAGCGCACCCAAACCAACAGACCACGCACGCAACCTGGGCTTCATCCTGGACTCCTCGCTCTCCATGACCAGACAAGTCAACGCCGTCTCCTCGTCGTGCTTCAACATCCTGCGCATGCTACGTAAGATCTTCCGTTGGATCCCCACCGAGACCAGGAAAATGGTCACCCAGGCCCTCGTCACCAGCCGACTGGACTACGGCAACTCCCTCTACGCCGGAACCACTGACAAACTCCAGAAGAGACTCCAGCGGATCCAGAACGCCTCAGCCAGACTCATCCTCAACATCCCCCGACACAGCCACATCTCCGGACACCTGAGAGACCTGCACTGGCTCCCGGTCAACAAGAGAATCACCTTCCGTCTCCTCACCCACGCACACAAAGCCTTACACGACCAAGGCCCAAGATACCTCAACAGCCGCCTCAAATTCTACAATCCTACACGCCAGCTTCGATCAACCGGACACGCCCTCGCCGCCGTCCCCCGCATCCGAAGAGCCACCACAGGAGGAAGGTCCTTCTCCTACCTGGCCGCCAAGACTTGGAACTCCCTCCCGACCCACCTCCGCCTGACCCAAGACCACCTCGCCTTCAGGAAACAGCTCAAGACCTGGCTGTTCGAGCAGTAGCGGACCCCCCTCCCCAAGCGCCTTGAGACCCTCCGGGTGAGTAGTGCGCTATATAAATGCTGTGATTGATTGGTTTATATATCAAAGCGCGCGGTGGCTCGCTCGTACGGTGAGGGTGGGAGACCAGCGCATCACTTAGCCATAAAGATTAAACATCGCATGCATCATGACTCTATTACTAAGATCACGTATGCGGATGGGCACGTCCATTTCAGCGATTGCAACATACTGGAGCAGTTTAGACAAACGTACGCGAAACTATACACATCACAGTGTGATACAGCTACTGAGGAACTAGATGACTATTTGTCACAGGTAGCACTTGCTTGGTTGTCGGAGGGACAGAGAGAGTATCTCTCAGTCAACCTCTCACAGTTGAGGACATTTGTATGGCAATAGCCTCTCTCCCTAATAAGAAAGCGCCTGGCCCGGACGGATTTCCGCCTGAATTTTATAAGGCCTACGCTGAGGAGCTCACCCCTTTCCTGATAGATATGTATGTGGAGGCATACGACTCCGGTATACTCCCCCTCCCTCCCATGAGGCACTCATCATTACCCTCCTAAAGAAAGATGAACCACCCGACCATTGTGATTCATATCGCCCTTTGTTGCTCATTAATACCGACGTAAAAATATTGGAAAAGATAATAGCTACCAGCCTTCAACCGCTTATGCAAAATCTGGTGTTACCTGATCAATCTGGATTCATCCCGACACGCTCCACCTCTCACAACCTCCGCACATTATTTGCTCTTTTCCACCCTCTCTCCTGACCTCCCGGCGGCAGCTGTCATGCTTGACGCTGCCAAAGCATTTGATTCCATTGAATGGGGCTATCTGTTTTTTATACTTCAACGGATGGGATTTCCCCCCATTTTTGTCAGCTGGGTGCGTCTCTTCTATGCACATCCCACAGCGCTGGTTCGGGTGGGGGCACACTTCGGATCCCCTTTTTATTACCAGAGGCACCAGGCAGGGGTGCCCCCTTTCGTGCCTCCTGTTCGCCTTGACGCTGGAGCCATTGGCCTGCCTCATCAGACAATGTCATAAACACTCGGCTCTTAATTTGCATCACCGTCCACTTATCATTTCCCTGTATGCGTATGATATGTTGCTTTTCATCCGCGAACCTCACATTCATCGAGCATCCGTGCTGCGGGAATATATCCGGTTCACCAGATTTTCTGGGGTCAACATAAACTGGTCTAAGTCGGTGGTATTACCTCTGACTGTCTCCCCACACCCGCATGAACTTGAATTACCCCTTGAGTGGGCAACGGACTCGGTCAAATATCTGGGGATCTGGGTTCATCTTGAACCCGACAGAGTCCTTCGTGAGAATTACGGCATTGCTGTCACGTTGCTAGAGCAGCAAATTGACAGATGGGTTTGCCTTCCACTCTCACTTGCCGATCGCATTGCATTAATAAAAATGGTGGTGCTGCCCAAATTTTTATATCATTTTAATAATATACCAATTCCTCTCTCCCAACAATTTTTTAAAACATTACGCTCGCTGCTGCTTCGTCTGATTTGGGGCGGAAGACAGGCTCGAGTGAGCTGACGCACACTGATGCTGGATTATAAGCATGCGGGATTCAGGGTGCCAGACCTCTATGTGTATTATTTGTGCGAGGCACGCGTAATACGTGCACTTTTGGTTCACTGATCACAATTTCATCCCACATGTGGCGGTGGTACAGTGGAATGCTCACCCCCTCCCGTTAAGCTCCATTTTAACACATAAAAGCAGACTCACGCCTCGCACGACCTTCAACACTATGAACATGACAATCATAGGTTGGCAGACTCTGGGCAGACTGGCTGGGAAACTACCCTTGTACTCCCCGCTACTGCCTATTGCCTATCACGAGAACCTATCGGTGACGCATGAAAAGGGGCTCAGGCAGGCATTGTCAAAATGCAAGACCTATAACCAAATGGCACGTTCTTGACACCCGCTGACACGGCCTATATTCAAAATCAGACTCTCCTATTCACAATCTCGATACGCAGACTCAAGAAAGCAGCACATGCCCAATACCCGACGTTCCCTGCAGAACCGCTAGAATCCCTCGCTTTGCATACCTTACTTACTAGCCTCACTCGGCACACACTCATCACTAAATTATACGGCGCTGTTAGGGAAGACAGGACCCTCCCTGCTGATAAAAGTCTGGAGAAATGGAACAAATATCTGAACCCTCCGATTTCACAGGACTATTGGGTGTGCTGCTGTAGCCTGACTGGTGCCCTCATGTTCAACGGGAATTTGCGCATTATACATTTTAAATTTCTTCACCAGGTTTATCATATACCACACAGGCTTTTTAGACTTGGACTACGTGACACAGACACATGTACACGTTGTGGCGCATTGGGGGGCGATTTCTGGCACCTGTCCTGGGGCTGTGGACGGGTGCAGGAGAATTGAGCTACGGTGATCAGTAAATTGTCTAAAATCCTTGGAGTGGATGTGCCCTGCTCACCGCATGTGTGTTTATTGGTTCTACTTCCTTTTTTCAAAGGTGCACAGGGCAAGCTGGCGAATGTAGCACTAGTTATTGCTAAGCGACGGTTGGCAATGGTGTGGAACAGTAGAAGGAGTCCTACGCCTGAACAGTGGATCAGGGATCTGATATGTTGCAGGGAGAACTTAGTTCTATATGCAGAAGAATTGCCAGTGACCTCCCGTCTGAAGGATATTTGGGAGCCTTTACTAATATATTTACACACAGATGTTTCGCCTTCTTGTCCAGTTACTGTGACTCCGTAAACAACGAGCAGAGTTAATGTATGGGATGTCAGATCATTGTAATTGTATGGAATCTGCCTTATATTTGTAAGAAATGGCCACGGGGATTGTAAATGTGATGTCTTATCTTCATTATTTGACAGTTGTCATTATTTTGCTATGTAACAGATGTGGATTATATATGAATATATGAAAAGCCACAATAAAAATAAAAAATAAAAAGATTTTCGTAAAACAAAACAGCTTTTTGTTGCTTTTTCCCCACCACACAAAGGCAATCCCATATCTAAATCAGGCATTGCAAGATAGATCGTGAAATGTATCCAAACATGTTATGTGAAAGCAAAAAGAACCTTGACAATACCCCCTAGAGCGCATTCCACCTGCAAAATAGGGGCTACTATGTCCTTCTTAGGGAATATTCCCCTAGCTGACATCTGTAAGGCAGCAGCATGGTCTACACCGCACACATTCACCAAGCACTATTGTGTAGATGTGTTAGCGAGGCAACAAGCTAATGTAGGCCAGGCATTACTCAAAACACTTTTTAAAACAACTGCAACAGCTACAAGTTAGCCACCGCTTGGGGGGTATACTGCTCTATAGTCTATGTAAAGCATGTGATCTACAACCCAAATGCCTCGAACGGATAATGTTACTTACCCAGTAAGCATCTGTTCTTGGCATGTAGAGCTGTAGATTCACATGCGCCCACCCACCTTCCCGGGTACCTATACCTGTTGCAGTTTCTTACTTTACATACATATGCATGAACATCTCTATTCTACACTTACTAACTCCATTCTCACCCTCTGCGGGAAAACAATCTAACAATGGAGTCGATGCCCATGTATACTAACAATGAAAGGAGGAGTCACCTTACCTCCTGACTTGAAAGACTTCTTCGAAGAAAAACAACTTGCAAACATCCGGACCCAACACTAGATGGCAGGAGTATGCAAAGCATGTGAATCTACAGCTCTACATGCCAAGAACATTTGCTTACTGGGTAAGTAACATTACCCTTATTGGTGAGGACACTAAGGGCCAGATGTAGGTCGCCCAATACCGGTCGGTAACGGCCGAAATTACCGAATTTCGGCCGTTACCGACTGGTATTGGGTTTTTGAGATGTAGGTGGCAGTTTTTTAAGGATTCGGGGCCAGATGTAGGTAATTCCATTTTACCGACTCTAAAATACCGAATCATACCGATTCGGTATTTTAAATTCGGAAAATGGTATGTAGGTTAAAAATCACCGATTCGGTAATTACCGAATCTGCAAATACCGATTCGGTAAAAGGGGAAAAACATTAAAGGGTGGCAGGGTGGCACTTTGACACCCTGTTGCACCCCTCAATTGTGTATGGGTGCACATGTTGCAGACATACATGCCCTAAGGGCATGTATGTCTGCAACATGACACTGTTGGAAAAGCAAAAAAAAAATGCTTTTTCAAAGGTTTTCATTATTTACCACCAACTTGTAGTTGGTGGTAAATAACGAATCCTAAAATGGGAAAATCACTAATTTAAGTGCTCCCTACATATCAGGATTCGGTAATTTACCGAATCGGTATTTAAGAATTCGGTAATTTACCGATTCCTTAAATTACCGATTCGGTAAATTACCGAATCCTTCATTTTTGGCCTCCTACATCTGGAAAGCCTAATACCAGTCGGTAACAGCCGAAATTCGGTCATTTCGGCCGTTACCGACCAGTATTAGGCTACCTACATCTGGCCCTCGGTATTTTACTGAATCGGTATGTTAAGAATTCGGTAAATTACCGAATCCAGGATGTAGGAAGCACTCAAGTTAGTGCATTCCTCAGTTAAGGATTCGTTATTTACCACCAACTAGAAGTTAGTGGTAAATAATGAAAACCTTTGAAAAAGCATTTTTTTTGCTTTTCCAACAGTGCCATGTTGCAGACATACATGCCCTAAGGGCATGTATGTCTGCAACATGTGGCCTCCAGGCCCATAGGAATGAATGGCAATTACCGAATCGGTAAATACAGATTCGGTAATTACCGAAACTTACCCATTCGGTAATTTTTTAGGAAAAATTACCTCCATCCCATTTGCCTGTTCTTAAATACAGAATCGGTATGATTCGGTATTTAAGAATCGGTAATCTGGGATTACCTACATCTGGCCCTTAGTGCTTCTGGTGAATCGCCTTGGATGATCTGGTTAAGGGTGCCAGTCAACATTGATTTGAACTTTGTTGGAATGGAAGAAGAAACGTTAGGACTGCAGCTTGTTTGTTAGGAAGGAAGACATGGCAGAGAAGAAGAGAATATTTTAAGCTAACCAAGTGAACCTATTTCACTTACATTCATCCTAACTTGTAGGACTGTTTCGAGTCAGTGACTCTTGAGCTGAGAAGGCTGTTCGTACCAGGACATATAGATTTAGGTCTTTGCAGCTTTCCATGAATTTTCTGAAGGTGGGAATACAGTTGCCCTATTCATCCCTAGAAATCATGTCTAAGGAGCTTAAGGACATTTGGTGCATGAGAGGGAGCTAATGTAGCATGAGGAAAGTGCTGAATGGTTGCTTTCACTAAGCAGGTGAATGGTCAGAAGTAATTTGGGGTGCCCCAAATTGTTAAGGCTTAATACTTTGCATGCACTTTATAGGCGTTAATGTGATACTCGGAAAGGCTCCGAACGGGTTTCGGATTCGGCGAATCTGATTCGGAACCTATTTTTCTGACCGAATCGAACACCTTTCCGGACGACCGATTACGATGCAAGGAAACCGTTTGGGTTGTCCGAATCAGTTCTGAATGCTATTCGGACAGACCGAGTCATAAGGAGCCGATTCGTATAGCTATATTGACTCAGTATGCCCAACACAAAACGGCTGTCGGAATCTGACTTCAGGGGCCTGTAGCAGGCCACCCTTAACCCTGAGGTCTCTGGTTGGGAACCATGGGGAAGAGGTTCCTAAGGAGATGGTAATCGGCCCATTGTGTTCAGATCGTACATTCATTGTGGTCAAAGGCTAACAACAAAAGGCAACAGTAAATTGTGAAATTAAATAACTGTTTTTGAATTATATATTCTTGGAGTTACTGGTGTATAAGTCTTGACAACTGATATTTGAATTGTGACGAAGAGCATTACATTTTGAAAACTGTAGCTACATCTTGCTTGCGTGTACAGCTTTAAAACTGTGACTGTATTTCTCCACAGACTCACATTTCAAGACTTCCCCCTGGTGCTGTGGCAGGCCAGTCTGTAGCAATTGAGGGAGGGGTGTGCCGACTGCACAGTCCAGACAGTTGAACAACCTCCATGTGAACACCAGCTCGATATCATTCTACCACCATCAATAAGATGCCTAGGCATGTTATAATAGATGTTGAGCTTCATTATTTTCACTTTGTAGTCCTTACAGCAACTACCTGCACTATAATATAACTCAGTCCAGTGCTGCTATAGTCTGTACTCTTTATTGTGTGCGGCTACTTTTCTCCTTGTCCAGTGAAAGAGGCTGTTGTCTTTGCAGCAGCGGGTTAAAGGCATGAAATTGTCATACACGTATCAGTTGTTAGTAATATTAAAGCAAATCTAGCACTCCAAATATCATATTTGAGGCAATTATAGTATCTGACATTCATATTTTAAAATAAGAGTTTCTTAGCTGGAGTGTTTAGATGAATTAGTAGTGATTATGCTTTCTAAGCTTTTTTCCTTTTTAGAAAATAGTAAAGCAAAACCTTTTTTTTACTTTAAATATGAACTTTCATCTTTTATATGTTATCATTGTTTGTCGCACCATTTGAAAACGATTGTTGCCAGTTAAGTTAAATATTAGCTAGCGTTAAAACGCCGATTTTATTTCTTATAAACACTCTAAGAGTCTGAAGAATATTCACCAGTCACAAAGCTTGAAATGTATAGGAAATGTTACCTAAAGATGATGTACTGTATTGCATATTTTAGACTGTACTTTGTGTGTGAGAATATTGCAAAGTAAGGGGTACAGACTTGATTTTTGGTCTCGTGTTTCAATATATATTTTAAGATAAAAGTTTTAATAAAAACGCATATTATTGGGATTTGTATTGTTTGTATTTTATTGCAGCATTCGTAGAGAGCTCCATACTCCTGGTGAGGCAGTGAACCACTTCGATTTACACCTGCTTGTTGCACACTCTTTAAGGTATGGTTGAAAGGATCTAGGTTGCCATATTTCCTATATATGAGGTGCCTCACATTCAAAGCCAAGCTTCAAACATGGTGTGACACACATCGCTGTACATAAGCGTGATGTGTTGTGGAGTGTGTGATAAGGACACGTTTATGCATGCCTACGTATGCATGTATATAGTACATCAACAGCATCTTATGAATGAATTGATCAAACAAAGCCAAGCTTTTAGTGCCCCCTCCAAAATTCCAGTTGAATATCAAGTCTAATTTGTGCAGGGGTCAAGTTCCAAAGCTTGCAGTCTGAGTGGAGAAGGTGCTTCTGCCAATTTGTGGGTTTTCAAAGGATGAGATGGTTTTTAGGGGGGTAGGGGGCACTATGCCATGTAATGGTTTGTGTGTTTATAATTTAATTTCTTTTTAAGTAAGAGTGTTGCAATCTCAGTCAATGTTCAGTGACGATGCACATTTCTTTTTTTTTGTGTTGTAATTCTTTATTGAAAACAGAACTATGGCTCAGGTGTATAGTTAAGGTGAATTGTCCAGCTACGGGCAGTAGTTATATGATGCAGGTAGCAATATGAGTCTGTATTGATGACATGATGAGCGATCTCTCAGTGAGCTAGGACGCAATCCATTTTAGAACAAGTCCATGAATGTCTATATCATCACATGCCTGTATGAGTGTAGGGCAGTGAACTGTATCAAAGGCAGATGAGCGATCCAATAGAAGGAGTGCTTCTACTCTGAGAGTCAGCAGTACTTTTAATATCCTCCCTTGTGAGCATCAGTGCTGCTTTAATGCAATGGCTAGAACGTAATTTATTATGAAATACCAGATATCTTCCTTAATTAAAAAAATAACCTGCTTTTGATTGATTGCAGGTATTCTACTGAGGTTGTCTAAAAAAAGGATAATTTATTATCAGTCTGTAGTTAGAATGGTTGGTTTCATCAGAGCCACTTTTTTATAATAGGATTTATGTAAGCAGTTTTGAGTTTACTTGTGAAGGTTCCAGTCTCTAAGTAGTGATTAGTGATGGTTCTAGCATTGGAGGCACCAGAACGTTTGAGGAGGGCAACTCTGAATACATGGGCTGAATATAGGTGAGCCGGGGATCTTTATGAGCAAAATAAGTATGAGAGCAAAATAAGCATGTGTGCAATATTGAGGTGTTTAGGAGGAGTAGCACTGGACTTTCGTTTCTTTATGGTTAAAGAAAGTGTGAACGATAAGGTTTTGTGTAAAAACAAGAATTCGTCCAAAAGGATGGAGTAATAGGTTTTATTACTGGTATAAGATAAAACCCACTGGTGAGGAAAAACCGACTGCGTTCGCTCACAGCCAAGCTCTGTACCGTTATTGCCCCAATGCTCCACATTCCAATAAAACATCACACAAGAAAAGAGTAATGACCTACTCACAATTATAAGTGGTGACATACTTAGTATTCCATACAACTTGCCTTTTTTTAACAAGACTAATAAAAAAAAATGCTTCCAATACAAGAAGCAAAATATCATCAAAATGATAAAGAAAATAAACAATAACACATTTCTAATAAATGCAAGACAAGTAATAATAAAGAAACAATCCTTAGAATTTTACTCTAAAATATAATCCGCAAACTTTTTTGGCATTTTGATCACCCTTTTTGTTTGAGTAGGCATACCGCCCTTCTCAAGCACAGACTCCTCCGGAACATACAAATATGTGGACACTTCTTGCTTAGAAGAAACAACAGTTTCCTGGTGATTCACATCTGAACTGGACAACCGTGGAACAGACAACTCCAGGTTTTCTTTTCCCTGCTTCTTCTCCAAAACATCACTCAGCATATCCCTTTCCAAGATGCCATCAAAAAATGAATCGTCTTGATCCAAAAGTACATTACATTATTGATCGACATATTGCATGTTACTATTAGAAATTCCAGTTCAACATCATTCAAGGTTACTCAGGGTGCATCTCCTATCAGTCTATCTTGCCTACGCATCTCCATTTCAAGCGTGGGTGATATACATAGGTCAAGTCTCCTCTGTATTTGTTCCAATGTGACCATTTCCTGTCCCATTTCTTCGGGCAGCCCCTCGCCTTATAGACCTCTGTCTCTGCCAACATGGATCTGTCCATTTCCCTGACCCATAGAGTAACACAAGGTCGGTTCTTATTCCCCCATCCCCTAGCCACTTCCCTCTTCACCAGCATGTACCCCAGTGTTGTGAACTGTTGTTCGATCTCCGTTAAGTCAGTGGCCTCCCAAATGTTCAGTAGCCTGAGTCGTAGAGTTAGTGTTATTTTTTTCCCAGGGCCTTAAATATGTAAGTTGTGGCTCCCTTCCAGAGTGAGCGTATCTTGGGGCATGTCCATAGAGTATGGTAGTATGTGGCCTGTTGACCACAGCCTTTTACACATCCGTCATCAGGTTTGGACCCTATTTTGGCCAAGATTATCCCACTAATATATGATCGGTGGAGTATTCTGAGTTGGATCAGGCGAAACCTCTGAGGTATAGCCGCCTCACGTGGGGACATTAGTGCCGTCTGCCAGTCCTCGTCCTCTAGAGGGCCCATGTCCACTTGCCAGCGTGCCCTGAGTTTCGGAAAGTTAATCTTATAGATTAAGGATATTGCCTTAGATCTGAGGGGTCCATCAAGTAGGCAATCTTCCAGAGGTGACGACTCTGGTATGCCTGCAATGGACGGAAAGGCTGCTTGTAACGAGTGTCTGATTTGTATATTTCTCCCTGAGCTAGCTGGTATTTTTCCAAGAGCTCGCTAAAGGTCAGTATCGCCCCTTTTTTGACCAGATCACCTACTGTGGATATCCCTATGAGGTCTCACTTATCAAATCCAGGATGGTACCCCAATCTTCCCAGTTTCTAAGTAAACCACAATGGCGTGGCCAGCGAGAGAGTGCCAGCCCAACCTAATCGAGATGTGACTATACGCCAGATGTCGAACGTATGTTTAATCGGTCCAAAGAATTTCCCTTTATTTTTCTTATCTGAGAGGTAGATATCCCGAGCGGTCAGTCTGGTATCTATCAAGGGCATATGCTGGGTCATCCGGGGGGTAATACAACCAATGGTGACTGTTACCAGTTGTGACGCCCAGTAGTACCGTTGCAGGTCCGGAAGGGCTATGCCCCATCGTACCAGCCTTTCGTGAGTTTCTGCCTAGCAATTCTAGGGGCTCTTCCATCCCATAGCAATGTAGTGATCTCACCCTCGACCGCTTTAAAATACGAATCTGGGACTTAGTGGGGGCAGTTCTGGAGGACATAAAGAAAACGGGGAAGGGCCAGCATCTTAAAAAGTGCCACCCTCCCCACCAACGTATGGGGCAGGGTCCTCCAATGCTTCACATCTGCGCGCAGTTTGGCTAGAGGCGGGGCTAAATTTGAATCGTAGAAACAGGCTGGGTCCGAGGTAATAAAGATCCCCAGGTATCGAAAGCCATCAGTTGCTACCGTTATCGCACATTGTGTCGGGAGGCGTGGCACCTCACCTTTCAGCATGAACAAGACTGATTTGCGCCAATTGATGGCGTAACCCAAATATTTACCAACATTTGTGAATATATCCAAAACTACACTATTTGATTTGTATGGGGATGCCAGATAAAGTAGGATATCGTCTGCGTATTGCAATATACGATCTTCCACCTCATCCGCCCATTGCAGGCCACGCACCATCACGTCTCTTCGTACCCAGGCTGCAAGTGGCCCCAATACGAGGGCGAAAATCAGCGGGGACAATGGGCATCCCTGCCTCATGCCCCTGTGGAGTTCGAACATTCGAGAAGTAAAACCATTAAACTTCACCTGTCCTAATATCCCAGGTTATAGGAGTCTCACTCAGGCCACATATTTGGGGCCTAGCCTTGCCCTTTGCAGCACCTCGAATAGATACGGCCACTCTAAGGAGTCAAATGCCATGGAGGCGTCAAGGGAGAGGATCGCTGCGTCTTCCTCTATGTATGGCCTTCTCGCCAACACATTGTGTACCCGACACAAGTTGAGAGCCGTGTTTCTCCCTGGCATAAAGCCGGACTGATCTGAATGAACCAATGATTTAATAACGGATGTTAATCTATTTGCCAAGACTTTTGCTAATATCTTCGTTTCTACATGTATTAGTGAGATCGGCCTATAGGAGCTGCATGCGTCCTTCGGTTTATCTTGTTTATAAATGACTACAATAGTGGCCAGGCGCTTATCTAGGGGTAGTTGACCCACCTCTAAGCTCTCTTCATACATGGCTGTCAGATGCGGCACGGTCAAGGAGGCTGTAGCCTTCAAAAACTCCACTGGCATGCCATTAGGCCCCATAGCCTTTCCTGATTTAAGTTTTCCCAGGGCCTTACACATTTTTTCCGTTGAAAGGTCTACATCCATAGCGTTCCTATTTATGTCCAAGAGGCATGGAACATTGCTGTCCTGGAGGAGTTGACGAGAGTCGTCCGCTGTATAGCCTATAGAGGGGGAATATACCTTCACAAAATGGTCGGCAAATTGTTCCGCTATTTCCTTTGAGTGTGTTACTGTGTCCCCATCCGGAGTCGTCAGCGCATGGACCCATCTAGAGCCCTGCTCTCGTCTCTCCAGCCACGTCAATGTCCTGCCTGTCCTATCCCCAAGTTCGTATAGTCTATGTTGTATTGCACGTTGCTTGGCTACTGTTTGCTCCCTAGCTTTTATCCAGAACTCGTCCTGTTTCAGGAGAAGTCGATGGCTAATGTCGGGCAAAGGATTCTGCGAGTGTTCTCGCTCCCGTTCCAAGAGTTCAGTTTCCACGTTAACCAAGAGTTCATTTTGCTTAATAAGGTAACCCGTCTTTAGCGACCGGGCTAAGCCCTTGACAACCACTTTGAAGGCTTCCCAGACTGTTTGTGCGGAATCCACAGAACCCACTTTTTCGGTAAAATAATTCTCTGTTTGTGTACGGAGTTCGTTTCTAATGTCTGGGTTACGTAGTAGCCATTGGTTAATCACTAACGTGGCGGGGGTTGGCGTTCCCATTGCGTATACTCCGTCCAAACCGGGGAGTGATCCGAAATCCCTCTAGGTAGGACGTTATATTGTGCAAAGTTACCCACTGATGACAGATGTGTAAGGAAGCGGTCAATACGTGATAGGCTGCGGCGGGCGCTGGAAAAATGGAAAGTGTTTGTCGGTGGGATGAAGTGCCTGACCAACATCAGCGAGACCCAGTGCTTGTATGAAATCTGGCAATAGTGTGTTAGCCTTGTCATGGGGCCTAGGTGGGTGTCGGTACACTGTGTCATCTAAAGCCATGTTGTAATCTCCTCCCATAATTAACACCCCGTCCTGAAGTCTTGTCACATAGTTGCCTAGGTCTTCCAACGCCTTCTTGGTTACAGCGGGCGGCAGGTAGACCGAGATGAGATTGACATTTTTCCCATCCCACTGAGCTTCCGCCCCCGCAAATCGTCCTGACCCCTGTCCGTCCATGTCTTATGCACAATAAGGGGTGTGGACCTTTTCACTAACACAGCTGTACCCCTGGAGCCCATAGTGTAGTCTGAGTGTGTCAAGAGTTTGTATCCCCATTTTGTGAGGACCTTGGATTTCTGACCCACCAGGTGGGTTTCCTATAGCAAGGCCACGTCCGGTGAATGCCTCTTTAGGTATTGTTGTACTATGCCCCTCTTAATTTTGTCTCTCACCCCATTTACGTTCCAGGACATTACAGTCAAAGATCGTTTACTATCCTGCCCCATGTCTGCGCTTCACCCCTCGTTCTTGTCTGCGGATCATGTCTGTGTAGGAGAATACATAAACCTGTATATTTGGCAATTGTCGCCCAACATTCAATATAATCCTTTTACATTTTGAATATGTGAAAACCAATAGAACCATAAGCAAATCTGCTTTCACTAGTGTGTTCGAACATTGCAGCATTTCAGTCAGATCATCAATAAAGCTGGTAACATTGAAACAACCCCCCTCTCCGCTCTCCCCCACTCCTCTCCCCTCCCTGCCCCCCTGCCCGTGGATTCAAAACTACCCACCCCCAAACTTGGCAGAGTGCTTCTCTCCCTCCCCAGAGTGTCAATAGTACAATTTGAACAGTAGCTCCCCCTCCCGCTGAGTCAGATCATAAAAACTGGAAGTATGGCCATCCACTTTTGTAAACATCGGTGTTCCCCCACAACATATCCGGACAGTCAAACAATTCGTATCAGTACTTGGGGAAACCCCTTATTAACAAATCACACAATATTCAGTAGTATCCCATTCCCCAGCCCCTTGGCCCCACTACTTGCGCTTTCTTGTTTGTCCCAGTGTGGGCCGTCTATGCACTATTTCTCGTGAACATTAGTCCTGTTCCTCGAGTCGGACAAAGTTATCATCCGGGGGATTGTTGACCGGCTCCTCTTGAATCTCTCTGCGCTGGCCTGGTTTGTTCCGTCGATCTCTCCTCTGATTCCCCACCGTGGACCAATCCTCCATCCACTCCCAGACGGTCTCCGGGGAGTCAAAAAAACAGGATTTGCCATCAGATTCGACCCTGAGACATGCAGGGAATAACATTGGGTATTTGATCTCTCTGTCCCTCAGTTCCTTCTTTACTGCTTGGAAGCTGCGCCTTTGGGCCTAAACTTTGGCTGTAAAATCAGGTTAGAAGGCCACCTCATAGTTCTCCATCTTCAGAGGGGGATTTGAGTGTGCCGTCTGTAGGATAATGTCCCTATCGCGGTAGTTGAACACTCCTGCGATTATGGGTCTCGGAGGTGCTTTGGGTCTTGGTCTACCCCCGGCACCCTGTGGGCTCTTTTGATCGAAAAGTAAGAGGACAGAGTCTTGGGCTTAAGGTGTTTCGTAATGAGGTCTTACATATATAGGTCCGCTGTTGGCCCCTCTGCTTTCTCCGGAACTCCCAAAATGCGGATATTATTGCGGCAAGCTCTTCCTTCGTAATCGTCATGTTGTTGCGACATTCTGTCCTGCGTCCGTTGTAGCTCAAGCGTCTGCGTTTGTAATTCCGAAGTGTCTGTCTGCAGGGCATTAGTGACTATTTTAAGCTCTTTGACTTTTTCATCCATTTCGCGAAAATAGAGCCGGAGGAGGGATACCTCCACTGTAACCGAGTCCACGGACGTACGCACTCCGCTTATGGCTGCCATTACATCATGAAGAGTGGGTTCAGGGATCCGCGCAGGGGTCGTCGTGTCACCTTCTTTCTCTGATCTCGGGGACCCGCCCTTTTCTCCAGCTTTTGACCACGCAAATTTTGCTAGCTGTTTTTGGAGATTGCCCCTGAGGCCTTTCCCTCCAGTCGCCATGTCAGCACAGCGTCAGTAATAACACTCGGTGGGGCAGAGAAGGGTGAGATCAGCCACTACAACATAGTCTCCACATAGTCTCTATGGCCGCTGGATGGGGGAGACCCCTCGTGACCGGCCCAAAGAACAGGAATAGGACAGCGTGTAGTTTGTGCGGACAGCCGCTCCAGCCCGAAGACCCATTCAAGCTGCAATCACAGTCCCATTGGGGCGCAGCATATTTAGTGGAAGCTCCAATCAACCTCCAGGGAAGAATAATAATCGTCCTTTCGACATCCCTCGCTCCCCCAGTACCTGTAGGTCCCACCGATCCCCTCACTTAGTCTCAGGAGGATTTCTGTATATATATTCGCAATCCGGGCACAGCGGGGCGAATAGTGGCGACCGCCACTCGGCGCCACAGCTGCCCGTTGTTTCCCAACTCAGGGCACCAATCAAAGTTTGTTTCCCCTATATCAGGCACCCAGCCAGGGTCTCTAGCGCCCTCATTAGCGTGTCCGAGCCATTCGCCATATACACACGTGTTGATGTCGATGCAGTACACTCCAGCGCTCTTCTATATCCAATTTGATATAAATGGCCTCGTACACTGGGCTGTCTCTACCGCAGCCACGCTTCTCTTCACCCAGCCCCCAGAAACGGGTCCTCTCTTAGGCACTTAGGCACCCAGACTTCCAGCAGGGTGCCTCTGCGTTCGTTCTGTCCCCCGTCTCCCGTCTTCTAGTGGGAATCTTCACTGTTTGGGGGGCAGCACTCATCCGGGTCACTCTCCAGGGCAAGATCACAGGTCGGGCCCGGCAGCAATCGGGTCGCTCATCAGGACACCGAGGTCTGTATTTCAAGCCAGGACCTCCGCGGCATGTGTCGCGCACTCCAGCCCCCACTGTCTCCGCTCTGCCGTAGCGTCGATAGAAGATATCGGTCCACTGCCACCACTTACAGTTACCGCTCTGGATGTGGTCCGACACTCAGGCCCGCGGCCGCATCTACTTCCATACAGGCCCAGAAACCGGGGCCTCACGTAATCGCACAGCACTCGGGGCAACCGGAGGGCGCGAAGCAGCTTCCTCGATCCGTCTCCCATTCCCTGGCCGCCACCAACACCGGGACGCCCGAGTCGCGGCACCTCTTCACTGTCACCACAAATTATCAGCTCTGCACATGGCTCACGGGTGTCCGCTCAGTCAGGAGAGAGACGCCATTATCACCGCGCCTGGGAGGTTGGAGGCCAATATGTCTCCGATTGCGCACCTCTTCTGCCCTCAAAGGCTATCAAAGGGGGGGGGGGTCCGCAGGCAGGCAGGAGCTCCTCTAAGCAGCGGACATTGCAGTCGGCTGCTAGCCACGCCCCCTGAAAACAAATTCTTGCCCAGGTTTTAGAACCGCTACTGAACTTTTGTTCCACCAACCCCTTTTGTGTAGAAGTACTGCACTACCGGACACCTTTGCAACTTGAACCGGTGCAGTGAACTTAGATGTACCCTTGCGTTGTAAAACTGGTTTTGTGATATGGACCCAATCACCTGCACATATCAATATAGAGTTGACTTTATGAACTTGATCATGATATTTTGGGTCTTTCACATGTGCATCACTCAAATTCTCTCTAACTTTTTCCACAATATTCTCATAATCCTTGAAAACTCTGGGACTACCAAAATCTGGTGATAAAAATGTACAACTTTTCCTTCCTCTCATCAAAAAATAAGGAGACTCTCCAGTCACTGAATGTGGTGTGGTATGATAACTCCACTATTTTTCTTTCAGGAAGTTGAAAACATCCCTTTTTATTGTCAAGATCAGCCTGAATACCTTCTTTAATAAATCTGATTGCCCTTTCCACCTGACCATTAGCTCGGGACAATATAAATGGTCTCTTTCATTGTGAATACCACACTTCTTAAGAAACTGCAACATTTTAGATGACACAAATTGAACTCCATTGTCAGACATTAATACCTTAGAAAAATCTTCAATTTGAAAAATCCCTTCCAAAGACTTGATTACTTCATCCGTGTTAGGGTATTCCACAAAAACAGGATAAATCCATTTAGAAAAATTGTCAACTAGTATTATCAGGAACCGGTGTTGTCTGCCCAGTACATCATAAGGTCCAGAAAAATCAATAGATACTTTCTCCCAAGGTCTTTGTGGAAATATTTGCAAATTAACAGGTTCACAAGACACTTTCCAATGTTTGTTTGAATGCCCACATACTATGCAGGCATCCACACACCTCTCCACATTCGCATCCATAACCGGGCACCAATAATGCTGTTTAAGCAACCTTTTAGTGCCAGACACACCAGAATGTCCATAATGAGCCAAATCAATGAGTTTGTTTCTAAGACCCACGGGAGGGAACAAACAGATCATGTCTTACAAGAATGTTGTTTTCAATCCTCAGCTCACTAGACACCTGAGCATAACTCTGAAGTCCTGAATCAAGATTCCTACTTGGTGGCCACCCATTCAGAACATATTGTTTCACCTTAGCCAACTGCTCATCTTCCTTAGAAAACTGTATCTAGTCTGCCTCCAAAATCCTGCCACTACATCTGTGCAATACATCCACCACAGCAACAACACTCTCTTGCTGATCAATAACAGTTTCTTCTTTCTCATCTTTAAATGGCAACCTTAACAAACATTCGGCTGGTACATTTCCCGACCACCAATATGCTGTATCTCAAAATTAAATTCCAGTAACCTAGCAATGAGTCTTATAAACCTAGAAGAAGCCTTACCTGACCTCACTCCACCCTTCATGTAAACTAACGGTTTATAATCTGTGACCAATAGAAAAGGTTTGCCTCACAAAAAGCTATTAAAATTTCTCCACTGCCCAAACACAAGCCAATGCTTACATCTCAATAGTGCTGTAATGCTGTTCCTCTCCTCTTAATCCTCTGGATATAAAACAGATCACTCTTTTTCTACCATTCACAAACTGACTAAATACTACCCCCAGACAAATCGAACTAACATCAACATCAGAAATGTCTTACCATTAAGAACAAACGTTTTGAGGTTAGGGGCTTGCGCAAAAAGTATTTTAACCTTTCTAAAAGCCTTGTCATGTTCATTCGTCCAATTAAAGGGTACTCCCTTCCTCAGAAGTTGTCCCAAAGGTTCCATAACAATAGCATAGCCCTGGACAAATCTTGCATAATATTCTCTAAGTCCTAAAAAAGACCTAAAAACATTTTTGTCATTAGGTTTGAGTACATTGTTCAACGCACTGACTAAGTCTGCCTTTGGGGAAATGCAATCACTTGAAATTGTATGTCCTAAATAGTTAATTTATTTAACAACACATTTGCACTTTCCCTACTAACAGTCAATTCTCTGGTTTCCCTAGAACAGAATCTAATAATTTGTCCTGTTCCTCAAAGGACTTGGCAAAGATGAGAATGTCATCCTGAAATGCTTGCAACCCCGTTAAGTCTTGAAATAACACACTGTGAGAAGACTACACCAACCCAGCACGCCATAGGACCCAATACAATGGATTTGTCTAGCCTATGAGCGATGTTTTCAGGGAACATGTGTATTAGCTTGAGTGTAAAGGCCTGCTGATTTTAATGTGATGCTAATGTCACACTTCCTTTACCCAGTCCCTCACAAACCCGATCACATCCCCTCCCTTCTGCACTGAGAGCACCATCACTGTGATGTTTGTTTGAAAACTATGCATTTATACTTTGAAGATAACAAAGTTCCTTCTGCGATGTAGCAATTAGTAATCTATACGATTGTAAGAATAAATACAATTATACTCTGAGGAATACAAGCTTTATTGTTCATTTGATTAAATAATGTATAATGATATTTTCAGGTGGTGAACTTTTTGAATGCAGTGTAACAGAATATCTATAAATGATTGTGATAACTCGGACCATCTTCCCTGTACTGTACTTAGCAACCCAGGTCCACGAGTTTTTAGGGTACACCCCGTTTTAAACTCAACACTCCAATTCTGGGGACACCTTGTATCAGTCCAAACAATCCCTTATAGTGGTGGTTGTAAGTCAACATTGAAGACAAGCTATCCTAATGGTAGCATGGACTAAGCAGCCTTTAGGCTAAAGTCAAGAGGGCATGTGAAGCCAGCTGTTTTACCATATGCAGTCCTGTAATGTCAAATGAAAGGACACCACACAAGTTATATATTATTAAAAATATATGTATTTATTACTAGAATAATCCCCTGTACTCTTTATGAGTATAGAAGCACAAGCGTTTAAACAAAAGCACAGTTTAACATATGAAAGTTGCACAATTATGGATGAGGCCGGTGGCCACTCAAACCATATATCAAAAAAGTGGTATAAGTATCACTTTACGAACAGTGGTAAGGCCTAGGGCCTTGGGAATCCCCGGGACTACTCGGGACTAGCAGTGATGAAGTCGGGAGAGGCCCGCGGGGCTCGGGTGCAGCGCTAAAAGCACACGCATGCACCAATGCAAAGTCAATGGTGCGTAAAAGTTACAAAGTTACTGTTTTGGAAGTCTTCCGACTGGAATAGAATTACCACACTTTAAACTATAACACTAGAGGTGTAAACCACTACAGGAGCACCGGTGTTAGATCGTTACCTCACCCATAGGAAGCGGGTCCATAGGTGCCAAAGTGTGTCGGGTTTCGTCGTGTAGATCTATGGAGCCTGGAGATGAAAATGCTGCAGGCGGCCAGGAGAGAAGAGTCCGGTTGGATCCAAGGGTGGATTGAAGATGTAGAGTACCTGAAAGCAGAGGGGACAGAGTCTGGGTCACTAGCCAGTGACCAGGATGGAACCAGGAAGGAACCAGGCGATGTTGGGCGCAATCAGGTGGTTGTCGAGAAGCTTGTCTCCGCTGCCACGTGGACTCTGGGGCATCGAGGATGACCTGGAGTGAATAACGAGCTGTCCCACGAAGGCTCTCACTGTCGGACCAGGAAGGTCAGATAGATTGCTCCTTTTTAGGGGAGTGAGGGCCAGTCTGGAGCAACCAGACCAGCAGTGTAAATTCAAGGTTTCGTCGGTATTGGGGCCACTAGCCAACGGGCAAGTGACCGGACCAACGTGTCAAGCAGGAAAATGCAAAAGGGCCCCATGCAGCACTCTGTGAGTGTGGAGGGGAGATCTTCGGTGCAAAAGCTGCTCGGGGCTGGGACTTCTCAAACCCCAATGCACAGCTTCGAGGGAGCCTCGGGAGCTGCACGGTCAGCACTTCGTAGTTTTTCCAAGATGGCCGGCTCCATGCTTCACGTCGCCTCCACGGGTCTCAAATTCGCTGGGACTGTGGATCGGGCTGTTAGAAGTCTAGGGAAGCTGGTCTTGTCGATCTCTGTCGCTCGAGTTCCGGCGGGAACTGCAACAAAGCAAACCGATGGGCGCTGGATGGTGCCTGTTTGCACAGGGTGGTCACTCCTTGACCACAAGGGAGATTCTTCAGTCTTCCACGTCGAGTGGGATGTCGAAGGGTCCAGAGTTCTGTATCAAAGTTTCAGTCAGGATAAATCTACTGCTCATGAGCACAGCTCCTACCTTTATTCCAAATCAAGGGGCTGGATTACCTGCTAGGTCCCTCCTAGGGGTGGGACCCAGGAAGGGGGTGGTTACACCCCTTACCCTTTGTCCAGTTTCGCACCAGAGCTGGGGCTGGAGTGCCCCAGAACCGGTTTGACTGGATTTTGCATGGGACACCTTGTGTGCCCCAGGCAGTGTCTAGTTTCTTTCAACCCTCCCTGCTCCAATCCACGATCTCCTGTCTGGGGTGGTGTAACACCTCCCTGTGACAGGAAACTCTTTGTCCAAGCCTCCCCTGCCAGGTTTCGGTCAGCAGCAGGAGGCCAGACTTGTGTCGGGGCAGCAGCATCCATTTTGTGATGCTGAGGCTCTGGTTAGATTTAACCGCGTTTAAGTAAAGTAACATGTCTTCTCCCTCTAGAAGGGTGGGATGCTACCCCGTCGCCAGGACTGGCGAGGGGATAGTATTCCAAAGTGTATGACACCTTACACGACATGTTTTGATAAAGCCAAACCAAAGTTAGCAATAACCGCGAGGATTATAATGCACTTAAGAGTATATGGTATGGCAATATCCTGGAACAGCAGTAAGGAAATGGCTCCGAACGCTGCAGACAGGCTCAGCTCATGCCAGAGCACCATCTCACATAAAACCAAGCACTCTGCCTCCAGGATTGTTAAGGCCTGCCATAGGAGTGACTTATAGGTATATATGTGTCCAGATATAGGTTTAGATATAGGTATACTATATCTAAGCAAGGGGTGATTACACGACCTTGCCCCAGCTGAGTGATCAGCCAGTTGTGTCGATTTAAATGGCCAGCCAGGGGTGGCAAAAGTTATGCTGCAGCCCCTGGTAGGCCTTGGATGCACCTATGCCCTGGGCACCTATAGTGCACTGTACAGGGGCTGATAAGGTGTCCAGTACCAAATTGGTGATGTACCTATAGTACATGGTTATGAATTTAGAGAAAGAACTGTTGTGAATCTATCTAGGACCCTAATTAGATATCCCCGATTCATGCCCTTATGTGGTTATAACAAAACATATCCTTATAAAGGCATAAGAATCATGTCCATATTTAGGCATAGCCAATGCGGTCCAAATACGGCAAGGCTACTCCCATAGACTCCTAGAAAGCACAACGTGTTCTTTAAACAAACCAAGCCTCCAGCAGCCCGGGAATTCCCTCTGCTTTTGTTTTGATTTGCACAAGAACTCCTGGAGTCCAGAAAGAACTGTTAGTTCTTTGTGACGTCTTATGTCCAACCTTACGTCAAACACAGCACCTTTCAGGTATAAATATACCAACGTTGCCTTAAGCAAACACACGGTGGTTTGGAGCAGAGCGGCTATCTACTTGCCCGAAGCCCAGCTGATGCGAGAGCCGAAGGAAGCCGACCCTCCCATTTGACGCACTGAGAGAGACACTGTCTTTTCTCCTGCCGAGAAATCCAGCTCCGGTGTTTCCAGTCACCCTTGCGGGTTGCTGGGAGATCGAGTCGTGAGACACGAGATACAAGACCTCCGTCATTCTAAAACTAAGGTACGGATCTGACTAAAACCTTAAGAGAATTCTAGATTCAGATTCTTGGCAAAAAACCAACTTAACTTAAACTGCAACTTACTTACTCCTTCCCACGTATTAGGCTTAGGTCAGGTACACCGGGGTAGGTGTATATTAGAAGCACCAGTTGAGTACGTTAATCAATGTTTTTATGTATGTATATATTTTATCCATTTTTAAGTATCATATGGCTAAGAAACCATATCAATGCTTTTACAGTATTATTTCATAACACTCCTTTTACTGTACGCACTTTACTTCATGATAAGTATTGCAACTGTGGCAATTCATTTCTCTTGCATGAGAAAGAAGACTGCTCAATAAATAACAACTTTTATTGAAAATGCCCGTCTCTCTATTTCTCTGTACTCTGGTGAGACTAAGCATGCACGATTGAGTGAGTGAAATAGTTGTCTATTGTTTGACACGACTCTAGAGATACACTCTTTATTCTGAGGGAGCAAAGTTGTCATGTTTATGCGGTTGTCTGAAGCTAATCCCTTCTTGTCTATTCAGGGAAGTTAACACCTCCTTGTTTACTCGAGAAAGTTTCTAGTGACCTCTGAGCTAGCTGGCGAACCTAATTAAGTCTAACATAGTCAGTAGAGACCTAGATGACCTCAGTCCTACGTCTAAACTGCTGTTTATGTTATTCCAATGCACAGAGCCTATAGGGAAAATAGGAACTACACTACATGGTGCCCAACGTTTGGTAAGGCGATAATCTAACGCAAGACGCACGGGTAACTCAGTTGTGCTTTTCACTCAGACCCCTTTTTCCCGTAAATACTCCAAAAGACGTCTGGAGTGGGTAAAAGATTAATATCCGCCGGAACTTAGTAGGAAGAGATTCCTATGTATTAGTTTTTAGGTCTCGTCCTTTACCATTCCGAAGGAATGGGAAATGGCGAGAATTCAAGTGCTCGAACTGATTGTCAAACCACCGCATTTTTTCGTGGCGTTTTCTTCGAGTGCACGTGGCCACAGGCACGCGCTTTTGGCCCATACACTTTCATGGCCATCTGTTCCTCAATGTCCCTCCCACCCTTCGTTTGATCTTGCCGCGAGTTCAGGCTAATGGCCCTCCCCCAGCACAGAGCGCGCATCGCGGCCGCACAGCACATCAAAGGGCTTCTCCCAGCGTGTGCTGTGCGGCTTCTCCTCCCCTAATTATGTGGCCGGCCGTACTTGTGTTTCCCGGCCGCTTCCCGGCCACTCTTGTATTTAATTAGCAGCAGCAGCATTTCTCCTGCGCCAGGCCACATCAAAGGCTCTGTGCCACTTTCAACCACACAGCAACACTTACAGACACGCAACGCCACTCACACCCACGCAAGCCCACTATCATCCACGCAACACTACACTCACCCATGCAACGCCACTCACCCAAGCAACACCACTCACACACGCAACGCAACTCATCCACGCAACCCCACTCATCCACGCAACCCCACTCATCCACGCAACGCCACTCATCCACGCAACGCCACTCATCCACGCAACGCCACTCACCCAAGCAACGCCACTCACACACGCAACGCCACTCACACACGCAACGCCACTCACACACGCAACGCCACTCACACACGCAACGCCACTCACACACGCAACGCCACTCACACACGCAACGCCACTCACACACGCAACGCCACTCACACATGCAACGCCACTCACCCACGCAACCCCACTCACCCACGCAACGCCACTCACCCACGCAACGCCACTCACCCAAGCAACGCCACTCACACACGCAACGCCACTCACACACGCAACGCCACTCACACATGCAACGCCACTCACACATGCAACACAACTCACACACGCAACGCCACTCACACACGCAACGCCACTCACACACGCAACGCCACTCACACACGCAATGCCACTCACACACGCAACGCCACTCACACACGCAACGCCACTCACACACGCAACGCCACTCACACACGCAACGCCACTCACACATTGTGGGTGCAGATTGTGGGTGCAGATTGTGGGTGCAGATTGTGGGTGCAGATTGTGGGTGCAGATTGTGGGTGCAGATTCAGGGTGCAGATTCAGGGTGCAGATTCAGGGTGCAGATTCAGGGTGCAGATTGTGGGTGCAGATTGTGGGTGCAGATTCAGGGTGCAGATTGTGGGTGCAGATTGTGGGTGCAGATTCAGAGTGCAGATTCAGAGTGCAGATTCAGAGTGCAGATTCAGAGTGCAGATTGTGGGTGCAGATTCAGAGTGCAGATTCAGAGTGCAGATTCAGAGTGCAGATTCAGAGTGCAGATTCAGAGTGCAGATTGTGGGTGCAGATTCAGAGAAAACTCAGCAGCACCACCACCATTGCAATGCAATAGATCTTGTTTTAACGCAAATTTAAGCTATAGGCCTTGTAAATGACAAAGCCTTTTATTTATGTTCCAAAAACCAGAACGCAAAAATAAAGGGCATTATCATTTACAATGCTAATAGTTCAGACTCGCGTTATTGCGAGACCTATTGCATTTCCAATGCTTGTTGGTTTAGTCAACGTTGAAGGATACAGTGTTCCAAAATATTGTGCACCTAATCTTTGTTTCCCTTGAAACTTGATCTGCAACAAAACTTTCTGTCAGTAAAATGGGGGAAAGTGAAGACGAAAGAGAGAGAGCTAGAATAGCAGCTCAGCTCCTAGCAGATGACACAAGTCTCTGAGATGAAGACCCGAATGCTATAATCATTCCAGTAAATGTAAGAAGAACTATAACTCTTAAACTTATAGAAAATGGACTATCACCAAGAGGTGGTACAGTCATATTTGTGGTAGAGGCACATGAATATCGGCAGACAGAGGTATTCTACTCATGGATACATTTTCCAGCAGCACACGCTGTGACACAAGATTTCCACTATTACAAAATAGAGGAACCTCCGGATGAATACGCTCCTTTCGAGGACGTTGAAATCCCACTAACATACCAAGAGCACCTGCTCTGGTTTAATGGCGCCCTAAAACATCAAAATCACATCACTAGGTTCGGTCCACTAGGTAGACCAGGAGCCACGTGGCCGGTTCTAGCCAGCTACACACCACATCCCGACATTAAAAAGATATCAAGTGAAGAACTTTTAGTTAAACTAAAAGAATTAACAAAGGCATACAGAGAATTAGTTCAATTGGCAATGGACGATATAACATACCTCCAAAAATTGAAAGAAACAGATATAGCAGAACAACCTTTTGAACTTGCCAGAATCGTAGAAAAATCCTATGAAGAACTAGGTAGAGATAGTTTGGGTGGGAAACCAGTAAAACCCCCAACTAACTGAAAATCCTGAAAAAACATTTATTAAAAATAATCTCAATGCTCCAAAAAAGAGTTGGGAGGGTAATAAACAATCCACTCCCAGAGAAAAACGGTTTCAGTCCAGAGGAAGATCTCAACGAAGAGATAGATCTCCAGAACGAGGAGGCAAGTCTCCCCAGAGGGAGCCCTCTGAGAAAAGATACAACCTTAGAGATAGGGATAAATTGAGGAAACCTGACAGATATCAAGATATTGATACACGTCCCTCTCGATCTTTTCAGACTTCCCCACAGAAATCGGAAAGAAGAGGACGGTCAGAACACAAAGAAGAGCACGTCAAGTCCAAAGACAAGGAACCTGCTCATCAAAGTAAAAAATTACAATTTCCAAAGAAGAAGGTAGCTAGTATTAAAATAAAACATGCCGAGGATTCTGAGGACACAACTGAAAAACGGAGAGTGGGCCCAGACGATGCTAGACAGCGCAGCAGAAGTAACCATAGCTCGCAAGATCCTGATGAATCTTCTGGAGACAGTGGACACAAATGAATACATTCAAGTGGAAACTGCAGACACCAGGGTTAGCAAGCCCATTAATTATATAAAATAACATTACCTATAGAGGGGGACAAGACTAGGAAAGTAAGGGGTCTCTTTTGGGATAACCTTTCGAAAGGCTATGACATCCTGTTAGCTGAGAAAGACTGGCCACCAGAGTTTGTAAGGGAGTGCCCTCATGGCGAAGAAATGATTATGCCTGCCTTCTCAAATCAAATTCCAATTCATAAAAAATGCACATTTGCTAGAAAATGGGCAGTGGCCCAAGCTCCTGCATTATATAAAAATCATGTAGGATGGGATGAGGATTCTCCTCACCATAAAATCCAGTTAAAGAATCAACAAACTGCACAAAGGCAGTATCCTGTTAAGCAAGAAGCTAAAAAACAAGTCAGGGAGATCTTAGATCAACTTGAATATCAGGGGGTGATTTAAACATGCACCTCACAAATGAACAATCCTTTGTTTCCTGTCTCCAAGCCAGACAATTCATATCGTCTAGTTTTGGACTACAGACACCTAAACTCTTGCTGCAAAACATTTGCAGTACAAAACTCACACAGTGCAGCACTAATGAATAACATCGTGCGCAAATAATATAATACGACATTAGATATCTCAAATGGCTTCTTTTGTCAAAACATTGCACCTGAAAGCAGGTATTTGACCGCTTTCTCCTGCATGGGGTCGCAAAAACAATTCTGTCGACTCCCACAGGGATTCAAGAATAGCCCGGGATTATTCTCAGCAAGGGTAACAGAGTTACTACAAATGTATGACGATGAGGCATTATCTTATGTCGATGACATCTATCTCACAGATGACGACCTGGAGACACACTTGAAAAGAGTGAACACCATAATACTTGGGTTCGCAGCTGAAGGGTACACATTCAACTCTAAGAAGTCACAAATTGCCCATCTACCTGTCCTGTTTTTAGGATATGAATTATCAAGTGAAGGCAAAAGCCTAGCAGACAATTTCTTAGAGAAATGTGCAGTACTCCAAACTCCAAAAACGCTGAAGAACTTACAATCAATACTAGGTTTTCTGAATTTCGGAAGAACATACATTCTAAATTATGCAGAGAGGGTTAAACCTCTCTATGAATTAATAAAACCTGATTTCATACCAATTAATTGGACTCCGAAACACACAGAAATTTTAAGATCATTACAAACAGACATGTTAGCTAAAACAAAATTGCAAACACGCGAAAATATACGCAACCTTGTAATCCGAGTCATCCCAGGAAGATGTGGATTCACATACCTGACCTCTAATGAGGGAGAAACGGTACCAATAGCTTACAAATCACACTTGTACACACAAGCTGAAATGAAATTCAGTTCTACCGAAAAAATTCTAACTGCGGTTCAAACTGCTGTAGCAAAAGAAAGAGCCCTCGCACAAGGTAAACGTATAATAATCGTTACACCGGTACCTGCCCTAGAAGCGGTAACAAGAGCAAGCATTCTGAATGCTAAAGCTTTACATCCGAGATTGATACAATGGGTTAATTCTCTTGCTGCATCAGACGTAGTATACGAATTCGATCCTAACTTAAAAACACAGGAATTTCTCCAATATGAATATGAATGTCCTCTGCCGATCGAAATCCTGCCTCTCGAACATTACGGCTGTATAATATATACAGACGGTTCAGCACAACCTGCAGTTGGGGGTAAACAAGCATACAGTGCTGCGTGCGCGATTGTTAAAGGTTGCTGGAACGAAGGAAAATTTCGACCACTGGTCACTAAAACTCAATCTCTAGGAGATTGCACAGCTCAGCGAGCTGAACTACTGGCATTTAAGATGGCGCTTGAAAATACCGATCGCGAATTCCCCACACTCATAGTGTGCGATTCATATTACTGCGTTCAGTCTTACAATGAATACTTGCAGAACTGGGTTCAGAACGGCTTCAAAGATGCAAAAGGTGGAACAATCAAGCATAAAACGCTTTGGGAACAAGTAGTTCTTTTACAGAAAGAACTACAAAAGACTCACGTGATACATACACTGAGTCATCAACGTGATGGCGTTCACGTTGCAGGGAATTCATTGGCTAATGAGGCCGCGAAGGCAGCTGTGCAAAAGGCTTCCGTAGCTGCTATCACCCGGTCAAAAACAAAAATAGACAGCGATAAAATGCAAGCTGTCAGTGCTTCAGTAAAAGATGATAGAAAAACACTCCCGAAAGGCTTTCCAGTAAAGTACTCATACATAACTGATGCGAATAATGTTCCTTTTGCTCGAATCCCTGGAGTGGGGGATAGAGTAATTCCAAACATGGAACACAGGTTAGGACTAATTTTAGCGGCACACGAAGGGCTCGCTTCTGCACATGCTGGTGTTTCCGCCACAGTATCATTATTATAAACAGAGATATTGGTGGCCAGGCATGAGGAAACCGACTAGAAACTATGTTCTAGAATGTGAGATATGCCAAAGAATAAAAGTATCAACAGTGAAACGACCAGCACAGACGCCCCTTCTAATCTCAGATAAACCATTAGCATGTGTTTACCTGGACCACTGTGGTCCCTTACAAAGGGATGGCAACTATAAATATTTCATGGTCGCAGTGGATTCCTGCACGAGATTCATTTGGATGTGGCCCCAGCGCTCGGCTGAAGCCAGAACTGTTATAAAAGATTTGCGAGTCTTTATCGGCACATACGCAATTGGCATGCTACATTCTGACCAGGGTCCTGCGTTTAGCTCTCGAGCTTACAAAGAGGCCATGACCAGCATGGGCATTGCATTGCGGTACTCTTCTCCCTTCCATCCTGAGGGAAATGTGGTAGTGTAAAGAAAAAAACGTGACATAAAGCAATCTATAACGGCTAGGGTATTAGGTTCGGGTGATGGGTGGGTCAAACATTTAACAAGTGTCCAACGTAGTATTAACAATCTGCCAAGAAATTCTCTAAAAGGTATCACTCCATACGAACTATTGTTCGGTACTAGAATGCACATCCAGGACTTAGATTGTCAGACTTCAGTGGTAAAAGAAAAAACCTTTGATATCAAAGATCGTTTGGCTGTCTTACAGGACTTAAATGAAACAAGAAGAAGTCTTAGTAACACAAAGTTAAAGCCAACAGCCACTGAAGAGAAACCACCTGTCCCAGCAAGACCTGTCTAAATTCCAAAGATTGGGGATCTAGTCAGAGAAAAGACCGCGGTGAAGAAGGAATTGGGGCCTTCTTACAGAAAAGCAGTACCTGTCTTAGCTGTCAGCGGAACAAGATCAGTAGTACTACCGCCACTTGCTGGTAAAAAGGAGAACAGAGTTGTATCCATCGACCTGGTAAAACCACAATCATGTGGCCAATAATAAGTAGTAGGCCCAGTGGACTCCCAAGAAATAGCAGAAGACCAAATCTTGCTACAATCCAAGAGATTCAAACTGAGAGACTAATCACATTTGATAAACCTGCAGTGAATAAAAAGGACTATGCAACAAAGCCATGGAACTTGTGCCTCTTGAAACCCAAATTGCAACAGTTCGTCAAGAAATGCCTGTCTACAACGATGTAGCCTCAGACTATGCTAATGAAACAAAGAAAAATGCAAAGACTAATGAGAATCTGGAAGCAATTCCAACAATTGACAGAACTGCATCTGGCTACTTCATCAATTTCGATGACTTTTCTGATGATCCAAGCGAGCATGAAGAAACGCCAACAACAAAAACTTTCAAAGAAAAAATGTCTGAACTTTTTCATCAACTAGAAGAAACATATCTGATTTCACCATGGATTGAATTTTGGATTGTGTTGGGTGTACTTTTCCTCCTACTTTGGCTCATCATGGTTCTATGTTTGGGAAAATTCATTGAAGGAAAATATAGTACAATGGACACAGCAAGTCAGAACATCAACTTGGTCCTAAAGCCTCACACATCCTCTCACATCGAAAAAAGAGAACTGTCACCAGTGAACATCACAGCCAATCCTATAACCGGTGGGGTAGCATGGGACAAAACGGATTATGAAATCTATGGCCCGATTGAGCTCTGGAAGTATCAACATCAATTTAAGGTTTCTGTAGATGACTTTGTGACACCAAGTACTTTCTCTGATGATTAGGACTTTGAAAATATTAATAATATGATGTCAGATTTAGTTATGTCAGCAAAATTTACAGAACATGATTATTTACAGGGTTCATCGAACTATGAAGAAATGTACTGTTTTATCATCATTATTTGCATAAATCTGCTCAACCTAGAAATGTTTTAAATTATAATCAATGGGAACATTGTCCAACACCGCCAAAAGGCAGTTAGAAAACATTTTATGAGAAATTTACATACTTCTCAGGGTTTAACTACAGTGATCCAGAAACGTTTTATTTTAAAATGTTAAATAAGACAGGAATGAAAACAATGTTGACAAATACTAAATTGATTTATTCTGAAAACGTTTATGATAAAATGTCTACATTTGGTTTTGAATTTTGGAAAAACAATATTGAAACAAAAACCATCTGGGGTTCAAAAGACTGGCAGGTACAAGGTCTAGAAGCATTATTTAGAGCCTGCATGATCCCAGAACAGATAATATTCCTGAATGACACCATTCAACAGACAACCTGTCTTGGTTTAGCCAAGATAAAAGACTTAAACAAACCGTCTATTCCATAGCCCATACCTGATAGTAATAGCACTACAGATGTGGAGATAGACGTATCCCATATTTTACACCAAAACAGAACAAATCCTGATTGGAGAAAATGGTTCATCTGGCCCACAGACACTAATAACTGTCAAGATAGATTCCTGAATAAAACACAGGGGTTCAAACAGAACAGGCCAGACACAAGATATTCCCAGAGACAACATCCAGGGATAGTTACAACATATAGTGTAGGAAAACTATGCCTTGAATGGCTACAGAAATCCACACTGCCAGAAATTAAGCAACACTTAACTTTACTTAAAGAAGGTGCTGACTTGCGAGATTTCATATTGGGACCTCGCAAACAGTGTCAAAAACGTTTCATATACGCAGGTATTTACGCTGCTTACAACGAAGCTTGGAAAGTAACGCAAATTGAAACAGCAGAAAAAATACGAGAAATTGATCGTATAAATCTGGAAAAATCCCTTTCTGTAGTGGACAATGGGTTAACGACTCTGTCCTCCAGAATGTATTCACTGGACAGCATTATATCATCTGCTATTGATATAATAGAGCAGGACTTGCTTATGTTACAACATGGTCAGTCCCAATTACGTTCTATTGTACAGCTAGGCTGTACGTTGCAAAATCTGCGTTCAGCCTACGTGCCATGGCGTGTAATCAACACGTCATTATTTTCTATCTTTAACCTTACTGATAAACAAATCAGTTTGGCACAAAAAGGAGCAGACTATACGATTCTGAGCATTGAAAAAGAGTTTAAGTATTGTCAAAAATATATACCAGCAGGCCTGTATGAAAGGTTGGGTAAAGGATACATCAAATCAACCTGGAAATTACCTTATACACATAAATGTTATAGTGAAGGGAAGAAAGAGGTATTCCTTAGTGGTAAAAATTGTAAAAAATCACTAAGCGGTACACTTCTGTGTCAAGGTATTAACTTGCATGGAGCCTGTGAAGGTTCATCAAACAACCTTTCATGTCACCTGCATGGCACTCCTGCAACACAGATAGAGCCTTTTTTCAGACAGCTTTCCAACGGCAGCTATGTTCTAATAAGAGACCACAGCTGTTGTGGCATGGTGCCAGGAAAAGCCTATCTCGTGAGCGTTACTTCTAGGGTCATTTGCTGTATGAAAGTATTGTATCCAAACGGCAATCCAGACATGGAGGCTGCAATATGGCCTTCTTTGAATATCTCTTCTATTCGAATTGATACTTTAAGCAGAATGAAGTCTATTCTTTTACAGACAACTGTGCATTTAACCTCGTCCAAAGAGACGTATGATCTGCAAGTTGCAAGGACAGCTGCAGAGATACATTCCCTATTATCAACAAAATTGCCCCGTACATTTCGTAGAAATGTTAGGTCAAATTTTAAACATGTCTGATACCAGTGGCATCGCACATGTATTTAAGACAATTTTTTCGGGACTGTTAGTACCCTTTGAAACAGTTCTGAGCATTTTCCCGAATTTTGTGCATTCGTTATTCGGCGGCCTGCCTCTTCTTTTGGGACTCGTAGCAGGAATTTTATTTTTGATCCTTCTGCTCTGATATGGCAAGCCAAGCCACAGACAAAACTCCAGCTACAGTGGAAGAAACGATCCTAGCAATACGCTACCGAGACCGAATCACTAGAGTCCTCGCCTTTGCCCGGCTAAGAGATCTAAGTGCAACCTGGTTTCTTTCATTCAGACCAATCTGGCAAGATTGCATCTTACCTGTGCTTCGATGTCTGCTATGCGGAGAAGAATGCGTGTTGGACGTCTTACACTACCATCAGCAGTACCAATGGATATCGATACTTTGCTCGGTCCGGTACACGACTCATGCAACGTGTTGTCCCCAGCGGCTACCTATTGTGATGACGGCATTCGTTGAGACTTCACCATTACGATTGGGTGGCGGTGAAGTACGAGAAGAAAGCAGTACTACACAGGTACAACCGATGATAGCAATGATTCTCACATTTGCACAATTTCAGCTTTTTCGAACTTGGTCGAACTGTCACCTACTGTTGTAGACCAATTTTTCGCAAGCCTGTCTGATATGATGTTCTCTCCTAACAACGAGAATAACTTTTAAAACAACGAGCACACAGCGTTCCCTAAACTCTGAATTCGGCCTTCAGTTTTTGATAAACAAGACTACTGAAAACAATTGGAACTATTTTTCCCCATAAAACGAAATTATTTTTTCCATTTCCAAAATATTTACCTTTTTTTGGCTCATGGTACTCTGCTTAAAGTAGAACTATTCTTAGAGAACAGAACTTCTATTTTTAGAGACTCTAGAGACAATATTTTACCTCAGCCTCTAGCACATGTACAGTATTTTATAAATATGTGATGAAATGGTCTCGACCTTCTTTTCTGTACTAAGAGCCATTTCATAAATGTAATTTTCGCAATTCATTCAGCCGATATTTATATATGCATTATCTGAATGATACAACTGCTTGAAAGACGTACAGTATAATACTCATTTTTGTGTGTATACCATACACCATTTCAAATGAAATCTATGTATTTTGGGGTGGGTTGGAAAACACATGCATCATTATATGTTTAGTATTGTAGGTATTTAGTAATGATTGACATAATACGTGGAGTGGGTGTTGTGAATCCATCTAGGACCCTAATAGATATCCCCGATTTATGCCCTTATGTGGTTATAACAAAACATATCCTTATAAAGGCATAAGAATCATGTCCATATTTAGGCATAGCCATTTTACAGTCCAAATACTGCAAGGCTTCTCCCATAGACTCCTAGAAAGCACAACCTGTTCTTTAAACAAACCAAGCCTCCAGCAGCCCGGGAATTCCCCCTGCTTTTGTTTTGATTTTCACAAGAACTCCTGGAGTCCAGAAAGAACTGTTAGTTCTTAGTGACGTCTTATGTCCAACTTTACGTCAAACACGGCACCTTTCAGGTATAAATATACCAACGTTGCCTTAAGCAAACACACGGTGGTTTGGAGCAGAGCGGCTATCTACTTGCCCGAAGCCCAGCTGATGCGAGAGCCGAAGGAAGCCGACCCTCCCATTTGACGCACTGAGAGAGATGCTGTCTTTTCTCCTGCCGAGAAATCCAGCTCCAGTGTTTCCAGTCACCCTTGCGGGATGCTGGGAGATCGAGTCCTGAGACACGAGATACAAGACCTCCGTCATTCTAAAACCAAGGTACGGAGCTGACTAAAACCTTAAGAGAATTCTTGATTCAGATTCTTGGCAAAAAAACAACTTAACTTAAACTGCAACTTACTTACTCCTTCCCACGTATTAGGCTTAGGTCAGGTACACCGGGATAGGCATATATTAGAAGCACCAGTTGAGTACGTTAGTCAATGTTTTTATGTATGTATATATTTTATCCATTTTAAAGTATTATATGGCTAAGAACCCATATCAATGCTTTTACAGTATTATTTCATAATACTCCTTTTACTGTACGCACTTTACTTCATGATAAGTATTGCAACTGTGGCAATTCATTTCTCTTGCATGAGAAAGAAGACTGCTCAATAAATAACAACTTTTATTGAAAACGCCAATCTCTCTATTTCTCTGCACTCTGGTGAGACTAAGCATGCACGATTGACTGAGTGAAATAGTTGTCTATTGTGTTCACACGACTCTAGAGATACACTCTTTATTTTGAGGGAGCAAAGTTGTCATGTTTATGCGGTTGTCAGAAGCTAATCCCTTCTTGTCTATTCAGGGAAGTTAACACCTCCTTGTTTACTCGAGAAAGTTTCTAGTGACCTCTGAGCTAGCTGGCAAACCTAATTAAGTCTAACATAGTCAGTAGAGACCTAGATGACCTCAGTCCTACGTCTAAACTGCTGTGTATGTTATTCCAATGCGCAGAGCCTATAGGGAAAATAGGAACTACACTACAGAACAGCAGGCTGTGGGTCTGATTAGCAGGCCCACAGCCACATTAAGTCGAAAACCAGTGAAGCAAAAAGCAAAAATTGGAGTGACCATAGGAAAGCAGACCCTACTCTCCTACATAACCCTCCCTCCCAAACACAAGGACATTAAACTTAACTTTGACCAGTTAAGTCTTCATGTTCTAAGTGGAAGTACCTGGAGAGACCATCTGCATTGCCATGGTCAGTCCCTGGTCTGTGCTCCACTGTAAAGTCCATCCCCTGTAGGGAAATGGACCACCTGAGCAGTTTGGGATTCTCACCCTTCATCTGATTAAGCCACAAGAAGGGCTTATGGTCTGTCTGAATTAGGAAGTGAGTGCCAAACAAGTATGGTCTCAACTTCTTCCGGGACCAAACCACAGCAAAGGCCTCCCTCTCAATGGCTGACCAACGTTTCTCTCTAGGGGTCAGCCTTCTGCTAATGAAAGCAACGGGCTGGTCTTGACCATCTACATTAAGTTGTGAAAGCACAGCTCCCACCCCAACTCAGAAGCATCTGTTTGGAATATGAACTCTTTGGAGTAGTCAGGACTCTTTAGGATTGGTGCAGAGCACATGGCCTTCTTCAGGTCATCAAATGCCCTTTGACAGCTAACTGTCCACTGAACCTTTTTGGGCATCTTTTTGGATGTCAGATCATTCAATGGTGTCACAATGGACCCATAGTTCTTTACAAATTTCCTGTAATACCCAGTCAAGCCCAAGAAGGCTCTGACTTGTGTCTGGGTAGTTGGAGGAGCCCAGTCCTGTATGGCCTGTATCTTGCTCTCCAATGGTTGAACCTGACCCCCACCTACTAGGTGGCCCAGGTACACAACCTTGCTCTGCCCTATCTGGCACTTGGTAGCCTTGATAGTCAGGCCTGCCTTTTGCAGGGCCTCCAGAACCTTCTTCAGGTGGATCAGGTGATCCTCCCAGGTGGAGCTAAAGACAGCAATATCATCTAGATATGCTGCACAAAAGTCATCCAACCCAGCAAGGACTTGATTCATCAACCTTTGGAAGTTGGCAGGTGCATTCTTCAAACCAAAGGCATCACCACAAACTGATAATGTCCACTGGGGGTAGAGAATGCTGTTTTGGCTTTAGACTCCTCAGCTAACCTGATTTGCCAATAGCCAGCTGTCAGATCAAATGTGCTCAGATATTTTGCAGAAGCCAATTTATCTATGAGCTCATCTGCCCTTGGAATAGGATGAGCATCTGTCCTAGTGACAGCATTGAGACCTCTATAGTCCACACAAAATCTCATTTCTCTCTTTCCATCTTTGGTATGAGGTTTTGGCACAAGGACTACTGGGCTGGCCCAGGGGCTCTCTGATGGCTCAATAACTCCAAGTTCAAGCATTTTCTGCACCTCAGCCTTTATACAATCCCTGACATGGTCAGGTTGCCTGTAGATTTTATTCTTTACAGGCAGACTGTCTCCAGTGTCCACCTCATGGGTGCACCAGTTAGTTTGACTGGGTGTAAGAGAAAACATATGTCTATGAGCCTGCAACACCTGTCTGCAGTCCCATTGTTGCTGGTCAGAGAGGCTGCCTGCCAAGGCTACTCCATCCACTGAACCATCATCAGGGTTTTGGGATAACAAGTCTGGGAGAGGGTCACTCTCTTCCTCCTGTTCCCCATCTGTAGCCATGAGTAAACCCATGTCTGCCCTGTCCACAAATGGATTCACTCTGTTTACATGGAGCACCCTGTGGGGGCTCCTAGGGGTGCCAAGGTCCACCAAGTAGGTGACCTATCCCTTTTTCTCAAGTATGGTGTGGAGTCCAGACCATTTGTCTTGGAGAGCTGCTGGGGCCACTGGCTCCAACACCCACACCTTCTGCCCTGGCTGGTACTCAGTCAGAACAGCCTTTTGGTCATGCCAAGCTTTCTGTAATTCTTGGCTGGCCTCCAGGTTTTTGGTTGCTCTCTCCATGTATTCAGCCATCCTGGAGCGGAGACCAAGTACATAGTCCACAATATCAAGTTTAGGCTTTTTGAGAGGTAACTCCCATCCTTCCTTCACAAGACACAATGGACCCCTCACAGGGTGGCCAAACAAAAGTTTAAAAGGGATGTAGCCAACCCCTCCTGTGGGGCCTCTCTGTAAGCAAAGAGCAGGCAGGGTAAAAGGATGTCCCATCTTCGCCTAAGCTTTTCAGGTAACCCTTTTATCATTCCCTTTAGGATCTTGTTGAACCTTTCAACACGCCCATTGCACTGTGGATGGTAGGGTATGGTAAACGTATAGTTCACTCCAAACTCTTTCCACATTGCTTTCAAATACCCAGACATGAAGTTGGTACCTCTGTCTGAAAGGACCTCCCTTGGAAAGCCCACTCTGGAGAAAGCTCCAAGTAGGGCCCTTGCCACAACAGGAGCTGCTGTGGTCCTCAGGGGAATTGCCTCTGGGTACCTGGTGGCATGCTCCACTACCACCGGGATAAATCTGTGCCCAGATGCTGTTGGGGATCCATTGGTCCAACAATGTCTATCCCAACTCTCTCAAAGGCCACCCCACCACAGGTAGAGGTATAAGGGGGGCCTTTGTTGTGCCACCTGATTTGCCATTGGCTTGGCAGGTGTCACAGGAGCGACAAAACTCCTTGGTGTTCTCTGACATGTGAGGCCAGTGAAAGTGAGGGACAAGTCTTTCCCAAGTCTTGGTCTGGCCTAAGTGTCCTGCTAAAGGAATATCATGGGCCAAGGTGAGAAGGAAGCCCCTATATTGCAGAGGTATAACCAACCTCCTGGTAGCACCAGGCTTGGGGTCTCTAGACTCTGAATACAGGAGCCCATCATCCCAATACACTTTATGGGTACCTTGAGCATTCCCAGCAGCCTCAGCAGCAGCCTGCTGTCTGAGGGGTTCAAGAGAAGGACACATTAACTGAGCCTGCCCCAGATCTGCCCTTGAGGGTCCCCCTGTCCCCAGAAACTCAACCTGATCAGGTTCAAGTTCTTCTAGGACAGTCTCCTCTTGGATCACAAAATCATCCTCCTGTGAGGTCTGATCCTCAACCTGGGGCAAGTGGGAAGGCACTGCCTTAACCCTCTTGCTCTTTCTCTTGGATTGTGGTTGGTCTATTGTTTCAAGATCCACCACAGGTTCAGGTAGGCACTTCTTGGCCTGGGACCTGGTTACAGCAAGGACATGTGCTGAAATCCCTAGCATTTCTGCATGAGTCCTGTACTCCACTTCTGACCAGACGGAATCCTCTAGATCATTGCCCAAAAGACAGTCAACTGGGAGGTCTGCACTCACACCAACTTTCTTGAGGCCAGTTACCCCTCCCCAGGAGAATTTAACAACAGCAACACTATGTGTAGTAGTGGCATTGCTAGCATTGGTCACTAGGTAATTCTCACCTAGTACAATGTGTCCAGGGTCCACAAAGGTAGGTGTCACCAGAGTGACAGTGGCACATGTGTCCCTGTAGGCCTGAGCAGTTTCTCATTAATTAAAGGCATCTGCCTATACTTGCCAAAAGTATTGGGACTCATAGGAGTGGACACAGACATGTCCACATCATAGAGCAGAACTGCCTGAATAGGGATTCTGACTAGGCCAGACTCCATCTCAGTTCCCAGGGTTAACCCCACTAACCCCTTGGGTTGTGCACTACCACTGCTAACTGTACTAGGGGGTGCAGGTGTCTTAGGGACTGCAGTGGTAGGTACTGGATTTTTCTTAGTGCACTCACTACCCAAGTGAGAAACTGATTTACAGTTATTGCACCAAGGTTTCTTTGGGCCATCATTCTTCTTTTTCTTGTTTCCATTTTGGGAACCACCCTCCTTATTGGAATTATTTTGGTGGCCTGAAGAAGACTTCTGGTCTTTTGCTTTCTTATCTCCACCCTTGTGGTCTGCCTTCTTTTGATCACCTCCATGGTTCTGGGGTTTCTGCTTAACCCTTGTTCTGACCCACTTGTCTGCCTTCTTTCCCAATTCTTGGGGAGAGGTCAGATCTGAGTCAATAAGGTGTTGATGCAATAGCTGGTTCTGACAGTTATTAAGGATCTGTTCTCTCATTATTAGATTGTACAATCCTGTATAGTCTGAGACTTTACTTCCCAGCAACCAACCCTCCAGAGCCTTAGTGGCACAATCAACAAAGTCAGTCCAGTCCTGAGTCTGAGCTTTTTGGGTATCTCTGAACAACAACCTGTATTGCTCAGTGATTAGGCCAAACCCATCAATAAGAGCACTCTTCAGGACAGAGTAGTTTTTAGCATCCTCAGGTCTAACAGTGAGGAGCTTGTCTCTACCTTTCTCAGAAAAGGAGTACCATAAGATTGCTGCCCACTGTTCTTGAGGAACCTGCTGTACCATGCAGGCTCTCTCCAGAGCAGTCATCATATGTGGATGTCATCCCCTTCCTTGTAGGGGGGCACAATCTTTGTCAGGTTTCTATTATCATAGGACCTGTCGTTCTCTTTAGGAATAATGCTGCCACCAGTGGGTATCTAACCCACACAGTCTTTGTTCCCTTGCTAAAGCAAGTTTAGCTTGTGCCAGGGCTATCTCTTCCCTCTCTATCTGGAGTTTGACAGCTCTCATCCTGGCCTTATGCTCTTTTCTCTGGGGGGAAGTCATTCCCTTTTGAGATTCCCTTGAGGCACTAGAAAGGTGAGATTCCTTAGAAGGAGATCCCTCTCTTCTATTGCCTGGGAGTATTCTGCTATTGGGTCTGTGGAAGTGGTTCCCTTCTCCATTCCCATGTAGGACCAAGTTACCTTGGTTAAGCTCCCTACCTGGTACCTGGTTATCCCCTTGATCCTGATCTGAATCTGAATCACTGGATTCTAACTCCACATCTACCCTTGGAATGATGGGGTCAGTATCTGGGGGGTTTACCTCATCCTCTGGATTCCCTTTGGGATCTTCTGTACCCTTAACTAGATCATCTGCCTCTAGGATACCTATCAGGATTGAGATAGTGGGGTTGTGACCCCTTTTCAGCCCCCTTGAGTTGCACAAGCCACTCAAGTCTTTGACGCTGAGATTTGCATATCTGGAAGGTGCCTTGGTCAGGTCACCTCTCACAGGTAGAGAGCTGGAAGCTTCACCTGTGCCAGACATGCTTCTAGTGAGGTGTAAGTGATGCACTTACCTACACTAAGTGTTTTCCTACTGTACCTTGCTAGTGAGTTGTAGTCAGGGTGTGCTACTCCCTTTAATCTACAACTACTAAGTTCAGTAGAACTTAAGTATGTTAAGCTTTTGTTTATATGTACCTATGGTACTTAATGAGATTGCATTGGTAAAACAACAGCAAGCTCAAATCCCAACCGCTGCACACCAATGTGAGAAGTTGGCCTGATGTATGATGTCTCCAATTCTGGGGACACCTTGTATCAGTCCAAACAATCCCTTATGGTGGTGGTTGTAAGTCAACCTTGAAGACAAGCTATCCTAATGGTAGCATGGACTAAGCAGCCTTTAGGCTAAACTCAAGGGAGCATGTGAAGCCAGCTGTTTTATCATATGCAGTCCTGTAATATCAAATGAAAGGACACCACACAGTTATATATTATTAAAAATATATGTATGTATTACTAGAATAATCCCCTGTACTCTTTATGAGTATAGAAGCACAAGCGTTTAAACAAAAGCACAGTTTAACATATGAAAGTTGCACAATTATGGATGAGGCCGGTGGCCACTCAAACCATATATCAAAAAAGTGGTATAAGTATCACTTTACGAGCAGTGTTAAGGCCTAGGGCCTTGGGAATCGCCGGGACTACTCGGTACTAGCAGTGATGAAGTCAGGAGAGGCCCGCGGGGCTCGGGTGCAGCGCTAAAAGCACACGCATGCACCAATGCAAAGTCAATGGTGTGTAAAAGTTACAAAGTTACTGTTTTGGAAGTCTTCCGACTGGAATAGAATTACCACACTTTAAACTACAACACTAGAGGTGTAAACCACTACAGGAGCACCGGTGTTAGATCGTTACCTCACCCACAGGAAGCGGGTGCATAGGTGCCAAAGTGTGTCGGGTTTCGTCGTGTACATCTATGGAGCCTGGAGATGAAAATGCTGCAGGCGGCCAGGAGAGAAGAGTCCAGTTGGATCCAAGGGTGGATCGAAGATGTAGAGTACCTGAAATCAGAGGGGACAGAGTCTGGGTCACTAGCCAGTGACCAGGATGGAACCAGGAGACACCTAGCTTCAGCCAAAAAAGCATCCCGGGCACCAATCCGATCATGGGAAGCCACAGGTGTGGCGGCTGCCACGCTTGTGATCAAGTCATGACTATCCCCGTACTCCCATGGGGAAAAAGAAGATTCCAATTTAAAGAAATGACCAATTGTCGAACAAAAAATGTCATTTATCTTCCACTTTGCCCCTGCGCCAAAGGATATGTTGGCGAGACAGGTAGAGAGTTCAGAACACGTTTATCCGAACATAAATCATCCATCAGGAACTCTCGCCCAGGGACACCCCTTGTCACCCACTGGAAAGACATGAAACACTCATTGGATGACCTGAAATGGCTCATCCTGGAGCACATCAAGTGCCCCCCACACGGAAAGGCTGATGCCCTTAGAGGCAAAAGGGAAGTATTTTGGATATTTACCCTCGTTACGGCGACAACAGGTTTAAATGAAAATTTACCCTGGGAAAATGCGATCATCTAACCAGAGCAAAGATCCCCTGTAGTCTGATTTTAGAGTGTAGAGATCTTGATTTTCGTTTGTATCTTTCCGGAGTCTGTTTTCTATGTCTTTTATATCTATGTATTCAGTAACCTCAAATGAATTCCCTAGTTTGGGAGTATTATATTTGGTATTTTGTCCATTTTTCATTTTGAATTTAATTGTCATTGCGGAACATTACTGCTCTCGTTTTCCGAGTTCAATAAAAATCTGAGCGCCGCTATCTGCACGACAGGACTGCCATTTTTTCACTTCCGCGTGCTCCTGGTTAGCGCTCTAGTCTTTTGACATAACACTAACCTCAGGTGCCCCATATTAGAAAGTAACCGAACAGTATATATGGCTATCTAATCTCTCGGCACTCATAGCTATCCTGACTGTGGACGTATGCGGAGGCAGTCCGTCACCGAACCGAGGCATCTTATGCGCTTTTTTATTGACGAGGTAACTGATCTTTCTACTACTTATCTTTCGCTTTTTTTGACTATATTGACAACTGTTTGTCTTCAATTTTAGCCATCCCTTTTCCGTTTTGTCCTTTTCATTGTTTCTGTAGGATTCAGCGCCATTGGGAACAGGGATCTTCAGACCAGTTGTGCTTATTTCTTTTCAAATTCGACAACCACACGCATATCCTGATTCACTTTCAGGTACCAGAGTTATACTTCTCATGTAATATCGTTTTAAGTGTCATGGGAATGTCTTTATATCGGACGTTTAATCTTTGGAGGGGCTAATCATAAGGGGCATCAGCAGTTGGGTTATAAATAGAGTCAACAAATGCTCTTTTAACTATTTCGTTCACATGCATTATACAGCCTCGAAGAGGTCAATATATGCTGTGCATATTGCTCGACTAGTTCGGGGTTATGTGTTCTCCTCATTTGTCTTTACCAGCACCCTCTCGGGGTTATTTCATTAATGCGATGCTCCGCCTTTATATTATAGGAGCAAACTCTTTGAACTCCTCTGACCTGCTTATTTAACTTTATTCAGCACCCTTACGGGTGAATTTGTGCATTTTGCTCGACCAAGCTCGGGATTACGTGTTCTCCTTATTTGTCTTCACCAGTACCCCCACGGGCATTTTAATTAATGCAATGCTTCTCCTTTCCATGACAGGAGCAGATGTTTTGAATTCCTCTGGCCTACCATTTCAACTTTATTTAGCACCCTCACGGGTGAATTTCATTAATGTGATGCTTCCCCTTTTTCATTACAGGAGGCAATTCTTTGAACTCCCCCAATCTGCCATATCCAACTCTAGTCATGATGAACATACCGGGACTTAACCGCAGATCAAAATAGAACTCCTTGAACTCATAGCTACAATAATCACAGGTAAACAATGTGACTAGTAAAGTTATATTCACGCTGGTAACCTCAGAGTTGTGATACCCCGTAGACCTTTTCTCTAAAGTATTTTAGGCATTCTTCTTTTTTATGGCACTTTTCAAAGGGAATCGTTGTGTGTTTTCTTTTATGAATAGAAATATGCAACACAGTTGTCTGCCTGTCATCACTCCCAGGATTCCAGTATTCTATGCGATATTGTCCGGACAGATATCCTAGCTATTAAACCAAATAAGGGTCAGCGACATCATACTTAGAGGTGTGTATTCCTCCTCTATGAGGTAACAGTCTTTCCCTTAAAATATTTGACTTCATAAAGGTTTGTGATTGTTTCATTTTGGGGACTCTGATGTCACCACTTAGGTCCTCTGCGCTGTGTAAGTTTGAATGGTGTAATCCCACATGCCTGAATATGTATGTTTGCATACTGCTTTGCTCTACTCTGACCTGGAACTGTTGTCCACTATTTATATATATTATTATATACTTTTCTTTTTCCTTCACACCCACAGATACGCTTTGCCAGCCCTAAATGAGATTGTGAATCAATCCCTATATATTGACTCTGTTCTAATAACTGAGATCTTAAAAGACCACGCAGATCTATGGATTGAACACATGCGCCCTGATGAAGGACTCTTTTTAAATAATTTTCTTTCTCCAAAACGCTCGTCGGCGCTTTTCCTGGGTTATATGTTGTGTTGATGTTTTGATTGAGTGTGAATATAGGGTTCGTGTGATAGAGAGCCTGTGGATGATTGTTTTTTTTAATATTTATTTATTTATTTATTTATTTATTTTTTTCCTTCTTTTCTAACTCAGCACAATATTTACCGGAACATAATACAAAGTAATATTAAATCCATTCATTTACAACAAAAAAAAGGAGAAACCAAAATGTAGTACATACACGGCCTATATGATTCATACTTGAACACATTTTGACATCAAATACCAGTCTAAGTTTTTAGTTTCTTCAAATATATCCTTCAAGTGTATGCATCCTATCCTATCCCACTACGCCAATCTGCTATTGGCTTCCAAATCCGCAACCCTCTTTCCCTTCCCCTCCTACCTTTCCTTGCATATATTGCCTTTTCCAGGTTATATGAGGACAACAAACTAGCCAGCCATACTTGTAATGTAGGAGGATTAAGATCTAAACATGCCCTAGCGATGCATAATCTATATACTGCCATAGCTAGGAATACAAACTCGTGATGCCCTTCCCCTTCTTCTGGTACAATTCCTAAGAGTATATGTACTGGCTTAAGTTCCAGCTTAATCTTTAATGAAAACTCTAAGAAGTGTTCCAGGTTTCGTAATAATGTATGTAGCGGTGGACATAACGCGAACATATGTATTATGTCGGCATCTCCTGAATTACATCTCGGGCATGTTGTACCTTCTGTCCCTCCCCACTTTGCTATCCTTGCTGGAGTATAATATAGGGAATATATGGTTTTGTAGTGTTGCGACTGTAGAGACGCTGAGCAAAGAACTGTGCGCCCTAAATCCAAAGAGTCCTGAAACCACCCTAGATCCCCTTCTAGTTTTTCTACCCAATTCTTGCTATATTTATCCATATCATTCTGCATGCCACATACAAAACTAGCATATAAACTTCTTATTGAGCAATCCCCCCTACTTTTATTTTTTCCATAATCTCAACTTTATTGTACCCAACCGACCCACCTTGCTTATTCCCCAAAAAACTTCTAATTTGCAGATACTTAAAGAAATCCTTATTATTCAACCCAAACTTAGTACTCAATTCAACAAAAGTAACTAAACCCTCCAGTCCCCGAAGATCTCCAATACTTATTACCCCCTTTTGCATCCATCTCTCCATTACTATGTCCCCAAACACCTCGTTTGGGAATGACCTGTTTTTGAACAACCTGATGTATCGATTAAACCTTCCTAATCCAACTTTTTTCATAAATGCCGTCCATATCTTAACTCCTGCCTCCACCGTTTTATATCTAGTCCTTTTAAAATGCCCATATTCTACACAGGATATAAAGCAATTTTCCACCTCTTCACCAAGTACAGCCTTATAGATTCTAGAGGACCGATCCCTTACCCTTGGATCTTCTCCCCCCCCTAGTAAGCCTTGCATACATTGAATAGCCGCAGACCAATAGTACAATTTAAAATCGGGTGCCCCCCAACCACCTCTTTCTCTAGGGAGTGTCATATATCGATATGCCCTCCGTGTTTTGCCATGGGCCCAAATGAATTTATTAAGGATTCCTTCTAATGCCAGAAACCATTTTGCTTCAAAAAATAGCGGAATTGCCCTAAAATAGTACAAAAATTTTGGAAGTATAAGCATTTTTATTGCATTTGTACACCCAACCAAGGACAAATGTAGATTGTTAAGCCGTTCCAGATCCGATTTTACCTTCACCAATAAGGGAGCAACATTATTCTGCACTATTGCATCTAAATCCGCAGATATTTCCACCCCTAAATAAACTGCAGATTTTACCATCCTTGTATCTACACCATATTGTGTATATTGATTGCAGACTATTTGGGTCTTAGCTTTATTCAAGCTATAGCCAGAGACTCGTCCAAAAAGTTCTGCCTCCTTCTCTATTTCCACAATCGCCTCCTCCGGATAAGGGGTTAAAATAGCCACGTCGTCCGCGTATGCCAATGTTTTGGCTTCACATCCGTTCAGACTCATCCTAGGAATCCCGCAGTTCAATTCCAGGCGACGCAGGAAAGGATCCAAATATAGAGCAAATAAAAGGGGCGATGATGGACAACCCTGCCTTGTTCCTCCTTCAATAATAATTCCTACAGAGTGCCCCCTACACACCCTAATTCTGGCTGTGTCCCCTTGCCTGGTATAAACCCATGTTGGGAGTTAACAACTAATTTTTCAATAACTCCTGCCAGCCTTCTCGCTAAGATTTTGGAGTAAATTTTCACGTCCGCATTCAATAGCGTAATTGGTCTGTATGATCCTGGTTAAATAGCAGTTTCCTCTTTTTTAAGGATCACCACTACGTCCGCCCCCCCCCCATGAGTCAGGAACTGCTTCCCCCAATTGTGCCCTACTCATAACCTCAAACATACCCAACTCGTCAATAAATACTTTATAAAACTCCACAGGTAACTGGTCAGGGCCCGCGGCTTTACCAGAAGGAAGAAGTTTGAGTGCCTCTATAAACTCCTCTTTCTTAAATGGCTCCTCCAGCTCTTCCTTACTTTCTGGAGAGATACCTACTGTACCCACACCCCTCAGATAACTCTCTACTTCCTGAGAATCTCCCTCCGTATCTTCTTTATATAGGGATGCATAGAACTGTCTAAAAATTTCCCGAATCCCTTCAGCCCCTACTATTCTATTTCCATGCTGATCTGTCATCTCCAAAATATCTGCTGCAACCGCTCGCTGCCTAGTACGTGCCACCAACAAATGCCCAACTTTTTCGCTGAATTCATATATCCCCTCTTTTTTAGCCAGATATTTCCCCACCACCTTCCTTGATAAATATTCAGTAGCATCTGCCTTAAGTGACACAATTCTCAATAAACATGACTCAAGAGGCTGCCGTTGTTGAATCGCTTCTCCCAGTCCCCTCTCCGCCTCCAGCAGTTTCCTATTCAAATCCATCATCATACTTTTTTCCTTTGCCCTTGTAGCTAACACATAGCTCAGCGTCTCCCCTCTTATCCCAGCCTTAAAGGCGTCCCAAACAATCCCCAGACTAGCTGTACCCCTATTAATATCCCAGTAATTTCTAATCCAGGATCTCATACGCTCTTTATACCCCTCCTCCTGCAATAAAGCCCTTTCAAATGTCCACTCCCTAATTTCTCTCCTATCTTGACCTATTTTGATAGTTAATACCAGCGGGCTATGATCTGAGATTAAGCGGGGATGTTTTTCTATCGCAATCTTATTTATGAGGGACCCAGAAATTAAAAAATAGTCCAACCTGACCATCACTCTGTGTGGGGCAGAATAAAATGTGCTGCCATCTACGGCTGGATATAACTCTAACCAAGGATCAAACAAGGAGTTATTACTAACCAGATCGCATAATACCCTATAGGTTCTTTTTTTCCTCCCTGAGAAGGGGATCCCTGACTGCAACAAAGGATTTCTAAAGTCATGTATGTTCAGATCTCCACATAACACTATCGGCTCGGGCCAGTTCGCCAGCTCTGCATCTAGATACTGAAATGTCTCAGGATCATCTTGTGTTGACCCATACACTGTTACCAAGGTGAACTTCTCCCCCCTAAATGTCAAATCCAACATGACCCAACGCCCCCACTCATCCTCCTGTTTTTTATTAACTACCACGTCCCTACTTTTCCCTAGGATCGCCACCCCTCTATTCCTTGCACCTTGTTTCGAGTTAGCTAAAACAGCGAATCCTAATTGCCCTAGAAGGTATCCTTGTGCCGCCTCCACATGGGTCTCTTGTAGACATACTAAGTCCAAGTGCAGCGCACCCAACAATGCTGCCACTTTATTTCTCTTGTTGGACTCATTTAACCCACACACATTGATACTCGCGATTCTACAGCTCATTACAACTTTTCTTATTTCCTAGCCACATTCCTAATCCCCTTTTAGATCCTCTTACACCTAGACTTACGCCTGTGCTTATCCTCTTGTCCTGTATTGCGAATAACATTTGTACATACACACACTTCTTAGGCATATAATATGTCTTCTGCTTCAGAATTACTTTGCTCTGTCTGTTTTTGTGCTGAATCAAACTGTTATACTCACTACTTCTCTCCGTTTCTCCCCCCCAACCCCCCGTGTTCCCTATCCCCCCTACCCACCCAGTTCCCCAACATTCCCCTCCCCCTCTAAAGGCAAATAGGTCACCAGACCTATGTGTGGCTACTTCAGTGTGTGTAGGTCGCAACCTCCCGCCTCCCTCCTTCCTTAACCCCCACTAAGTTCCCCTACTAAGTTCCATGTGCTCCCTGTCCACCAACCCAATAAACCAAATCCTATCATGTATTATATTTCTTAATACAGTTTATACATTAGTCAATGCCCAGCCTTCAAATACTTATCACTTCAAAGTTACATATTCCAGTATTGTACTTGTATCCTCCCTTCTGTGCTTTCAGGTAGTCCAAAAACTCCTGGGCTTTTATTTCAGACCAGAACATCATTGTTTTCCCTCTTGCAATTACTTTCAATCTAGCTGAAAAAAGCAAATAAGCCTCAGAACCTAAAAGCTGAAATGGCTTAATAAGCTGTCTCAATCTCCATCGTCTCTCCACGGTAACGTGGCAAAAGTCTGGTCTGGCAAAAAAGGAGATATCTTCAAAAGTCCGCATTTTATCTGGTCTTGCTTTCTCTATGATTTCTTCTCTCAGGAGATAATTTCCAACATATATCAGAATTGCCCTAGGGAGGGGAACTCTCTCCCCCTGCCCACCGGCCTTCGTACGACCTTTCTTTATTGTGAATGGAAACCTATGGACTCGTTGGATCTCCTTCTCCCACTGCCAGTCTGATTCTGGGAAGGCCCCTTGCAGTAGTTTTATCACAAAATGCATGATATTCTGCCCTTCGGCCCCCTCCTCCACTCCCAATAGGCGAATATTATTCCTCCTTTGACGGTTCTCTACCTCCTCCAGCTTCCAAAGCATGTCCTCGGCCCTCTTCTCCTGAGTGCTCTTAAATTCATGCCAGGTCCCCATCTCATCCTCCAGTCTTCCAGTCCTTTCCTCAACTTCAGTCACTCTAGTAATCATTCCATCATACAGCTTATTAACCTTTTTCAGAGTGTTATGTATTTTTTTCGTGGCAAGTTTTGACCTCCGGCTTTCTGCCCTAGCCTCCCCTTGCATTTGTTTCAATGTATTTGAGATCATATCGAGCGGGCCCTGTAGCTGTACGGCAGTATTCTCATCGTAAGTCACGGAGGTAGCTGAGTAATCCCATACCAGCCTCTCTCCAGCCCTAGATAGTGAGCCAGGAGTCTTTGTCCTTGCTTTTGACCGCATTTTTTTTGTGTACTCTCTTTCCCCAGGTTATTAGAAGTAGAGGTTGACTCCCCCTCATCCTCCTCTTCTATCCCAGTCTCACTTGCAGTCTCGCTTTCAGAAGTTAAATCTGTATCTGTATCTGTGTTTTCTTCAACAGAATAAAAGCATTCTCCCTCCATAGAGCCTCCTTCCGCCCCTTCCACCCTACCTGCAGTTGATGCAGTGGCCGTACTTATCTGGGATTTTTCCCTGTGTGAAGTATCCCCAGTTTTCAACTCTGCCTCCACTTGCATTAGGGCCTCTAACATCTCCGCGGTGCCAGTATCCGCACAGGGCAATTCCTTTTCCCTGCTGGAGTATCCACATAATCCCACTTCCTTTGGTTCGGTCCCTCCAGCTCCAATGCAACCCGGGAGTACTGGCTCAGGAGAACCTCCATCAACAGAGCCCGACTCTTTCTGCTCGCTACCAGCAAGCTGCCCGGAAGCGTCAGAGTCCTTGGCTGCCTGTTGCTTGGCAACCACCGAAGCCGTAGTGAGTGCCGTGGTGATAGCGGTATTCTGTGCGTTCTGCGCGGCGTCCTCGAGGCTCTCTGCCTCTGCTTCTAACACCGCGTCCGGCTGTCCCTGTTCCACGTTGCCGACCCTCGGTGAAAGCACCTCCCGCAAGGTAGGCTGACGGAGCGTTGTGCCTTTGGGTGCCACTAAGTTCTGATCCAAAGTTTGTTTCAGGTTTTCGCTCGTAGCTGTTGGCGGAGGCATTAGCAGCGCTTCAGAGCCTCCAGACGCTGCTTTCTGATCTAATTTACAGGATTTTCCTCTCATGTCCGATTTCTCCATTTTCTCTGACTTTTTTACCTTTGGCAAGTTCGGCGCTGCTGCTATTTTACGGGTAGTGCCCGTTTTAGGGCTCAAAGGAAGGTCTCTTTTGTTTGAAGTAGATGGGCATTTTCCTGCGGTTACGTCCGGGGTTAACTTCCCCGTCTCCCTCTCCTTCTCTCTCTCAGGTCGCGGCGGGCGCGGCGGCATGTTCTTGCTTATCCGCTGTTGTTGCCTTTTAGAAAGTCCTTGCTCAGGCAGATGAGAGAGCCTCAGTACGAATCCAGCACAGTACTGAAAAAACTTGTAGCCAGCTATCCTCACTGCTACTGTTACGTTTTCAAAGTTCAGTAGGCTCTCCTGCAACAGGTATCTCTTCGCCATCCAGCACCACCGGTCGTAGGTCGAATCACCAGGTACTTGACTTAGTATAGCTATCTTTCAAGCTGTCATGGAAGGAGACTCGGCGAGAGGTCTGGGAGCGACCGTTCAGCACACCCTGACGGCAGCCATCTTGCCTCCAGGACGAGACTGTTCCTGATGCCTGTGGATGATTGATAGAATGACTGAACTGTGTGTCATGCTTTTATTGTCCTATTAGTGTTTGGGCTCATGTTTATTTATGATTGTACAATTCAATGAATTTTTGTGTAAAAGAAGCTGACATAAATCACTTATGGTCTTGAGAAACTTATCGAAAATGATTATCTAAAAATACATTTTTCTAGAATAACTGCAGCTGTTCTTTGGGTGTTTTTGTTGGAATTTGATTGTATGGTTCCTTATTTATCGGGGAAGCCCCCTTTTCATGTTTTTGTAGTATTGATCATCCCTGGTGGGTCGCTCCCCTTGCCTTAATCCTTTTAGGTTTACAGGGTCCCTCTTTCGTATTTTTGCATTTATTCCCGGCACTTTGCCGTGAGGGTTTTTTCCTTTCTTTAGCTCTTGGTCATTTGAGCAAGGCAGTCACGTATGTCTGAAGGTGTGTTTGGGCCTGTTTGTGATTTGTTTTTTTTATATCCTTGTCTACCCATTTTCTCAATTGTTTCAATCAGTTTTTTTTAGTGATTGATACATATTGGTTTCTATCTTTAAACTAATATGGATGCCATCAAAACCTTTGGGTTTAGTGAGGAGGACTTCACACGACTAGTGGGACCTTCTGCTTCTTCTGAACGCCCCTTTCTGCTTAACAAAGGATCGAATGATGAGCAAAAAAGCAAAGAGGGCTGAATCACACGCTTATTTTATGATGCAATATCTTAAAGCAGGGGTCATCCCGAATGGCCTTAGGGTCAGGAACATTCCGGGATTATTCGTAGAGATTCGATTATTCCTTGAGAGATGGTCTCTCATTGCAAATCGATGTTCGAGGGACCTGATGTTACTCATTATAGACACTGCAAGAGAAGTGGTTTTGGGACTTCTTAAGGAGATTGCTGAAATGGAGGAAGCCCTCCTTAAAAAGAATGCAGTGGAGAATGCCAAACAAAAACTGGAGGAAGTCAATCTCGAACTTGACTCCTTCAATGACTATATTATCCGCAGAAAGACTGAGAAGTTGAAAAAAGATATTCGGTACTTCTCAGAGGAGAAGGTTTACCCATATCTTAATGCCCAATATTACTCTACCACAGATACCAACCAAGGGGATCAACAACATTGGTCAAACAGGAAGATCCGTACCTTCTCAGATACATCTGAGTCAGAGAATGAAGGGGGATCCAGCTCCACTGACAATTTTTCCACTAGACGGGCTCATTTTGATGGCCCTCAAAGATCGAATCGTTTTTTAGGGAACCGCCGAGGCGCGACCCGAGTCAGATTCAGACCCCAGGGAAGGGGGAGAGATCAATATTCAGACAATCAGGAACGGGGGAGACATCAATACTCAGAGAATCAGCCTCGGTTTTTAGAAACCAGGAGGAATCAATACTGGAGGGAGTGAAAACATTACACAACTCTAGCCTTATTCCCATTTTTAATTTATCCACAAAAACCTTGGATAAAAGTACCATTGACCTCCTATCCCGAGGACTGTCATTTGTTCCCAGTTCTCCTTTTAATGTGTTTGAACTCAATAAAGACGTACAGGCCTTCTTTCGAAAAATCAGGTTAAGGAAATTTTTTGTAGGTAAAGAACTGTTACCAAATAACAATGACTCTGGCTTCCGACCTATCTCTGTATTTACACCCACATTGGATCAGGTTGGTCCCGAGGTAGGTATATTCGAGAAAAGTGTTTACACTAAAATTCAAAGCATGACAAAATTTGTACCCAAACCAGCCTATAACTTGAATTATGACGAGTATCAAGCCCTCAGAAAATTATCTTCTGACCACACGCTCACTGTGAAGCCTAGTGACAAGGGTGGGGGGGATTGCAATTCTTGACAGCCTTAGTTATAAGGAACAAATCCTCTCCATGCTTAACCATCCTGAACACTACCGTAAGGTGATATCTTATCCATCGGAAAGGATCAAGACCGAGATTTTCAATGTCACACATGCTGCCCTGCAACGAGGCTCTATCTGTGACCAAGAATTTGAATTTTTTAATAAAACCTTTTTCAAAATACCGGTCCTGTACGGGGTACCTAAAATGCATAAAAATCAGCATACTCCACCTTACCGACCCATAGTGTCAACTATTGGGTCGCTTACGGAACCCCTGTCCAAATTTGTGGACGCCTGCCTCTTACCTATCATCTGCCGGCTCCTCGCCTATGTTCGAGACACTGGTCACCTCATTACGAAGATTGAGGGCCTCCATTTCAATATGGACACTGACATACTGGTCTCCATGGATATCGAGGCGCTGTATTCTAATATTCCGTAGGAGGGTGCACTCGAGGCTGTTAAGAAAATGTTGAACGACTCAGATTGTCCGTCAGAAAAACTTTTCATTTTGGAATGCCTGGCCATTGTCCTCAAAGAAAATTACTTTGAGTTTGACAAAGTAACGTACCAACAAGTGCTTGGCATTAGTTTGGGCGCGGCCTGTGCCCCCAATGTGGCTAATGCTTACATGGGAGCTTTCGAGGAAAGATTCATTTTCAATGAGATCGCTCCTTTCTTCGAAAATGTTACCAACTACAATCGCTTCATTGACGATATCTTCTTCATTTGGAAGGGCCCACAGGAACAACTCAATGAATTTTTAATGTGGATTAACCTTTGTGACACACATCTTAAATTCACTGCGAATACCAGCACTACCAGAATTGAATTTCTGGATGTATGGATTCAAACCAATAATCAGCAAATAGAAGTCTCTCTTTACACCAAACTGACTGCCCGCAATACTCTCCTCCTCTACGATAGCTTTCATCTACGGAGTCAGAGGAACAGTATCCCTTTTGGTCAGTTCCTGAGGCTTAGCCGTAATTGCACTGATATCAACAACTTTGAAATCCATGCCTCGCAACTTAAAAACAAACTTTTGGACAGAGGTTACCCACATCGACTGATAAGGGAGTCCTATAAGAGGGCCAAATACTACAACCGTGAAGCCCTCCTGAGCCCCAAAGAGAAGGAGGAACAACAATTAGTATTGGTTACTACGCACTCAAATTTTAACAACAAACTCAGATCTATCATCAATTCCCAATTGCATATCCTAAATACAGACAAGACAACCGAGAAACTCAACAAACCCATTTTCGCCTTCAGACGAAATAGAAATCTGAGAAATGCCCTAGTTAGAGCCACCCTTCCAGAGACACCTAGCTTTAGCCAAAAAAGCATCACGGGCACCAATCCGATCATGGGAAGCCACAGGTGTGGCGGCTGCCACGCTTGTGATCAAGTCATGACTATCCCCGTACTCCCATGGGGAAAAAGAAGATTCCAATTTAAAGAAATGACCAATTGTCGAACAAAAAATGTAATTTATCTTCCACTTTGCCCCTGCGCCAAAGGATATGTTGGCGAGACAGGTAGAGAGTTCAGAACACGTTTATCCGAACATAAATCATCCATCAGGAACTCTCTCCCAGGGGCACCCCTTGTCACCCACTGGAAAGACATGAAACACTCATTGGATGACCTGAAATGGCTCATCCTGGAGCACATCAAGTGCCCCCCACACAGAAATGCTGATGCCCTTAGAGGCAAAAGGGAAGTATTTTGGATATTTACCCTCGATACGGCTACAACAGGTTTAAATGAAAATTTACCCTGGGAAAATGCGATCATCTAACCAGAGCAAAGATCCCCTGTAGTCTGATTTTAGAGTGTAGAGATCTTGATTTTCGTTTGTATCTTTCCGGAGTCTGTTTTCTATGTCTTTAATATCTATGTATTCAGTAACCTCAAATGAATTCCCTAGTTTGGGAGTATTATATTTGGTATTTTGTCCTTTTTTCATTTTGAATTTAATTATCATTGCGGAACATTACCGCTCTAGTTTTCCGAGTTCAATAAAAATCTGAGCGCCGCTATCTGCACGACAGGACCGCCATTTTTTCACTTCCGCGTGCTCCTGGTTAGCGCTCTAGTCTTTTGACATAACACTAACCTCAGGTGCCCCATAATAGAAACTAACCGAACAGTATATATGGCAATCTAATCTCTCGGCACTCATAGCTATCCTGACTGTGGACGTATGCGGAGGCAGTCCGTCACCGGACTGAGGCATCTTATGCGCTTTTTTACTGACGAGGTAACTGATCTTTCTACTACTTATCTTTCGCTTTTTTCGACTATATTGACAACTGTTTGTCTTCAATTTTAGCCATCCCTTTTCCGTTTTGTCCTTTTCATTTTTTCTGTAGGATTCAGCGCCATTGGGAACAGGGATCTTCTGACCAGTTGTGCTTATTTCTTTTAAAATTCGAGAACCACACGCATATCCTGATTCACTTTCAGGTACCAGAGTTATACTTCTCTTGTAATATCGTTTTAGGTGTCATGGGAATGTCTTTATATCGGACGTTTAATCTTTGGAGGGGCTAACAATAAGGGGCATCAGCAGTTGGGTTATAAATAGAGTCAACAAATGCTCTTTTAACTATTTCGTTCACATGCATTATACAGCCTCGAAGAGGGCAATATATGCTGTGCATTTTGCTCGACCTAGTTCGGGGTTATGTGTTCGTCTCATTTGTCTTTACCAGCACCCTCTCGGGGTTATTTCATTAATGCGATGCTCCTCCTTTATATTATAGGAGCAAACTCTTTGAACTCCTCTGACCTGCTTATTTAACTTTATTCAGCACCCTTACGGGTGAATTTGTGCATTTTGCTCGACCAAGCTCGGGATTACATGTTCTCCTTATTTGTCTTCACCAGTACCCCCACGGGGCATTTTAATTAATGCGATGCTCCTCCTTTCCATGACAGGATCAGATTTTTGAATTCCTCTGGCCTACCATTTCAACTTTATTTAGCACCCTCACGGGTGAATTTCATTAATGTGATGCTTCCCCTTTTTCATTACAGGAGGCGATTCTTTGAACTCCCCCAATCTGCCATATCCAACTCTAGTCATGATGAACATACCGGGACTTAACCGCAGATCAAAATAGAACTCCTTGAACTCATAGCTACAATAATCACAGGTAAACAATGTGACTAGTAAAGTTATATTCACGCTGGTAACCTCAGAGTTTTGATACCCCGTAGACCTTTTCTCTAAAGTATTTTAGACATTCTTCTTTTTTATGGCACTTTTCAAAGGGAATCGTTGTGTGTTTTCTTTTATGAATAGAAATATGCAACACAGTTGTCTGCCTGTCATCACTCCCAGGATTCCAGTATTCTATGTGATATCGTCCGGACAGATGTCCTAGCTATTAAACCAAATAAGGGTCAGCGACATCATACTTAGAGGTGTGTATTACTCCTCTATGAGGTAACAGTATTTCCCTTAGAATATTTGACTTCATAAAGGTTTGTGATGGTTTCATTTTGGGGACTCTGATGTCACCACTTAGGTCCCCTGCGCTGTGTAAGTTTGAATGGTGTAAGCCCACATACCTGAATATGTATGTTTGCATACTGCTTTGCTCTACGACCTTGAACTGTTGTCCACTATGTATATATATTATTATATACTTTTCTTTTTCCTTCTCACCCACGGATACGCTTTGCCAGCCCTAAATGGGATTGTGAATCAATCCCTATATATTGACTCTGTTCTAATAACTGGGATCTTAAAAGACCACGCAGATCTATGGATTGAACACATGCGCCCTGATGAAGGACTCTTTTTAAATAATTTTCTTTCTCCGAAACGCGCGTCGGCGCTTTTCCTGGGTTATATGTTGTGTTTGGATTGAGTGTGAATATAGGGTTCGTGTGATAGAGAGCCTGTGGATGATTGATAGAATGACTGAACTGTGTGTCATGCTTTTATTGTCCTATTAGTGTTTGGGCTGATGTTTATTTATGATTGTACAATTCAATGAATTTTTGTGTAAAAGAAGCTGACCTAAATCACTTATGGTCTTGAGAAACTTATCAAATGATTATCTAAAAATAAATTTTCCTAGAATAACTGCAGCTGTTCTTTGGGTGTTTTTGGTTGAATTTGATTGTATGGTTCCTTATTTATCTGGAAAGCCCCCTTTTCATGTTTTTGTAGTATGGAACAAGGAAGGAACCCGGCGATGTCGGGTGCAATCAGGTGGTTGTCGAGAAGCTTGTCTCCGCTGCAACGTGGACTCTGGGGCATCGAGGTTGACCTGGAGTGAATCACAAGCTGTCCCACGAAGGCTCTCGCTGTCGGCGGTGTCGGCTTCCGGATCGGAGTTAACAAGCCTTAGCAAGTGCAACCCACGCAGGATTGGAAGATCGCTTCTTAGTCGGACCAGCAAGGTCAGATAGATTGCTCCTTTTTAGGGGAGCGAGGGCCAGTCTGGAGCAACCAGACCAGCAGTGTAAATTCAAGGTTTCGTCTGTATTGGGGCCACTAGCCAACGGGCAAGTGACCGGACCAACGCGTCGAGCAGGAAAATGCAAAAGGGCCCCACGCAGCACTCGGTGAGTGTGGAGGGGAGATCTTCGGTGCAAAAGCTGCTCGGGCTTCTCAAACCCCAATGCACAGCTTCGAGGGAGCCTCGGGAGCTGCACGGTCAGCACTTCGTAGTTTTTCCAATATGGCCGGCTCCACGCTTCACGTCGCCTCCACGGGTCTCAGATTCGCTGGGACTGTGGATCGGCTGTTAGAAGTCTAGGGAAGCTGGTCTTGTCGATCTCTGTCACTCGAGTTCCGGCGGGAACTGCAACAAAGCAAACCGTTGGTCGCTGGATGGTGCCTGTTTGCACAGGGTGGTCACTCCTTGACCACAAAGGAGATTCTTCAGTCTTCCACGTCGAGTGGGATGTCGAAGGGTCCAGAGTTCTGTATCAAAGTTTCAGTCAGGATAAATCTACTGCTCATGGGCACAGCTCCTACCTTTATTCCAAATCAAGGGGCTGGATTACCTGCTAGGTCCCTCCTATGGGTGGGACCCAGGAAGGGGGTGGTTACACCCCTTTCCCTTTGTCCAGTTTCGCGCCAGAGCTGGGGCTGGAGTGCCCCAGAACCTGTTTGACTGGATTTTGCATGGGACACCTTGTGTGCCGCAGGCAGTGTCTAGTTTCTTTCAACCCTCCCTGCTCCAATCCACTATCTCCTGTCTGGGGTGGTGTAACACCTCCCTGTGACAGGAAACTCTTTGCCAAAGCCTCCCCTGCCAGGTTTTGGTCAGCAGCAGGAGGCCAGACTTGTGTCGGAGCAGCAGCATCCATTTTGTGATGCTGAGGCTCTGGTTAGATTTAACCGCGTTTAAGTAAAGTAACATGTCTTCTCCCTCTAGAAGGGTGGAATGCTACCCCCGTCGCCAGAACTGGCGAGGGGGTAGTATTCCAAAGTGTATGACACCTCACACGACATGTTTTGATAAAGCCAAACCAACGTTAGCAATAACCGCGAGGATTATAATGCACTTAAGAGTATATGGTATGGCAATATCCTGGAACAGCAGTAAGGAAATGGCTCCGAACGCTGCAGACAGGCTCAGCTCATGCCCGAGCACCATCTCGCATAAAACCAAGCACTCTGCCTCCAGGATTGTTAAGGCCTGCCATAGGAGTGACTTATAGGTATATATGTGTCCAGATATAGGTTTAGATATAGGTATACTATATCTAAGCAAGGGGTGATTACACAACCTTGCCCCAGCTGAGTGATCAGCCAGTTGTGTCAATTTAAATGGCCAGCCAGGGGTGGCAAAAGTTATGCTGCAGCTCCTGGTAGGCCTTGGATGCACCTATGCCCTGGGCACCTATAGTGCACTGTACAGGGGCCGATAAGGTGTCCAGTACCAAATTGGTGATGTACCTATAGTACATGGTTATGAATTTAGAGAGAGAACAGCAGGCTGTGGGTCTGATTAGCAGGCCCACTGCCACATTAAGTCGAAAGCCAGTGAAGCAAAAAGCAAAAATTGGGGTGACCATAGGAAAGCAGACCCTACTCTCCTACACACACCCACAATCTTCTGAAAGACACTGGCCGCCAACACCAGTCCAAACAGCATCCTTAAGAATCCAAATACCCTCAAATGGAGTAACAAAAGCTGTTACATCTTTTGAAACATCATCCAACATCACCTGATGATATACTGACTTGAGGTCAATTATGGAATAATATTTAGCATCATTAACAGCCACCAGTAATTCTTGTGTTCTAGGTAGGGGATGACTGTCAATAATAATATTTTTGTTCAATGACCTCAAGTTAACACGGCTGTAAATCGCTGTTTTTCTTAAGATCAATTACAATTGCCAAAACCCATTCAGAACTTTCAGTGGGTTCAATAATACCCTCTGCAAACGAAACATCAAGGTGTGCTTTAAGCTGTTGTCGAACCCCTAACAGTACCATCTGCACTTTGTGTTGAATGGGAATAGCACCCTTCTTAACACGTTCGCTGCGAGTGGCGGCCAACGGCCGTCGCGAGCACTACCTCGGTAGTGCTGCACACGTCCGGTGGCCGACGCGGCCCCACCCGTTTCTTCGAACATTCCGTACTGGCACGGAACGTTCAAAGCAGTTAAGGCGTTAAGTTTGATATGATGAGAAAACTCTTCACCTGGGCCACTTTATCCATAAACACAGCATTGTGTTTAGCTATGATGTTATCCACCCTTTAGTTTTGAACCTCACTTTGGTTCACCGTAATATCTCGGAACACAGTAGGACAGTCAGTGCCTGGACACAAAATTATGCCCAGTTTCCCTAAATCATAAAATCCCACAAAAGCTTTTCCATTGACCGCAACATACATTTTTAGTAAACATGTTATGTCCTTGAAATTCTAAGTTGTCTTCAAAATAACCCAACATTTCGATATCAAAATTTTCAAAGACCTTAGAATTGACATCTGTTTTTTTTCAAATCTACATGCTCCCTCTTTTTCTTAACAGTAACATCAGACACATTAGTAACTGGGGATCCTGAATCTACCATTACCTCCCCAATGCGTACCTCTCCCAATAGTGCTTTGAACCCCACACTTACACCATTCACATCAAAACATATATGTGGATCATATAACGTAAGTACCAAACTCTCTAACTTGTCATTCACCTCACTCAATGCGTTAACACTCACTTTTGTCCAGCTCTTCATACCCCTGCACACACTCTGGAAGTGCCCAAATGTATTACATTTGTTGCACCTCCTTCTCGTTGCCGGACATTCAGCACTCTTCATAAGGTGTAATTTGAACCACACCTATAACAATACGGCTTACCTGTTTGGACCCCACTAGGCTTAACTTTCTTTTTACCATCTGAACTGCACGTACTGGACTAATAGGAATAATGTCTTCCGAGGTTAACACTTTAGATGATTAAATAGATCTCTCTATCCCCTTGGCTGATTCCCTCAGCCAATGTGGGATTACGACACGCCAACAATCTTTCCTGGATATTCTTAGACTCACAATTGAAAACAAATGTATCCCTTACACAAATATCCACATTTGAGCCAAACTCACAATTGGCTGTAAGTAATCACAGTGCTGCCACATATTCTTCAACTGATTCCTCTCCAAATTGTTTCCTTTTATGGAAAGTGTGCCGCTCGATCATCACATTAGGCTCATCAGTAAATTGTTTTTTCAGTCTTGCAACAACCTCCTTAAATGCATCCCAACTATCACCTTGATCTCCAGGTTCTGCTATAGGTGGTACATTTTCAAAAATCTAAGTTGCTGCTGTTCCTAAATAGGTGAACAATAACGCCTTCTTTCTTTCAGTGCAAAACTTTTTACAATCAATTAATTATCAAATGTCTTGTACCATTTTTTCGAAATTAGTACCTGTTTACCAGGTACAGGTAGAAATATGTACAATTGATTACACATCTGTGAATTAGCCATAACTAACAAAGGAGCAAAACAATACACCCTAACAAAACCAGAAGAAAACAAAATGTACCACAAAAAAACAGTGTAATGAAAAAAATATTACTAAAAATATATAGATAAAAATTACAAATTATTACATCATAACATTTAGAAGAAAAGTCACGAAAGAGCACTCGTGTGTGTATATCACCAATATAAGTATATAGATACACTATGCAGGAATTAGTACAAACCAGATGCTGATTGCTCAAACTCTTTTGGCTGATCCAAGTGTGTGCATCACTGAAACAGACAGGTAGGGTGAAATTCCAGTTCAAAACAAGACTGAATAGACTTTGGCTGATCTGAATGTGCACATCACTGAAACCAGAAAGAATGGAGAAACGAAACACTAGTAGAGAAATCATTAGTGTGCATATTACTGTTACAGTGCGACTTGCATATTCACGAAAGTTGGACAGCAATGAGAACAAGTCCAATCCACACTGATCTAAGATGGCCGCAGGAGATGGGTTGTTTGCCGGAGTCGTTTTAAGGCAGATTGGCCTTGCCGACACACTGCATGAAGTTAGAGGCCAAAGTAGCATGAGCCAGCTCTCCAACACACCACAGCAGAGCCTCACACTAGCAGCAATAGCAATATGTGCCACTCCAACTGTGAACCACGTGCCTGCAATAAGCATAGCATGTGCAGCCCCAACGACTACTAGGATACTCCATACCAAGTACGAAACAGTACCTGAAATGTACTCTAAAATCCCATTAGAGTATGCCACCACGCATGAGCCGTTCGTACATATTCATCATAACCTGGCACAGTGACGCCGTGGAGTAATAGGTTTTATTACTATTATAAGATAAAACCCACTGGTTAGGAAAAACAGAGTGCGTCCTCTCACATCCAGCGCTGTACCATTAATGCCCCAACGCTCCACGATCCAATAAAACATCACACAAGAAGAGTAATGACCTACTCACAGTTCTAAGCGGTGGCATACTTACTATTCCATACAACAGTTAGTCTCTTTTTTTTTACCTTTTTCTAATGAAATGGTAACCCATTGAGTAACATAATTCTGGGGTGAGGATCACATTTGAGTCCATGTATTCAGGGGTTTGTTGAAAATTGTATACAGTTTCGTTGTGGGCAGCAGGCTTCTGAGGTACTGTGCAAATAGTGAGTTCTAGTTTAGTCCTTGGGGCACTAAAGAAACAGATCTGCATGTTGTAAACAAATAAAGTAACTGAGCTCCACATGAGTCAAAGTATTATATAAAACAAACACAGTTTAAATTATCCATTCATTCATGATGAAGAATGTAAAGTAACTGAGCTCCACATGAGTAAAAGTATTATATAAAACAAACACAGTTTAAATTATCCATTCATTCATGATGAAGAATGTAGATTTTTGCGAGTGTTAGCACAGCTGACATGCATCTGTTCCAATGTGAAGTAACTATGTAGGCAGCTAATATGTCATGTAGTAATGCCACCCTCATTGAGGGTTGGAAAGCTAGAAGACTAGTGATTTGCGAAGTGTGCCAGACTTCATTTCAATAAGAACCAAGTCTGGAGTGCACACACAAAATATGCGGAAGGTCTCACATCACCAGCATCTAGGTCTACAGCATATACTCACAGGTGACCTGTACCAATTATGTCTTTTTGCTTTTTTCATAGTGGCCTTACAGAGTCTGGAGTAGTACTCAAGTGCTAGGTTGTCATAATTGTTTTAAGAGTTCTTCCAGAAGATTCACAGGATCCTTCTGTTTGAGTCTGGCAATTTTACTTCAGATAGCAGCCGGCTGGATTTCTTAGGAGGTTTTTTTATGACTGGGATGTATTGGAGTGTGCTGTTACCAAATTCAGCTGTCAGTCCGTGGTAGAAATGTTAAACTGTTATTGTTTGGTTGGACTGGGATGCTTTGTTGGTGGTTTGTAGGGTATTATTAAGGCAACAGTGGTCCCTTACAAATAATAATGCTTAATCAATAAATATAGACAAAGTCGTTGCTATATTTGAAAACGACATGCCCAGCCGGGCAGAGGTCTTAGTATTTACTTTTCAGTCAATGTAAAACATGAATAACACACAATATACAAGACAGGGCACAAGCCTGTACCCAGTCAATCACACAAGAAATATCACAACAAGGAACAATTAAAGGGAACAAACAAAAGGGCTTAGGCAAGAGCTTGACGTTCTGTAAACTTGTTAATCGCATAGTTTAGATTGTAAAACAGAACAATATTGACACCTTCACACTTTTTAAAGGGCAAATAAATCATTCCATGTGTGTAAGATGCTCATAGTTGTCAACGACGTTTCGATCCATGTAACACATTCTACCGATCTCATCAGGACATTTAATGTATGCCTAATAGTAAAGCAGCCTCATTTGCCAAGAGGGAAGCCAAGGGGTTCAAGGCTTAATGTGTGCCTGAACACAGGAATTTCTGGGCGGGCTGTTGCTGTGACCTGTTGGGGTCAGCTTGGATTCGATTCCGGTAAGCAATGTGCTTGTGTAAGCCTGAAGAAGGGCCAAGGTTTGGCCAGTCAAAGAACGTCAGGCGGACCACAATCGGGAATATAGGGACGTTCAAGATAGTCCGGTACGACAACCGATAGTAAGGATGCAGTGCTGCTCAATCGCGGGTGCCTGTGGTTTGTAGAGTTGCAAATTTCCAGTGCTTGAGAGTGGAGAGATTGAATCTGATAGTCTGGTTGGTGGGCAATTATCAATCAATGAAATCTTGTTGCAGAGGCAAATATTGCATCAAATATGTGCCCAGCCATAAGTGTGGGAACAGAGACCATGTACTGAAAGCTGTTTGGTTGGAGGTTAGGCAGTAGAGATTTTGATATGAACGAGGCGTGTCCAGCCTTGCAATGAAGTCTTAGAATATACAAAGACTAGAATGCTTTAAAACAGTCTTAGCAATAAAGTCCAACAAGCATTGACAAAGCCAATAGGTCTGGCGCTGGCTGCCGGCCTTTTGGTAATTCTTGTTTTGTCATTGTTTTTGCAAAAATTGATTGTTTGGGAAGGTGTCGGGCCCTCATCAATCTTAAAAAAAACAAGGGCAAAAATGTTTTGTCGGTCTAAAAAAAAAGCACACATTATCATAGTACTCCCTGGCACTGAAGGAAACTACTTTGTTTGCGGGGGTGCTACTTGTGAAAGGACAGCATGGCATAACTCATAGTGGAGTCAGCCAGTCACTGAAGTGGGATGACGCTTTCACACTTGAAGCATGCTGGAGTGGGTGGAAGAAAAATTTGAATGACACATACACCGACAAATGGATGAAGTCTCACTGAAAACCCCATAAGTAACTATGTTATACACATAATTTTAGTAGAATCAAAAGGTCTTGACTAACATACACCTAAAAAAGCCAATTAGTCTGGCATTGGTTGCCAGCCACTTGCCTTTAAGAAAGGAGGCAAGAATGAAAGAAGGCACAACAGAAAGACAGAAGAAAAAGAAAGAAAGCAAGAAGAAAGTAAAAAAAGGAAGGAAAGAAAGGAAGGGGAAGGAAGGAAGGAAGGAAAAAACAAAAAAGAAGGAACGAAAATGAAAAAGGAAAGAGTAATAAAAAAGGAAAGAGAAAAACTGCGAAAGCAAGAAAAAAGAATGACGGCAAGAAGGAAAATAGGAAGGAAAAAAGGAAGGCAAGGAAGAAAAGAAAGAAAGCTGGAAGGCAGGAACAGGAAAGAAAGAAGGAAGGAAAAAGAAAAGAGAAGAAAGAAATTGAAAAAAGAAAGCAAGACAGAAGGCAATAAAAGGCATGAAGAGAAAAGGTAAGGAAAAATGAGGAAAGAAAGAAACAGAAACAAGGCAAGAGTGATGGAAAAAACGAAATAAGTAAGAAAAAAGAAAGAAAGCAATAAAGTGGCAAGGAAAGAAAGCAAGTAAAGAAGGAATGGAAAAAAGTACAGAAAGAACGAAGGAAAAAAGAAAGGTAGGAAAGAAAGAAAACAAAGGAAAACAAAGAGACAAAAGAAAACAAAAAGACAAAAGAAAACAAAAGGAATGATAGAAAGCAAGCAATAGGAAAAAGAAAGCGAGTAAAGAAAGAACTATAAACATAGAAAGAGATAAGGAAAGGAAGACAGTCAAGGATGCAAAGATAGAGCACACTTTTGAGCTTATTTCCATAGCTTGTGTGAGCTGCTGATTGTATTACTGTTGTCTTTCAAAAGGCTCGGTTGTCTACAACTTTTTCAAACTAGTGATATAGCAACAGTCTGATAAAGGTAACTCCAAAAGGAATTTACATCAGTACTGGTAGGAGACAGGATCTGATAAAGGTTGAATATTCCCTGTACATCAAAAGCGCCCTGCTATCACATCAGGCTCTAAAACAAAGTCAAAGCTAAAGCAGTTGTAAAGTTAAAACAAAAATCACTGGCACGGAAATAACTACCTTGCGTGCGGATGTGTTCGTTGTGAGAGAGCAAAATGCAGTCACCCAAGGGGAAGTTAACCAATGACTTAAGTAGGCTGACCCACAGACCCATGCTGTAGTGGGCAGAAGCAAAATGTGAATGACACTAGAACTGACCAATGGATGCAAAGAGGTGGCTGAAGGGCCCTTTATGTAAGTATATTATACTTATAATTTTAGTAAAATCAAAAGGTTTTGGCTAACACCAGACCAAAAATGGACTCAGCAAAGGCCAGAACGTGTTCTGTGGGTTGTAGTTCAAGATATATGCACTCGTATAGATTAGTGCCCTTCTTATTTTTAGATATACCTCCTCACTATAGTCCTTTATACAAATCTTGTTTTTCAGACTATCATTATGGTCCTTAACGTAATTATTTCCCGGCTTTAAAAAGAATAGAAGGGGAGAGGGAGAACACTGCCTCTAATCCCAGCACAGTTCACCCCATTGCATTATGATGAATGCAATCTGCTTACTTCAAAGGTGCTGTTGTTTTTCACCAGAGTTGGTTTAGGTTAAACCCAGAAACATGTTGTAGTGTTCTCACTCATATGTCTGCATTAGAATGTTTCTGATGTTACCAGGTTACACTCTTGGAATGTGGAACCAGCATCATAGGGAAAGATTGTGAGCAGCTGGTCAGTTGGCAGCTGCAGGGCGTTGGTGTTGGATGAGGTCTTTTGTAAGTATGGGCGAAATTTGCGAATTCGAATTCGCAATCCGCAAAATCCGCGAATTCGTGTGAATTTGCGGATTTTTGTTTTTTTGCGTGTTCGCGGGGTTTTTTGCGTGTTCGCGGGCCGCTTGCATGGCGAAGTTACCCATGCGGTCGTGTATGGGCGCAGCACCCTCTGGTTCACCACAGCCACCCTCTGGTTCACCACTGCCACCCTCTGGTTCACCCCAGCCACCCTTTGGTTCACCCCTGCCACCCTCTGGTTCAGCACGGCCACCCTCTGGTTCAGCACTGCCACCCTCTGGTTCAGCACTGCCACCCTCTGGTTCAGCACTGCCACTCTCTGGTTCACCCCTGCCACCCTCTGGTTCACCACTGCCACCCTCTGGTTCACGACTGCCACCCTCTGGTTCATCACAGCACCTCTGGTTCACCACTGGCACCCTCTGGTTAACCGCTGTCACCCTCTGGTTCAGCACTGCCACCCTCTGGTTCACCACTGCCACCCTCTGGTTCACCACTGCCACCCTTTGGTTCACCCCTGCCACCCTTTGGTTCACCCCTGCCACCCTTTGGTTCACCCCTGCCACCCTCTGGTTCAGCACTGCCACTCTCTGGTTCACCCCTGCCACCCTCTGGTTCACCACTGTCTCCCTCTGGTTCACCACTGCCACCCTCTGGTTCACGACTGCCACCCTCTGGTTCATCACAGCACCTCTGGTTCACCACTACCACCCTCTGGTTAACCACTGTCACCCTCTGGTCCAGCACTGCCACCCTCTGGTTCACCACTGCCACTCTCTGGTTCACCACTGCCACCCTCTGGTTCACCCATGCCACCCTCTGGTTCACCACTGCCACCCTCTGGTTCACCCCTGCCACCCTCTGGTTCATCCCTGCCACCCTCTGGTTCACCCCTGCCACCCTCTGGTTCACCCCTGCCACCCTCTGGTTCACCCCTGCCACCCTCTGGTTCACCCCTGCCACCCTCTGGTTCACCCCTGCCACCCTCTGGTTCACCCCTGCCACCCTCTGGTTCACCCCTGCCACCCTCTGGTTCATCACTGTCACCCTCTGGTTCATCACTGCCGCCCTCTGGTTCACCACTGCCACCCTCTACCGAGACCTTTTGTGACGCAGCGGCAGCACAAAAGATGCGCTATGGTGCTGGGTATTAACAACGTGACGCATCTGAGAGATGCGTCACGTTGTAAAGCCCTGCGCCATCAGGAGGCGTTCCGGCGCAGGGGAGGGCGTTCCTGCGCAGGAACGTCTCTTAAAAGTGGCTGGGTGAAATCTACAAGATTTCACTCAGTCACTTTTAGGCCAATGCTGCGTCAAAACCCTGCGCCTGCTTGAAGCAGGCGCAAGGCTTGATGCAGCATTGGGGCAGATAGGGCCCCCAGAGCATTGCTGGAGCTGGGTCGCAAGCGCGACGCAGCTCCAGCAATGCGCTGCTTTTACGGCACAGATGCGTGACGCATCTGTGCCGTTTTTGCCACATGGTGCTTCGCATTGTAAATGCGGCGCACCATGGGTGGCGGAGCTGCGGCACACAACAACTGGCGCATCCCTGGGATGCGCTAGTTATTGTAAATCTGCATCTATACATTTAGCCAACGAGGAAGCACTTACTGATTAGACAGTAGAAAGTACTCCAGTTGAGTAGAGGTATTGCACAAAAAGGTGGCATCTTCGTGGACAAACACGCAGGGCGCGATTCATTCTGCCCCTGTTAGACTTGTTTTTTGTGCCCTTCTGCCCTCTGTTAGACTTGTTTTTCCCTTGTTTTTCTGCCCTTCTGCCCCCTGTTAGACTCGTTTTTCGTGCCCTTGTGCCCTCTGTTAGACTCATTTTTCCCTTGTTTTTCTACCCTTCTGCCCACTTAGACTCGTTTTTTGTGCCCTTCTGCCCTCTGTTATTCCCTTGTTTTTGTGCCCTTCTGCCCTCTGTTAGACTCGTTTTTTGTGCCCTTCTGCCCTCTGTTAGATTTGTTTTTGTGCCTTTCTGCCCCGTTAGACTCATTTTTTGTGCCCTTCTGCCCTCTGTTAGACTAGTTTTTCCCTTGTTTTTCTGCCCTTCTGTCCTCTGTTAGACTGGTTTTTTGTGCCCTTCTTCCCTCTGTTAGACTCGTTTTTCCCTTGTTTTTCTGCACTTCTGCCCTTTGTTAGACTGCTTTTTGTGCCTTTCTGCCCTCTGCATCACCACATCATCACTGAGCGCTACCCCAGCATCACTCAGCACCACCACATTATCACTCAGCACCACGACAGCACCACTCAGCACCACCACAGCATCACTCAGCACCACGACAGCATCACTCAGCACCACCACAGCACCACTCAGCACCACCCCAGCATCACTCAGCACCATCCCAGTATCACTCAGCACCACTACAGCACCACTCAGCATCACCACAGCACCACCACAGCACCACTCAGCGCCACCCCATCATCAATCTGCGCAACCATTCAACAACAACAACTGGTTCAAATATGTTCTCTCAATGTTTCAAACTTTATTACAAATGTCACAAAAAGATGTTAATATTTCACTTCTGTTCATAGTTTTTCGTCACAATAAAATACACTGAACATAATCTTCACAAAAGTTATTTACAAAAGTTTAAGCTATTGCCATTATAAATTAAAATCACTTTTATTTAAGTATTAATTATTTAAAAAAATTAAAAGCCATTGTAATTTGTAATATCAATACAGCTAAGTCACGTAAATACAAAACATGTTGCATTACAAATACTATAGGTGTCACATTTGCGAAAGTTATAACTATTGGCATTGTAATTGACAAAGCTATTAATTTAGCTATTTTCAAAACCAACACATAAATAAAAAAATTGTCATTTACAAGACCAATAGCTCAAACTTTCCTAATTCGAGACCTATTGCATTGCAAATGCTTGTTTTTATATCTGTCAGTGCTTCCTGTTGAGGTTTAATTTTCGTGACAGGCGCCTCATTGCCTACTTGTAACTATTCTCTGACCCTGCTTCAAGGGTCAGAGCAGGGTCAGAGAATAGTTGCAAGTAGGCAACGAGGCGCCAGGAAGCACTTACAGGCTTACAGCAGCAGGTGCCCAAGTTGAAGTTAATTTCTTTGTAACCCTTTTGTAAAAGGTTACAAAAAATTAGCTTCAACTTTTGCACCTGCTGCTGTAACCCTGTAAGTGCTTGGCCGAAAATTCGCCCCCGCTGATTCGCGGATTTTACCGCGATTTCACGAGATTCGCGGATCGCGAAATCGTGGAAAATCTGCAAATTCCGCAAGCGGAACGAATTTTCAGCCCATGCTTAGTCTTTTGTACTTAATTATACTTAATAAATCAACCTCATTATATACTACAATTAAGGAGTTCTACTTCTTTACTTTTGGCGACGATCGAAAGAGGACACGATTTTCCATGCGTGCAAGATCAAGACCTCAACACATCAAATCTTACCTACATTGAAACTGCCGTTGAGTCTGCTCCAAGCGCTGAGGAAGAGGGGACGAGTGAAGTCTCTGCTGTCCAAGCGCAGAAGTGGCAGTGTTCGTGTGAAGCTTCTCGCTCTTGTCCTGCCCTGAAGAGATTCTGCTCAACAGTTTTTGGTCTTCTCTCGTGCTTTGAAGGGAGATTTTCTTTTTCGCCACTCACCCTGAGAAGATTCGTGAGTACAAGACTGTTTTTGTTTGCTTCTTTTAAAGGGAAGAAGGGGCTTTTATTTAAAGCCGCCCGCTCCGCTGTTGGGTTTGTCTCGAGCTTCCTCTAGTGCGCAAGCGCGAGTACATTTGAAATCCCACGAGCGAAAGCGCGCGTTTAAGCGCGAGCTGGACATACGGACCCCTTTCAGTCCTGTGATGTCATCACATTGTACTGCGACGTGGCGGCCATCTTAAGAAAACATGTTTACGAAATTGAAGCAACGAGACTTAAACTCGTTATGTGTGTACATCTCGAGAAGGTTTACGAGCGCTGACACACACAGCTTATTCATTTCTCAACATCTTGAAGATTTTATTTATGAGAGCATTTATACTCAATGTGTCTGTCAGCTAAATCTTTGCATCGCTGATGTGCACAGCATATATCATTGCACGTTCTCTACTTCGCTGACACACACAGCCCACTTCAGTTCTAATACAATAAGTGTGTCAAAACAACTGTCAATTACAGTTAACGTATCTATAGCACTGATACACTCAGCTTAGTTTTTTCTTTTCTTTCACAACAAGAGTGTATCAATCAAAATGTTCACTTGTGCACACAGCTTTGTAAGTTGATACAATTGTATTTTATTAAGAGTCCACATTGTTTTATGTTTCTTTGTTAGTTGTTTTCACAACTTATAAATATACAAACAATATTTATTTATTACTCCACAGTTTGTGTAACACAGCTGATTTTGCTTGTATTCTGGTATTTTCTTTTATCCACCATGCAGAATGTGCCTGCACCTACATTTTTCCTACCTTCTCCTGATGAACCTTCTCTTCCTTGGCTCAAGTGGAAAAAAAGTTTTCTTTAATTATGCTAGAGTGTGTGGGACCTCGCTTAGTGCCGAAAGGAAAACATCCTTGTTAATGCATTGTCTTGGGGCAGAAGGATAAGAAGTTTATGAACATCTTCCAGATCTCTCTGATGATGAATCTGCCAATCTTAATAAATATGAGATTGCCATAAAGAAATTGGACTTGCATTATTTACCGAAACTAAGCACAGTTCTTGAGAGATATCACTTCGGGAGGCGAATGCAAAAAAGTGATGAATCTGTTGAACAGTATATTACAGAACTTCGAAAATTGGCTTCAACGTGTAATTTTGGTGCGTCTTTAGAGGAACGTTTACGTGATCAAATGATGTTGGGCTGTAATGTCGACAAAGCAAGGGATAATCTCTGGCAAAAGGACAATCATTCTTTACATGAGGTGGTTACTATTGCTAAAACCTATGAACACTCTAAAGTTTGTTTGGAAACTATACGCAAAGCATCTCAAGCTGAAAAAGAAGATTCTTCTGTAATGAAAGTAAGCAATAGCAGGGACAATAATGATAAGAAAGAAAAAGAAAAGAGTGTAAATTCACCATCTCAACCTGGCACTTCAAAGAATTTTAAGAGTTAGAATGATGGTCAGTCCAGTGTTATGAAACACTTTCAAGGAAAATGTTTCAGATGTGGGAATGTAGGTCATATGGCGAATTCAAAAGATTGTCCTGGGTGGAGGGCATCCTGTACTAATTGTGGACGCAAAGGTCATTTCACTAGATGCTACAGATCTGGTAAAAGTCAAAGAAATGTTAGAGAGGTAGACCTCTTTGAAGATGATATTGAAGTGATTAATGTCTGTCAAATTAAGAAATCAGAGGATGAGTCTCCAATTGATGTTATTCTGATCAATGATTCTCCTGTAAAGATGCTTTTTGATTCTGGGGCCAAAATTACTTTGCTACCCAGAACCTTTTATGATCAATTTCTTTCTAAGAAAGTACATTTGTTGAAACCTGATATACGTCCAAGATGTTATGGAGGGGAAATAATACCTCTGTTAGGTTGGTTCTGGGGTACCATTGATTATAAAAGCAGAGTGATTCCTGGCAAGATTTATGTATCAATGAAAGGCGATTCTTTGTTGAGCGGGTTTCATCAACGTGATCTACACGTTTTCTTAGACCCCAATCGAACACCTTCTGTGTGCTTGGGAGATTTACCTGCTGTCGGTCAAATTAGAAAAGATTCTAAATCCTGGGTTGACAGGTTTCCAGAAGTCTTTAAAAAGGAACTGGGTTGTCTCAAAGACTACATGCATCAGATCAAAATCATTCCTGGTTCTCTACCTAAGACGTCAAAGGTCTGAGGGGTTCCTTTTGTGGTAAGGGATAAAATGTAGTGCGAGCTGGAGAAGCTCAAAGCAAATAACATCATAGAAGAGGTTGAAGCTACTGAATGGCTTTCTCCCATAGTTATGGCCCGTAAAGCCAACGGAGAGGCCAGACTATGGACCTCATTATGATGGAGGATTTTCCGCCTCCTCCGGGCCGGCGGAAGCCACCTCCGGCCCGGAGGAGGCGGAAAATCCTCTGCAGAGTCACCAAAGACCCACCGCCGCATTACGATGGCTGGTGGGTCTTGGTTTCTGTCCGCTGCTTTTCCGCCGCGGTCGGCTTACAACCGCGGCGGAAAAGCTCTCATTTGGCTGGCAGTGTCTATCAGACACCGCCAGCCAAATTAGGAAGCATTTGTAAACATGCTTTTCCGCGGCGGTTTTTCCGCCGTGGAAAAGCATGTGTACTTTTGATTGTGGGGGCCCGTTGCGGGCCCCCAGGGTGTAGGCAGGTGGGGGGTGCACATGGGGGGTACCTATGGCACCCCCCCAGTATTTACATGCACAAAGCGGCAGGCACCGCGCGGTGCCTGCCGCTTTGTGCATGTAAATGTTACACATGCACTTTTAACATTGCGGCGGGTGCTGCTTGAAGCAGCACCCGCCGCAATGTTAAATATCCAGGATGTGACCGCCAGGGTGGCACGGAGGGACCACCGCTGCCCCTGCGGACGGTCCCTCCACCTCTGGGGTGGCGGACGGACGCAAGTCCGTCCGCCATCCTAATCGGCCCCTATGTGTGGATCTCAGAGAGCTGAATAAAGCCGTTGTGGTAGATCATTATCCTCCACCTAACATCAGTGAGATGTTGTGCTCTCTTGCAGGTGCAAAACATTTTACTTCTCTGGACTTAACCTCGGCCTATCACCAAGTGAGGTTAGACCCTTCTTCTCAAGATCTAACTGCTTTTATAACGCCTTTTGGTACTTTCAAGTTTTTGAGAATGCCCTTCGGTCTGATTTCGGCAGCCTCTGTGTTCCAGAGAGTTATGGAGCACATTCTTGAAGGTGTTGAAGGCATAAAGGTTTATCAAGATGACGTATTAGTATTTGGTTCAAACTCTAAAGAACATGATCACAGATTGAATTTAGTCTTAAAAAGAATAAGTGATGCCAGTTTAACCTTGCGAGGAGATAAATGTAAATTTGATGAATCTGAAATTGATTATTTGGGTCATCGTATATCATCTAATGGGAGCAAACCTAAGCCTGACTTAGTGGAGACTATTTCGAAACTCAACACACCTGAAAATAAAGAAGAGCTTGTGAAATTTTTGCGAATGGCAGAATTTAATCACAAGTTTGTTCCAAATTTTACAAGTGTCAAGCCATATTAGGGATCTATTAAAGAAGGGTTATGAGTTCACTTGGTCAAAAGACTGTGAGAGGGAGTTTAATCATTTAAAAATGTGTCTCAACAAAGCGCAGGTTCTCAGCAGTTTTGACCCTAAGAGAAGATCATATTTGATGATAGACGCGACTTCTAAAGGTTTGGGGCTTGTTTGATTTAAAAAACCTGAAGGAACTGTAAAGGTGGTCTTATTCATGTCAAGGCCGTTAAGAGGTGCGGAGTTTAATTACTCTATTGTGGAAAGGGAGGCTTTAGCCATATATTTGGCCATCCGCAAGTTAAGAAAGTTTCTTTGGGAGGTGATTTTGAGGTTTTAACGGACCATAAACCTTTGAAGGAACTTTTTGAAAAGAAAGGCATTGACTTTGTTTCCCACCGCATTCGTAAATATGTGGTTGCATTGCAAGAATTTAAGTTCGTTGTATCATATCTACCAGGTGCCACTAATATTTTGGCAGATTGCCTGTCCAGATTGGGTGGTACCAATGAGGAAATTCCAGAGGGTGATTATTTTGGTGGTGATGAGTTTGAAGATGGTGTGGATGTTTGTCTTATTAGTGAAGGAATTATTTATGAGGATGAATGGAGAAGTGCTTTAGAAAAGGATGGTGTGTTGAAGAAAGTGTTGGAGATGGTAGTCAATGGCTGATGTGATAAGAAGGACTGTGATCAGGCATTGATAGGTTATTGGCTAGTCAAAGATGAACCTACTGTGGTGGATGGGTTACTCTTGAGAGGCAGAAGACTGATTCCTTCAAATGTGTTATGGTCAAAGTTGTTATCTCATGCCCATGCAAGTCATATGAGTATTGTTAAAACAAAGGAAAGCCTAAGGGAAGCTTACTGGTGGCCAGGCATTGATGTCTGGATTGAAAGAGAAGTTTGAAATTGCCAGGAATGCGTGTGTTGTGACAAGATACTGAAATGCAGAACGCAACCCATGGTGATAAGAGGAGAGTCGGAAGGTCCGTGGATGGATGTGGCCATAGACATTATGGGTCCAATTAAGTTAAGATCAAGAGATGGTTATGTTCCTGTGTGCATGGATATGTATTCTCGTTGGCCAGAAATTAAGTAGGTTAATTCTGTAGTTTCATCGGTTGTCATTGAATTTTTGGAATCTCTTTTTGGAAGTGAGGGTTTCCCTAAATCTCGGATAACGGGGTACAATTTACTTCCTCTGTTGTGGAGGAGTTTTTATCCTTGAGAGGCATAAAACATAAGAAGGCAGCACTATACCACCCAGAGAGCAATGGGGTTGTTGAAAGATTTGTAAAAGTTTTGAAAGAAGCTTTACAGCAGGCAGTTGCGACTGGTGCTGATTGGGAAACTGCATTAAGGAAGAAAGTGAGAGAGTACAGATTTACCCCACATTCCACTGTAAGGGTGTCTCCTTTTCAGTTGTTTAAGAAAAGGATTTCTAGTACTGAGGTGTGTCCTTCTTGGGTGTGTGAAAAGAGAATGTCTGTTGACAAGAAAGCAATGGATACTGAAGGGTGGAAAGAAAGGGAGAGAATAATCAAAGAGAAGAGAAATACTTGGTTTGATATGAGGAAAGCTGTTCAAAAAACAAAGGTGTCTGTAGGAGATTGGGTAAAAATTAAATCTCCTCGCTTAGGCAAAACTGGTTCAAAGTTCAGTATCCCATTCAAAGTCACGAAGGTGTTTAACAATGCTATTCGCACCAGTGATCATAAGGTGTGGAATCTTAATAGAGTTGCTAAGTGTAAAGAACCAGATTCTCAACCTTCGGTGATGTCAAAAGATAAGGGTGTTATGGTTCCTGCTAGGCCACGTAGGTCTATTAAAAGGCCTGCTAGATATCAAGATTAGATCTTGTTCTGTTCTTGTCATACAATGGGGTACTTCATAATATATATACATTTATTTTCTCGCTATAGTATTATTTCTTTCTTATTGTTGTTTATTTCTGTTATTTTGTATTATGAAGAGGGAGGTGATGTAGTGTTCTCACTCATATGTCTGCATTACAATGTTTCTGATGTTACCAGGTTACACTCTTGGAATGTGGAACCAGCATCATAGGGAAATATTGTGAGCAGCTGGTCAGTTGGCAGCTGCAGGGCGTTTGTGTTGGATGAGGTCTTTTGTACTTAATTATACTTAATAAACCAACCACATTATATACTACAATTAAGGAGTTCTACTTCTTTACACACGTGTTTAGAGATAACAGCATGAAAAACTACAGCAAGTTTGAATTAAGCATTCTGCATTTACCAGAATGAAATGGGGTGAACTGTGCTGGGATTAGAAGCAATGTGCTTCCTCCCCCATTGTGCTTTAATGCTCCCTTGAGCCAATGAGCTGTTGAGCTCACCTGGGATGCACCTGTGGTGTTGTACTGTGACATGTGAAGACTTGGGGAGCATTTCACCTACTCCAGATGACTTTTCTCTGCTCACTACTTTTGCTCTCTACTTGTGAAGGGCTAAACCCAGAAACACATGTCCAGAGATAACAGAACTACCTGCACCAACTTTGGTAAAAAAAAACACAGCAACTTTGAAGTAAGCATACTGAATTTACCAGAATGCAATGGATTGGATTGAGCTGTGCTGGGATGAGTGTGCTCCCCCCACCTTGTGTTAAAAAAATGATAGAACTGGAAACTGGGTACTGCTCATCGTGTCAATGGAAACCACAGAGTATATGATTTATGTACATCATAATTGTGCACATGATGTCTGCAACAGTCTGAAATTCTAAACTGCAGTACAATCTCCATGCAAACACTGCTGGTATATATTGTGACTCGAAAAGAGCATTTATACATTGTATAATGCCCTTGAGTGGTTTCCAACCACATAAGTTTACTAATGACAAGGTTTGCAACCACAAAATGTTTTTACACATCAGATCCCACCTCGCTAGAATATGTACACATTTGCAGATCAATTTAACAGTAAGGCAATAACTAGGCTATAACCAGGGCCACTAGAATTACGAGATTGTGCTGCAATTTTTGCCACATTTTAGATTTACTATATTTGCAACATAATCCACCATCTGCCTTATAATCTGCCGCTTTTAACAAAACATTTTTTGTTTCTAGCTCAAACGGATCAAAAGTTAGTAGAAAGTCAACAACACGTGTTGCTGCACAGTGGAAGGTCCTCTCCAAAGCAGGACTGGTCACCTTTCTGTTGCTTATTGCTATATTTGGGTATTAAACTGGTACTAATGCAGTGCAACCAACGCTCACACAATGTTACCAAGTTTAATAATGATTAAATAATGAAGCAATACTATTACAAAATGTGCAGCATTATGCCGCATAATTTGCCTTTTCTTGACACGTAATTTACTCAACCCTGCCACAAAATTTGGCCCTCTCCTGCTGCATAATTTTGGTGACCCTGGCTATAACTATTTTCTTGAGAGCTGGCACAGTAACATGGCCAAATCAAGATACAATTGTAATTAGTTCATCTATCAAGTATAAGATTTAAACCAGATCATCTGTGTCTGCAATATTTTTGTATAGACCAAGGACTGATACCCAGCAGTTACCCAAAAAATCATCAGGTCAAAAAAGATAAAACAATGGGCTACAATCTTCAATCAGTCATGTGCGGAACCATCACCTTGCAAGATTTCCCAAGAGGCTGCTTCCTTTCCCATATTGTTAGAGAGAGGATGTTAAATGTAGCTACTTTATTCCCTGTGCCTGAGTTGTGGGACCACAAAAAGGCATGTCCTGCATCTTTACATGATTGCGGTATCGTGTCCTTTCATAATTGTACAAGGAGGGTCATATATTCCTTCCTGAACCAGGGATAGTTTTTGTGAATTGGCTTGATTAAATGGTGATAGTAGCTTCCTCAGTCTGGTACTTATAATGATTGTCTGATCAGGCATTAAGGTAATCCATGCCAAAGAAGGCTGAATATCACCTGTTGTGACGAAAGCAAGGTACTTCTTAAATTCTTGCTTGCCCAAATTTGCTTTGCCTTTAGTTTTCCTCTCATATAGAAGGCTTTTATTCTTATTTTAATATCTTTAATGCATCTTTTTGGTTGCTGCCTCAATCATTTATTTAGTTGCCCTGACTTAGCGTATATTGACGTAACCAATAGGGGAAGCCCACTTGCTGAGGCATATTGGGTCTCCCTACATCAAACGTTCCACAGCTTAGTTTTTCACCTTAACAAGTTTAATCTAGTCACATGGCATGTAACCTCAGAGGTATCAAACTGCTTGCATCACTTAGTGGTTCTAGACCCAAAGTCTGCAAAAAGTTGTGTTTTTAAAAGTTCCTTGACTTTGTCTAGGTTGGAGATTTACCTTAGACAAGATGTAGTTCATTTCAAAGTACTGGTCTTATAGGCAGCCTTATAGACAACAGTGACCTGTTTCTCATCCATAGTCAGATGCAGCATTTTCTAAGGTACAGGCTAACCTCTCTTGTGGGGTAATACCAGTCAGTGCAATGGACTTAGTGTGTTAGTATTTTACCCAAGTACAAACTACAACAGTTTTCAAGATGAAACCTATATCTATGTTGGGTGTAGGAGCTCATTCTTATTGGTCAAGAAACAGGGAAGTCTGATGATCAGACAAATGTATAACCTGCAGTTTTTAGTGAAATCATTCACTAAATGCTCCAAGTGGTTTGAACTAGAAGCCTGGGCTTTTTATCTTCTTTCTTGTACGGAGCTATGCTCCTCACACCGGCAAAGCTATGAAGTCTGAAACTCATTTGTTCTACTACTGGAGAGCAGAACCGGCACTATTCATAAGTGGGAGGGTAAGCATGCCTGGTCAGTTTTACAGGTCAGGAAAGATTAAAATAAAGACGTCCTAGTGGGCAAATCCTTTGGCCTGACAAGAACAGTGAGGGCTAGGCATGGCTTCCCGACCTTGTCCAAAGGCAGAGAGAATTAATGTATCCATTCCTCAATCTTGTTAAAGGGTCATAGAGAGGTGAAGTAAGCCCATACCTTTCCACCTTGCTTACGGCTGAAGGACAATTTAAAGTGGCACCATGGCAATATACCACTGCTGTGTGTGCTCCCCCCCCATCATCACTGGGCTTTGGCGGATAACACATTGTCTTGTCTTTTGCTGCAACGTTTATTTTTTCACATAAACAGATTAACGTAAAATAATTGAAATTCATCATTTCTTCATATTGATTGGGTTGGCAATGAAAGGGTATGAAAATAAATGCATTGGATATCTTTACCTTAGTACCAGATAGCAGATCTTTTAAATATTGTGTAGCAACCAGTAGGATCCCCTGTAGCCCATCCTTACATTTCTCAAAGTATAATTTAGTTTCAATAATGATACATAAGAGTGCTGAACAAAACACTTTCTGCAAATTGTGGTACAACTTTAAAATAGAAGTTTATTAATAAAACATTTTAGTTGGTCTACTCCCAAGTCAATCACTTCCACATGTTGCAGGGACCTAGTTGAAAAATGAACCAGGTCACTGCTAATAGGACAGCATATCCTTACAGCAAAATCAGTAGGCCGTCATTATAACCTTTAAGCTCGTTGAAGCCAGAACTTTTTCTGGAGTCAGTGATCCATGTCACACCCTCATTTATGGTTGATTCTTATGAGTTATTGTTGTTAATTAGACCCCCTTCTTGAATATTCACGCCACAAGAAGTTGGCGTAGACCTTGTGCATTTGCAGTATTTTTATCATCCAATGTCAAACCACAAGTTAACCCCCTGACATCTGATATAAAAGAAGTTAAAATTACAAAACAATGCAGACCTGTATGAATAAGATTGCCACTGCAAAAAAAATAGTCACTGGAGCTGCATCTTCTGTACACCTCAGATCATTAGAATGTTTCTCAGTCATCAATAGCTTGCAAATTACCAAGACATAAATTACTGTTCTTTGTGAGCGAGTACTCTGTGTAACCAAAGATCATCTGTACAGTGAACTGACTGAGACATATTTCCTCCAAGCCCTTCTTTGATAAACAACTTCTAATCAGGTAGACCACACTCTGTGGTAAGGTTTTAAATATCATTGATTATATATTTCTAGAGCTACCATACCAAATAAACCCAACCAAATTCCAAGACCTCCAGTTGATCATCATTCCAGTACTACTTATATGACTTTTATTCCACAATGAAACATGCATATGTACTTAATTATCAGAACCTATTTTTACGGCCAATTTCCGTGTCCTATCTCGTGTAACTTTTGAACAGCTAAACATAGATGAGCCTTGTTAGGGCACTGCATGCAAATTGAATATAGATGGTTACATCTTTTCTCTAACCTATAATTTTCCATATAAATTCTCTTCGGTCCACCCACCAATGCCAAGAAATAGAAGTTGTAAACTGTTGTAATCTTAATGTATAATTATATTTTACTGTTTAGAATTCAATTTCCTTACTCTGAAGTGAGACGCTCTAACCTTCTCCATGCGATTTTGGGGTTTCCAGTTAGTTGGCTGCAGCAAGTGACTTTTTCGCAACCTGTGTGCACACACTTAATTGGCCAATTGTCCGTCCATTAATGGCATGAGATTCAATGATCTAACATCTCCTTTTGTTCTTATCTTTTGTTTTGTTCATTGCTTTTGAATTCTTTCCCACAACCTAATGAATATTAACTTCCTCAGATCAATGCATTTCGTGCATATCCTGTACTTAAAGTCGTTTTTTAAATTTTGTAAGGAAAGTTCTGTAAGGAATTAATAAAACAATCCACTGATTACCCATATTTTGTGTAGTTGAAAAAGTACCACTGAATTTCCAAAAATATAGCCACCAACTGTTACCTCACATTGTATAATTTCATGTAAAACAATATTATATAGTCTCGTCTCCGTAATGGTTCTGGCACATCAACTCACCTCAAATCTACTCTCATGTACTCCTATGTCACTCATCTTTCCTTACTTTCAGTTTACCTTGTCCATCAAAATGTATCTGACATCTTGGTTTCTCTAATATTATAACTGATCAATGTTTTAAACACATCATTATTTACGCAAAACATTTCCTTTGAATGGATTTTTTTTTTAAATCATTCAAGTCGCAGGAAGTCAACCTTTTTATTAATTAAATCTTGCATTGCATCAGACATTTTTCGTAGTTTCCGCTTCTATTGAGTCTTTTTATAATCTGAAAAAGTATCTCTGCCAGGCCTTATCTTTTAGCAATAATGTTGTCTCCTATTAGTTTCTATGTATTCTACACCAGATGTTATTTTTGTGTTTGGACTTTCATATCTTAGTTTTACCAACAAATCCTAAACCAGATGGTCATTATATTGGGTCAAAGCAAACATTCATATAACAAGTGGTGTTCTTTTTAAGACAAACCTTTCTCTTGTCACAGAGGTAAAGTACCAGAATATAGCGGCCTACATGTGACAAAAAATATAGTGTCCTAAATATTATTTACAAACATATTTCCCCCCTGTTAATCGAATATCTACACCCTTTGAGGCAATAGTTTTGTAAACAACACTTAGGCCACAATATTTATGTCAGACAATACTTATGTTAGCAATATTCTGACATAAAACCATCGAAAGATGTTCCTGTTAAATAACATAAACAGCAGACTGTAGTTCAAACATGGCATGTTTGCTTTTTCTGAGTCTTCAAAAGTGACTGTTTATTAGTTTCACTTGGTTTGTTTTCTTACTGATTGAAGTCACTTTCTGCATCTAATGTTATGTTTATTCATCTTGGCCAGGTCAATCTGTTGTACTAAAAAGCAGGGTAACATTTTTATAATCAGTTAAGAAAGGGAAAACGTTGGAGTACTGTTTGTGGGTTGTGTTACCAATGATTGTTTTACATACATCCCCAATACAAAAGAAAGAACCAGCAATTTGTTGTAATTATTATCTACAGCCCAAGTTAATTTTTCCATCTCTCAAAACCCTTTTTTTGTTTTAAAAATGATGGGAGCCAAATTCAACAACTGGAATTGTTCTGAATCTAATCAAATTAAAATTCCAAGATATATACGCGTATTGTCTCAAATAAAATAAAACAGTGCACATAAGCTCCAAAAGTTTCCAAAGTTTACCGTATAATCAGAAATTACCACAAAAAAGTTGATAAGCAGTAACATATTTGGTATATAAATCATAGGTTCTAAATATGTCAAAGAATGTTATTAGCATACAAAGCACATAAATTCCGAATCACGCTCTCACACCTTTTATTTTATTGTCATTCCCTATTGCAATTGTTAATGGTGCAAGTGATAATTCAAACAAAAATGAGTAGTGTTCTGTGACCATCCCTAATCTTAATGAGTCAGAAGATACCCAATTAATAAAACAAATGGTTTAATTCATAGTAAATTAGTGTTTGTTTTTTGTAAATGTAAATGGCGCAGAGATGGCCAAATGATGTTACAGCGCTTTAATATTAAAAAAAAAGCTGACAGTGATATGCCATTAATACGAACTACATAGAGACTATCGTGCTCTTTAAACACAAATTATAACATTATAAACATAATAAACAAGTGGGAAGAGGGATACATGTGCAATGGATATGAGAAAGTTACATTGAAGTTTCATATCAAATGTGCAGAACTTAATTGAGTATAGGATGTTAATTAGTGATGTGAAATTGAAGGGAATTGGTCAGTGAGGCAGTATTTGCAAAAGATTAATAGCAAGCAAAAGAATTTTCAAGGACCAGAAAGCCTAAATCGAAATAAGCAGTATGACAAGAAGGCAAATAATTTGAGAGGGTGGGGAAGGTAACGTAATTATGGGAATATGCAAGAGGATAAAAAAGAACAGAAAGATGAAGAAAAAGTGGAGGGGGGAGAACGATGAAGAGACTAGTGCAGTGAGAAAATTAAGACAAAAAGAAGGCGGAGCAGGTCATAGTATGAAGACCCAGGTGGGGAAAGTAAGATAGGATGCCAGTTATCAAAAGGTAGTTAGTAATATGGAGCGTGGGAGTGTCTTTCGAAATGAACCACTGTAAGATCCTTATTGAACATTACATGAGAAATAGTGATGCAGAGAATATGTGTAAGTGAATTTTAAATTCTAGTAGTACAGCCTGAAAATGATTGAGGTTCAGTGCTGTAGAGAACTGTTGGCTTCCAGAGATCTTTAACTTTATAGTCCGATATGGACCGGGTTCTTTTATGATTGATATTGTCTGATTCCGAAAATGTTTATAAATCGATCTACCTATATTAGGAAGCCATTGGATTGTTTTAAAGATTGGGGTATGTTGATTCCATTTTTACGTGAGCTAACAAAGTGAACTGCCCCTTGAGCTAACAAAGTGAGTCACTGCATACAGTTCTGTGATTAATGCTTTGAAGTGGCCCTTTAAAGGCCCCATAGCTACGAGTTGCCATAATGAACTATGAGAAAATAAGTGATTATACTAGATCACTCTTCGCTATGCAATTAATGTATGAATGTTAACTCTTTTGTCAAATATAATGCCTAAGGGTTGTGAGCTGTCAATGATCACAGTATTACAATTAAGAATGTGATTGAATATTGCACTAGGATGTTGGTGTGCATATGAGAAATTAAGAGAAACTTGGGGTGCAATGAGGTACACTTAGATTAATGGATTGCAATCTAATCTTCAATGATCTGTAGGATTTTGACAAAGTGTGAAGTGTAATGAGGTGGAGGCATGTTGAGATAAAGCAGAGTATTATCAGCATGTTGATGGTATAAAACACACAATTCTCGATGAACGCAACAAGATGATACGGATAAAACGGGGTTGAAACCAAAATGGTATTCATTGCCATAAATTGACGAGCTGGAAAATGAGTTCCTGGTTTTTATCTGCTGTGACCGACTTGTCAAATAAGAAAATAAACAGTTATGGACTACTCCACTGAATCCATACACTTGTTGAGGGCTCTGATGACAATATAATTATTGACAGTATGCAAGCATAACGTAAGCCAATGAAAATAATGGGACACAAATTTCTGGTATCAAAAATGTGTAAAGGGTCATCAACAACTTTGCACAAGGATGTCTCTGTGCTTCAACCTAGCCTAACTGGAATTCATCTAAAAGATTTGTGTCCGGTTATGAGGCCTGGCAGGGTATGAGGTTAAACAACATTTGAGGGCCTTTGGTAGAAAAGGGTGCCAATACAGAGGCCTAAAGTTATTAAGATCTTCAGCATCAGCTTAGGGTTTTTCAACATAGGAGAGAAATAAGTTTTATTTTTAAGGCAATTAGAAAATAACCCTTGTGCAAAAGACAGCTTTTTTAAGTTGGTCCAATCAGTTAAAAAAAGACAATGGTGCACATGCATCAAAGTTGGATTTTGCAAATCCTTAACAGCGATTTTTAAGGAAGCGCTAATAAGGAATCGCAAACTCCAATGCAGGAAATTAATAGCAAAAAAAGAGCAAATCGGTAATATTTGCAAATAGCGAAATTGCAAATTGCACGTCGTTTTTGGTGCATGTTGGTGAGATCACAATCAGGAAGTGATGCATCCCATGCTGATTTCAGTGCACTGAGAGAGTCAGATGAGGAGGCAGAGTGCAGGAGCGCAGCTGGAGATACATATTTGTGCCTTGCAAATACTGTTCTGTGGTAAAAAGATGGAATCCGGAGCAGCGGAGAAGAAAGCAGCTACAAGAAAAAGATTAATCAAATTAAGTGAGAAAGAGATAGAAATCCTCATTGAGGAGTTTGTGAGGAACGATGATAATGTTTTTGGCAAACTATCGCTCCAGGTCCCTGAGTCAGAGAAGAGAAAAATCTGTCTCAGGATACAATCCAAAGTTAACGAAGTGGTGGTCACCCACCGCAATACCGACGACCTCAAAAAAACGTGATATGACCTGCGCAACCATGCCAAGGAGAGGATTGCAGAGAGGCTCAAGGAGGCAGAGAAGACTGGAGGGGCACCTGCAACACTGCCTGGGAACACACCCCTGGAGGACCTAGTTGAGTTGAAACTCCAGCCTGAAACTGTAGTCGGAGTGACGCAGTTGGACTCCACAGCAGCGGCCAGTACTTCACAAGGTAAGAAGCATGCAAATGTCTATTCAAATCCGAATATAAATTGTGAAACATCACATCAGTTCAGCTCTAGTGTTCAGAATCAAAACCCAGTCCACATTTCACTTGCAACACCCAAATGCATTATGGGAGTAACAGGCAGGGAAGGCAAGTTGGTAGGCAATTACAACTAGGGGGTAATATACGTGAACACTGTGTGTCTGATAGTCATTTAATGAGACAAAAGAATGCTGAATGTGACACTACATTCATGTAAGAATTACCGAAAATTGCACTGTTTAACATCACAGATGCAGCAGTAGAGGAGTTGGAGGAAAGTGAAGGCGGAGACACACAGGAGACTCCGGCTGAGGCAGATGTGGAAACACCTGTGGCCCCACAAACCACAGACCCTGCACTCACTAGACGCAGGTCCCCAGTCCCACCACTACCGGCCATGGAACTTGATGAAGAGAGCAATCATGATCCCCATACATCCCAGCCTGGAGGTACCGCCACGACAAGACCCCGGTCACAGGTCCGGCATAGCACTAACCAGAGCTGGAGGTGCAGGTTAAGGGCACAGATGACATCACAAGAGGACGACAGTCCAAATCTCTGGGGTGGGCTGGAGAGCCAAATGTTGAGGGTGCAGCACCTGTAGGTAAAAAACATGAGACTAATGCTGACACAACTTAGCAAAATGGCAAACAACATGGAAGAAATGAGAGACTGTGTCAAAGAGCTGACTACAGCAGTGGTGAAAGGTAATAGGCAGTCCAATGAGGCCACGCAGGAGCTATGCTGGGTGATGCAGGAGGACCAGGTGTCCCAAAGAAAAAGACATCACCAATTATTAGTGCGCCTAGATGGCTACACGAGATCCAACAACCACCTGAGCAACAACCCAGCTCTGCTCTCCCGTCGGTCTGTGGCCATGCAGGTCGAAATGAGCCATTGTTGCGGGGATGTGGCCAGGGCACTGGTCCAGGTCACAAATGCTGTAGAGCAAATACAGACTGCTACTGCTGGGGGTAGTAATGCAACGGGGGAAGGAGGGGGAGTGAGGTGTCCAGCCTCAGTAGTCTGTTGGTGCCAGTGACAACATGCAGGAGGCGCACCACTAGGAGTACCACACCTTCCAAAGCCTCCATGAGGAACGTGAATTACGCCACCGAAAGGCATTTGGGAGTGCGTGGTCGTAGAAAATAGTGTGGCCTTGGCAGACTAACAACCATATGGTGATGTAACCATTGACAATGCCTTAGTAGTGACTGACATACAAGTCTGATGTTGATGTGTTGTTCATTTATGTTGTTTACACTCATTGTGCTATTTAGCACCTGGTATGTGTGCAGTAACACAACCACATTGCTACATGTAAATACTTGTCACCTTAGAAAAAATGTTGTGTAATTTATGCACGTCTCCTTCTGCTAAGTTTGCCCCAGCTGCTGCTCGTAGTGGTTGCCCTGGCTGGTTGTCCTCCTCAGGCTTGCTGTCTGAAAGTTCCAGAGGTATACCTCTCCTAGTAGCGATGTTGTGCAACATGGCACATGTGGCCACAATTCTGCAGCAGGTGTCTGGTCGGTACTGCACTGCCCTGCTAGTCTTGTGGAGGCAGTGAAACCTACTTTTCTGTTGGCCAAAGATTCGCTCTATTTAGTTTCGTATTGTAGTGTGCGCTGCATTAGGTCGCTGCTCACTTGGGTAGTTGGGTTGAGGTATGGTGTCAGGATGTAGTTGCGCATGGCGCATGTGCTGTCACCTACAGGGTAGTAAGCAAACCGTTAGTAACAGATATGCATTTCCATTAGGCCAAAGTGTCAGAGAAAATGTAACATATGTATACCAAGCAGATGTCCTTCTCCAAATTCACCCCCAAGGAGACAAGTGTGTATGCCACCGTTTCTAAGTATGTCCGAGTCATGTGTGCTGCCGGGGTATTGTGCCACAATGTCAGTGATTATAATATTTGCATTGCGGACTACTTGCATATTCAGTGAATGATTGCGGTTCCTAAAGATATATTCATTCACTGTTGGTGGACAAATGGCAACATGAGTACCATCTCTGCAAACTAATACATGGGGAAACCTGGCAACCTGATAGAAGTCTAGTTTAGTCTTAAGAAATTCTTGTGGGGTTGCGGGGAAGCTAATATGGTGGTGTATCCTTGTCAACATGGCCTGAAGGAATGCATTAAACAAACGTGACAGGGAACTTTGTGACACCCCTCCAGCTGCAGCTACTACACCCTGAAAGCTGCCTGACGCCAGTAGGTGCAGGGAGCATGGAACCTGCACATAAGTGGGTATAGCATGTGTCCTGTAAGTCTGGCGCTGCAGTAGGGGATCCAATTCTGCAATCAGATCAAGGATCATGGAAGCATTTAGCCTGTACTTGTCATAGATCTCCTCTTCAGTCTGCCCCAACAATGTGATGCACACTCAAAAAATGCGCTCCTGTAGTCTCCTCCTTCTCTGTGATGTTGCTCGTAGCGTCATCCTCCTCGCCATGACGTTGAGTGCTGACATTGAGGAACATTCTGAGGCCTCCGGGGCCTGTTAAAATACTTTGCTAATGTTCTGCAACTGCTGAGATTGTTTTCACCTGTTTACCACTTGCCTGTAAAATTCGGTAAATTGTGATCGCAAAATTGCGATCTTTAAGAAAATCGGTATTTGTGATTTTTTAATTGCAACTGGCAATTAAGGAATTGCAATTTGGGGACTCACAAAATTGCCATTCCTTTTTTTTTTTAGATTTTTCTGACATTTCTCAGAATTGTGTTGTTGCATTGCAAAGGCCTATTTTTCAATCGCAAACAGCCTTTTTTGCGATTCGCAATGTTTGCGATCACAAAATAGCTTTATGCATGTGCCAGTATAACACCAATATTTTGCAATGTCAGCAAGAATCTGCTCTGTGCAATGATTTGAGGGTTTCACCTTAGCTATGGTTTTCACCAGATCAGTACGGGAAATGTCTTTAAATTGTAGCTAAGTATCTCTCGGCTTCAAAGGTGTGCAACATGGCAATTTTTATGTAGGAAATGCTGAAGAGACTGGAACTGAAACTGTTTGATAGTGAAGAAGGATGAATGCAAATTGATGGTGTTAGAGTGGGTAAAAACATGGTTAGTTGGGTAAGGGCTGTTTCCTAGAAAGATGTAGTCATTGAAATTAATTAGAACAATTGGGCCCCTTTGTTATGGGCAGAGACGTTAAAGGATCAATTTTTGGTGATCCAAAAGAAGGTTTGTGCAGCACCATGCGTGGAGCAGTAAAATGCAAGAAAGAAAACCGCATTGACAACCAATTCCAGTTTGGCAGGTTACTACATTGTCACGAATAGAGCCAAAGTGTAAATAGTGGTGACATTTGTGTCCAGAGCGATCAAGCAGTGGTAACAGTTTATTCTGTAGACTGTAAATTCTAAGAAACAAAATTTTTCTTGTGTGTGACCCGCAAGGAGTTTTTCCTTACACGTGTGGGCAGTTGATTACTTAATCTGATAGAGACTACTAGCTGCAGATTCCTTAACGTAGAATTATCCCCAGGCGTAAGACTGGATCCGGAAAACTTTCTTTGCCACAGTATCTCTGCACGCCGGGGGGCGGTACCACGTGACTCCGCCCTGACGTCGTCCACAGGCGTGACGTCAGCAAGATCATATAAGCCCCACCCCGGCGCGCTGACGTCAGTTTTGATCAGGATCGTGTCCCTGACCTGTTTTCAGGCCTTCTTTTCACGCTTTGCGTTGAGGAACAGTGTGTGAATGCCTTCGGGCTTCAAGACTTGTGCACGTCAGATGTTGGCGATGGACCCTCACCCTATCTGTATGTGGTGTTTGAGCGAGCACCATGACTCTACAGACTGCGATGCTTGTGAGCACCTCAAACCAAAGTCCCGGCTTGTCTAGGTCGGTGTCGTGCCAGCGTCCGTCCCCTACCTTGGAAGCCAGGAACCGCTGTTTCCGACTGCGGCATCGCCCATCGCCATGGCCCCAAGGGCGTCGCTCCCCAGCTGGTAGGTCCTGCAGTTTGTCTCCAAGGCCCTGTCCTTGCGCGGCAGTGGGCGCGAGTTCTCCTGGGGGCGTGCGCCCTTGCCTGTCACCACCCTACCAGCCTTCCCTGGCATCCGGCGACTAGGGCTCAAATTCAAGCCTGTGTCGTTGCTCTGCAGGCTTCTTTGGCCCCCTCCTCCACCTCCTGAGACATCCGCGGATCCCCTGCCTTACGCGGGGCCTTACGCAGAGTCAGCAGCAGCTTCGGCACCAACCGGTTCGGCTTCAGGTTGGAGGAGGGTGGTGTCGTTGAGGTGCAGTCCTGCGGGGCTCCCCTCTTCAACTTACGGTGTCCCTGCCTCGCCGCAAATCCCTACGGAGATCCCTGTGGCGTCGCAGGAGTTCGCCAGGACTCCGGGCTTGCCCGAGTCCCTCTCGGTCCTTTTGGCAGGCAGCTGCCTCAGCAGAGGCTGAGCCGTTGCCTTTTCAGCGACAAAGGCTTCCCTCCCCGGTCCTGGCGGTGCCGCGGGTGGAGGCCTGGGCCTGGGGTCCTTTCCCGAAACCCTCTAGATCCTCTACACAGGCGGCTGCCTAGTGTGAGGTCAAGCCGGCGCCTTTTTGGTGCGGTTCCTTAGCTGACCCGGCTCCGACCCCTCCCCATTCTCCTAGGGAGCATGTGGTGGCGGAGGTCGACTCGGCGCAGCCGATGCCCACTCCGGCGCCAATCGACATCGAGAGAGCGCCTGTGGCGGACTCCACTGCGCCGTGCCGGCGTCGGGTCCTCGACGCGTCTCCAGAGGTTCCTTCCTCTCCGGAGGTTGGTCATCTCCTGCTCTCTTCTTCTCCGGAGATGGGACGCTGCGCCATTGCTTTTTTACGGCGCTTCTAGGAAGGGCTCGTTGCCGTCCCCGCAGCCTCCACCCTCGGACCCTCTCTTCTGCAGCTCGGAGTTGGCTGCTCCGCCGGCTTCTCCGCCTTCCCCGGGGGCTCCTCAGGTTCCCCACTCATCCATGAATACCCCACTATTCAGGGGATGGCCCTTTATTCCTCCTGCTGGCCTTGGGGACGGACGGCTTAGTTTACAGCTGTCAAGCACGGAGGGATTGCTTTCTCCCCCGTGGTGCCCTACGGAGGCCAGTGTTGCCTTTGTTCGTGCTATTTCCACGGCCGCTGGGATTCTGCGGATGGGTGATCCCATCACCCCATTTCCTATGTATCACCTGCTGGAAGTTCTCCACCAGTGCTCTGGTGGATGGGAGCTGCTTTTTCTATTCGAAGCTTTGCTCCACAACTCTCTTCTGGGAGCTTGGGGGCGCCCTGCCACGGGTGATCCAGTACCCCAGCTGCTTCTCCACCACCGTCCTGCTCTGCATTACCCAGTCTGCCTTTCCTTCCACCCTTCTACTCGGGGCCCTCTTCTGCAGACTGCCTTTCCTTCCTTGCCCTTTGTGTTATTTCCTCAGTCACAGGAGGCCCGGTGGTTGGATTCTTGGGGGCGAAACATCTTCGATTCCTCCAGTGCTGCTTTGAGGGTGCTCAGCACCCTTGTGTGTTGGCCAGGGTTACCTCCAGCCTGTGGGATTCTGTGTAGTCCCTTCTGTCTCGTGTCTCCCACGAGGGTGCTCATGCTGATCTACGGCACCATGTGTTGGACGGTCGGGAGTTGGCCGTGTTTATTCTTCGTGCGGATTTCGATGTTGCTGATGTTCTCGACCGTACTATGGCCACTTCTGTCACCCCCCGTTGCCATGCTTGTTTGTGGGATGGTGTTTTTCCTGAGAATATTAGGGAGTGTCTGGTTGACTTGCCCTTTGATGGGGTGCTTTTGTTTAACACCCATGTTGACTCCGCCATTCAACCTCTCCTTGTGGGGCTCTGTCCTCCTCCTCCTCCGTAAGCTTGGCTTGTTGATCCTCCGGGGCGTGATGGGAGGTGTTATCCCATCTTTTTTCTGGAATTTGGTGTTTTGATTGGCCCATTTATGTGTTCTGTGTGGTTTGGCGTGCCTTCGGGGTCCCTATGTTGACCCCTCTCTCCTGTTGGCTGCTGGTACAGCCCTTCTGGCAATTGTGTATTTTTTGGCTGATTGTTAAGGTCCTTATGTTCTTGTTCTCTGATGCTGGATTTGTTCCCTAAGAGTGGTTCCCCGGGACGTGTCATACCCTAAGTGGGGTACTTGTAGCTATTGTATAGCTCTGTCCTACGCTAGGAGGGTGTGGACTCCCCTTTGCGGGTTCCTCGCCTTTCCTGACGTCGCTGTATACCGCTGATGCGGTTTCTTTGATCTTTGTCTGGGCATAGCTTGCGCTGCTCCAGGTTCTGTCATTTTCAGTATCCGCTGGATCAACTTTGGCATGCCATCTGAAGCGTTGTGCTGGTATTTTCCTGCGTTCTGGTGGACGGCTTTAGTCCGTCCTACGTATTTCTCCTCTTCTTTTCTGGCTGGTCCCACTTATTTCGTGGGTCATATATGTCTGGAACGGTCTTCCTTTAGGGGTTGTTCTGGATTTTCCTGGTTTTTGCCTTCATCTTGCGCCCGGCTTGGTCTGGGTGATCGGCTTCATGGTACTTGCTAGCTGCCGGCTGCACACGCCTGCTCTTTCTGGTCTGCAGCCGGGGGTTTTGGCCTGTGCCCTTGTGCTCCTGCCTCTTGTTCTGCTGGAGCCCTGCGAGACAGCTTCTTTCTTCTCATGCCTGCCTTTCTTGACTGTGGAGCCGTCCCTGCCTTGTTCGCTGGCTCGAGGCTTCCGGTCCCAATGACACATCCCCTGTTGGTGCCCTGTGTTCTTCCACGCTGGTGGGGCTCTCTCGCAGACCCTCCTCCCCTCTGGGTATGGCTAGGGTATCTATTCTACGTTAAGGAATCTGCAGCTAGTAGTTTCTATCAGATGTACAAGTTACTTACCTTCAGTAACGATGTATCTGGTAGAGACGATTCTAGCCGCAGATTCCTACACGACCCGCCCTTCCTCCCCGTTCTGCAAGGACCTTCAGCTTGGTCTTTTGCACTCGCCTGCCTCCGGGTGGTTTTGCCTTCTGCGAGTGCCCTCTTTCACTTCCTCTCTAGTGGGATGCTCGTTTTGTTTGTATGATCCACTCCTTCCTTTCTGGTTGATTGGTTGGTGGGTTCATGGGTGCTTCTGCGTCCCTGCATTCTGGTCTTCCAGTGTGGAGCCTACTCATGCTCTTCTGCCTTTTTCATTGCTTGAAATTTTTGACTCCTCTGCAGTCCTCTGAGTTGGGGTCTCTTGGCTGTGCCTCGACCCTTAGCTCCTAACAGAGAATGTGCCTCTCCTTACTGGTGTTGCTATGGGGTTAAATTGTCCTTGCTTTTCTGTTCTGGCCTTGTTGTCCCTCACTGTTTATGGGCTGCGGTTGCATGCCTCTTTCGTCTGGTGTGACGTTTTTCACATGCTTTTCTGTCCAGGGAGGTTGTCGTATTTGCTTGCAGGGTTGCTTCGCTGTAGCTGTGCTGTGCTCTTCCCTTCTATGACTTTCGGTGCCATAGTGCCTGGCACTCTCCCGGATGGTGCTGTTTCTCACCATTCGTTTAGTTTCTTTCTGTTTATCTGATTTTTCACACACTGTTCCCATATTCTCACAGTTTTTGTGTGTGATGGCTTCGTGTTTTCTCCGAAGAAAACTGATGTTGACGCGCTGGGGTGGGGCTTATGCGACCTTGCTGACGTGACGCCCGTGAACGACATCAGGGCGGAGTCACGTGGTACCGCCCCCCGGCGCGCAGTGATGCTGTGGCAAAGAAATTTTCCGGATCCAGTCTTACTCATGGGGATAATTCTGTTGAGGAATCTGCGGCTAGAATCGTCTCTACCAGATACATATTTACCGAAGGTAACTTGTACTCCTGTCTGCCAGGCCTTCAATGCGGTCCTAGGCAGGAAAGATATGCACAAAATGGCTTGCCCTCAATGCGGCAGGCTGTCTGACCAATGGTCACCATCAGAAGCCTGTTGGCGTCTGATGATGAATGCAGCCCAGAATCCATCACTAAACTGACACCCAGAGGTTCCCTCACCTCTAAATAAGGTATATCTGAGAATGGAAGATTTCATAAGTGAGTGTCACGGTTGGGGTGTATGAGCGCAGACAAGCAATGTAACCTGCAGGAAGCAGTACCTCACTCACATTTGCTCGATTTCTTGCTGCTGTGCCTTATGCCTGCCCCACCAAACTTTCATAAATATTTGTGCTGTTGCAGAGAGTTAGCGACACATCAGCATAGCAATTGTCTCACATGTGCAGACCCCAGCAGGTGGATGTGGGACAAAGTTCCTAGACCATTTATCTGTTTTTTTTCATGTCAAATTATAACTAGTTTTCATAGTTGGGGTTACTTAATCAAATCATGATTTGATTAAGTCTTATACTAGTGTGTAATCATTGTTGATTGTCCTTTACTCAGAAAGGCACTTTCCAGACTGATGAAAAGAACAGAATCACAGTCAAACAAGTAACTGTTAAGGCCCAAATGATTCGTGTACCTGATAGTTATGTTATATAAATTTATACCACGCATGGCTATACAACCCAAGGACTCACCAGTGCGCTTGTCGCGTACATAGCAGAGACAAACATTCTTCCACCTAGAACAGCCAGGTCTTCAGCTGCTTTCTGAAACTCAAATGATTAGATAAAATCCGCAATGGGATACACTATTCAATAGTCTGAGAGCCAAAACACGAAAAGTTCTGCCTCCCTGTCTGGTTAGCCTAAAGTGCGGTACTACAGCCAGATTAAGGTCTGCAGAGAACTGTGGTCCGATGATAAGCATACATCAAAGAGTGCAGACTTGGGAGTCCCCTCCTTATAAAAAATGCAGTGGGCCATACATTGTGCCCTAAATTGGATGTGCTTTTCACTGGAAGCCACTGTAAAGCGCAAAGTTTCCGGGATACTGAACACTTTCTTGGAATGTGGCATAGAAGCCTGGCTGCAGCATTTTTAATTCTCTGCAGCCTCTTGTTTGCATATACTGTAGAACCCAAGTACAAATGAGTACAATAATCCAGGCGACAAATAATCAGGGCCTTTATGATCATTTTTCTCACAGGCAGACAAAACATTCCTAAGATTTTCTCTTGCTCATTAGTAGCCCAAAGCAGCCAGACATCAAAACTTTAATCTGGGGTTCAAAAGAAAGCTTCTCATCCATCAGCACTCCTAGGTTTTTGACCACCAAATTGGGCTTTGGGGCTGTCCCAGCAAATGTGGCCACCGGTAACCACCCCAGTCTAGAGTATGCCTAACCCACCAAGAGGATGTCTGTTTTATTAACACTGAGCTTCAGACAATTTGTGTGCATCCACTTTGCCACAGCCATCATGCAGCTCATTACATTTACAGGGTCTTTCCCTTCCCAAGCCGACATTGCTATAATAAGCTGAGGTTTGTCACCATAGGATGCTAGGGAAGCTCAAAATAGTTCACAGTTTTTGCTAGAGGTCTAACATATATATCAAATAAAGTGGGACTTAGAGCCGAGCCTTGTGGTACACCAAACTCTACCTTGCATTTTGTTGACTAGAACAATAAATAAGATCCTTTAAAAAGGAAGTGAACCAAGTAAGAGCCCTACCCCCAAACAACAATCTCATTCAGTCTATCCTGAAGGACCTTGCGCTACTGTGTCGAACACTGTGCTTAGGTCTAGCAGAATTAGCGCAGCTGAGCGACCCTTGTCCATCAGTTGTCTAAGCTTTTCAGTCACCTTGACTAGAACTGACTCAATGCTATCAGCCAGTTTGAAATCGTTTGGTTTCTCAAGCAATTTCATCAGTAGATTGTTTATGTGTTTCTCCACTACTTTTGACAAGAATGGCAGGAGAGAGATAGGGTGGTAATTTTCAGGCTTAGTATGATCCAAGGTGGATATTTTTTAGAAGGGGAATGGCGTTGGCATGTTTCCCCGCTAACTGTAGCTCAGCCGTGGAAAGTGAGGAGTTTGCTAGACTGAGAAATATAGGACCTAAAATCACCACAGCTATTTTCAGAATATGTGGCCCTGTACGATCCTCAGGGGATTCAGATTCTGCCATCATTATAAGACCTTTTAACAGGTGCTCCTTCAGTTATTCAAACTCAGTTAGGCAATTTCTAAGAGCTGCAACCTTTCCATCCGAAAGAAGCATGAAGGAGTCTGGTCAAAACCTTCGTTCGAACATTTAAGATTAATATCTTTTACTTTTTTACTAAAATAATCTGACAGCATATTACAATTGTCTTTTGAATTATCGGATGGTGAAGAATTATCTTCAGACTTAGTCAGCCCCTTGATGATCGCATAGATCTCTTTTGGCTGAAAAAAAAGAAGTGCATTCCTTTTAAATAATTTTATGATGGGTTTTGATAGCAGCCTTATAATTCTTTTTAGCCTTATTCTCGTATGATTTTCTCGATGAGTGTTCCAGCACCTTGCAACGTTTCCTTTGTTCAATTAGATCTTGGGCAAACCAGGGAGCGGACATTTTTTCTGCCTAATTGTCCGATCAGGAATTAAGACGTCAAAACATAAGACAAACCATGCATTCAAAATGCTTACCGCCTCCTCAATATTGTTGTGTTTTTGGGAAATTGTGTAATAAAATATTGTGAAAATTGGTGTTCATACCACTGCCTGCCCGTATACCTAGTACATACTGCTTTATACCGAGAAACTTGTACTGTCATGCGGAGGGGGGGCAGCAAAGTGGTCCGACTATGTTACTGGGATAGGCGTGAGCACCTCTAAATTCAGCAAATTAGAAAACACTGTATCCAGTAGGTGGCCAGTCTTGTGTGGGGTCTCTCGCCAGCTGGGAACGCTGGATGGCTTCCAGATTCTGAATAAGATTCAGTATCTGAGAATAGGTGCTCACCTCAAAGTGTAGATTCAGTTCACTTAATATATATTAAAATTGACTAGTTTCTGCACAAACGGTAAGACAGCATCAACCAGGGCTTCTTAAAATGCTTTTCAGGGTCAAGAGCAGTGGTGGCTGGTGAAGTCTAGAAGTAGTGGGGCGTAAAAAGCATTGTTCACCCCTTTCATCTAATATTAAACAAGTGAAACAACAAGAGTGTGTAAGCACTAGTACCAGGCAGCTACAGAGAGAATTAAACACAAATGCACTGTGACACACATGCTCTGACACAAACACACACGCTCTGACACATTTGCTCCCCTCCCGTCTTGTACTGCTGGAAAATAAGCAGCATCACGGCACGAAAGACAGCAATATGAGCACCAGAGGTGCAGATGATGGTTTCAGGCTACTGTGACTCAGACCTTTCCTGTCATATGCCGGCCGTGACTGCGTGTTAGGTTTTGAAGTTAATACAAAGACTTTGACTTTGCAACACGCAGTCAAGGCCGGCATATGACGGGCAGGTGGGGGTGGAAATGGGGTCATCTCAAAAAAGAAAAACTGACCGGCCCGCGGCACCTCAGCTCCCGCCGTCCTGCGTTTTCGAATTGCAGCAGCAGGCAGCAGCTCTGGTCATCAGGACAGGGAGCCTCCCTCCCCTCTGCCAATCACAATGGGTGAGGCACATCGGGGCGTGCCCCACCTGGGCCATTTTCTCTATGTATGCTACAGCATACATAGAGACAAAGGGAGTGGGCAGTCCTGCTCGAAGGCAGGGTGGAGTGGCTTGCCCACTGTTGTTCATACGTACTGTTTGGGCAGCCCGAGGCTGCCCAAACAGTCAGTATGAACAACAGTGGGCAAGCCACTCCCCCCTGCCCTCGAGCAGGACCGCCCACCCCCAACCAGGAACTTCTGCTTTCTCGCCGTGCGAGAAGGCAGAAATAAATGGTAGTTATTACAGTAATAACTACCATTTGTTTCTGCTTGCTCGTACGGCGAGAAAACAGGGGGGCGGCGCCCAAACGCCCCTATAGAGGAGCCGCCACTGGTCAAGAGGTCTACAAATAAGTCTACAGAAAAATTGAAATTGTTATTTATTCCCATTTGAAACGGGGCGCATTCACTGGCTGTTACCTTTGAGTTGTTCCAAAACACAGGAACACAGATTTTTCAAAATAATGGTTATTTTACCATACCTTCTAGTTATTTTATAGCATCTTCTGATGCCATATCCTTCTGATAAAGCCACAACAGTGGCTGGGTTAGTATATTGATTGAGCTAGGTCTCTGTTAAGAATATAGCATCAGATGAGCAGTCCGAGAAGAAGTCAAAGATCTCAGCATGATGGCGGACCAAAGAACGACAGTGCAGGCTAAATATACAGAGACTAGATGGACAACATCCACACCTCCCCATGTCATACCTACACATCGGACTGATGATATAACCATATAACTTACATGTTGTTTCTCTCTTGTGCACATCAATCGAGTTACCGTAATCCAGTGAATTTGTAGGACAGAGGGCGAGTAACTGAGAAGAGCTATCTATCTAAACCTGCAGAATCCTTGGTGCTGTCCGTGCATGGACAGATGCAGACAGGCTTGCTTTAGACGGACCTTTGGCGCGTCCGTGCATCAGCCCACATATTATGAGGAATTGGGCTTCTTCCTGGTTTCATGTGACGGGCTAACTAAAGCGCATGGCACCGAAACACTCGCTCCTTTTGTGGCCAGCGGCGGCTCCTCCGCTAAGGAAGAGGAGTGCTGCCCCACTGCTCTTTGAGCAGTGCAAAAAGGAAATGGTAATAACACAATGGTCTTATCATTTTATTTTCCCGTACTGAGGCAGTTTTGTTTAACTTACTGGGCTGGGCTACCGTCACAGCCAGCAGGGGGTGGAGTACTTAAGTACGCAAGACTGTTTGGTCAGGTGTCTTGGGCTGGCCAAACAGACATGCGCTTTAGCATTTCTCCACCTGGCTGTTTTGCACAGCCAGGTGGAGAACATGCACAGGCTTCCACTCCCTGTATGAGCGCCGAACCAGGCTGCTCAGACCAATCCCAACGCTGCTGTCATGCTGGTGACAACAGCATTGTGATTAGCTTAGGGAAGTCTGGGAGCCTGTGTGCGTCCGTACATCAACAGAAGAGGACGGATGAGAGGCAGCGGCCGGCAACCAGGTCGGTGAAATAATTTTTTTTACCCTTGCCCTGCCCGTACTATTTGGTGGCAGTCGCCACTGTGGCTGAAAAAAATAGTCTCCCTCTGCAACTGACCGCGGACGGGGGAAAGTGCTGAGAAAAAAGTCAGAGATTCCTTAAATGAAAAATAGTTACCCAAACCCAATAGTAGTTGTACCCAAACTAAAAGCAGCTTAAAAGTTTGAAAATCACACTGACCACATCATATACAACACAACAGGTGCATGTCCGCGCATCAGCCCCCTTTTTCTGTGGGGAATAGGGCTTCTGCCTGTAGTCATATGACAGCCTAACTACAGCGCATGTAACCGAAACACTCCCTCCTTGTTTAGCACACCCAAAATGGATGAAAAATAATCTCCCTCAGCAACTGACAGGGGAATGTGCCAAGAAAATATTCCGAGATTCTCTAAGTCAAAATAAGTTGCCCCAACTAGATAGGAGTAGTACCCCAACAAATAAACATGTCAAATATACAACCGTCAAAAACTGAAAGCAGCTTAGAACTTTAAAAATTATACTGACCACGTCTTATGCAACACAACGTTTTCCCAAGGCAAACACTATGATAGTTTGGCTACCTCTATAATAGCATTTATTACTCATAATTTTTCTTTAAAGTTACAATGTTTAGACCGGGTGTAAGTGTTACGGACAAAGAAGAAATTCCTGCACTTATACCCAATTTCGAAAATGTAGCATTTTAAACCTGTTATGGACCAAATGAGTCAGAATCCGACCCTCCCCTGTGCCTTTCCATGTCCGCTGATATATGGCCAAATATACTGTGGACGGTTAGGGTGAGGGAAAGAGAGAGAAACACAGCTGTTGAGGTTCTTCTGAGAATGATATGCAAAGACCTCTTTCTGCCTCGAAACTGGTGATTTGTGAGGTAACTGTTCATCAAATTACTCACTGACCTCTCCTATGCTAAATGGTGTTGATATTAACAGTACATGCTGGTATGACCACACCTTAAAGTCAGAGTAACAAAACCTTAATAAGAAACCCACGTAATATCAAAACTCACAATAGTTCACAGCTGGCGTCCCTCTTAAGTTTGACCTCCACCAGTGGTCTGTCATGATTGTTGAAGAAGACCAGGAGGTATTTCAACAACCAGGCGAAAGTCAAGGATGCAGAAGGCTGCACCTGTAAAGGAAGAAACCTAACAGATAGCAGAGCAACAGCCTACCAAACCGAGCAGGACAAATCAGAACCGAAGGGGAAGGAATGGGAGAACAAAAAAATGTGGGACAAATTGAATGATAGGAAAAACACAATAGCAACACACACAATTGTCAGGGCAGGTTTGACTGCCCTACATGCTTTCTTATGCAGGTGTACCCATGATGACACAGCAAGCGGCAACACAAGACGGACCCAGCGCCGTAAGGCTGAAGAAGGGAAAGCCCACACGAAAAACCAAAATGGCGCGCCAATAACAGGATAAGGACACCGCAGCAGATAGAAAACAGAGGAGCCCCAGTCAGCGAGAGTGCAACGCCCCAGCTCGGCACACATCGCCAGGCAACCAGGCTCTGAAAAGGAACTGAACCACGGCGGTGGGCGAAATGGACGGAGAAGAAACGGAGAAGGGGAGATGGGCAATCAGATCGGCAGCAACAAAAAGAGCTCCGAGCAGAACCAGCTTGCTGCATTGTAGAGGAGCCACTGATCGCTCACAATCGCAGCCGAGACCCACAGATGCGCACTCTTCCCAGTGCCACAGAAGGGAGGGCGGAAATACGATCACTAAAGGCAATGACGGACAAGAGCGGGCAGCAAGCTCGCCTAATCTCCTAAAGCCAGGTATACAGTACATCAGTCATACGAGGAGATACGAGCGGCAGCGCTATTATATTGTGGGGAAATCAGCTAAAATCCTACAGGAGGGTCTCAAAGACAAGAGCAAGGAACCAGGCTCACACAACACAATCATCCGCGCGATGCCCGGCTCATAACAACGCCAAGGCGAACACCGCAACCACAAAGGGGGACCCACCCGAGGGAGCAATAAAGCACCACCAACAGAGAGAAAACGGCTCACAAGCGCCACCATAAAACAAAGACTACAAAGGAAAAAAGGGAGATGCATCCTTCAGAGCATTGCGGCCAGAAAACCCCCTGAGAGAGAGGCAGCACACGCCAAAAACAAAAGACAATAACCAACTAACAACAAACAAGAGCGTAGAAACATGAAGAAACAGCAGGGGTAATACAGAGAGGGCCTTAGACAGAAGTTTCTCACTCGAAAGTGCCCCGGAGAGGGACACCAAAATAACAGGGAAGACAGAGCAGACAGGTACAGCAGGTCAAGCAAGATGACGGTGAGAGAAATGAGGCTGCAACAGCAGCAACTGAAGAAGAGCAAAGGCGAGCCAGTGACATCAGACTCACCAATCAAACAAAAACCTGACATAAACAGCACACTAGAAATGATTCTAAAGAAATTAGCAGAAGTGTACAATCAGGCAAAAACCACGAAGCGCACGACAGACACAATCCAACTGTAGATTGCGGCATTCAGAGCAGACATAATCTCCGTGAACATTAGACTAACGGCAGCAGAGCAGAGGATCAGCGACGTGGAAGACACTACCCACAACACTAGCAAAGAGGTGAAGGCCATAGCCGAGGTAATAGGGGCTCTCCTAAAACAAACAGCGGAGATGGAAGACAGGAGTCGCAGAGGGAACATCTGCATACTAGGGATCCCAGAAGGGGCGGAAGACACAGCCGGGGCCTGCTCAACATTCCTCGAAGACCTGATCCCCAAGCTCACCAACCTAAAGTTCACCCGCCAATTTGAGACAGACAAAGCCTACAGAATACCAGTCTTTAAAAGCTCTGCATCCCAAACCACGCTGCTCATCATATGCAAACCCCTAAGATCACAACATACCGATGACATTTTTAACTTTGCACGCAAAAACATCATCATCAACTGGAAGAGCCACAAGATCATCCTCACTCAGGACTACTCGAAACTCACGGTGGACAACAGGCAAGGTTTCCTATCACTTCGACAAAGACTGAAGAGCAAAAACATCTAATTCTCGTTTGTAGGCCCCGCAAAATTCAAGATAATGGACAAGGGGAAAAACCACTTCTTCACCGACCCAAAAGACCTGATCAGCTACCTAGATGGCCCAACAACCCAATCCTTGGACACCTCTCAGCACGGTTCGACAAAGAGAGGACCCTCGCCAGAACCAAACACCGCGGGGGGCTCCCTGAAGGGCACGCCATCAAAAAGAATACGACAAAAACTCAGCAACACATCTACCTCATGGACGCCAAGAACTACCTCAAAATAAAGTATACCTCGTAAAGAAATACTTTTACTTGGGTTCCATTCTGAACACAACACCAAGTACATACTGGTCAGCCCTTCCAGACAAGACTGTGTATAGAGTTCGCTAACTGGCTCACCCGACATCATATCTTCGTGAGGCGGAATGGCGATCCTGCCGTCGCACCTCCGACATACGAGTGTATTTGGGGGGGAAGGACGGGAGGGGGAATTAAGGGGGGAGGTACACTAATGTGTCATAGCTCTATGTCTACTCTACTTTCCTATCTTTTCTTCTTTCCACACTTTATACATCGGGGCACAATACAGAAGACAAAAACGACAAGGAAACCCACACCATGGGGGAAACATACAGATGCACCAGCAGTTAGAATGCACCTCAGATCCTTGAGTGCTGGGCCCATGGAACAACCGTGACGCACCACACCAGATTGCAGTTAACAAAACATTCACCTTGGCCACAGACCTCAATATAATATCCCTCAATGTCAAGGGCCTAAACTACCCTATTAAACACAGGAAGATAGTGGACTACCTAGCCAAGACCAAGGGAGATATAATCCTAATACAAGAAAGAAAACTAGCAGAGGAAGACGCCAAACTAGTCAGAGCCAAATAGATAGCACAAACTGCCTGCTCACCAGCAGACAGGAAGAGACGAGGTGTCATGACCCTAGTATCCAACAGATCAAGGATTACAATAGACTCCCACAACATGAAAGGCAGACTTCTAATAACAAACCTGTCAAGAGGCGAAGAGCGGTTCCACGTCGCCAACATATATGGCCCAAATACAGACGACCCAGCATTCAGGGCGGAGGTGTCAGACAGACTACACAAACTACCTCAAGGCGAAATGACAATCGTAGGAGGTGATTTCAATATCCCACTGGACCATATAATTGACAGACAATCATCTTGCCAGTACCATCCCACCAACTCTCACTCAGCACTACAAAACATCTGCACCAAATACAACCTCAAAGACGCATGGAGACTACAAAGGCACTAGACACTAGAGATTACATCTTCTTTTCCAACCCACATAACTCCTACACCAGGATAGACTATATTTTAGTCTTGGGACGACACACACACATGATAGAACAAACAGATATAGCACCAAGACTGGTCTCTGACCACTCATCCGTTAGCCTCAACTAAGCGGCTACCACAACGAAGCGGTCCCCAGGAGATGGCGCTTCCCCAATGGAATTAGCTCAGACCCAGAAAACAAAAAAGAGATAGAAGAAGCCATAACTGACTACCTAACCCAAAATGACTCCCCAGAAACTAAAGTTGACATGCTGCGGGAGGCCCTAAAGGCAACAATCAGAGGTAAACTAATTGGAATTAAGGCAAGAATAAACACGAAATCAAACCTGAGAATAAACCAACTCTAGGAATAGATAAAAAAGCTAGAGCTAGACCACGTAAAAGTCACAAATGATAAAGAGCTGCTTTCCTCACTAGCACAGCGTAAATATGAATACAACAAAATCTTGAGCGAGAGAGCAGGACTGTGGCTCAACAAGTGCAAAGCACTTAACCTTTGTGAATCCAACAGAGCAGGGATACCATTAGCATAATACTTGAAACACAAACGCAACCAGGTGGCGATATCCTCAATTACTAACTCGAAAAGCAAAACACACACAAGACACAAAGAGATCCTAAATACATTCCAGGAACTTTGCAAGTCAGAGCAAACCCTTAGCCAGGAAGAATGCGCAAACTATCTAGACAAATTAGGGCTCCCCAAGCTGGACCCCGCAGATACAGCAAGACTAGGGCAGGAAATCAACGCCACGGAAATCGAGATGGCAGTCAAGTCACTTAAAAAAACACAAGGCCCCCGGGCCGGATGGATACACCGCTGACTTCTATAAGTCCTTTTTATCCCAATTAGTCCCAACCATGAAAAGGGTCTTCAAGCACGCCACAAACACAGGAAGTGTACCCCAATCCATGACAGAGGCTACTATAATGGTCATCCCTAGAGAAGGCAAAGATCCCCAACTACCAAAAAACTACACACCCATATTCCTCATCGACGTGGACTGTAAAATCTATGCCAAAATCCTTGCGGTCAGACTAAACATGGTTCTACCCAAATTAGTCAGTAACGCCCAAGTCGGTTTCATGCGTAACTGTATGACTAGCCACAACACACGGCTTTTCTGCCATATCCTAGACCAAATCTCCACGAAGCCAGAGCCGGCCGTAGCGATAGCACAAGACGCAGAGAAGGCCTTTGATAGGGTCTTCTAGTCCTTCTTAGAGCAGTGCATGCAGGAGTCATATATCACGTTGACCATGGCCCTCTACCAGACCCCCTCAGCCCGTATCGCAGTCAACGGCTCACTCTCGGACTCCTTTAAACTGCAGCAATGAACCAGACAAGGATGCCCGCTCTCGCGGGCACTCTTTCTCCTGTCCTTAGAACCCCTCATTCAAGACATAAAGCTAAGAGGAGGCATAAAAGGGATTGACATCAAAGGTACAGTAGTCAAACTAGCCGCTTACGCAGATGATATTCTAATCCTAAGAGAACAACCAAAAGCCTCAGTTAAGGCTTTGATGACCACAATAGCAGAATACTCCAAATTATCAGGATACAGACTGGCAAACGAAAAATCGGAATGCAAACCTCTAAACGTCCATTGCACGAAAGACGTGTTAGGGGACTCGGGACTGATTTGGCAGACTGGGTCCATCAAATACTTAGGAAAATACTTTGGCACTGATCTGATCAACACGCTATGACACATTGAAAAACCCCTACTAGAAAAGATCAAAAACCTGCTAGAGGCTTGGTCCCCGAAATTCATAACATGGTGGGGATGCATTGAAACAATAAAAATGATGATCACGCCAATGATCAATTATCTAATAAGCATTCTGCCACTTCTCCTCACAGAAGATTTCCACCAAAAAATAGACAACATGCTCACTAAATTCCTTTGGCGAGACAAAAAGGCAAGGATTAGTATAAATAAACAGACTACCGAAACTTCTTGGTGGGGTGAACCTAGCAGACTTTAAAACCTACCAACTAGCTTACCTAGCAAAACAGGGAACACAATGGGTAACCACAACGCCCGGCTACACACCAGTTTGGTTACATGTGGAGGAAGCCATCCTGAACAAACTGAGCCCTTTAGCCCTCCTAACAGCAAACACATACCCACACACATCTAAACTGATCTTCAAGAACACTAAAATAGCCCTCCTAAAACTAGACAAGAAAATGGAGATTAGCATCAAAGGATCCAAGTCAGAAGCATTGTGGGCAAACCCAAAGATAAAATATAAAGGGAAAAGTCTCACCTACGAGACATGGATAGAAAGGGGTATATGCTTCCCACACCAGCTAGAGAGAGGGGCATCCCCATCACATTCTCCGACATGAAAGCAGCTCACCAACTAGAAAACATAGACCTATACAGATTCCTAAAGGTTAAGACAGCCTTAGCAAAGACAAACCTAGCAAACAGCCAACCGTCGATCGTCAGATACGTAGCAAATATCAACAAATTAGGGCACCAGGTATAGCAAATATACAGGCTCCTTCGCCCAAAACGCACCAGACTTAATGCCAAAACAACAGAATACTGGGATAAACAGAGCCACCCCCCACTTAATGACCAAGAATGGAGAAATGTGTGGGTCTCAGCCACAAGAAATAAGATATACCCAGTGCTTGCACAAACACAACTTTGGCTACTACACAAAACCTTCTGGACCCCAGACTGTCTACACACACTAGGCCTCAGCGATTACCCCCTCTGCTGGAACGGCAACACAGAGAAGGGGGACCTAACACACCTTATCTTCCGGTGCCCAACACTCAAGGTATTCTGGGGAAGAGTCTTTGACTTCCTAGACAAAGTGTTTAAAATAAAGCTAACAAGGGATTTCGCCTCCCTTGCAGCTGTTTTTATACGAACAGACCTCACCTCTGAAAGTGAGAAAGAACTAATGGACTTGCTCCTGACAGCGGCGTTCAAATTGGTGCTAAACAACTGGAAAGAAACTAGCAAAACCACCTTCCAATAATGGATAAACTGGGTCACGCACCTCAGAGGAGCAGACCGGCTGGCACTACAGTATTCCCCCTGGAAATCGTCATCTAGGAGGCTGTGGGAAGCGCTGGATAGGGCCCTTGACCCCTACAAACCACCATAGACGGCTGAACCTATGGTCCTGCTATGGAGGGAGGCTCGTGAACGAACCAAATAACCCTGAGGGGGATAAGAGTCGATGTTAGCAGTCACTATTGCCTTAAGCCCTGCATGTATACCTCTCTAGGGGGCCTAGCCTACCCTCTCCCCCTTTCTTTCTTTCTCTCTTCTTTTCTTTTTTTAGCTTTTCTGTCTTTTCCTACTTACATTCCTCTTATTCTAGTAAAATCCAACCAGCAAGAGGGCAATCACACTACAACAATGTACTAATGACTTGCCAATTGTGACTTACCCTGTAACAGTATTAATGATTGTATACAGTTATAAATACAAAAAGAACTCATAGCTTAGAAGACTTGTAAACACAAATCTTATTCAGATGAAAGTGAGACTTTTTGAGCCCACAAGAGTGCGCAGGGCTTGCAAAGAAAACAAGCGGTAGAAATGCATTTTTTAGATTTAATAGAACTCAAATGTTATATTTTCTATAACAAATGGACAATGAGATATGTGATGAAGACGGTTTCTTACGAAACAGATTTAGAGTTTATTCAACGTAAATAATAGCTATATTTAATTAACTATATAGGATTAAGTTTACCAACCTTGAAACATTTGCCTAACTCAAGTTTATTCCAAATCCTTTCAGGCTCGAATTAAATTCCGATTAATCCTATCGTAATAAAAGCAATGGCTCTCTGTTTAAGTCTGTATTTGTAGATAATTCTCATGTGTTCCAAACTTCGTAAAGAAAGGAAACTCTTCATTTATCCAAGTATAAAGAATAGCGGCAAAAATGAGGTTTCATATTTTCTTTTGTTTCTTATTCTATAGCTGCTGCAGTTGGTATTTTTTTTAAGTGTAATCCCTTAAAATATTTAATGTCTGATTTTTTTTATTTTTATTTTTTTATAATTTTATGCCTGAATATTTTTGATAGAGACTTCTAACTGCAGATTTCTCACCATGTGAATTTCCCTAGGCTCCACACTGGATCCGGAAGATTTTTGTATAACCCTGGGCGAAGTACTACTGGTAGTTTGCGAACTTTGCGCTACTTTGCAGTACGCAAATTGCACGTAGCACAGTGCAAACACGCATAACGTAGCGTAGCGGTAATTTTTTGCTTGCTCGCGGTCCTCAACGTCAAGTTGGTGACCGAGAGCGAGCAAAATGACATCATGGCGAGACTTTTTCCTTGTTCGCGATCAGCAACATCAAGTTGCCGATCGCGAGCGTGGAAAATAAACCTCCCGGCGAGATTCTCAGCGCAGGGTGGTCAGGTTTCTCATTGCGAGTGGTCGTGTATGCTCGCGACCGCTCGCGATGAGAAACTACCAGTCTGCGTTGAGAAAGCTGCCGCTCGAGTGGAAATCTACTCGAGCGGCACAAAATGACCGCTTGCACTATGCAAGATGCGATTTGCACTGATTGCACATTCGGACAAGCATCAGGCACTATGCGATCAGTATCAACAGCATTTTGCACAGTGCACTAGGCAGTTCGTATGCATAGCTTGTGTAGTGCAAAGTGCAATTCGCGTAGTTACGCATAGCGCTACTACATGATCTACGCCCAGGGTTATTTATGTAGTAACTCCCTTGTGTGCCTCGGGTAGGTGGAGTCTTGTGGCAGAGCATTATGTCTGCCCGTCCCAGATACGATGTCAGGGCAACTATATCCACACTACTTCCATATGCTGACATCAGTTCTGTTATATGGACTATATGTGATCTCCATTTTAGTTTTCTTTTCAACTCAGCATCTCTTTTAGATGGTGATTTGCATTTTTTTTTACTAGCACAAGAATACTCCTTGGACACTTATTTTAAGTAGATGTTGTGGTTCTATATCCTGCACTGTTGGTGCCAAGAACATATATCAGAAAGCAATGTCCTTGCTTTATTATGTACTCGCTATGTAATCAGAATACTCAGTTCAAGGCTAGGAACACAGAACAAGATACCTAATGCTTGCATTTTGCCTGTTCGGAGACAGCTTCTAACATCTAGACATATCATTTCATCATAGCTGTACCTCTAACACAGTTGTGTTTATTACATAAACGGTACACTGGCCTTCAGGTGGCAGAGAAGGCACTCAGGTCATGACTGTCCCAGAACAAAGGCTCTATTCGACATGCAGCTTTGCTAATCTTCAGAGAAGGATTCCCAATCACACTTCAAGACGATTCCCTGACCAAGTTATGCAAGTATGTGGCTCAGGCTAACGTAAGAGATCGGTCTGAGGGTACAACCACTATGCTCTCAGAGTAGGGGTAGTGATAGGTAGACATATATAGAAGTCTGACTGCCATTGTTGGACTGTTTATTCTTTTCATCATGTTCATCATGCTGGTTACAATGCTTTGTTTTATCTGCATAATAATCGTAGCTCTTTCTGTCAATGCAAGACTACGATTGTTTCAATAAATGTATTGAAAACTTTATTCGTTTCTTTCTTGTGTTTACCATGGGCATTCCTAAGTAAACAACAAAAGGGGTAAGGCTTGTTTCTACAATTTCCTTGGGAATCAGAGTGTCATGGTTGAGGTTTCCAAAATTACCTGCCCCCCCAAGAAGGTTAGGGGTTTGAGTGAAGCACTGTGAGCTAGCTAGGAATTGGGCCAACAGTCTCTGATGGTTTAGAAGGACTCAGTCCCTACATTCTGAACCTCTGTTGTCCTAATACTCAGTCCTACCTTTTCTAGTGGGAACCATATAACAATAGGAGATGACTCATTCCCATCTTTTTGCAGTAAAAGTAATATTCTTTGTCTCTAGCAGAATGTGATAAAACCAGTGTTTTATTATTAAAACCATGCCCGTGTTGAATTTGGTGAGAGGCAATTCGCACCAGAATTTTCATGAAGGCTGCATTGAGCTGGTAATGAGATTCAGCCCCACAGGCCCCAACATTGATCCTAAGAAGTAAAATAGCTGTGCAAGCAGAGATGTGTATAGGCTTGCACACTCAGGTGGCGTGCATTTGTTAATGCACTGGATACGGCCTTCTGAAATATTACACCAAGGTATGAGGTTACATCATTCCAACTGGGTCTGGTAGGAGGATACTTCCATTATACATGTGTTAGAGTAGAAGTACTATTAATAGATAGGAGTAACATTAGGAACACTCAACTCTTCCCTAATAAATACCCTAATAGCACTCAACTCTACCCTAATAAATACTCAAAAGTGGTTAACTGAGAACCACCTCTTGCTCAACAACTCCAAAACAGAATTCCTTCTCATTTCTCCCCTGAATCACATCCCCAAGATAGACCTTTGGATGAACCACCTCACTGCCTTCAACCGCTCCCCCCTCATTGTTGACTCAGCCACATCTCTCGGACTCACCCTAAAGAAGCATCTGAACCTGAAAACTCATATCAGCAATGTGTGTAAGGGAGTGAATCACCTTATGAGGATACTCAGGAATCTCAAACCTTTCCTCCCACAAGCTGACTTCAAGCAAGTGGTCTAAGCCCTTGTTTTGCCTAGGCTAGACTATGGCAGTGCTACACTCTGTGGCCTCCCCAAACATACCTTGGCCCCACTAAGGGCTTCACTTAATGCGGCGGCCAGACTGGTCACGGGGACCAAAAGAAACTAGCACATTTCCCCAAGCTTAAAATCCCTAAATTGAGTGCCCCATGTAGCAAGAATTCAGGTAAACATTGCCTGTCTATCTCACAGAGCCCTCCATTTCAAAACCGCCCGTTATCTAGCGCAAAAGCTAGAATTATCCGGAGGGGGTAGACCTACTCGGAGTGCTAAATCTCTCCTGAAACCTCAGAACTTTCTCAAAAAGAGAACGTGTCACCAAGCTTTCCCCGGCTCTGCGCCAAAGATCTGGAACGCTCTCCCACCGGAAATACGCAGAATATCCTCCAAGGTTTTTTTTTTTATATTTTATTTTTTATTCTGACCAGCAGATACACATCATGCAATGTCGTAAAACAAATAGTTCAATTTACAGCTGACATCTGTAGAGCAGTATCGTATTGTACATAAAATTCAACAGTCTTAGATACACACAGCAGGACATATATCAATGATTGCAAAACACTTTTTTACCTCTCCCCACCTCACATACCCGTTCATATCTATCTGCCACAGCTTAGTCAATTATCATTTCGCATGGAAGACTCCACATCAGCGTGGGTTATAATTGACAGTCATGTATTGCGTTTAACCGGAGGTGTCTTGCAAATATAGTGTCAGCGGCTCCCAAAAGTCTCTGGGTCTGGACGCCATTGGTATTTCCTCCAAGGGGTGGTGATGGACAGAGTCTCTGAATTAAGCAGAGTACTCTCACCCAGTCAAGAGATCAGGGCTAGATCCAACACCGTTTTTTAGCTCATTGCACCATCCCAGTTTCAGAACCTGGCTGTATGCAAATTAGTCTGTCCCTGGCCCAGTGCATCATGGGAACAGGGCAGACCAGACTACAAAAGCCAATTCTTACACTGGGAAGGAAACAAGCTTCCGGGGACCGGTTTCTGCCATTTCAGGCGTCTTCGGCCCGGCTTGCTTGAATCCTGATGGTGCAATGAGCAAGGGACTCACATCTGAGTATACCCTTCCACGCTTAGGGTGGACAAAATAATTTACAACAAGGGGTGGTGATGGACAGAGTCTCTGAATTAAGCAGAGTACTCTCACCCAGTCAAGAGATCAGGGCTAGATCCAACACCGTTTTTTAGCTCATTGCACCATCCCAGTTTCAGAACCTGGCTGTATGCAAATTAGTCTGTCCCTGGCCCAGTGCATCATGGGAACAGGGCAGACCAGACTACAAAAGCCAATTCTTACACTGGGAAGGAAACAAGCTTCCGGGGACCGGTTTCTGCCATTTCAGGCGTCTTCGGCCCGGCTTGCTTGAATCCTGATGGTGCAATGAGCAAGGGACTCACATCTGAGTATACCCTTCCACGCTTAGGGTGGACAAAATAATTTACAACAAGGGGTGTAAATATTGGTATTTCCTCAGCATAGGCCAGCATAGGCCTCTAGAGTCGTTTTACAATATGTCATATTAGTGATATAGTCCTTTAGCCTAGGCGGTCTCTTACTACCCCACCTGATCGCTACTCTGCGTTTCGCAAGGAGCAGTGCCACCGCCAGAAACTTCCTACGTCTAGCTTGCTTGAGTTTCATGATTCCCAATAGGCACGTCTGCGGCGTGTTCGGGATGTGCTCCGCGAGCATGGTTTGTAATGCCTCCGTGACCGTGTGCCAGTAGGCCTGCAGGCCAGGGCAGGACCACGCCACGTGCAAAAAATCCACACCAGGTCAATTGCAACGACAACAGGAGTCGTTGTCTCTGAGTCCCAATCTGTATAGTTTTGCGGGTGTGTAGTACACCTGATGTAAAAATTTGAAGTGTATTATGTGTAGATTACCGTTAGAGGTAAGGAGTGTGAGCTGTGTGCAGCTATACTGCCAGTCCTGTTCATCAAGTGGTGTATCTAGCAACCTCTCCCATCTACATTTAGGTGTCGTAATCTCTGTGGCGTGTTCGCGTTGCGCTGTAGTGTAGAGCTGTGTTACCAAGTGTGTGCGTGTCAGGGCCGTTAGCAGCACCTGTAATGTCGCCAGCTGATCCGGTTCGGTAGGGAACGTGCTGTAGAGTGACCTCATAAGTGCAAGTATGCAACATTTTTCATCGGGGTTTGATTTGCACACAGGGCGGGGTCTGACCATCGGAGAAATGTGTTATGCGGGAACGCTTGGCCCATAGTGCTGAAACCCATTTCCTCTAACAGAGTCTGCATTCTGGGTTCCTGTGTCACTGTGAGGTTGGGGTGTTTGGCTGTTGGTAAAGCCCGCGCGTATATCGGTATTTTATTCGCTCTGTGCGCCAGTGCATGCCACGCTCTCGAGGTATTTTTAGCTGTGTTTATCGTGTCTTTTGGTGTGTAGCATATGGGCTTGGCCAGCAGCGGCTTTGGGGAGATGATGTCATGTTCCACTGCCACGTGTGGTATATATGCGTGAGGTCGCGTCCATTAGTGCGCGTGTTGAGCTTGTGCGCAGATATAATATAATTGTAAGTCGGGCGCCTCAAATACGCCCAGGTAATATGGCTGGGTGAGGACTTTCCAACTCACCCTGGCCTGTTTTCCATCCCATGTCAGTCTCTGAAGCACAGAGCGCAATTTACCAAAGAAAGCGTTTGTCAGCCAGATGGGGACATTCCAAAACAGATACAGAAACCTGGGTAATATAATCATCTTCTCGAGGGCTATTCTGTCTGCCATTGAAAGGGGCAACTTTATCCATCTTTCCACTTGCTCTTCCAGTCTAGTCACTGCCTTCCCATAGTTTTAGCTTATGACTATTTCTGGGTCTCTGTGGATCCATGTCCCCAAATACTTGACTGGGTCAGTACTCCATTTTAAAGGGTAGTCTAACTCTGGTTCCTCAGTAATAGTGGTTAGTGGGATTACCACCGATTTGTCCCAGTTGATACTGAGGCCGGCATACTGTTCGTACTGTACATATTCTCTTATGAGAGGGTTCAGGTGTCTATCCGGTTGTGTAGTATAGAGAACCATGTCATCAGCGTCTAGTGAAATGCTAATTGGCCGGAGAGTGAATTGCAGGGCAGTGTCAGAGTGCTTTTGTCGAATTTTGCAGGGTAGTGGTTCAAGTATCAGAGCAAAGAGCATGGGCGACAGAGGACATCCCTGCCTCGTGCCTCTAGTAAGTAATATGGGATCGGAAGTTAAGCCATTAACACGTACTCGTGCTTTTGGTGTTTTGTATAGTAGGGTAATCCATTTCAGAAAAGGTTCAGGGAACCCCATTTTGCACCAGGTTATGAACATGAAACTCCACTCCACGGAGTCAAATGCCTTTGCGGCGTCCAGTAGGGCCGCAGCTGCTAGCACTTCCAGGTCTAGTTGATGATAGAGGGAAAAGATCGTGCGCTGGTCTGGTAATATTAGATTGCAGAGGAGTGGGTGTATTCTGTTCGCTATTATTTTCACTAGCATCTTCGCATCTATATTGATTAATGAAAGGGGCCTATAGGATTCGCATTTCTGGGGGTCTTTTCCCAGCTTCGGGAGCGCTATTAATAAAGCTTCTGTGAGAGTGTCCGGCAGTGTGCCCTCTTCATACGCTTCTTCGAGCATTTCCGCAAAGTGGGGCACTAGTATATCCCGATATTCCTTATAGAACTCACCTGGGAGACCGTCTAGGCCAGGGGCTTTATTATTGGGTAGTGAGTTGAAGGCCTCTATCAGTTCATCTTTGGAGAGTGGGAGACAGAAATATTTTCTATGTGTGTCGGATAGCCATGCTAGTCCTATATCGTCTAGGTATTGCCATATATCTGGAACGGGGGCACAGCCCGGGCCGTATACAATTGTGTGTAGAATTCAGTAAAGCTATTTAATATGGATGGTGTATCATACACGGACACGTCTGGCGCTGTCCTCAATTCGGTAACATGTGCAATTGTTTGTGTTGGCTTAATTTTGAAAGATAATGCCCTACCCGGCCTGCCACCCTCACCATAGTTCCACGCTACATATCTACAGGCGATGTATTTTACTTCATCTGCAGCGAAACCATCATATTTGTCAATGTGGTGTTGCCTTATCTCAGCTAGGATAGAGTCAGAGGGGTTCGCACAGGAACCTGCATTCTAATGACTTAATGTCACTTTCAATTTTCTCCAGTTGACTCTGGATATCCTTTAATATACCCGCATGGGTACTAATGCAGTAGCCATGTATGGTCACCTTAAAGGCCTCCGATAGAGTTCGCGTGCTCTGGACAGAGCCAGTATTATGCTCAAAAAAGCTCACTATGGCCTGTCTCAGTCCCTCTCAAAACACCTGGTCCTGCAGTGACGTGGGCCTCAGTTTCCAAGTAAACTGCCGTGGGGTGTGCGTCGGTAACTCTAGTGTGAGTATGACTGGAGCATGATCCGACAATGTCCTAGGCATGTGTGCCACCTCCGTGGTCCAAGTGCAAGCGTCCTGTGTCACTAACCAGTAGTCCAGTCTAGACCACGTGAGGTGTGTGGACGAAAAGCATGTTCCCTCCAATTTATCTGGGTTTCTCTGTCTCCATACATCCAGCAGAGCCCATTCAGACATACCTTCTCTCAAGACCTTGGCTGAGCGTTTGCCATATCTATCCTGTCCAGTCGACCTGTCGAGTGTTGGGTCTAAGCAGGTGTTGAAGTCTCCCCCCCAGATTACAGTGCCATCACTGAAAGTGGGGTCGTCCGTGTTTGGGCCGTACACATTCACTATGGTCAAGACCGATCCCCCAAAATTACCTTGAAGTATTACAAAACGCCCTTGGTCGTCACATACTGATTTAAGGTGAGTGAAAGGGACAGTTTGCTTTACCCATATCAAGACCCCTCTGGTGTAAGACGAATAAGAGGATGCCAGTCGGAATGAGGCACATCGTTTACCGATATGTTGTTCCCGAGTGTTGGTGAGGTGCGTCTCCTGTAAGCTGGCAACATCAATTTTGTGTCTATCTAAGTATGCTATCATCCTGCGTACTTTCTGCGGGTTGTGTAGACCACGTACATTCCAGGTGAGGAGCTTCAGCAGTCTGCAATCTTTAAAGGCCCCCCCCCCCCATCCTGTGTGGACAAGTCTAGTGTTGGCCCCCTGTGAGTGCGCTGTCGTAAAATGTCAGTCTTGAGTGTATCAGCTGTCAATCTGCCAGTCAGAGTTTTCGGTTTCCCCCCTGCCACCCCCACCCACTCCACCACCCCAACATTAGTGGAGACATCCCCCATGATATACTTCGTTGTGCTCCCCACCCAACTTAGTGAAAAACAACAAAGAAAATACATAATGCAAAAAACTGTGCGATTCACGCGAGGGGGTCAGAGCTGCCTACCCATTTCCTGCAACCAACGTGCATGAGTCTGAGGCTTCCGTGTAATTTTTCCCAGCGTACCCGCACCCACCGTGTCAGTCACATATGTGAAACCATTAAACAATAATAATGAAGTGTGTTACACCGCCAGCAGCAGTCCCCCCATGTGTGCAGATAGCATACATTGTACATGAAATATCTAGCAAATGTTCACTTATCTGGAAGCATCGTCTGCTGAAGTCATGAGTTCCAGGTATCCACTTCCAACTGTCACAGAGCCAAACATTACATTTGTGACCACGACCCACCCCTCTCAGGCCCCACTCAACTCAAATACAAGTTATTCGACATCAGACATTGCAGGTTGTTCTCCTTGTTCGCTTCTCGGTGTTCTTCTCCGCACACTGTACTTTTCCTTTTGCTTCAGGAATTTCTGCATCTCCGATGTGTCATTAAAGATCCTTGTTTAACCCTCCACCGTGATCTTGAGCCTTGCGGGGTATAACATTGCATAGGGTAAAATATCCTCCATGGTTGCCTTCAAATTGAAAGTAAAAATATTCCTCATGAACAAGTTCCTTCCTTAAAAGGGTCTAGGATCCTCTGTTCTAATGCTTTGGACCTACACCCTAAGTCCTGTGTTTGGTGTTATTCTGCTTTACTAGTCACTTGCTCCCCTCCCAGTTCGCTATGCTCCACTTTTTATCTTACCCTTTATTGTCCCTTTCGATTGTAACCTTTTTTTTATGCATATGTGATTTGTTTAGGTTGGTACCCCTTCTGATGATTGTACTGCTACTATTATCTTCCTTTCCCTCAAATTGTAATGTGCCCTGATATCCTTCAGGATCATGTTCGCGCTATATAAAACATTATAAATAAATAAATAAACAATGAACATGGTTGAATTGTTTGTGTTTTACACCATTCTAATAATGCTTTTAACAATGATGTGTTTCATCTGTCTAATAATCGCAGTTCACGTTTCATTTACAAGGATTAGACATTTTCAATAAACATTTGAAAATGTACCATTGCCCCTTTTCTTTGTAAAACTTTAGGCATGCAAAAGTGACAAATGAAAGGGTTGGATCTGTTTCCACTAATTCCATGAAAATCAGAGTGGTCATGTTCGAGGTTACCGACAAGCATCTACAACTCTGCAGGGCTAGGAGTTTAGATGTGGTACTGTGAGCTAGCCGAACCAACATTTACTGATGATATGAGTACACTAGGGGTACATGTACAAAGATTTAAAATAGCAAGTTCCTAATTTCAATTTCCTGCATATCTTAATTAGGAAATCGCTATTTCAAATGTATGAAACTCTTGAGGTTCATTTGCAATTCCTATTGTGTCCTAAATAGACCTACCTCATGAATATTAATGAAAAAGGTCATCCTTTTCTACCCATTAGGAATCACTGCCATCACAGGGATGGTGGCCTGCTGGGGTCAGCAGACCACCATGTTTGTTATTGCTATTAAATAAAGGATTTTTTTCATGCATCTCGTTTTCCTTAAAGAGAAACTGGATGCGTTTAAAAAGAAAAAAATGAAACTTCAAAGTTTCATTTTTTTCTTTTTAAACGCGTAGGCAGTGGTCCGGGGGACAACTGCCTTCTCTTAATAAATATTTGTTTCCATTCTCGAAGGAGAAGGATCCCTTGAGGACCCCATCCCATTTGCGAATGGGTTACCACATCCTTCTAGGAGTCGATAAAATATGAATGTTTTGTAAACCATAATTTGGTTGCAAAACATTCATACATTCCATTCAGATTTGGTATTTAGAAGGGAAGCCTTAAGCACACCACTTTCAAATACCAAATTGAAAACACAAATTGCGATTCAGTAACCTGTTACGGAATCACAATTTATTTTTTGTACATATTTAAAAGCATTTTTGCTGTCAGAAACATCCTGATCGGGCTATTTCTGACCACAAAAATGCTTTGTACATATGGCCCTTAGTCTCTGTATTGTGAAAATGTGTTAACCCAATACACAGTCCTACTAAAATCGTAGGAACTGTATAACAGTTCCTTTCTTTCTGCACTTTCTAACATGGATCCAGAGCTCGATCCCTTTTTCTTCAAATTCTCAAGTGTGCCAGGGACATGTCTCTAACTAAAACAACATGGTTCAAAACATGTAAAGAGTGCCATAAGTATATGTCAGTGATGGACTGGCACAGGGTCTGTCTCTAGTGTCTCGGTTCCAAGCATGACTTGGCATCTTGTGACTGTTGTGCGAAGGTGAACCGAAAGTCATCCGCGACTGCATAGCCAAGCTCTACATTGTGGAACACCAAAAAAAAGTCAAAAAAGGATGGTATTCATCAAAGTCAAGGACGTAGACACACTCCTGAGGTCACTCTCATGACCGGTGTTTGTTGAAGTCCTGCCCTTCAAGCAGTCCAAACAAAGCTCGGCATCATCCTCCACAAAATCTAAGATACTCAAGCAGTCCAAACAATCTGACAGGAGGGTCCCTCGCGAGGTTTAAATACTATCAAATATCATCATGGTGGGGAAGTCAAAATTGGGTGTCAGAAACAGCGGGCTGCCAATTCTTAGATCTAGTCAACAGACAAGAAGGGTGGAAGGGTGAGGTCTCAGGATGGTATAACATACTAATTTGGGCAAAGGACAGGCAGGAGGAAGAGATCTCGAAACTTTGGGGGGATATAATAGGAGATGACCCGGAGAAACAATCGGAGGTTTGGTTAGACTCATTTGTAATATCTCAAAAAACAGTAAAACCTGCCAACCTCAGAAGAAATCATCTCTACACGGCACACAGGGTCTATTGGACTCCCTCCAAGCTCTCAAAAATATCGGGAATACCACACTTCTGCCCCAGATGCAAAAATACAGAGGCAGACGATTTACATATTTTTGCAGACTGCATAAAGATTAAAAACTATTGGTCATCGGTCTGCATCTTTTTAGAGGAGGTATTATCTAGATCAGTCACATGTAGCCCCAGACTGATCTTTATGGGTTTGCTAGAGGAATACGATACTAGAGATAGCATCACCCAGTTTATATTCTATGTGATTGTTATTGCCAGGAGGGAGATCTGCAGAGAATGGAAATCTTCAACGCCCCCTAGGTTTGCAGACTGCCTAAAAAATGTTATGGCTGTTAGTAAAATAGATCTCTTGTGTGGAGGAGAGGAGGCGGCAAAGATTTGGGCTCCGTTGATAAGATGGTCGGACAGTTAGACAACAAACGTCCAATGATTATGCCAGGGGTTTGGGGTCTGGTCCTCCCCAAGACAAGGTACAGAGACATCGATCAGGGGAGTTGGACTGGTAGAGAACCTACCTCTGGGAGATTTCTCGAAAGCTAAACATAATAATAAAGTATTCCAGGGCGCACAGTTAGGCATTATGTTGGCAGAATTGAGAGTTTCCATCTAGAGTCATTCCATCTGGTGGCAAATATGAGGATGAAAAAAAAAAAAAGCAGTCCAAACAAAGCTCGACATCGTCCCACCACTCTCACCAGCCAGAGTTGTGTAACATGTCAGGTACCTCTATACCATTAACTTGGTCTTCAATATCAGAGCAGATTCCGAGATTGATTCCATTGTGCCCTGAACTTCCTGGCCACTGGGTGATACTGCAAAAATATCAGGGAACTCCAAGAGGCCACCGACTGAATATTTGGTAGCTGACTGGATTCCTCTGGGCCCTAAGGATTCGATGAGGCTGCCAGTCGGCCTACTGCCATTTTGCCCATCCCTGATGCAGAATGTGCCACTAGACCTCGCTCCAAGATCGGTACATGCTTCAGGCTTAATGCATCACCCAACACAACTTGTGACACCACCAGCCATGTCGCAGCCCATACCATCAACGATGCTGGAGAGTGAGCAAATAGTCATTTTAGACTCCCGAAATGGAATCCACCTATGTTGCACTGAATATACCTTCACCCAGTATTTGATTCTGAGTCACTTCACCTCCTACATGAATATGATGATGATGATCACTCTCTTCTCTACGACAGTGAAAATGTATTCTATTACCTGCGGGACGCCAGCAGTTTAGAAACCTCAGTTGATTCTGGCCTCCATTCACCACAACCTGCTATTGTCATCTGAAGTGCTTCGCAGACAAATGATGGACGGAATGCTGAATACATCATGCATTCACCACCAGTCAAGAGATCTGGGTTAAATCCATTGTTCTTTTGCTCACCATGCCACCCCAGTTTAGACCCAGCCATAAGCAAATCTGTATTGACCCTGTGCCTCATGGGAACAGTCTAGACTGAACTGCCAAGCCAGGTCCTCCATGGACCGTAAACAAGCATTTTGGGACCGGTTCCTGGGTATTACCATTCATCAGCCAGGCTAGCTTGAATCCAGGAGCACAGTGAGCAAGGGACCCACGTCTGGGCATACCCATCCCACTTAGGATGAAAAGTGCTATGCAAACAAATGATGGATGGAATGCTGAATAAATCATACATTCACCCACAGTCAAGAGATCCGGGGCCATAGAGAGGGTGCTGCCATCAGAGCTTAGGACTAACTGTTACTGCCTTCATTTCTTGGTGCCTAAAATAAGACAGTGGCATCAGCCCCATTGTAGGAAAGGGACACTTTTTGACATGGTCACACCCACTTTTTGCTTACTGATGCGGTTTGGTAGTGGATTGGGTCCCTGCTAACCAGGCCTCAGTGCCTGTGCTCTTTCCTTAAAACAAGACAAAGGTTCAATTGCAACCCATATAGCAAGGAGTTTAGCACCCCTGTAAGTCCCTAGTAAATGGTACCCCTGGTACCCAGGGCATCCACCATAAGGGCTATAGCATGTATTATGCCACCCAAAGGTACCCACTGCAGGATGGTGAAATGGTGCAAACCATTCTGAAAACACAACATGACACACTCACTGTGTGCCATGCCCCTGAACACGGCATGTACTATATGCAAGTCACCCCTACAGCAGGCCTTCAAGACCTAAGGCAGGGTTCATTATATTACATGGGAGGGAATATCTGCATGAACAGATGGGTCCCTGCAATGCCTAGTTCCATTGCTATGAACTGCAAGTGATCAAAAATCCATCTTAAGGTATGTACTGGGCACTGGCCGTTACAAGTTACCCAACCACATAAAGGCTGCACTGAAAATACTGATGTGTAGTATCAAACATCTTCTCTTACTAAATCTATACTGATGCCAGTATCGGATTTATTATGACATGCACCCAGAGGACACCTTAGAGGTGCCCCATGAAACCCTACTAGGCACTGAGTGTGCTGGCTGACTGGTAACTTCCAGCCTGCCACCACTGACGAGTTTCGGAACCCCTGCAGATGAGAGCCTGTACTCTCTGAGACCAGGAACTATGCCTGTCCAGCAGAAGGTGAGCACACCTCCTCCAGCAGAAGGGCTAGCAGATTAGTATCTCAAGTCCAGAGGCTTAGACGTATCTACTACCTTTGAAATGTGATCATGGTTCCCCCCGCACCCCGGGGAATGCCACCCCCACTCTGAGGCCTATTTGGTACCAGAGGAGGCGGAAAATTAGATAAAAGTTCAGAAGGCATGTCATTCTTACAGGCCATGAACACCCCTAAGGTGGGCCACCTGAAGTGGACAGTCTGAAAAGGGTTTTGCCATCTTGGTTTTGGTGAAACTAGGAACTCTGGGTCAATATTGTGCCCACTCCTCACAGGAAGTTGTCATATATGGGGTGTAGACACCCCAGGGGTAGGTAGTCCATTGGCTACTGCCCTACACTCCCCTAAACACCTCTAAATTCAGTATTCAGGGATCCCCATGACACCAGAGCTTCAGATTCGTCTACTTGGTAACAGAAGAAGGACAAAGAAAAGCTTACCACAAGAACAGAATTCCTGCTCCGAAATTGGCACCAAACCCTGCCTGGCTCCTAGTAACCTCGACAATTTCAGGATTAGGTCGTCCAGAAGCTTAACATCCTCCTTAAACCCTTGGAGGTCTGTCCAGCACTTCCACAATTATTTTGCATCTCCCTTGGGGTGGAGGAGCCATCCCCTTGCATGTGTAGGCACCCACCCCGTCTTTCTGGTACTTCATTTTGCTAGCCATCAGGCCCACCGAGGGAGCATCTTGCCAGGAGGAGGTCACCGTGGTTCCAAGAGGTTAGTCCCATCTCTCCAACCTGTTTTGAGATTCTAGACTCTTCAGGAGCCCCCCTGCACCAGCACCCTGGGTACCGCAGTATTGTCTGCAACCAAGACTCGTTGAGTGTCTAGTTCGGACACCACTTCCACCAAAACTGACCTACACACCAAGGGACATCAGGACCAATGAGGCTCACATAGAGAGTGCCCTTCTGTCTGTTTTATTCCCCTCTGCAGGTCAAGACCAAGAACGGTTAGAGCCTCCAACGCAAGTAGCCAGCCTCTGCGTCTGAGCCCCACAGTCAATGTGCACAGAAACCGACTGGGACACCCCCGCACCCAAGACCCTCATGAGCATAGCCCCCTTTCACTTGACTTAACTTGCCCCCACTTGCAGTCTTTTTGTTACAGGTACTGTGGAATAAACTGTGTAGTGCTCGAGGCTTCCAACGCGACCGGCTCTTCTGCACCCTGACACACCAAGTCTATTAACCCAAACTGCTGTTGATTCTTTGGAGCATAGGCCTCACACACTTAAGTCCTAAAGGGCACCTCTGCAACCACTTGCAGGTGCGTGTATGCAGTATGTATCGTCCCCATTGGATAACATTACTGTGTTCAATGCTCACACCTCCAAAACCGTTATTTAACCATTTTACTATTTCTTTGTAAAATACTCTGAAAGTACTTACCTGATTCCAATGATCTTGGTGTCTAAAATTAGTCCAGTACACTTCTGGACCAAGGACGTTCTGCCAGGAAGGAGAGCTGGATACTGTAGGAGGGACTGACACTGCTTGTTGCTTTGTTGTGCTGGCCTGCTGCTTGCTGCTTCTGTCCGGGGAATGAAAGGACTGGGCTTAGCTTTTTGTATTCTGTTTTCCAAGGTTCTCCAATGGCTTGTGTGTGCTAGTGTCCTCTTAAGAAGTATCAGGGCCATCAAAAACTTTATCTGCCAGCACCAGGATACCTCTACCGAGGTGCACCTCCAGTTCTGGGACCTTAAAGGGGGACTTTGGTGCTACAAGAAGAAAATCCACGCATCGATTCCAAGTGGCTGTTTTTATCGATACATCACAGAAGAAGATCGATGCATCACCTCTGCCAGCACCAGAGCATGGGTCCCGATCGGTGCATCTATCACATCTTTCATCACAGGCCCCTGCTTTCCACCGCATCACTGACATACGGGACGCAGCATTCCAACTCTGACGCTGTGCCTGCTTTATCTCTGTGGAACCAATGCAGCACGTCTGTATTTTCGACGCATTGTCCCTGGACACCGAATTCATCGATGTTGCCCAGCAGTAAGGAGCTGAGACCGCGTGTCCAGAAATCGACGCATCACCTCCCCTGACAGTAAGGAACTGAAGCATCACCCCCCCCTTGCAGTAAGGAACCAATGCATCACCTCCCCTTGCAGTAAGAAACCGATACATCACCTCCCCTGCGAGTAAGGAACCAATGCATCGCTTTGCCTTTCCGGCATGTCACCTCCCATGCACCTGGTTTCATCTTTGATTTTGATGCATCCCAGGTACTTTGGGCTAAAAGTGATACATCCATTGATTTCTATTAACTGAACTTATTAGACCTCTTAAAAGTCATATCTCTATTTGTGTATGTTGGATTTTTGACCTTTTGGTCTTGTTTTATTCAGTTAAATATTGGCTATTTTTCTAAACTGATGTGGTGTAATTTCGTAGTGCTTTCACGGTATTACTGTGTGTGTATGTACAAATGCTCTAGACATTGCCTCTGAAATAAGCTGCTTGTGCCAAGCTACCAGGGGTGAGGGGGCAGGGGTTATGTTAGCTCTGTGATTCCTTACACTGAGTAGACTGATGGTCCCTACATTAGACAGCGTACAAACCAGTGCCAACTAGAGACCCAATTTCTAACAGCACACCACATAAAAAGCCAACTTCCTACTCCCAACCTAGATCTTCGCTCTCTGAACTTCTTCTTCTAGGAGGAAAAGCACAAAATGCTCATCCTGACTCAAATTCTGTCTCCCTTGGGTCCAGAAGACTGGATGGTGGCATTGTAATTGCCGGATGCTTATTTCCACATCTCCGTCCTGAAATCCCTCATGTTTTACCTGCGGTTTCAAGTTGGCCAAGAGCACTTTCAGTTTTCGATACTCCCTCTTTGGCCTTAGCAGTCCACCTCAGGTGTTCACAAAAGTGGTGGTGGTGGTCGCAGCCCATCTGTGGGGATTAGGAATACCTGTCTTCCCATATCTCAATAACTGGTTGCTCAAGGTGGATTTGCTTCAACCGACTCCAGATGATGGGCTGCCTGTTACCATTGTTTGCTTTTCCAACAAGGTGCGGAGGTCACACCTGACTCACAATGGCTTCCCTTCTTTGGAGCCATCCTGGACACTATGCATTTCCTAGCCTTCCATTGTCTCCATTGAATCCAGGGCATCTTGGCTATAGTCCCGATGTCTCATCCTTTGACCTGGGTTTTGTGTAGAAAGGCTCTGAGGCTTTTTGACCTGTTGGCCTCCTACATTCTGCTTGTGTATCATGTGAGGAAGCACATTCAGGCTCTGCAATGGGATCTGAAGTCCCATAGGAGTCAGCACCAAGAGAACCCTTCAGACTCCATCCAGTTATGATAGGAGACTTCAAAAGATCCACAGTAGTGGCTGTATGACTGCAATTGGACTGATGGGAGACCTCTCTTCCTCCCTTCACCCAAAACTAATGGTCATGACAGATGCATCATTGCTGGAATGGGATGGTCATCTGGGAGAGGTGGGGATCTGAGGACTCTGGTCTCTGGCGGAGACCATGCTCCACATTAACTTGTTGAAGTTACAGGCGATTCACTTGACACTGAAGGCATTTCATCCAACCATTGTGGGAATGGTACAGGTTCTCACAGACAACACTCCACAATGTGATACTGCAACAAACAGGGCGGTGTAAGATCGTGGATTCTGTGTCAAGAGGCTGTATGTTTCTGGAAATCGCAAAACGTTCAGGGCTTCTCCCTTATTACCCAGCACCTGGCAGGATAAGGTCAGAGAACCTCAGTCGATGTTGCTTAGGGGATCACGAATGGAAGTTACACTTGGAGGTGGCACAGGGCAACTCCCAACAATGGGGGAAAACCCTTGCTCAAACTATTCGCCCAACAAGTTCCCAAGGCGGTTCTCCCTCGGAAATGCCTTTTGCCTGGACATGGGAACAAAGCTCTTCTGCCCTTCCCCTCCCCTGCTAAAAGTATTGAAAAAGATCAGGAGACACTGGGCGCAAGTCATCCTAGTGGATCCAGTGAGCTTTTAAGGTTATCAAAGACCACTAAACTCACCATATCGGTTGCCTGGATTAGTGCACATTGCATCACTTGGTTAAGGGTGCACCATATACTAAGCCAGCTTCCTACATTGGGTCTCTATTCAAAGATAAGGAGTCTGCAGCTAGAAGTCTCTATAAGATGAATAATTTACTTACTTTCTGTAACACCTTATCTGGTAGAAACTATGTCCGGCTGCAAATTCCTTACCCATCCACCCATCTACCCACTCTGCGAACAGTTTTCTAGGGACAGAGCTGACCCCTTTCAGGGCCCTAGTTTTACTCACAAGTTGTCAGTGTACTTCACACCTCAGTCATTCTGGCATAGAAAGTTGTGAAAAGAAACTGACATCAGCGTGCCTAAGTGGCGCCTATATAGGTACCACATCATCACTTCCTACGCGGAGGACGCCAACAACGCATGCGGCTACGATTGACGCCACACAGGGGTACTTCTCACGAAAAATCTTCTGGAGCCAGTCTGCCGCCTGGAAAATTTATAGGTAAGGAATTTTCTGCTAGATATAATCTCTACCAGATAAGGCGTTACTCAAGGTAGGTAACTTATTCACCTGGGGAGGTGCTTCTTTGGTATCTATTCATTAGGTAAATAATCTATGGTTAGTGCTTCTTTGGTATCTATTCATTAGGTAAAGAATCTATGGTTAGAAGTCTCTATCAGACAAACAAGTTAATTACTGTCAGGAACAACTTTTCTAGGAGGGACTCTAACTGCAGATTCCTCACCGACCAACCCTCCTCTCCGTTCTGTGCAAGAGACTCAAATAGTATATCAACAAGGTTCCAATCTAGAGTTCTGCACACTGGCATATTTGGATTTATATGAGCTCTGCTTCCGACAGCTCATATAGAAATCAGAAATAAGCTGACATCAGCCTGCTGAGGTGGCATGGATAACATCATATCCAGGCGGGGATGGACCAGATGCGAAGCTGCATGACACCACCTACCGATGCGTAGGGCAGTTGCTATGAAAACTTTCCAGATCCAGTATGGTGCCTGAAGGAATTCACAAGGTTAAGAATCTGTAGTTAGGTAGAGTCTCTGCCTGACAAGGAGTTACTGAAGGGAAGTATCTTTTTCTGTATTTTTAAAGTGAAAAACCTAAATAAAAGCCTATGGAGCTCTGTATATGGCCAAAGACAAGCATAAAGGCCACAGGTAATAGGAAAGGATCCTAGTTGTGGATGGTTAATTCAGTATGATGAAGTGTTTTTTAAAGAGGTTAGACTTCAACTCTTTCCTAAATTGGGACAATGTTGGGTGGTCCTGAAGGATACAGGGATGTTGTTCCAGATCCTATATGGATATAAAGAAATGGTCCTAAGTCTTTTTTTTTTTTTTTTACACTTTGGAGTCTGCCGTCTCATGGTGTCCTGGCTGCCAGTGTGCCGAGACCCACCAGACATAATGAGCTTGACTACAAGGTGAGCAGGGGTATTGCATTGTACATAGCGTTGTAAGATTATGCAGCTGGTATTAAGAATGATGCAGGCTGGCATGGCGAGCCAATTGAGTTCCATCAGCATGGTGGTGATGTGGTCAAATTTGTTTTAGACCCTGGATGAGATGTGCTATGGCTTATAGGCTACCCCTAAGGTGTCGCAGTTGTGGATATTGGGGGCCATGGAGATGGGAATTACCACCATCCAGATGTAGCAGTACAAGGGCTTGTACAGCAGCTATGAATTTGTTTTCTGGAAGAAACAATTTGACTTTCTTTAGAAGAGAATGCTGGTGCCAGGTCATCTTTGTTTTTTTGGCAATGTGTTCCTTGAAGGTGAGATTAGTGTCCAGGTTGAATCCAAGTGGCCTGGCATTTAGTTAAAGTTGGGATTTGCATCTGTCAAGGTTAATGTCATTGCACCAGGTTTGTACTGTATTTGTTTGTTGTTCTTGGAACAAACAGGGATTCTATATTGGTTAGGTGGAGCTGCAGGTTGGCCCAGGGCATCCAGGCCTAGATTAGGTGCAAGCAGTGATTGATGAATTGGATGTCTGAAGGAGAGTAGACTTTCAAGCATAGTTGTGTATCACTTGCATATTGGTGAATCTGAATGCTGTTATCTCTGAGTAGAGTACCAGGCAGCTCTGTGTAAATTTTGAAGATGACCGAAGACAGTAAGGAGCCCTGGGGGTCTCCACAGGTGATCTAGATCATTTGTGAACTGGAGGTGCCCATGTGAACAAACTGGTGTTTATTGGAAAGGAGGAGCAGAACCAGTGAAGGGCATTGCCTGTGAATCCCTCTTGAGATTTTAGGGTGTGTATGAGGGTGGGATGGTTTGTGGAAAGGAAATTCTCTTCTTATCTCCCTCTGGTAAACACCATTCGTGTTCACACATACACAGAGAGACCAGGTAGTCTGAGGAAAAAGCGTAACCAAGTATTTTATAATACACGTGAGTAGGCACAGGTCCACACAGTCTCTAGGAGGGTGTGCTGGAGTGCACTGACCTTCGACATTCGAGACAGATACTTATACAGTATGAGCAAACCACGAGGTGAGAAAAAGCAGTCAGAGCGTGTTTAGGCTGGGCACAGAGAGCGCTAAGGAATACAATGCAACATCTGTAGCACAAATACAATCTACATTCATTTCGGATAAGACGTGAGAAACGCAAGGTGAAGATGAACATGACTTTCTCGCGCATTATCATATGGTTTTCTGAGAAAAAGTGGTGCATTGTTATGCTTTCACATGTACTGAAACTAAGGCACAGGAAAACAGGACTTGTCCCAAAATAAAACACAGGATAAATGTTATCTACAATTAAATGGAAGAGCAAAGGCTCAATCCAAATTACGTCCTAACAGGTTGACTGTCGAAGGCAGCTGAGAGGTTCAGTAAAATCAGGAGGCAGTGGCCATCTTCATCTGTGGTCAAGAGGACATTGTTTATGTTGTGTAAGGTAGGAGCCTTCATGCTGCTACGTGAACTGAAACCAGATTGGTAGTCATGCAGGAGATGGTTAGCACTGATGTGATCTTAGATTGCTTTTTCAATGATCTTACCGATGACTAGTTGGTGATGGATTGACCGGTAGGTGGCAAGTTCACCCGTGTCTAGTGTAGATTTCTTTAGGAGTGGAAGGATCTCTCCAGTCTTGAGAGCTTCTGGGAAGATCCCTTGAATGAGGAGGGCATTGCTGATGGTAAGTAGGGGTAAGAGAGCTTGATTAAGAGCAATTGTAAGACATCATCTGCATAAGACGTGTGTTTAAGTGAGTTAAGTATGTCAGCGAGATCTGGGAGAGCAAGCCCTTTGGCGGTTGATCACTGCGGAACTCTATGGGAAGGGAAAAGTGTAAGAATCGAAACAGCCTTGATGTCGTCTAAGTGCTGCCCAATGCTGTTACGTATTGTAATTTTAACACATTTATTAAATGTGTAAGAATTATTTTGGTTTTAACTATTTTTGAATGGAATTGAATTAAGTTTGTGTCTTCTTTGTTGTCCTTTTTGTACTCTTATAACTGGAAGTCGACCATCATGATGGCCTTCTACGATGAGAATTGTGAGAGAAGGGTGAGATTTATTATTTTTTCTACAAATTGGGGATTATATTCAGGTTTGTGGTGAATGGTCAACAAAGTGAAAGATGAGCTTGGATTAGTTGAAATACCTCTTGCTGGGTTGTTCACAGGAAGAAAAGGATGCATTTCTTATTATTTTGCTTGGAAGAAAATTGGTGCATAACCGTGACTTCCTTATCACGCTGATTGTTTATTTTTGCTTTTGTGGATTACTTTGTATTCTGCAGAAAAATATATTTAGGTATGAAGGAATGTTGATTAGAAACCGCGTATCAGATTTCCAATCTATGTCTTATCCTTAGTTGGCTTTGAATAGGCTACTCCTCAAGAGGACAGTGTCAACACTGCTTGGATCTTTATTAAAGGGTATTTTGAAGTTTTCTTCTGTATAGTTACTCATTTTATAAACGTTGACTTTAGTGTTGTTTCTGATGTCTGAGCTTCGATTTTTGTTTCCCGTGCCCAGCTATATTCATATTTAGATGTGTGTTGAGAGCCCCAGATTTATTTTGGGTCTGGGAAAATATGTTCACTTTTGACGTTTGTCAGCCGACCTTGCAGCAAAAGGTGAGTGAACTCAGTTGCCCTCAGGACTAATTGATTGCATTTGAACTTTTGTGGAAATTTAGTTGGAATTAGTCATTTGAGGTGGAGCTAAGGCACAAATATCAGGAGTGGTAGCCTTCGTTCTTATTTAGTGATTATTCACAATTTTTCTTTCCATAGTAGTTTTTAGGAATGGATGCCCTAAATGAAGGGTTTGCAATCATTCTCAAAACAGCTACCAAACTTCTCACAGAGGTGATGTAAAGCTATAGCTTCTTGTTGCACACACATTCCAGACCAGAGTACTGACAGCTCTCACCTTATGTCTTCCAGAGCAAGTTCATGTGAGCAAAGCAAATGTAAACAAGTATTGCCAAAGCCTATAGGTCTGATTTGCCTTTACAGTTGAAAGCCATACATATTTATAAAGCCACCTAGTACGCGGCCTGAATTGTCTGTCGCTAGTTATCGGTCGACAGGAGCAGAGAAGTTGCAAGGCATTATGAATCTTATCAGTGGCTGCATGTTTTTGTTAAGGGCGCCTATGTATCAAGCCAATGGCTTAAGTGAACTCACCCGAACAAGCCTTTCATTTGAAATAAGCAGACCAAAGCCCTCTTTTTGTTTATTGAACACAAGAGGTTGGCTTTGCCAAACCTTCAAAGCTTTAGGATTATTAGGCTGCATGTATTAAGGTTTTTTTATTTGATTTATAGATGGTTCTTGCAATATATTTTCCAGCGCTATGGCTATGTAAATGGTTCAACGCTCTCCGTACACCATGATGTAGCTGGGCTAGAAACAAACCCGCTGTTGAATAAAGAGTGCGTTGTTTTACTCCGGCTTGCGCATTAGTGAGTTTACAATAATATTTTTCGTCATAAGGTGAAGGAGCGTTGGAACAGTGCTGCGCGGCCTATCATGTTCTTAACTGGTAGTTTGGAAACTTCATCCGTCTGGCGCACTTTGATCCCATGTTGTGGAGCCAGCAAGTGTAAGATGTGTGATTTATACCAGTGCGCGCCCTTAAAGGCCACCGTACATTAGGATGGGCATTGCTTTGGAATCCTCGGAGCTCCAAGCTCTGGTTTGCATTAAAGGTTGCATTGATCAAACGGTGCTGTCTGCACCTGGAAAGGTTCAGAACAGATGTGATCCAGGGGTCTGCATCGCTTTCAAACAGATGCAGAACGGAAACGTTTGTTTTTTGGCTTGAAAATCTGGACATACGCGTTTGGATCTCGCTTTTGTCCCTAACAAAAAACACTTTCCAACTATCCCGGGGGGCAGTGAAATTAATAGAATGATCTGAACGGGTGCAAAGGTCACGGCCTCAGTTGGAAGATTCCATTCCTCACTGCAAGTTATTAGTTGAAGTTTGGGGATAGACCATGCTTTTTAAAGGACTCCTTTAAACTACAGTCTGTATTGTGTTAAAGCTCAGAATATCGAATACAGCATGTCTTGAAGTTCTTGCAGGCAGGAGTTGCAAATGCAAGTAGTGCCCCAAGGAAAGGCCGGCCCACTGTAATCATCTAGGACAAGGCACCTCAGGTTAGAAGCACGCATGATTAATATGTAGTCTGAACACTGAGAGTTTTTAATCGTTCATAATTACACAAACGCACATGAAAATGCACGGCAGGACAAGTACATTTTCAAGCGGTAAATATGGTTATCATGAGAATGAGTAAACGATCAAAATAATTACGTTACCAAACTGACAGCATGATTAATGGTTCGTTTCAAGTGTACACAAACACACGTCTAGGTAAAAGTTGCAGACAAAGCTCAGGTTTTCCTCCTTCAGTTTTCAACCAGTAAAAAAAAACGCCATCTAAATGGAACAGGAAGAAACTAAAAGTTGCAGAAATGTAAATGTCAAGAAGTAATACACAAGGATCATGGAAGTATTTCTTTTATGGTTGCCTTTCTTTAAAACAACTGAATCTTATTTAATAGGTATTTTTTATTTTTAAAAAATTGAAAATTCATTTTATAATGCAAATTTAAAAAAGATACTTGCACAAATGCTGGTGTTAACGTAGATTAATAATAATTAAGAGATTATATAATTCTATATGTCCATGTTAAACATCTTAATTGTACAACCAGATTATTTATTCTACATTTCTACTTCTAGTTATTCGTAACCCTTTGCCAAAGTGATATAAATAAAAATAAAGTTGTTAAAAAAATAAGTTTGTGTTAGAAGCTCATGACAGGGACCAGTCATTCTGCGACACCACCCCTGCCATGAATAAACCTATGTCCTCATTGGTTACATATCATGCTCATTCCAAGTCCAGAAATCAAGGGAGGGATAATATGCTCATTCCTTGTCCCAGAATGCCAGCCCTCCAGGACACTAGACTGCCAGCTGGCCCCACTAAATGGAACTCATGTCTGCCGGATGGCCATGGCCAGGGACTTGAAAAAGGTTTGTGGTGTTACGGAATGTGGGAGTGAGAACACCTGGAAATCCAGACGCAGGCTTTGACCAAAAGGTAAGAGTTTATTTCTCAGTAAAGAATCCCACGACGGCGAGCTCCCATCCAGTTCTAGGTCGGCAGTCAACAGACACGCCAACAGCCTCTAGAACTGCATAGGGACTCGCAGGATGAGTCACAATGCAGCCAGAACACAAATGGTATATTGGGCACAGGTAATCAAAGATACCTCTGGCGGCCTTACACCGGAGATAGCTATAAACAATGGATTGAGGCAAGGCTGCGTTCTGGCCCCGCTTCTTTTTGCCATCTTTTTAGCAGACTTGCCTCTCCTCCTGGGCTCAGCCAGAGGTGCAAGCCCAAAAATAAATGGTAGGCATTTGTCCTGTTTAATGTATACGGACGACCTCGTAATAATGGACCAAACAGAGGTGGGTCTTCAGAGAAAGTTAAATGTTTTTAATGAATATTGCACAGCAAAACGACTTACAGTAAACATGGACAAAACAAAAGTTTTGTGCTTTGGGAAGAAAAGTACGAAGTTTAGTTGGTTCTTGGGCCAAACCAAATTGGATACTGTAAGTGAATATAAATACCTCGGAATATGGTTTACAAGGTCCTTGAAGTGGGGCACCCATTTAGAGGCACAGAAATTAAAAGCACATTTAGCGGTATGTGGGCTGAAAAGATTCAACCATAGTTATGGTGACATGTCTCACAAACCTCTATTGACAGCCTTTAAGGCTATGATTCCCCCGCAACTCCAATATGGTGCGGAAGTACTCTGTATTGATGGTAAAAGCTCCTGGGATAAAGAGGAGGGGAAATGTTTAAAATATTTACTGTCTCTCCCTAGTTCAGCAATGATCCAGGCAATTAGATTGGAAGTAGGCCTAACTGCATGGAAGTCTTCTTAGATTCTGGAATCGTTTGGGGCGGGGCGAAGTCACAAAGGTGTCACAATGGTGCATGATAGAAATTCAGACCAGTGAGTTAAAATGGGCCAAGGCAACAAGAAGTAAACTCCTGGCCATTTGTGACCACTTGAATGTGAATATTGACCCAAAGACACTTCAAATTAATGTAATAAAGAGTGTACTTAAAGTACAGGGTAAAGAAATTTCGAGGGTAACAGACCAAGAGTATTTGAGAAAGAAAGACTCTGTAAAATTTATGAGTACAGGATGGGAGAAAGACTTAAGCTTTCCATACATAAATTTACTACCAAATCGTTGGTTAAGAATAGAAGTACTTAAGTTAAGAATAGGTATTAACCCGGTTATTATAAATAGTGCAATAAAAGCAGTTTTAACGCATCCTGATGGCAAATGTGTTTGTAAGATAGGAACAAAATGTAATATTTTGCATATTTTATTGGATTGTTATATATTTTTAAACTTACGTAAACAGTTCCTTCGCCCGATATTTTTAAAATATGATGTTAAGGAGCGTTCACAAGCACGGGAGCTGTTGGTTGACATGGAAAAATTAGATATTGCGATAGCTATCGGGAGATTTATACAGGGCGTTTATAAGTTCCCCTGTTGGCTGGAGGCTTAAAGCAGCCAATAGCTTTATAATCCAAATGAATTTTCGGTTTTAAATTGTTTTAAACGTAGTTTTTAGGATAATATGACTTTTATTATTAAGAATATGAATTTGTGATATGTTGATTTTATATGATAAAGTATGAACAGTGGTTTATAGATCAAATGGTCTAAATAAACTTAATTTTTGACTTGACTTGACAAATGGTATATTAAAAGGAAACCCTGCACAAGAGTATGCAATGGGCACGAGCAAGGCAACACATAGAAAACGACAGGGAGTACAGTCAATTTGGAGTTTGAGACTGAAAAGGTCATAGAGGAAAGGAGGAGCAAAGAGTAGGATCGATGGAGGAGAAACCAGTCGATTGGAAGTAGAGGAGGGAGAAGTGGGAGAGTTGTATGGAGGGAACACAAGAAGCGCAGAAGAGAAAAAGTGGCACTGGCAGTGATCAGTACAGACAAGATAACACTAAGGGGAGTAGAACCAAGAATGCACAAAGCATAGGAGCAAATGGAATGAGAATGATAATCTACCCATACCTCTACCATTACGTTTCATTTGCCACCTAAAGAGGAGCGTTGTGTTTCTTGTCACCATAGTCTTGAGGCCGGACTATGGTTCCTGGCAAGTATTCAAGAATGTGGTGTAGGAATATATTATACTTGACAAAAGTCACTGTGGTATAACCACCTAGATAGAAGATCATGATAATGTATGCAGAATTAGCTCACATTTACAGTAGGAATTGCTTGATGTAAGACAATCAATCTTCTGTTTGTTACTGGGTGTTTTGTATTATCAGGTTAACACCTTTATCACCACGGTAGCCTTTTCTGTTTACTGCCTACTGGTAGTGGAATCAATAGGCTGTTTAAAGTATTGATCTATCTGATAGAGACATCTTGCCGCAGATTCCTTAACTTAGAATATCCCCAGGCGTGAGACTAGATCTGGAATTTTTTTGCAGCAACACCTATGCGCGCCAGGGGATTGCGCCACAGAACCCCGCCCTGACGTCCTCGTACGTGATGTCAGCGAGGTCATATAAGTCCCTCCTGGCGCGCTGCGTCAGTTTCCTTCTTTTCCGCGTGCAACGCGGATCCCGAGTGAGCTCCTCTGGCCTGTTTTCAGGCCTAATTTTCGACTCTTCGCGTCGGGAACAGTGTCCAATGCCGGGGGCTTTAAATCTTGTAATTCCTGTTCACTGCAAATGTCCGCGACAAACCCGCATCTTATTTGTATGTGGTGTCTGGGCGAGCACCATGACTCTACGGACTGTGAAGCCTGCCAACAGCTGAAACAGAAGTCTTGGCGGGAGTGCCGTATGAAGCTTCTCTTGGCACGGCTGTCCCAGTCGGAGTCGTCTCGCCCCCAGCCTTGTCGTTGACTGCAGGTCCCTCTACTGTTCGGTTCCGCCGTCGATCGCCCTCTGGGGTCCGGGGCCGTCGTTCTTGACTTGGTAAGTCAAGGCGCTTGTTGCCTAGGTCATCAACCGCACCCTCTTCTGTTGTCAGTGACACTGGTTCACAGAACCTTCCGGACGTGCGCTCCTGACGGTCGCCCCCCCCCTCTATCCGCCCTTTCCGGGTGTGGGGGCGACTGAGGCGCAAATGGAGGCCTATGCTACGGCTTTACAGGCCGCCCTTGGGTCCTCTCCCGTTCCTGGGACGTCCTAGGGACCTCTGCTTCTTGTAGGTTCTTGCTTTTGGAGTTGCTTCAAGTTGCTATAAGGGCATCCTTGCTTCCTCTTTCTGGAGTGATTTCCCAAATCTATGCTCCCTTTTTAGTGTTCGACGCTGTGCGTGTCTTTTCTGGAGTGTTGGTCTCGGTTTCTGAGACTCTTGCTACCATTCGTTAACTTGGTGTTTTTGGCGCCTCCCTTCGGATATGCCTTTTTTCACATTATCACCTACTCTTGTTATGAGGCTCTGCCTGCGGGACAGTTTTTCTCATGGCAGTGGTCATTTGCCTACTGCCTACAAGTCTACATTGTGGAATGTTTCTCGCTTTGGCTTCATGCTGCCTGGTCGGCCACTCTTATACTTCCTGTGTAAGCCATTTTACAGTCTCTATGGCCGTTTGCCTGCTGCATATTCTACCTGCTTCAGCGGGTTGGAGTTTGATGCTAATTGCCCCTCTTTACCCTTTTTGGGGTTGGGTGTGCACTTGGTGTGTGTCTTGTTCCACTAGCTATTCCTAGCGCATTGCTCAGGTTCTAGCTCTTGCCTTTGGCTCTTGACACCGCCTCTGTTAGACCTGTCAGCCCTAGGGTGGTCTTACCCCGTGTTTTTGTCCTTTTCGCCTTATTTTTGCCACCATCTTTTGTTGGCATTAGGTCTCTGAGCTCAGTGCTGAGGTGCAGGTGCTCTCTCCCAACAACATGGCTGCCACAGGCCCCTGCTACTGTGGAGTGGCCATGGAATACACGCACTAGTAGTTAGGAGCAGGTTGGGACATCCTGTTACAGTATCACTGCCATGCCGCCTTTTTGTTCCATAGTCTAACATGTGGAAGCTCCTGGAACCTTCAAGCCCGGGGAGGGGTTACGCTTTGCTGCCTTTAGAGGAGGGGCACCTGACCTAGGGGTATAAGAGGAAAAGAGGGAAACTGAACTAGTCAGTTGGGGCACCACTGGACCTGGGGGAACCTCTTCAGGAGTATAGGCTGTTGGGCCTGGGGGAGGAACCTACAATACTGGGACTGACTGGGCCTAGGCACTGCTGTTCCTAAGTCAGATGAGGGACTCTGCCAGCCTGCTGATCTAGCCCAGCGAGGGGGAACCCAGGGAACCACCTCCAGTGTGCTAAAGGGAACCATCCTGCCTTTGAAGCCCACCAACTCAACCCCCCTTACTCCCCCCAAGAACCTGCAATTGAAACCTGCCATTCATCCCCCCCCAGAGAGGCGCTGTGCCATCAAGCGCTATAAAGAAGAAGTGGACTGCCTGCTGAGAGCACTGCTGGGGATCAACCAGGTAAACAGCGCTGCACCACCTAAGCGCTTTCCTGTTGGAACTGGGCTTCTGGCGCTGTAATCTCCAAGCGTTGTGTCCCTGTGTTGTGCTCCTAAAGCACTGTATGCCCACCTAGCACTGAACTGCTGAAGGTTGCTGCTGCTGGATGCCCCAAGGTCCTACTGAACTCTGCTGGCAAAGCGCTGTGACACCTCTAAACGCTATCCTGCCCAGAACTGTGCAGAACTGTTGCAGCTCGAACTGTGCCCCTATGCTGTGCCACTAAGCGCTGTGCTCATAAAAACGCTAACTTGCCATCTCCGCCGCCACCCGGTACCTGTGCTTGAGCGCTGTGTCCTGGAAAGCGATAATTTGCCATCACCGCTGCGACCCGGGCGCTGCGAGTCTCCGAGGCTGCCTGCATTGGCTGCGTGTGTGGATCCCCGCTGGGCACTGCTACGGAGTGCGCCTTGGGGCCGGAAAGTCACCGCCGTGAAGTCCCAGCTGCTGCCTGAGTCACCGCTGCGATTCAGAAAAGGGGGTGGTGATGAACAGAGTGCCTGAATTAAGCAGACCACTCTTACCCAGTCCAAAGATCAGGGCTTGATCCATCACCGTTTTTTAGCTCACTGCACCATCCCAGCTCAGAACTTGGCTATATGCAAATTAGTCTGTTCCTGTCCCAGTGCATGATGGGAACAGGGCAAACCAAACTACCAAGCCAATTCTTGTACTGGGAAGGAAACAAGCTTCCGGGGACCGGTTTCTGCCATTTCAGGCGTCGTCGGCCCGGCTTGCTTGAATCCTGATGGTGCAATGAGCAAGGGACTCACATCTGAGTATACCCTTCCACGCTTGTGGTGGACAAAATGATTCAGAAAAGGGGGTGGTGATGAACAGAGTGCCTGAATTAAGCAGACCACTCTTACCCAGTCCAAAGATCAGGGCTTGATCCATCACCGTTTTTTAGCTCACTGCACCATCCCAGCTCAGAACTTGGCAATATGCAAATTAGTCTGTTCCTGTCCCAGTGCATGATGGGAACAGGGCAAACCAAACTACCAAGCCAATTCTTGTACTGGGAAGGAAACAAGCTTCCGGGGACCGGTTTCTGCCATTTCAGGCGTCGTCGGCCCGGCTTGCTTGAATCCTGATGGTGCAATGAGCAAGGGACTCACATCTGAGTATACCCTTCCACACTTGTGGTGGACAAAATGATTCAGAAAAGGGGGTGGTGATGAACAGAGTGCCTGAATTAAGCAGACCACTCTTACCCAGTCCAAAGATCAGGGCTTGATACATCACAGTTTTTTAGCTCACTGCACCATCCCAGCTCAGAACTTGGCTATATGCAAATTAGTCTGTTCCTGTCCCAGTGCATGATGGGAACAGGGCAAACCAAACTACCAAGCCAATTCTTGTACTGGGAAGGAAACAAGCTTCCGGGGACCGGTTTCTGCCATTTCAGGCGTCGTCGGCCCGGCTTGCTTGAATCCTGATGGTGCAATGAGCAAGGGACTCACATCTGAGTATACCCTTCCACGCTTGTCACCGCTGCGGCCCCCGAAGCTTGGAGAGGGCAGCCGCGGTATTGCAGAGGCCCGCGCTGGGCCTGCGAAGCCAGAACAGCCGTCATCATGTGATGGGGCACCGGCCGCGTCATCGGCTGCGCCCCTCTTGCTGCCGCGCAGCCATTGGCCTTTGCTGCCGCACCCCCAGCAAACCACGGTGTGGTTGGCGGTTGCGGGTGCGCCTGCCAAGGGCCGAGCCTAATTGGTTCCCGGGCCGGAAGGAGCATCGGGAGGCCCGGGACCGTCCCTGAACCTCGACGAGGGGGCTCCCAGGAGAGGGAGAGCCCCTGATCTGTCCCAGACCTGTGAGGAGCTGAGGGGAGCCCGCTTAGCCTGCGTGAGCTCCCGCATCACGCTAAGAGGCCACAATGAAGGTAACACCCCTCGGGGGAGGGCGAAAGACTACAGAGACAGTGGGGGTTTCCGAGGAGCCTCGTGGAATTAGTGAGGCAGCCCCGTGTCCACCCCTCCCCTCCTGAGACTGCAGCTGGGCCCCGTTGGCCCTGGTTAACCCCATAAAGGCCTGTGGGCCCAAAGGCCTAGAGTGAGGAGGAAATTGGCTAAGGGCCTCCTGAACTGGGCACCAGAATCCGATGATTGTTAATATACTGTGCTGGAGTTAACCCCTTAGATGCTATCAATGTTTCTGTTGTGCCAGTTAGGCAACTGTTGAGCTATTTCAATAATCCCCCTGCACAAGAGATGGTTTAATGGTTTAACCCCATTTGAAGTCCATGGTTACAGGAAATGTTATTGCCTAGACGGCCCTGAGCAGAGTGCTATGTTCAATGAAGTAATACTAGAGAGATGTTGACCCCAATTGCCTATGCCTGAAAAGTGATATTTGCCTAAATGACAGTGAATTACTTACCTGCACTGGAGAAAGTCTATATAAATAGTCTTGTTTGAAGCAACAATCTGGTGTGGTGTCAATTAATTGTGTGTGCCTCCCTGTCTCAGTGTGAGTGTGTGCTGCACTTCTGCTTTACACATTGCCTTCGGGTGCCTTCCTGCCTCGCGCCAAACTACCGTGGTGGAATTGGTGACCCCAGTTCTAACAGCCTCCTTCGGTTCCCTTCTATTGGCTTGTCTGTTAGGCGCTGGTTGTAACTCTTCAAGCTCATTTCGAGCTTGGGTCAGTGCACTTATCGTGTGCAGTTAAGCGGACAGTGGTCCATCTTCCTCTGTCTTTCTTGCTCTGGTATAGGGCTCATGACGTTCTACCTGTCGTTTTTTATACAGGTATGGTGTGGCGCCATTTTGGCATATTTTTAGGATATCTTCTATCCTGTTATATCTGCTCTTCAAGCTGCTTGGGTTGCTGTCTGGCTGTCCTGCCACAGCTTTCCCCCTTAATCCGTCACTCTGTTGCCGGATCAGATGCTTGGCACTTTCTGTTGTCCTGTCGCAGACCCGCCCCTCTTTTGGGGTATGGCTGTGGTATCTATTCTAAGTTAAGGAATATGCGGCTAGATGTCTCTATCAGATGTACGAGTTACCTTCGGTAACGATGTATCTGGTAGAGACGTTGTCTAGCTGCAGATTCCTTAACACCCACCCAGTCTCCCCATTCTGCGAGGACTTTGTCTAGTGGGGTTCTCTGCGCTGGCCTCTTCAGTTGCCATTGGGTTATATCTCAGTGGGGTTCAGATTGTTGCACTCCCCTAGGTGCTTTCATATACAGTTGACTTCCGCTGAGGGGCTTCTTTTCTGTTATATGGTGCCTTTGATTCACGAGGAGATTAGTTTTCCTCTCCAGTTCCCTTCCCTTCCTTTCATCTCCTCTACTACCTCATGGTCCTGGTCTCCTCGTTGTCATCCTCTTTGAGGGTCGGTTGTGCTCTGTTTTCTACCTCTGTTTTAGAGGGGTACGGACAGTCTATTCATTCTTTTCTACAGTGGACTGTTGTTCTTTCTGTGTCCGTTCTTAGTGGACGGCACAGTTCCTCATGGCACTCTTAGTCTATTCTGTATATTGAGATGTTCTTCTTTTGTTGCACTTGGGGAGGGGTCTTCGCTTAGCTTGTGGGCTCTTTCTCACAGTTTCCACTTATATGTACAGGCAGTGTTTAATTCTGTCTTTAAGATGATGTCTTTCACCATCCTCCTTTCTTATTCACAGATTTTTCATCCCTCACACACTGTTCACATGCTTTCACAGTTTTTGGTTGGTGGCTCCGCGTTGTGCCACGGAAAAGTTTCTCCGAAGAAAACTGACGTCAGCGCGCCAGGAGGGCTTATATGACCTCGCTGACATCACGTATGAGGATGACGTCAGGGTGGGGTCGTGTGGCGCCGTCCCCCAGCGCGCAGAGGTGCTGCTGCAAAAACATTCCGGATCCAGTCTCACACCTGGGGATATTCTAAGTTAAGGAATCTGCGGCTAGACAACGTCTCTACCAGATACATCGTTACCGAAGGTCAGTAACTTGTACGCTACTGCCCTTTCAAAATGCAGGGGCTTAACTTTTCATTGATGACTTACTATCAGATCTATTGTCACATTGCTCAGTCAGCCCTTCTTTTCATCAGCATGTCGAAGAAGAAAGAATTGCACACCAATGGCACCAGGCTATTCTAACATGTAGTTAGATGGATCTCTGAGAAGTGGGAACACGGAATAATCTTAAGAACACGATAGTACTATTTAGCAGGTGACATCTATGTAGCCCTCAAGCATTGGATTAGGAAAAGTAAGGCCTGCCACGCTCCTAAATTCTCCTCTGAACCGAACATCAGTGTAAGAAATTGGGTTATTAGTTGAGGGGGGTAAGTACTGTCAAATAATAATCACAATGCTTGTTAGGGTGAACAACTGAAGTCACTAAATAAACCTAATCTCAGCCTCCTGGTAGCTGTGGCTCAAAGCAAACAGGCTTATGTTAGAGGCACCATATAAAATACAAGATGACAAAAATCCAATAAGGGTAACCAGAGATTTTATTTTAAACTTTTTTTTAATTAGGAATAGCGCCAAGAAAAGTGCTAATGATAGTCAATGGTCTAGGTAGACCGGGACCTAGGTGTAATTTAACGCTAACTGCTATGGAGTGTGTGCCAGGTACACTTACCCAGGTCTTTCCTGTCAGAAGGCTTTATCTTCTTACTTCAGTCCTTTAAGCCTCAATCCACCACAGGAGTATTGAGGAGTACACTTCTAAAGCCCGCCCAGGACCTCCGGGGAGGTAGTTAGAGACTCACAAGGTGGCAGGCAGAGGCCAACAAGAGGGCCCAATCCATTTCCAGTTGTCACTTGTCAGCTGGGGACTTATAAGAAAATGTCTCTTGTAGCTTGCTGTGAACCTGTCGCTTGAGCAGGAGGTCACCTCCCCAGATGAGGCGTAATGAGGGGAAATATCTTTCTTGTTCTTTCCTCTTTCTGTGTGTGCTGCATTCTGCACAAAACAATCCTGCTTACAAACCAGACACCGTGTCGCACTAGGTAGCACATTGTGCTCTAGCCCATTCCCTTTCACGCAGCACAGCAAGGTGGCTTGTTGCATTGCTCTGCATGAAAGTTTGATAAATGTGCCCCCAAATGTCACCATGGTCTGCACAGCCCAACCCTAAAATATGTACTTGACCCACAATATTGGCAATATAAACGCCACACCTTGCTTCTGAAATATATTCCCGAAAGTATCACTAGATACCAAACAAGTTCTGGCCAATTGCCAACCCATTGTCCGTGGTCCAGAGGCTGGGTTTTATCATATGCTCATCTAGATGTCTTTTTTGCCGTATTTCTTTCTCGTTGAAGGATCTGGAAATGAAGCAACTGGCTCTCACATATGCAACTAAGAGCAGCATTAATATTTAGGAACCGGGACAATGTCAGCCACAGTTTTCCTGGTCTCATGGACTAACTTTTACATGGAGCCAATGGTTTGCCATTTGTATCGTCACATGTATCTAATATCACAAGACCTATTCAGAAGGATTAACTGCCATAATTCATACTCCTCAAGTCATGTCGAGAGAAGCAAAAGTTCCATCATTGTAGCAACATTGGACACATTGTCGATCCATGGAAACTGATCTTCCTGGTAATCAAGTCTTCAAAATGGCAGGTAGGAGAAGCTATCAAGTAGGCCGAGATAGTGTTGACAAGTCAATTGGTACCCATTCAGACAGATAATACTATAGTGAAAATGTACCTCAGAAGGCACGAAATAACAAGGTCTCCAGGCCTTGCTTCTCCAACAAGGCACGCACTACTATTCACAGAGGTGATCCTGCTCTTAGTGACAGAAGTCCATATAGGAAGTGAATAATGTGACCGTAGCAGACAAATTGAGCAGAGTATTTACATCTTCACAAGACTACTGGCTATACGGAAAGCTTATTTCTGGAGGTTTCTGTGTGCCTTCTGTACACCTGTTTGCCTTCAAGGAGAAAGCCCTGGTGAAAATGGTTCTGCTGGAGGTCACCAGATACCCTAGTGTGAGGAGGTTTGCTCTCTCATGGCCCAGACCCATAGGACGACTGCATGAATGTAACTATTTACCACCAATGCCAAGAATGCTTACTATTCTCAGATGAAATACAGTGGAAGTAAATCTTGGGGTTCCGTTTTCAACGCGATATTCTGATTCAAGTTTACATTGGGCAACTAATGGACCATTGATCTTTCTTTCAAATCTTCTCAGATCTTTTTTCCTCTTTATCCCTGTGGAATCAGCTCACTTCTCATTCTGGAAGTTGAGAAGCTAGGTTTGCAGTATTGCGGTTTATTAGGGGAGAGCACCAGTAGCGCAACTGTTCTGGTGGAAGCGTATTCTTATAACCTATGTCCACTGTCAGGTGTAATTTTATTTGCTATCATACATTAGGGGTAAGGAGCATGCATGCTCCCAGGTATTTAAGAGGTCAAGAGTATATTTTTGAAGGATTTGAGACGTGATCTAATTGTTGAGGAATATAGGGCAGCGGAAGGATCACACATGATCCGCTGCTAATCGCAAACCAGGGGACCTCCCTTTCATTACGTTGCTGTGTTTCCATCCAGGTCAGAAGAAAGGAAGCGGGAAAACTCTCACGTCGCTGTGAGGACTTTGTAAGCTGACCAAGATAGCTCTTTTATGTGCTTGGCGGCCAAAGGCATTCAGCATTTTTACTACCTATTTTAGAGCAGGCCATAAACGGTTGGGCAGGCAAACAGCAGCAGGACTGAATTAAGCGGCTGAAGTAGGAGGCTGAGGCTGGTGCTTCAGTGGGCCAGTTTACAGCATATGCTACCTAATGAATGGAATGGTGAGAACATGTGCGGCTTCTACGAGGCAATGCCGGAGAGCCACTAGGAGTGTCATCGGGGGTAAGTGTGGCACACTGCAAGCAGCTGCGGCAGGGGGCATTTTACCACCCGGCTGAGGGTCACTGGGCAAGCTTCTACATACTCTACTCCGGCACCGTTTGGAGGAGGAAAATCTCTTGCCCTCAAACTAGCTGAATATGTGGCAGCTACACTCTACGGGGACCAACAACTTAGCCACGAGCTAGACGCCCCGACAACTTAGCCACGGGCTAGACGCCCCAGCTCCAGAGAGTTAAGCGACGTATTGCACAGCCATGTGCCACTGCATCTCAGAGGGAAAAGCTTTTTAAACAGAGCCGAAATATGTAGAGTGCTGTCATGCAAAAACCTACTCTGGCTGCTGAGTCCCTAGAACAGGTTGCAGAGACTAGCAAAGAATCTCTAACCTGTTCCCCTGATTCAGACTTAAGGCAGATAGTGAGTGCAACATTTCCACAGCTGGACAGTAATTCCCCTGCTCTTTCTCTGGATAATGGTGCAGGTGTGCCAGGTGAAAGGATTGTGAGCTATTCAGGAGGAGGGGATACTACTCTGGCGTAGGTTGTCCCCAACCCGGAGAAATATCAAGACCAACTAAGTGGAACTATCCGCTCTTTTCAAGATACTCAATGGGTGTGTTGTAGCCTCTATTATTAGAGGTTCCAGGCAGTGGAGAGGTAACCAGTGATATCCAGGACCGATCACCAATCTTGCCCGGAATAGAGGATCCACTAAATACCCCAAATCAAATTGCCAATCAATCGTCCGCAGTGCAGTTACCTAACCTACTAGTTGAGAAAGGAACAATTCAGCACATAGAGCAAGTGGAAGGAGTATGTAATCAACATTCTCCATGGGCTACTGGTAATTTTACTTCGGCTCCAAGTCATAAAAGTGCGAATGTGCAGGTGGAAGCAGATGAGTCCCAGTCCCTTCACAAGATGACCTTGCTAGAAATTTGTGAACTGAAGAGCATCCAGGCTAAGGAAATCACTGCACTTAATCAATGACTGACTAAAATAGAAGAAATTGTGCTTCAAATACCAGCACGATTGCAAGAGATAGAGCAAAGGGGGTCAGATTTAGAAGATCATTCTCTCATTTGGGACAAGGAGATGAGCAACATCCAAAAAAAGACCTTGATTCACAAAATAAATTGACAAAATGGAATATTATCCAAGAAGATCTAACCTCCGCTTTGTAGGAATACCATAAGGGGTGGAGAGCATGGGCAGTCATCAGAACATACTTCAACTCATGGAATCACTGGTTAAATCACATATTTTGGAGGATGTTGGGGCAGATCCCTCCATCATGAGAGTCTATCAGATACCTTCTCAGCGTCTCACAAACTCTAAGTTTTCCCATAGTGCCATTGTGAACTTTGCAGATTACTGTATAAAAAAGTTAATTCTAACCAAGGCGATCCAAAAGAAATCATTCAAAATTGGTGATAAATTCAGATCAGTGTATTTTCAAAATGTCTGCTGCAGTAGCACGCAGAGAGACTTTATAGGCCTAGTGGGACAATTAAAGCAGCTGGAGCCCAGACCTCGATAGTGCAACAGTCAAAACTTAAAGTCTTGTTTAAAAGTCAATTTTCCCTCTAAGGGTGGTGAGTTACCTAGTGTCTGTGGGTACAGGGTGGGGGCATGGGTTGGCATTTGAGTAAAAATGAGCAGATACATCAGTAAGAGACTAGTTTTGGGCATAAGCAAGGAAGAAAGACAATAATATTGGGTGAGGCAGAAGCAGTATGGTTGGTCCTTCAGGTAGTTAGACGCAGAAATGGGGTTAAGGCAAATAACATGGAGATTCTGTAATGGGGTGCAATGTTGGTGTAATGTCGTAACGTTCATGGGATTCTAAATTGGCAGAAATATGGTGCTATAATGAATTGGTAGCCTTCATTTAATTCGGAAGTAATTTGTTTTTACAGGAGACCCTTCTCAAAGATAATACCCAAAGCTTGCTATCCCAAAGAAATAGTTGCTTCAGCTGGATTAGCTATGCGTGGAGTGTCAATATACCTGGCTAAATCAATAGATTGGGAGGTGAAAGAAGAAATAACGGATAAGAAGGGCAGATGGATCTGGTTGAAGGTGTGAGTACAAGCTGTTCCTTTGAATTTAGTGAATTGTTATGCACCAATAAAGAAATGACCTAACCCCCACCCTCCATTAGTAATTTATTTAGTATAGCTATAGGGCAGAAGGGGCTTTTATACAGTAAAGGGGACTTCAACTTTATCCAAGATCTGAAGCAAGATATTTTGAATTGGATGAAAAAGCAACTAAAGCGTAAAACTGCCTCAGTTCTTGATACAATTAAACACAACTTTAAATTAGTCGATCCTTGGTGAATGGACCATCCAGAATGGGCACAATTCACATGTTTCTCTCATCAATATAATAGGGTGTCATGGTTGCATTTTTTCTTAGTAACAGTCAGTTGGCTAGAGGAGCATGGATATATTATCTAATGCCTTTTCAGATCATTCAGTGATATGTATCAACCTCGAATTGGAAGAGTTAGGTACTCCAAAATTAAGGTGGCAGCATAATAGAACTCTTCTGGTAGATCAGGTGTGACTGTGTGAAATGCGAATATTTATCAGAGAGTTCTTTGGAGTGAATTTAAATACTGCCCTAGTCCTCACAGTACGGGAGGCCTTTAAACCAACATTTCGCTGCAAGGTGATCACGTTTAAATCCAAGCAGAACAAAATGCATAAAGCCTGAATTTGCGATCTGCAGTTAGCAGTTGATGCTGCGCAAGGCGCACTATGTAAGGCAAGGATAGATGAAAGAGCTAGGATAAAAGACCAGCTAGATTTGCCCAAGCAGAATATAAGAAACTTTTTCACTCTGGAGGAGATTAATATCTAAAGAACTTTTCAGCAAAAGCAATATGAAGAAAGCCAGCTGATAGGTAGGCGCAATGCTTGACCTACAAGGCTCAAGCAAGACTTGCAGTGTATTTCAAGAATTGAAAACCCACTCTCTAATACTGTGCATAGAATTTGCAGATGTCTTTTTTCAGCACTATAAGACATATACGAAACAGCCCATGTAGTTTCTGCATCGAGTCTTTAAAATTTCTTTTGTTCAATCAGGCTTCCACATCTGTCGAATTATCAGAAAGAACAGCTAGTAGAGGGTTTCTCAGAACAAGAGGTGGCTGTAACTTTGCAAAAGATGCCTAATGCCAAAACCAGTGGCAGTGATGGGATACCGACTGAGATAATAAGGTTTTCTTTAAAGAATTGCTCCCATATTTGACAGGATTATTTGATATAATTAAGGAAGGAACAGTCATTCCATCTACCTTCCAAGAGTCAGTAGTAATAAGCTTTTGAAAAAAGGATAAATCACCTTTGAGTGTTATTTCTGCTTAATACAGACGACAAGCTATTTGCAAAGATATCAGCATCACGTATTGTTACTGCAGGGCATACCCTTGTCCCTAGTGACCAGAATTGTTCTCTGCCTAATAGATTGATGGCAGCAAATACTCAATATTTGATACAGGCAATTGATTTCTTTTTTAAATTGTCAAGAAGAAGCTGCAATTGTAATGCTCGATGCCGAAAAGCCATTTGACCTGGTCAATTGGGAGGCCTTGTTTTTTGCTCTGGGACGTTTTGGGTTTTCAGATTTCATGGTTAAAATGCTTCAGAATGTATATCAGGGCGCAGAGGCACACATTAGTATAAATGCAAAAGAAGCTGGAACTGTTAAAATCAGCGGTGGCAATGTCACCTTTACTCTTCGTCCTGTTAATAGAGCTCCTGGCGGGGAGAATTGAGCCCCTGGCAGGTAGAATTCGCAGTGCAGAATCTATTGTTGCCCAGATAGAAGGAATGCCTAAGGTAAAATTGTTTGCAGGTGATATGATCCTCTATCTGAAAGCTCATAGGGCAAATATTGCAGGAGCTATAAATACTATCCAGGACTATACAGGAGTAGGAGGATATAAGATCGATCAAAGTAAAACCGAGTATCTTGTATTCAGTGAGCAGTCCACAGTATTGCCCCTTGATTTACAATGTCAGTACAATAGGCAATGTCCAATTCACTACCTCGGGGTGTACGTAACAAATAGATATTTCAAACTGCTTCAGTTGCATTATGAAAACTATGTTAGACTAGGCTAGAAATCTTCTGACCAGGTGAGTGCTTCTTCCTCTGCCATTAATTGGTAGAGTTTATGGGCCATATGTATCAACAAACTATTTTGCATTTCCTAAATAGCTAATTTTAAGGAATCGCTATTTAGGAATTGCAAAATGGTATGTATGAAAAAAATCGCTATTTTTTAGCGATTCCTTAATATTCCTTATTTGCGAATTCGCATTTTGCGAATTCGCAATTAAGGAATAATTTCCAATGCATTCCTATGGGCCAGGAGGCCCATATGAATGATTGCGAAATAATTCTCAATTTGCGAATTCGCTATTTGCTAATCGCAATTTGAGAATTATTTCAAGGGTGCAGGGGTGTCTCAAAGACACCCTGCTGCACCCCTGAAATGTAGATGTGTGTGCATATGGCACACATACATGCCCTATGGGCATGTGTGTGCATCACATGCCACCTTAAAAAATGCCAAAATATGCATTTTTTGAAGAATTCGCAAGTTACCATCAACTAAAAGTTGGTGGTAATTTGCGAATTCTTAACCATATTTCGCTAGCCAAAAATGCTACATACATAGCATTTAAGGAATCGCAAAATTGCGATTCCCTAAATGCTATGGCAAAATAAGGAATCGCACAACTTTGCAATTCCTTATTTTGGGAATGTTTCATACATCCCAAAACATGCAAAACGGCTGTTTGCGAGTCTCAAAGGCCGAAATTCTGCGAATTTCGGCCTTTGCGATTCAAAAACGGCTTGATACATATGGCCCTCTGTACTTAAATGTCTATTTTGCCCTTATTTTAGTTTTTGTTTACTAATCTGCCCATTAAATTCAACAAGAATTTTTTAAGGAGCTAGATTCCATTATAATTACGTTTACATGGAATGGTAAAGTCTCGAGCGAAAGATATTCTATCCTTCAGTTAGGCAAGGACTAGGGTGGTCTGGTCCTACCTGACTTCTCCCTTTATCAGCCACCGAGGTTGGATATTACAGTACGCAGGGATAAGGCTCTGGGCGGGCTGGATATTTTTTTACTAATAAAAATGGTGCAAGAAGCTGAAAGTGACCTTCCTGTATGTTTAAATATGGCTAGATTGTCAAAAAAGGACAAGGTGTATGGTGCTTGTTAAAATAGAACATGATTTAAAGCACTTTTTAGGTTTCGACCTGGCGAAAAGCTGCGAAAGCAGCGGTTCGCGCAGGCGAAATCTTTTGTGAAGAGTATGGTGCTTTGTTACGCCTCTCACTTCCATTGGCTACCTCCATAAATGGAGGCTAGCCATTGGAAGTGAGATCTGCCTGTCATCGTTCGAGGCGATTCGTGGGCGTTTCGGCGATGTTTTTCTCATCCTGCCTCTTTTCTGACATCATGTGGCTGTGGGCGTGTATTTTTTTTTTCTCCCGTGATGTTTTCGTCTTTTTGGAAGTGTCTTTAGCCGGAGTGGTCGGCGAGATTTACGTTGCCAGGAAGTTGTTGTGATTTCCGATCAGGTAAGCAGCATTTTGTTTATACTTTTGCTCCGTGTTCCGTCTTATGTCGTCTCCCCTTTGTGTGTCTCGTTGCTGTCTCGTTGCTGTCGTGTTCAAGTTAAAGGTAAGTGCTAGGGAGTGCAGAGTGCTAGGGAGTGCAGAGTGCTAGGGAGTGCAGAGTGCTAGGGAGTGCAGAGTGCTAGATAGTGCAGAGTGCTAGGGAGTGCAGAGTGCTAGGGAGTGCAGAGTGCTAGGGCGTGCAGAGTGCTAGGGAGTGCAGAGTGCTAGGGAGTGCAGAGTGCTAGGGAGTGCTAGGGCGTGCAGAGTGCAAGGGAGTGCAGAGTGCTAGGGAGTGCAGAGTGCTAGGGAGTGCAGAGTGCTAGGAAGTGCTAGGGAGTGCAGAGTGCTAGGGAGTGCAGAGTGCATAGGGAGTGCAGAGTGCATAGGGAGTGCAGAGTGCATAGGGAGTGCAGAGTGCATAGGGAGTGCAGAGTGCATAGGGAGTGCAGCGTGCATAGGGAGTGCAGAGTGCAGAGTGCATAGGGAGTGCATAGGGAGTGCAGAGTGCATAGGGAGTGCAGAGTGCATAGGGAGTGCAGAGTGCATAGGGAGTGCAGAGTGCAGAGTGCATAGGGAGTGCAGAGTGAGTGCATAGGGAGTGCAGAGTGCATAGGGAGTGCAGAGTGCATAGGGAGTGCAGAGTGCAGAGTGCATAGGGAGTTCAGAGTGCAGAGTGCATAGGGAGTGCAGAGTGCATAGGGAGTGCAGAGTGCAGAGTGCATAGGGAGTTCAGAGTGCAGAGTGCATAGGGAGTGCAGAGTGCAGAGTGCATAGGGAGTGCAGAGTGCATAGGGAGTTCAGAGTGCATAGGGAGTGCAGAGTGCATAGGGAGTGCAGAGTGCATAGGGAGTGCAGAGTGCATAGGGAGTGGAGTGCATAGGGAGTGCAGAGTGCAGAGTGCATAGGGAGTGCAGAGTGCATAGGGAGTGCAGAGTGCATAGGGAGTGCAGAGTGCATAGGGAGTGCAGAGTGCATAGGGAGTTCAGAGTGCATAGGGAGTGCAGAGTGCATAGGGAGTTCAGAGTGCATAGGGAGTGCAGAGTGCATAGAGAGTGCAGAGTGCATAGGGAGTGCAGAGTGCATAGGGAGTGCAGAGTGCAGAGTGCATAGGGAGTGCATAGGGAGTGCAGAGTGCATAGGGAGTGCAGAGTGCAGTGTGCATAGGGAGTGCAGAGTGCATAGGGAGTGCAGAGTGCAGAGTGCATAGGGAGTGCAGAGTGCATAGAGAGTGCAGAGTGCATAGGGAGTGCAGAGTGCATAGGGAGTGCAGAGTGCATAGGGAGTGCAGAGTGCATAGGGAGTTCAGAGTGCAGAGTGCAGAGTGCATAGGGAGTGCAGAGTGCATAGGGAGTTCAGAGTGCAGAGTGCATAGGGAGTGCAGAGTGCAGAGTGCATAGGGAGTGCAGAGTGCAGAGTGCATAGGGAGTTCAGAGTGCAGAGTGCATAGGGAGTTCAGAGTGCATAGGGAGTGCAGAGTGCATAGGGAGTGCAGAGTGCATAAGGAGTGCAGAGTGCATAGGGAGTGCAGAGTGCATAGGGAGTGCAGAGTGCATAGGGAGTGTAGAGTGCATAGGGAGTGCAGAGTGCATAGGGAGTGCAGAGTGCAGAGTGCACAGGGAGTGCAGAGTGCATAGGGAGTGCAGAGTGCATAGGGAGTGCAGAGTGCATAGGGAGTGCAGAGTGCAGAGTGCATAGGGTGTGCGTGTTGGACCCGGCCTCATGGCGTGGTCCTACCCCTCCCGCATGGAGGGCCCGGGCCGACATCGGCCCTCCACCCAGCATCGGGCGGCCCCTTTTGCCCGCCACTGCACGCCCCAACATTGCTGGTCCGGTCACCATCCCGGACCCCCCCCTACCGGCCTGGCCCCATCGTGGGCCCCTCACGACCTGAGCACGAGGCCGCGCCTGACTCCATCTTGGGCCCACCACATCACGACCACGTGGCTCCGGCCCCGGCCCAGGCCCAGCGAAGCCCAGACATCGAGGCGCCAAGATCTACCCAGGTGGTCGAGTGGCCACTCGACAGATCCCGGAGGAGGGGAGTTTCGATGGCCCTCCAACCGTCCCCGGATGCCTGGTATCGATCGCCCCCGGCATCCCTGGGTGCTGGCCCCACCCCCCTGCTGGGTGTCTGGACACCATCTTCCCAGCCCCTCTGACCCCCAGGCGCGAGGGTCCGGACATCAAAGGACTCCAGGCCTATATCTGGGCCAGCCCCGGAGTAGGACGGCAGTTGTATCCTGGACTGGAAAGCCCTGCTGACGCTGTCACGGCTGACCCCAGAAGAACTCATTTCCTGTAACCTGAAGAGAACCCGAGAGCCTGCTGGCGCTGCCGCGGCCGACCTTTGCTGAACCATCTTGAGAGCCTGCTGCGGCCCACCTTTGCTGAACCATCTTGAGAGCCTGCTGGCGCTGCCGCGGCCCACCTTTGCCGAATCATCTTGAGAGCCTGCTGGCGCTGCCGCGGCCCACCTTTGCTGAACCATCTTGAGAGCCTGCTGGCGCTGCCGCGGCCCACCTTTGCTGAACCATCCTGAGAGCCTGCTGGCGCTGCCGCGGCCCACCTTTGCTGAACCATCTTGAGAGCCTGCTGGCGCTGCCGCGGCCCACCTTTGCTGAACCATCTTGAGAGCCTGCTGGCGCTGCCGCGGCCCACCTTTGCTGAACCATCTTGAGAGCCTGCTGGCGCTGCCGCGGCCCACCTTTGCCGAATCATCTTGAGAGCCTGCTGGCGCTGCCGCGGCCCACCTTTGCTGAACCATCTTGAGAGCCTGCTGGCGCTGCCGCGGCCCACCTTTGCTGAACCATCTTGAGACCCTGCTGGCGCTGCCACGGCCCACCTTTTGCCGAACCATCTTGAGAGCCTGCTGGCGCTGCCGCGGCCCACCTTTGCCGAACCCTCTTGAGAGCCTGCTGGCGCTGCCGCGGCTCAACCTCTCGGGACCCCCGGCTCGAGGATTGAGAGCTGTGCGCAGGGTATCCCTTCACATACCCCAACCGAGACTGTCCCGCTACCCTGACCCCCCTTTTTCGAGACTTTAAAGACCCCTCGGTCTACTTGTACATATCGCTGGGAACCAGCAGCCTTTATTTCCTGATAAAGCTTACGAACTCGACCTCTGGTGTGGTGTCCATTTGTAGTGTTGTGGTTACTCTGCGGTACGATCCTAGGAGAGGGCCCTCACCCAGGAGGCCTCTCAGTAAACGTTCGGCTACTTCTTGACGGAGAGGTGGACCTAGGGGTGGTCAGTCAGACATCTTCTGCCTCCCCCGGGGTCGCCTTTCTAACATTGGTGGCAGCGGTGTGATCCGAGCCGACGCAGATCGTACAGAGAGTAATTCGCTCACTACCGAGAAGAACACACCGCGACCATGACTACTCAGGAAACCAGACCGACGGCGGAATTCCAGAAAGAAAAGATGGAAGATTACAGCCACAAGGAATTAAAACAATTCTGCAAGGACCTAGGCATCGCTACCACGGGCCTCAACACCAAAGAGGACTTTAAATTAGCCCTGCAAGCCTGGGCGGACGCCGATAACGCGCCGCCCCAGAATGAAGATAACCCGGGCCCGAACGGGCGCCCAGAGACCGACGCGAACCCAGCGGGGGAAAGACCCGCAAACCGGGACACAGGCCTCCCCCACGGAGACGCCCGAGAACAAGAGAGGAACCGGCTCCACGAGTTGGAGCTCGCCCGACTCTGACAAGAAGGAGAGATACAGCTGGCAGAAAGGAAATTAGCCCTCGAGCAACTACGGCTAGAAGGAGACCTAGAGGAAAGGCGAAGACAACGAGACCTCGAAGAAAAGAAACTCATGCTCGAGCATGAGCGCGGCCTCAAAGAACTGGAAATCAAGGCCAAGACAACAGAAACCGGCACCGCCGGGGGTAAGACCTCACCCCCGCCGGGGGACACGAAGGTGCACATACCCAAGGAGGTTGTCAAAGAATACTATAAGAACGACGACATCCAACAGTGGTTCAAAGCCTACGAGGTCGCCATGACCGCCCATCGAGTACCCCTCAAAGACTGGGGCGCCGGCTTATGGGGAAAGTTCATCAACGAGGGGAGAGACGCCCTGCTAGAGCTCCCCGACGCCGAGATGACCTCGTACGAACACATGAAGACCGCCCTCCACACTCGCTACGGACTCACCCCCGAAATGTACCGGCAGCGATTTCGAGACTGTAAAAAAATCCTCGGTACCACTTGGGTGGAGTACGTGAACTTTTACAGCAGAGCCTTCGAAGGGTGGATCAGAGGCTGCCAGGTCACCACCTACCAGCAGTTGGTCGACCTCATCCTATGGGAGCATCTTTCCAATAATTGCTTCGTCGAACTCCGGCAGCACCTCCTCGACAGCAAATTGACAGAGCCACGAAAACTCACTGTCGAGGTGGATAGATGGGTGAGCAACCGAGTTCCCCGGAGTCCGATGGGAGACTACGGCGGGGATCCCCGGGGAACCACCGACCCCGAGGTGGCGGAGGAGGCCAGAGCAGGGGCCGAGACACCCCCGCGGGGTCATCCCCTACCTCCCCGTCGCCATCCCTGGGTTGGAGGGGAGGCCCCCCAGCAAGGCCTGGGCCCCGCCCACCTTTGCTGAACCATCTTGAGAGCCTGCTGGCGCTGCCGCGGCCCACCTTTGCCGAATCATCTTGAGAGCCTGCTGACGCTGCCGCGGCCCACCTTTGCTGAACCATCTTGAGAGCCTGCTGGCGCTGCCGCGGCCCACCTTTGCTGAACCATCTTGAGAGCCTGCTGGCGCTGCCGCGGCCCACCTTTTGCCGAACCATCTTGAGAGCCTGCTGGCGTTGCCGCGGCCCACCTTTGCCGAACCCTCTTGAGAGCCTGCTGGCGCTGCCACGGCTCAACCTCTCGGGACCCCCGGCTCGAGGATTGAGAGCTGTGCGCAGGGTATCCCTTCACATACCCCAACCGAGACTGTCCCGCTACCCTGACCCCCCTTTTTCGAGACTTTACAGACCCCTCGGTCTACTTGTACATATCGCTGGGAACCAGCAGCCTTTATTTCCTGATAAAGCTTACGAACTCGACCTCTGGTGTGGTGTCCATTTGTAGTGTTGTGGTTACTCTGCGGTACGATCCTAGGAGAGGGCCCTCACCCAGGAGGCCTCTCAGTAAACGTTCGGCTACTTCTTGACGGAGAGGTGGACCTAGGGGTGGTCAGTCAGACATCTTATGCCTCCCCCGGGGTCGCCTTTCTAACAGTGCAGAGTGCAGAGTGCATAGGGAGTGCATAGGGAGTGCAGAGTGCAAAGGGAGTGCAGAGTGCATAGGGAGTGCAGAGTGCATAGGGAGTGCAGGGTGCATAGGGAGTGCAGAGTGCAGAGTGCATAGGGAGTGCAGAGTGCATAGGGAATGCAGAGTGCAGAGTGAGTAGGGAGTGCTAGAGTGCAGAGTGCATAGGGAGTACAAAGGGAGTGCAGAGTGCATAGGGAGTGCATAGGGAGTACAGAGTGCATAGGGAGTGCATAGGGAGTGCAGAGTGCATAGGGAGTGCAGAGTGCATAGGGAGTGCAGAGTGAGTAGGGAGTGCTAGGGAGTGCTAGAGAGTGCAGAGTGAGTAGGGAGTGCTAGAGAGTGCAGAGTGAGCAGGGAGTGCTAGGGAGTGCTAGAGAGTGCAGAGTGAGTAGGGAGTTCTAGGGAGTGCTAGAGAGTGCAGAGTGAGTAGGGAGTGCTAGAGAGTGCAGAGTGACTGCAGAGATTAAGCTAATGGCAATGTAAATGACAATGCCATTTATTTATCTGTTTTCAAAACACATAAATACAAATTTTGTCATTTACAATGCCAATAACTCTAACTTTTCCAAAGGCGAAACCATTGCATTGTAAATGCTTGTTTTAAATTGAGACAGGTACCACCTCGCCATAGATATGTACGGTTGCAGGATTGTCAAGCCTTAGGTTTACCTTTTTCAAAAACAGTATTTAGTTTCTGGAACGCCCAAGGGTATCAAGCATTAGGTGACTTTTATGTTGGTAATAGGTTGCAAATTTGGGAGGAAATGCAACAGCATTTGGGGACACAGTGTGATCGATACTGGCACAGCTTACTGCATATTTCAAGATTCTTGACAAGAAACTTTCAAGAAGTGAGTGAATCGACTCAGGCTCTGATGAAGTCATTAATCAAAACTGAGCTGACAGGGATAGATAGCTGGTTTAGGGCTCTGAGGAAGTATTCCGATTAATCCCTGATTTATGATTCTATTCTATTCTTGAGTTTTTATATAGCACATGGCTACCCGGAGGGCTCCCAGCGCTGCAGCAGACATTGTAAGTCAGTTGCTGTAAAGGAATTAGTAGCACAACAGGCAGGTGTTCAAAGCTTTGCAGAAGGGAAGTTCCTGCTCTAGTAGACATAGTTCCAGAGGTAGGGTATTTCAAAGTTTAAGCTCCAAAAAAGAAGTGGAATGCCCACCCTATTGGGATCTACGGATCCTAGGGACCTTCAGTAGATGAGCTAAAGAGGATCTAAGAGGTCTTCTAGACAAATATGGGGAGGCTAAAGGTCTTAACAGTGAAGGGCCTTTTTTATTGATTGCCCTGTGCATAATACATAGGGTCTTGAACTACACTTGACGTTCCACCTGAAGCCAATGGAGGTCTCGAAGAGCCTGATGGCAGACTGATGTTTAGGGATGTTCTTCAAACGTCTTGCAGCAGCATTCTGCAAAGTCTGCAACCTTCTGACAACATAGCGGGAAGAACCAAGATTCAAGGCATTCCCATAATCAAGACGTGATAACATGAGGGTCTGAACGATCACTCTTATGTCTGTAAAAGGGAGAAGGTTGAGAACCTTCCTCAGCAATCTCAAGGAGCCATAGCAACTGGCAGCATGGTTTTTGGCTTGATGGTCCATCTTAAGACTGGAGTCCAACCACATCCCCAGGCTCTTTATCGAGCTTTTTGGGGTAGACAACTTGCTCTGGTCTGGTAGAGGGATTGGGACATTGCTGCAGATTGTTGCCCACAGCATAACTTCTGTTTTATCCTCATTGAGTTTTCTTTTACACCCAGCCATCCAACTGGCTATTTCTTGAAGAAAGGGAGTCATAGATAAGTGACTAGAGCTGGAGTCGGCAAAGATTGACTTGACCAACTGGGTGTCATCGGCATAAGAAACCAACGACAGCCCAAATGAGCGCACTATATCGGCAAGGGGGAGCATATAAAGATTAAAAAGGGTGGGGCTCAGGGAGGAGCCCTGATAAACCCTGCAGCTGTGGGATAGACTGGCTGAGTAACAAGACTGATCCAAGACCTGGTAGGTTTGATTCTCCAAGGAGGAGGAGAGCCATTTTAGTGCTCTGCCCTTGATACCGACCTTTGAGATTCTCTGAAAAAGATTGAGATGGTCCACAGCTGTACTGAGGTCTAAAAGAATGATGGCTACAAATCCTCCTTGATACAGAAATCACCTATGTTCCTAGACCAACGCCAGCAACCCTGTTTCAGTACTGTGTTGCAGTTGTAAACCCATATGGGTGGGATGGAGAAGTTCCTTAGATTCCAGGAAGGTGGAAAGATGTTTGTTGACATGTTTTTCTAAAAGCTTGGAGACTCCGGGTAACAAGGAGATTTGCCTGTAGTTGCTCAGGCAAAAGGGGTCAGGGTTAGGGTTTCTTTAAAAGTGGCTTGACTGATGAGGGACCTGCCCAAAGGAGAGGGAAAGGTTTAAAGCTATGTCAGTATGAGGGCAATGCATTCAGACCCATGGCAGAGAATATGAAGGGGGCTGGGTCCAATGGAGAGCATGATTTTACTATATTTAAAAGATATTTTACAAGGTTCATAGTGAGGTTTGGAAGGACCATGAATGATCCCTCTTTTCGGGTTAGAAGTGATTTGCTACAGAAGGAGTTGGCCTAACGGCTAGGGCGGTCGACCTCGAATCTGGGGAACTGGGTTCGAGTCTCGGCAATGATGCTGAGCATCCTGTGATTCTGGGCAAATCACTTAATCTCCCCATGCCTAACAAAAATGAATGTGTGTTTCCTCATGTAACGTAACTGGTGCTATGTAAAGCGCTCTGATACCCGATTCGGGTCAAGAGTGCGCTATATAAAACTCTGCAAAAAAAAAAAAGGATTCCACCAGGTTGATTATCTAAATAAATTAGAGGGGACGACTGGGTGTCGGGGTGACAATTGGAGAATGGGAGTACTTCGCTATATAAGGATATAAGTCCTTAGAGTGGCCAATTTTAAAAGAAGGAGATTCCTCTCAAGGTAGATGGTATATTACACCCCATTGGCAATACATAAAATGTTCCCCAGTATCCCAAACCGGTGTTTTAGATGTGCGCAAGATGATAAAGGGGATTGGTTACACATTTTCACTTTGCCCCAATTCTCAAAGGAAGTATTTCAAATTTTGAGTGAGTTTTTTCAGACTACAATTTTACCAGAAGCAATATTATTTTATTTGGGGCATCCAGTGCAACTCGGAAACTAAACAAATGTGTGCAACTAAACAAATGTGTGCAACATTTTATATCTGCATTTCTAGCTGTAGCCCGATCGCTGATATTAATTACAATATTGGAGACCAACTAATGTTCCATCGATGAAGATTCGGCTTGATAAATTAAAAAGTACTTGAATGTTGTAGAAAGCTTATGCTTGGTGGGTTGGTAGTAATATTAAAAGGTATGCAGCTTTTTGAGCGCTGCTAGCTGATTTATAAAATAATATGATTTAGACGGTGCATAAATATCGAGGTAAGAATATTGTTTGTCTTAAATTTTATCGATGTAATTAATATCTATGTTAAAAATATCGATTTGTTAGTAGTGTAAGAATATCGAGAGTGTTAAATATCGATGTTATAAATATAGATGTATAAAATATTGATGTAAATAATATCGATTTTATGTTTATGAAGTGAACTTTATTTCGTTGTTTAATAGTTATTTTATGTTATATTTTCAAATTTCAAATGTTTGTATGGAAAGAATAAATGTGAAAGAAATTGGTGATAATTTTTATATTAATTTTAGGAGCGGGATGTTTATTTTATAGGGGATCAGGGTGGGTAGTAATTTAAAAATAATGTATAAAATGTTGTCACATTGCTTAAATTTGTATATGTTTTAGGAGCGGGATGTTGGGTTTTTAGGGGAGATATTTAAATACATTAATGTAAATTTTATGCATAATTTGATAAAACATTAATGTAAATGTAGATAAATATTGTTTGTAAAAACTTTATTTCGGCTGATTAGGCCATAAAAGTGCATACTAAATAGTTCCCACATATATACACAAGATAAATATTAAATTATTTACATTATATTTGGAAATATTGTAATTTGTTAATATTTATTTAATTATTAATGAAATAGGTTAATATAAAAAATATATATATTAAATTTGAAAAAAAATTAAAAAAAGATTTTTATATTTGGTTTTTCATTTAATTTGTTTTTAATTTAAATGTAGAAAGAGCATTTCTATTAATTACTTATATATAGTTTTAAGGATATAGATTTTTAAATACTGTAAATGAAAGAGTGTATATTAAATATTTATTGTTTATAGTTTATATCTATTTGGTGTTAGAATAGTAAACTATTATGATTTAATATCCAGCATTTTCCCCTGAGTTTCATTGGATTTAGAGTTAGAATAGTAAATATTATGGTTTACCATCAGCACTTTCCATGAGTTTCATTGGATTTGGAGTTTGAATAGTAAATTATTATGGTTTACTATCCAGCACTTTCCCTGAGTTTCATTGGATTTGGAGTTAGAATAGTAATTTATTATGGTTTCATATCCAGCACTTTCCCTGAGTTTCATTGGATTTGGATTTAGAATATTAATTATTATGGTTTAATATCCAGCACTTTCACTGAGTTTAATTTGAATTGGAGTTAGAATAGTAAATTATTATAGTTTAGCATCCAACATTTTCCTTGAGTTTTATTGGATTTGGAGTTAGAATATTAAATAAATTTGGTATAATATCCAACACTTTCCTTGAGTTCTATTGGATTTGGAGTTAGAACAGTAAATTATTATGGTTTAATATCCAGCACTTTCCCTGAGTTTCATTGGATTTGGAGTTAGAATAGTATATTATTATGGTTTACCATCCAGCATTTTCTCTGAGTTTTATTGGATTTGGAGTTAGAATCGTAAATTATTATGGTTTAATATCAAGCACTTTCTCTGAGTTTCATTGGATTTGGAGTTATAATGCTAAAATATTATTTTTTATCATCCAACAGTTTCCTATATGTTTTTTGGAATTGAAGTTAGAATAGTAAAGTATGACATTTAAAATATTTTTACAATTTATTACAATATTGAAAATATAATACACCTTGTTATGTTTTTTTCATATTTTATTAGGATATTGTAACATTTATTTAGACATAATGGGGGCTTGGAGCACACTGCCGCACCGTCCCAGCACAGTTCGCCCCTTTGCATCCTGGTAAATGCAGTACACAGTTCAAACTTACATAAAAATTTGTTGGAGTTTTTCACCAAAGTTGGTGCAGATATTGCTGTATATCTCTAAACACGTGTTTCTGGGTTGAGCCCGTCATCAGTAGAGAGCATCAGTATTGGAGAGCAAAGACAATTCATCTGGGGTTGCTGGAAATGCTGCCAAGTTTCTCTCAGGTCACAGTACCACTCACAGGCACACAGGTGCATCTCCAAAGCTCATCAGCTTGCTGGCTCAAGAGAGCCTTTTAAACAGAATGGGGGTTGGGAGCACACTGTGCTGGGACTGTGAGGTAATGTTTTCCTTTAATCACTTTTTGAACTATCTACTTCGTTGTTTGGGTCATTTGTGGTAGACGCAACCTCGCGGTTGGGAGCTGCTTCGTCTACGCTCCTGTAAGTTTACTTTTAATTACTTTTAAGTTAGTTTTAAGGTAGTGTTAAGTTGGTGGTAGTGTTAATGTCTTTGTAAAAGTGTTATTTAACCGTTTTTACGAGAGTTACGTGTTGTTTGCGTAGGTTAATGATTTCGTGGTTTATTTACTATCAAATGTTATTACAATGCAATGTTATTTAACTTATTATTTTACTATGTGTGTTTATATTTATTATATGTTGTTTTTTTGATTTGTGGGTTTATATATTTGTTATGGTGGGTTTTGTTTGCTTTTATTTACCGTTTCGGTCTTTGGTGTACAGATGGAATTGTCCATGCATGATTTTTTTTAAATAAAGGAAATTGTTGTTTCTTGTTTTAAACCAAGTTGCTATACATTTCCTTTTTTTGATCGGGTTGTTGGGGCGTTTTACAGTTAAATATTTTCAGGTTTTAATGGTTTTGTTATCGATAGGATTGTTGTGTTGGATTTTTTTCTGCAGTTGTATTTTTCCATTTTTGGGGGTATTTCTTTACTATATGGATTATTTTTGCCTTGGGTTGTTTTTCATTTCGTCTATTTCGAGGATATTCTACAGCTACACAACTGTTAATTGTTTTTAAAATTATTGAGGGTAGGCAATGTCTATTTGTGAATTTTATTTTTTTATTAGTTATATTATGTCATATGATATTGAGTTATATGGAAAATGTCATGAAATAATTTAACTAATATAAAAATAAAAATACTTTGTGTGTTTGATATGTTTTTAATGTTTGCTATTTGTTTTACATTGAAGAATAGATTTTGCTATTAGGTCTATGTATTCTAGACCTTGGATATTTGGATACATTCTTGTTTTTTTTTGTTGGAGGTATTCATACATATTAATTGTTTGTTTACTCAGTTTTGGTCCTATTTTGGTTAGAGATTGTTTCACTCTGAGCTCTTGGTAACTTTGTTCTTTTTTTATTGATTGTATAAGTTTGTGTAGTGTTGGTTATCCTCTCCCTATTGTGGCCTGGAAGACATTATGCCATCCTTCTACCGCGTTTTTAGTTTTTGCTTTCTGTGCAATAGTGCTGGCGTAGACATTCCACCAGGTAATTTGAAATGTTGGTTGTCTACGGTGACCTGAACGATGCAACCTCCCCACCCAGGTGTCCTCAAAGTAATAATGCTAATGCAATCATTTTTATAATTTGATATGCAAAGTTGCTGTTAGTAGAGTAGTCAATACTTAAGGTAGATTTTTGAAGGTGTCTCCATACACTTTGTTTAAAGTGGTAGTAACACCCTGGATTGCAGTATGTGGGTATATTTTTTTTAGAATAGCTTGTATCATAGCTAGTTCAAAATATATTATTATCCTTTGTGGATAATAATTATCAGTTAATTCTTTTATTGTTGTAAATAGTTCAATATATGTGGGATTCTTTTTATTTGGCAGCAATGCATAAATGAAGGGTATATTGGTTTCCTGAAATTCACCATGAATGGTGTAAAGTTGGTAAAATGGTTTATGGCACACTTTAAAAGTTCCGTCCATCATCCATGTTTCACAGTGTTTCAATTTCTGCAAGTTATTATTAGTTGCAAAAACAAGAATTCTTTTATCATTACTTTGGTTGTCATACATTAAGAATTTGTCCTCTTTGTGGGTAATAGTATATTCAGGTAGTATTTCAATTTCTTGAAAGGTTTGGGGGTGGGTGGCCGCTACACAATACCACCGTGTTGATCTGCGTGGGGTCCACCGTGGTCCTGACTGCCTCGTTGCGCCTGCGGTCTGAGCTGCTGCGTCTCGCTGCCCCCGATGTCTTGTCCACTGTGATACCGCCTGGAGTAGTCTGGCCGTGCCGAAATGAAGACCTCCCACATCTGACTACGGAGGGATCACAAAGTGGAAGAGCGTCTTTGATCCGACCGCCGTGATCGGCATGGGGTCCACCGCGTCCCGACAGCCTCGATACCCCTGTTGGTCTTAGCTGATGTGTCCTGCTGCCCCCGATGCCTTGTCCTTCGTGTAGCCGCCTGAGACAGTCTGGCAGGGCTGGCGTGCGGACATCCCATGTCGGGCCCTGCGGAGATCACGGAGTCGGAGAGCTTCATGGTTACAATGTCCTGGATTCACAGTTCGAAGCCTATGGCGTCGTTGCTTCCTAGATGCTAATGCGGGCTGGATTTCATTATCTAACTCTGCCGATGATCCGGTGCTCCGCTGCCTCGGTTGCCGATCTCTGGAGCCTCTGTGACTCCCGCTCGTCGCTCATGTCCGCTGAGCCCACGCCCTGAAGACCCTTCCTGGCAGAGGTTTGAAAGTGCCCTGGGACATTGCTCCTCGGGGGAGCTGCCGTGTTTGCATAGGGTCGGCGTTGCAGTCCTGCCTTTCGTTACTGAATGATGGCGCCCACCCTTCCTTCCACTGTTTTATATCACGGTCTATCTGATTCTAATGATGCCGACTTTATTGTTTTTGTGAAGGTTGTCGAGGCTCCTTTGTGCTGGTGCTTGAGGCTTTCCTCAGGGTGTTGTTGATACTCGGGGCTAGTTTCGATGTGCTGTCACATATTGATGGTGCCCATTTTATCTCCTGCTCCTGATTGTTGCATTCGGGGCCTCCATTTTGCCTCCCATTTGTTTATGTTATTGTAGGAACTGCTTTCTCCTGCCTGGTTATTTAACTAACATAGAGATAGGACTCTCTTCCTCGCCACCCATCTTTGAAGCTAACCTGCCTTCACTTGACTCTTTACCCGGCCCTGATGATTAACTGTCACTGAGATAGGACTCACTCTTCTTTCCCACTAAATTGGCAGCCATCTTTGAAGTGAGCTTGACTTTACCAGACATTGCTTAATTGAACTGCTCCTCTGGTAACCTTTTGCTATTTTTTGTATATTACATCCATTTTTCTTCGTATTTTATTTTATTTTTATTTTATTTGTTTGTACAGCCTGTCTTTCCATACCAGTGCCAATTGCTTCTTATTCCGCATGTTATTTTTTACACCTGTCTTACATTTCCCTGATCTGGTTAATTTGTTACTTTTTAATTACAGGTCTTATTTAATTTAATTTTGTCTCAATTGCCTTTTGGTCCCCAGGTCATTTCTTATTTTGTTATTAATTATTTAACCCTTTTTTAGTTATGATATTACTGTACTCAACTGGTTTCATTATCTGCACGTATTGCTCTGTGTTCTTCTTGTTTAATTTCCCTACAACACTTTATATCTCATTTCTGACCATATAAATATTCCTACGCCCCTCCTTCTCCTTAGCCCCTCCCCCCACAGACTCCTTCTGGTTGCCCTTTTTAATTGTGTGTTTTGTACACTCCACTTTCATATGCTACTCATTCTCACCCTCTCCCCTCAAGATTAATATTTATGTTGAAGAAACATTACTTAACACCCTCTAGGTCGTTCATGATTTTGAGTATGTTTTTATGCATTCTTCAACTCACACTTGTGTCCCGCTGTTTACCTGCAACCACTCCTATTACTATCTAATCTTGCTCTGAGCTAACCTCACACTTCTGTGTTAACTCGCCTTGATCCGACCCCACCTCACTCCACCCCCATTCCCACTCTTCAGTATCCTGTACTACTATTTCTTTGGCCTTACTCATCTGCTCCCACCTCCTCTCCCCATACTCCTAATCATGCCCCCTCTCTCGCTTCCCCTCGCTGCCTCAGCCTCACCCATTTCTAAAACCGGCCAGAACTCCTGGTCTATCCTCTGCCCCTCTCATCTATCCAAACACGGTAAAAAAAAACTCAGGCATAAACTCCTCTGTCTCCACCCACAAACCTTATTTGAGGACCACCACAATACCCTAAATTCCTCCATCATCACCAACTACATCTTCTACACTAAACACACTTCTAAATGGAAAAGCCTTTTTCTCCACCACCTCCCTATCACTAATTCCCGCAATATCCCATACGGTTTGAAACTCTCCACTACTCCCTCCCCTTCCTTTCCGGGTGATATCGATATCTCCATCTTTAAATCTGGAAACATTCTTATCCAAGCTTCTGAAAATCACCTACTCATCTTTGAACACCACTTCAACTCTCTATTACTAACCCTGTCTCAATCCGACTCGACCCCCCCGGCTCCCATCTTGATCTCCACCCAACTTACAGCTCCCTCTCCTCCCACCATTTCTCCTACCCCCTTTTCTCTTCCCGCTGATACGCCCTCCCGCTCTCTTACACATAACATCTTCCCCCTTTCCCAACAACACTTGACTTCCCCCGTCCCTATCAATGTTTCTACTAATGATCCCCCAACTCTCCTCCCACCTTTATCCCCTCCCGCCATCTCCCTTGCCCTATCCCCAAATCTATTAGATCACCTCTTATTTAATCACCCCACAACCTCAACCCTATCCAACCCATCAACTACTCCTCCCGCTCCTCCTGACTCATTTACTTACCCTTCATCATCCCCCCTGCTAATATCTCTCCTCCCTCCACCCTCCTACTTACCATTCCCTCACACTCTCCCTCATCCCCTGATGCGCCCCATGACCTAGCCCCACGCTCAACTATCCCCCTTACCTACCAACCTACCCCACCTTCTCTTCCACCGACACCCATCTTTCATACTCCTTCATCCCCTCTAGCATCTCACTTTTCTCCACGTACCCCATCCACTACCAATCTTCCACCTCACTCACCTATCAGTCCTCTCAATCTGAATTTACCCCCTACCTCTTTTAATGATCCCTCTCCGCACTATAATCCCCCCCAACACCCCCTCCAGGCTTTCCCCCCTTCCGCCCCATGCTATCCCCCACCTTGATATTCCGCACTCTACCAATCTCCTTAATTTAACTGATGCACTCTACGCATCAATTCCCTCCCAATCATTCCATAAAGTCGAACTTCTACTCTCATCCCTTGTATTAGAAATCTCTTCTCTCAGACATGATATCTCTCTCCTCCTCAAAGTCCATCCGTCCAACCCAGACCACACTTCTACGTTATCTGAATGCGCCGCACTGTCACAAGACGTTGCTCAGCGCAAAACAACCACCAACGGACCTCCAAATGTATCGACCTCCACCTGCGCCCCTCTCCTCCCCGGTAAATTCACGGCCCGAGCTAAGCATAATGACTACACTATTAGCACCACAACGAACAACCTTAACACATCCTCTCCATCACACCGTGACAATAGCATCCTACCCTCAGGAATCAACTCTTCCAATAACCCCCCTGAACCCCCCCTCTCCATCCTCGCTCACCAATCCCTCTCCTTCTACAATACCTGTTCGCTTAAATACGAACAGACTCCCCCCGCACCCAACATCTCCTAGACTTCCTCAAATACTTAGACCTATCCCCCCTGTCCCATTACCCCTCCTCCTGCCTCTACTCCCCTCCGATGCATGTTGATTAACTGTAGATCTGCCTCCTGCCACGCTACGGAGATTGCTGAAACCATCTTCAGTGAAAATATTGATATCGCATTCCTTACAGAAACCTGGCTCACCGCCCACTCCACCCCTATCCTCGACGTGCTTGTCCCTCCAGGCTTCTCTATCATCAGAAAAGATAGAAACGAACAATTAGGTGGAGGACATGCCTTGATCTTTAAAGACAAATTTGACATATCGCCTGTCCTGCTCCAAGACCCTTCATCCTTTGAATACCTTTGCGCTGACCTCTCTTTTCCGGGCTTGCCCTCCACTCGGCTACATACCATCTATCACCCACCGGGAAACTGCCTACCCTTCTCCGAAGAGATGACTGAGCTTATTATTCAAGCATCGATCTCCCACTCCAAGAATCTCTTCCTGGGTGACTACAACATCCATTGCAACAAGAATGATGATCCTGCGGTCACCCTTTTCAACAAAACCCTTGACATCACGGGCCTGACCCAACTCTGCCTTGCCCCCACTCATAGCAAAGGCGCCACCCTAGATGCTATCCTTACTAACAAGGATTTGGCCACTCTCTCTAATATGCTTCCGGTTGATTGGTCTGATCACCACCTCATCCTCTTCCCCTTGAATTGCCCCTCTACTCCCCCCGCAGCTATCAGCACTCTTCCCATTAAACCCACTCGTAGCCTTCACCTCATCCCACCAGGTGAACTCGAATCCACAATTAAAGCTCGCTTACTCCCCCCCTCTCGTAACACCAATGATCTCACTGATCATTACAACTCCTCCATTCTCGACGCCCTCGACCTTATTGCCCCTATCAAACTCAAAAAACAAATAAACATCCCTTCCAAGTCCTGGTTCAACGCCGACCTCAATAACGAAAGACGGACTTTAGACATTCAGAACGCACCTGGAGAAGTCATCCCTCCTCCGAAAACCTGACTCTACTTAGAGCCAACAGAGCCCTTTAAAAAAAACATATCTTCAATGAGAAAGCAACCTTTCTCCGGTCTCAACTTGACCAGGCTAAGAACCGTCCCAAAGTACTATTTATCATTGTTAACAAACAAACTTCCTCAGGCCCTCCTAAACTTACAGCCTCATTGGAAAGATGCGAAGAAATTGCCAGTTTCTTCTCTAATAAAGTCAACACCATTGAACTATCCTTCTCTTCCCCTCCTCTCTCTCACCATCCTCCCTCCCCCAATTCACCATCCCAAATATCCCTAACTCACCTTCTTCGGCCGCCATTCCTTCTCCCTACCGACTACCGCCGTCCAACCAACTCTCCCTCCCTAGCACCGCCAGTTCTCTTACTCCCTCCACCCTCCAGCTACACGACCCCACCCAACCCCTACTTACTAGCACCCAGTCTGCTTCTTCTTTGACTAATACCCCTCCTAAAAACAATGCTTCATGGAGCACTTTTAATCCTATTTCTGAAACCAAGATCATCAATATCATCTCAAAACTCAAACCATTGTCTCATTCCAACGAACCCCTCCCCGCCCATTTAGTTAAAGAACTCAAACATATCATTGCCCCTATTTGGTCCGATATCATCAACTCCTCACTCTCTTCTGGTTGCGTTCCTGCCTCCCTTCAGCTTGGCCAAATATCCCCCATTCTAAAAAAACACTCTGCCGACCATAATGATCTGAACAATCTGCGCCCTATCTCCAACCTTCCCTTCCTCTCTAAAGCCCTAGAAAAATGTGTTCTGTCCCAACTAGATAACCATATCTCCTCTTTCAATTTACTCGACACTTACCAATCTGGATTTAGAAAGGGATGCAGCACAGAAACAGCGATTCTCAATATAACTTATGACATTTATCGCTCTCCTGACAAAGGCGAATCCTCACTACTTATCCTCCTTGATCTCTCAGCTGCCTTCGATACGGTACACCATCCCACCTTGCTGAAAACCCTTAAAGATCGCTTTGGTTTTGAAGGCATTGTACTTAAATGGTTCACCTCCTTCCTCCAGAATAGATCTCAGCAAATTAAGCACAGTCACTGCCTATCCAAACCCCAACCCATCACTCTCGGGGTCCCCCAAGGGTCTATCCTCTCTCCAACACTTTTCAACCTCTTCATGGAACTCCTCGCTCTCATTCTTAAACAAGCCAAAATCAGTTACCACCTCTATGCCAATGATACACAACTATACTACATGATTAAATCACACAATGACATCCTTCACTTCAATGACACTTTGTTGAAAGTCCAAGCCTGGTTCCACCTTAATCATCTAAACTGAATCCTAAAAAAACTAAAATCATCCTTTTCACCCCTAAACAGACCTCCCTCCCCATTCAACTCTGGATCAAAGACATCAATGCTCTTAATTGCCCCCTCTCCACCACCAATTCTATCAAATCCCTTGGTATCAGTATTGATCAGACCCTTACTCTCATCCCCCACACTAAGAACACAGCGCAAAGTGCTCTTTTCACCCTGCACCGCCTCAAAAAAATTAAACCTTTCATTACTGCTGATGATTTCAAAATCGTTGTTCAATCTCTTGTCCTATCCAGGATTGACTATGGTAACGCCACTCTGGCCAGCACCCCCAAAGCACACCTGGCACCGATTAAATCTGTCCTCAACTTAGCCGCTAGACTGATCGCTGACTGTAGAAAATGTGACCACATCTCCCCTGTCCTCAAAAATCTTAACTGGCTCCGAATTGAAGGCCGATCCACATACAAGATAGCGTGCATTACACACAAAGCTCTTCACCAAGACACCCCCTCTTACCTTTCAAATAAACTACATAAAGCAGGGAGTACTAGATCCTTGAGAAGTACCAACTCCCTTGTCCTTATCCCTCCTAAAGTCAAATGTAAAAAGACCCAATCTTGTGCATTCTCAGGCAATGCACCTACAATCTGGAACCCTCTTCCCAAAGACCTTCGCTGCAACCCCTCCTACCCTCTCTTCAAAAAAATCCTAATCTGTATATATCCTGAATCCTACTTTTTTTTTATAAACTTTATTTTCAATTTTGCATTTACACACAACCAAATACTTCCCCCCTCCCCCCCGGCATCATCAATAACAGTTGCATACATCCCGCCTATCTCATTATGGCACTATACGAGAATCCTGAATCTTACTTAACGCTCTCCTGACCCCACCACTTACCTAACTCGTTTATTCTCTTTCTTTCCTTTTCCACTTTAATTTATTTTAATGTTCATGTGAACTCGAAAACTTTATATTGTACTTAATATGTACCTGCTTATGTAAAGCGCTCTGATACTCTAGGGTCCAGCAGCGCTAAATAAAACCTTTTAAATAAAAAAATTAAAAAAATTAAATAACAGCGTTTTCATCTATAGTTGTAGCTCGACCATAACATGCAGTTGAATAGTATTTGCTACATTTCCAATGTGTTTTATTATCTTTCACCTTTTCTTGGGTGTAGGTATAACCCATGGAGCTAAGCATTAATTTTCCCTTTTGCAATGTAATAAAGCTTGCTCCTACAGCCATTTCTAGGGTATATCTGTGAAGACATATATATATGTGTTGAGTAAATATGCTTTGGTCATATATAGATTTGTTTGTTTTATTAGTAATTTAAAGAAAATACTTACATTATTGTTCTTTCTAGTTTGATGATGGCTCTATTTGTTGTTTTTTGAGCTTCACAGTTGTAATTTCTGTAGATGGGGTATAACATTGTTTTTGTTAACTATATTGGATAATATTTTTTGTTTCTTTGTCTTAATAATTTATTTACAGTGAAAGTATACTTACTTTTGTAGTAGATGAATTTAATTTGGTGATGTTCTTTGGTAGAGGCAGTTTGTTGAAGCTGTGATGAAAAATGTATACATTTGTTTTGTTTTAGCTTTTTACGCTTGTAACAAAATTAGACAATTTTATTTTATTTCTAGGTAAAGTTTGTTTTTTAATTGTTCATGTTTTATATCATGTAGAATTAGGTAAGGTACTTAATCACATTTGTATTTTTTGTATTGCTGTTGTTGTTAGGAAGTTTAGCTTTAGTTTAAAAAGAAGAGAACATTTAAATAATTTAGGGAGTTAAGTTAAGGATGTTGAATATTAATTAAAAAATGCTTTTTCTTACCTGTGTTGTTGTATAATCCGTTATAGTAGTTTTTTTAGATCTTCTTTCTCTCTCTCTCCAGTAAAGTAACGCTCTTCCTCCGTGTTTGGCCAATAAACGGTAATTTATTTAAAGTTAGGTCTTAGTTTTTCTAGTGGTTAGTAAAGTACTTCTCAATTTTAATTGGTTTGTGTTTTTTTAGTTTAAATTGATTGGTTGAGATACGTTTTTCGAATTTGGTAGTAGTTACTTTTTAAGTAGGTAATTATATGTCTTGTTTGTTAGTTGTTTAGAATATATTTTTTGTTTTAGATATTTAAAAATATTAGTTAATAATTGTATTTTATAATTTAAATAATTGTTGTATATGATATGTATATGTGAATAAATATGTGTTAGTGAGTATATATTGTTTTTTGAGTATGTATATATGTATTTGCGTTTTTATAATTGTTTTATATTTATTTCTAATATATAAATTTTATATATGTTGGTATTATTAAATATTATCTGTTTTAATCTATTAACTTATTATATAGTTGCAAGGAGTGTTTATTTAATGTTAAATAGTATTATCAAAATGTTTTGTATAAGTAATAAATATATTTGTAAGTTGATATTAGTGTTGTCGATATTTTTGTTGTGTTTCTTTTTAGTTTAACATTTTCGATGTTTTTGTTTTCGATATGTTGTAGTCTATATTTTTGTTTACAATATTTATAAAGGCGATAATTAAATATCAATATTTTTGTAAAAACTTTTTTATGTATATGATGGCGATATTTTTGTATACGATATTTTCACCTCGATATTTTTGTATGTATGTGTTTTTGTGATCGATAATTTAACAGTGATCCGATTTAGACATACACATCTTGTGTCTTTTATGCAGAAAATGGTTATACATAACACATGGAAAAAAATGTGATTTAAATGTTTAAGAGATTTTTGATTACCTTTGATGCACCATTGTAAACATGTAGTGCTTTTAAACACATAAATAAACATAAAAAGCCTCTTTCAGTTGACACTTACATTATTTGCCATAGATGGTGCAAAAGTGCTTGATAGATTAAAGCGGTGCTTCTTATAGGCCACCATGAAAGAATTCTGAGTTCTTCCAGCTGGCAACTGTTTTCTGCCAATCGCCTAAAGAAATAGGGTATCAATCAATCAACATTTGATTGACATATTAAATATTTTTAAGTACTGTCCTTTTAAGGACTTTTCTGATGAATTTCCTTCGGTTGTCAAAGTTGACTGTGGCTGTGTTATCATCCGAGGGAACTCTAATTTCAGAGGATGTTTCTTCTGAGGATGCTCTTGATAAAAAGGTTGACTGATTGACGGAAAACACGCTTACTCAGCCTCCAATTTTGCTGTTCGTGCCAATACTTTTGCCACCTATGGATTAATCGCTGCTAAGAGACTTTCAAACTTTATTTTTAATGCAGTAGGTGCATTTTTTATCTAGCCTTTCTTTTATTAGCCTTTTTCGCTGGAGCTGCAAGTTCTGGGTCGGTTGTGGCCTCACACAGACAGAAGAGGATGGTTTCCAGAAGGCTGATGTCTCCTTGCCAATGCATCATCCTTTTACAGGACCTAAAGCCTTTGGTACCAAATTGGAAGAGATACAATATTAATCTATGGAAGATTGCCGGCTGATTTCTCCAGTGTGTCCTCAAAGGAGAGAGTGCCATTTTGGTGCTAGACATTTTTTTGGTCTTTCTACAGTAAAGGGGTTCAGTCAGCCCTATTAAAGAAACGGAATTGGCCAGAGAGACTTCATTTCAGCGCTCAACCTCTCCATCCCTTTATCATTCTCTCAAAGCAAGACTGCTAGACCTGGCATCAATGGCGTGGGTTTCCCCTGTATTTTTGCCTTTGACTCCTGTTATTTTGCTATGTGATGGACTTCGTTTTTGCTGGTCTAGATGCTTTGGGCACTTTGCACTGCTGTTCAGTGCCAAAGTGCAAGTGCTCCCTGTAAATTGTTGTTATGGATTAGTGATTCCATGATTGGCATATTTGATTTACTAGTCAGACCCTAGTACAGTGCACTGTGTGTGCCCAGGGCCTGTATATCAAATGCTGCCAGTGGTGGGCCTGCAGCACTGATTGTGCCACCCACATAAGCAGCCTGAAAATGTAACTCAGACCTGCCACTGCAGTGTCTGTGCGCAGTTTGGTACTGCCCTATCGACTTGGCAAGTGCACCCAATTGCCAGGCCCTAACCTTCCATGTTCTTATATGTTAGTCACCCCTAAGGTAGGCCCAAGGTACCCTGTGGGCAGAGTGCAGTGTATGTGAAAGGTAGGACATGCCCTTATGTGTGTGGCATGTCCTGATAGTGAAATACTGTCAATTTCGTTTTTCACTATTGTTAGGCTGTCTGTCCCATAGGATAGAATGGGGAGTTTGCTTCTTTTTTTTGACCCGCTTTACATGAGCACCAGTTTCATTACAGAAGGACACATTCATTGTTGTTAGGCATGGGGAGATTACGTGATTTGCCCAGAATCACAGGATGTTGAGCGTCGTTGCCGAGACTCAAACCTGGTTCCCCAGCTTCGAGGTTGACCGCTCTAGCCATAAGGTTACATCCTCTCCTCTTATAACATCTCATAAACACAACTGCCCAGGTGAACAATATGGAAAAATAAAGTTTAGTATGCTTGAACTCAAATGTTAAAATGCATCTTTTAGTGAGGATGATTTTTACCTTCTGTGTTTTTTAGAAAGTATGTATTTTCTTGCCTAACCATCCAGTGTGCCTCTGCTAGATTTGTGTATTGCATGTCTGGCTTTTGGATGACAGGGACTGGAGAGGGGCAGTGGCTCCAGAAGTATGATGAGTAAGGGCTGGGCTGAATAGACCCGAGCTACATTTAGAGTAGGTGGGGGAGATTTCTTTTAACTTGAGTGGGCCTGGCCTGCCTTCAACAATGCTGTCTCCACCTCCTGCCAGGAAGCTGCACCAGTGATGACAGAACTGGTTTTGGCTGGGTACAGACACACTCTGCCTTCAGAGAACAAAGGATTTTGGTGTGTAATAAGAGGGGCCCAGATCCCAGACTTTTAAATCACTTCTGGGAAATCAAGTGGAGCCTTTGCCAAGGAGAAGAGCCAGAGAAGCTGAGGAGGAATATTGCCCCTGTGCTGTTTGCTGTCTGGGATTGGCCTGCAGTGGCTACTTGCTGCCAAAGAAAGGAGAAAAGGACTTTGCTGCTTGCTTTGTCCCCCAGCTTGAAGAAAAGATCTCCAAGAGCTTGAACTGAGCTTGCCCCCTGTTCTAGATGTCTCAGGAACATCAAAGACCTCACTGTGTCTGTGGGCATCCTCTCTGATTATCTCCGCAAAAGGAAAGGATAACCGAATCAACCATCGAGTCCGTCGCAGGATTCCGTGTCCTGAAAGCACCGCCAAGAGCAACGCCTCGCTTCACAACGCAACCCTGTTCTCACTGACTCCATCAACGAGCCGCTGCTTTCACTGCGTCCTGTGGGTACCGCACTCCGCAACGCTTCTCTACATACTGCAAGGACGTTACTGACTCCGTTGCTGCCCGACCCGAACATCAACTGGCTACATTGCTGCACCTTGACCTGCCAGCACTGCAGCGAGCACAGTCTCACCATTCAATGCAAGCCCTGGTTTCACTGACTCCGTCAACGAGCCACTGCCTGCACCGAATTGTGAGGATATCGTCCGCTGCAATGCTGTTTCACAACGCGACCGCAATGTTTGCCCTGACCAACTTGCACCGATGTGTTGGTCGCAACAAGAAAGGTACTGTGTCCAAGTCTGTTGACACCTTTAGCTGGCCCTTATCGAAGTGGTCGGCTGGAATTGTTAGACTCTGTCATATCCAGTATCGCGGAAGACCCAGGAGGAGCTACCAAGTCGGAGGAACTGTGTTGTATTGATTTTCCTACAATTTAAAAGTTATTTTGCACAAGTACTATTTTTCAAGAGTATTGTATGTTGGATTTTTTATCGTATTTGGTCTTGTTGGTTTCGATAAAGGTCGGCTATATTTCTAATCTGGTGTGGTGTCCATTTGTAGTGTTTTCACTGTATTACTGTATGTTTTCACAAATGCTTTGCACACTGCCTCTGAGATAAGCCTATCTGCTCGTGCCAAGCTACCAAGAGAGTGAGCAGAAGTTATTTTAGAAGTGTATCCCCCTTACGCTGACTAGAGGCAATGGTCCCTATTTGTACAAAGGTACCTACCTCTGCCAACTAGAGGCCCCCATTTTTAACACTTATGGCTCTCTGATAATGGTGGGCGGATTGCCACCGCCTGTATGGCAGTGGCGATCCGCCCGCCATTATTCACTGCCGCCTCCCATTTCCCCCCCCCGCCATATTAGTATGGCGGGAGGACCCCGGCGGACGGACAGACCATCAGCTGGTTTTCCGCCAGTCAAACAGGTGACCGGGCGGAAAAGGGGCTTGATATGGTGGCGGTATCTGCAAGACACCGTCATCCATATCAGGATGCAGGTGGTGATGTGCCTTTCTATGGCGGCGTTGCCGCCTTGGAAAGGCATGCGGACAAAAGTCCGCCCGCCATCCTAATAGACCCCTTAGTTATTCTCAGTTCTTCTAAGTACATGTAACATGCATACTCTTGCTCTATAGATTACTGCAAAGAACAAATGTTACTGAAAGTCGTTGTCATTATGCCACATGTCCACGTTTTTACTTTTTTTGATAATGTTACACGTGTCACAAACCTTGGTGCATGTTAATATAGTTATGATTTGTGTAATGAAGGGATCTCAATGCATGAGTTAATAATAAATATCAATGTGCTAGGCCTAATGGAGGCCTCTGTTGACACAAGTTTCTAACATTCGTTGTTTTGTGTAGTGTAACAGTTTGTATGTGCTAAATTGGCTGTAAGTATCTATGGTAGCTCTTTTCTAACTTGAAAGCGGTGATAGGTTTTCAGCCTCTTTGGCTAGTTTGTCAATTCAGGGGTTATTTCTCCAAAAATATACATCACCTCATTTACTTTATTCCCTCCTTAGCCTCATAGATTGCCAATGTCACAGAGAATTAGCATAGCAGTACTGTTAAATAAAATGGATGGGCTTGATGGTCAAGATGCACAGAATTTTGCAGCTGACAAACGGTTAATGTTTTCCAACTATTACAAATACAACCCTTCAGATCACAAGGTGGTGTTTATGGCAAGGAAACTCCAGATAAGCATTGCAAACAAATCAACTGCATTACTTTAAAACAATAACTGTTCGCACAAATATATTTGAGTTTTTGTACAGGCTAACACGTTAGGATGAACGTTCTCTGCATAGCTTTGTGAAGCTACGCCACCCTGCCCCTTTCTCCTGTATAACTTTGTTGAAGCCGTGCCACCCTGCTCGTTTCTTCTGTATAACTTTGTTGAAGCCGTGCCACCCTGCGCGTTTCTTCTGTAGAACTTTGTTGAAGCCGTGCCACCCTGCCCGTTTCTGCAGAACATTGTTTTTTCCATTTGTTAAGTTTGAAGATCAAGCAAGCTCTTTCGAGGTACTTTTTGTTTAACTGTGAGATGTTCTAGCCATGCACTGATGTCATGGGTGCTGGTTGGGCAGTTTGGGTGGCTTCTTAACTTCAGAGCGCAGTTGTGATGTCCCAAGAAGTTTAAGAGGACCTCCCGTCGGTTTGTCGCGCTCCTTGGGTGAAAATTCACCAACCTATCTAGTAACTGAATAGGGCAGCTGTGTTTCACAAAGCCACTCAGAGACCTTCTGTCTCATGGTAACTGAATTATGGGTCTCAAAATGTATCCACCCATTGGTTTAAGCTTTGACTACTCGATTCTGATAACTGGATAGTCAAGGATAGATATCTTCTACCCCACTCCAAGCTAGCCCACACCACTCAACCCCAGTCTACCCCATTTCACTGTGCCCCAATCTACTCCAATCTACCTAACCCAACTCTACCCGCTATACCACACTCTTTTGTAATCTACCCCATTCAACTCTACCCCAATCTACTCCTCTTCACTCTACCCCACTCCACTCTACACCAATCTACCCCACTTCACTACAATCTACCTCTCTCCACTGCAATAGACCCCAATGTACCCTACTCCAATCTATCCAAATTTACCCCAGTCCACTACAGTCTACGTCAATCTACCCAACTCTACCCCACCACGCTCCACTCTTACCCCATTCCAATCTACCCCAGTTCACTACACTACAATCCACACCGCTCAACCCCAATCTACTCCAGTCCAATCTACCCCTCTCTACACCACTTCAATCTACCCCACTCCACCCCAATCTATGTCACTCCACTCTACCCCAATCTTGCCCACTCCAGTCTTCCCCAATCTACCACACTCAATCTACCCCACTCTATTAAAATCTTCCCCACTCTACACCTACTCCACTCTACCCCATTCCAGTCTATCCAACTACGCTACTCCAGTCCATCCCACTCTACCCTACTCTACTCTACCCCACTCTATCCCACTCTAATCTACCCAACTTCCTTCCACTACAATCTAAAACAACCTACCCCTGTCCACTCTACCCCAATGTACTCCACTACAATCTACCTATATGCACCTCAATCTGCCCCGTTACAATCTACCCCACTCCACCCAACTACACTCTACCCATCACTAAGGCCAACTCTTTTTAACATCTGTACTGCACCTTTAGCTATAGTTGTGCAAAGTCGGGGTAGGAACAACGTCTCTTACGTGGCCGATAATCAACTGATGCTATCCTTCTATCAAATCGGGCATTTCCAGGGCTGTCACAAGTCCATTGCATAAAGGATGCACAACAACTACCTACAACTCAATTCCGATAAAACAGACATTTTGATGTTTGAGTCATCCTCCCCTCTTGACGCGTGGCGCCTCTGGCCACCTGACTTAGGACCAACCCTCACCCCCTCCTCTGTTGTTAGGAACCTAGGGGTCATAATAGAAACTGCCCTCTCCTTTTAACCCCAAGTCACGGCCACGGCAGCTACCTGCTTTGATCTGGTGATATCCTTGAGAAAGCTGTTAAAATGTCTTCCCCTGGTCACTCATAAGGGAATTGTATATGCATTGATCACCGCCAGGCTGGATTATGCAAAATGTCAGTCTATCAGCCAAGGACTCAAAAAACTTCATTGCTTTCCCTTCATCTCGAGGATTACGTTTGAAACGCTTATGATCACCTATAGAGCTCTCGCCCATAAGGGTCCTAGATACATCTAAGACATGCTTAAACTGCTAGCGCTATATAAAACTCTAATAATAATAATACTCTCCTACTACGGACCCCCGCTCCTCTAATCAGCCTCCTGTATATGTCCAGGTATCGTAAGTCCAGACCTGGTGGTAGGTCCTTCTTGGTTCTGACACCAAGCTTCTGGAATGCTCTTCCTCCGTTTCATCTCTTCCGAAAGCCTGTTTATGGCTCTTTTGAAAACAGCCTTATTTCGTGAGCTGTAACCCCCTGCTCCTACCTATCTTGCATAGCACAAGTACGCTTCTTCTGAAGCAACACTTGCAATCTATAAATATCTCCTCATTCATTCATTCATACCCTACTACACTATCCCCGCTCCACTACAATCTGTTCCACTCCACTAATCTCTATTCCACTCCACTACAATCTACCCCAATCCACCCCACTTCACCTACTCCACTCCACTCTCAACTCTACTCTTCTACCCCCCACTCTATCCCACTCCGATCTACCACACTTCACTCCACTGCAATCTACCCCACTCTACTCCACTACAATCTACCCCACTCCCCTCCACTCTACCCCACTCCACCCGATATATCCCACTCTACCCTAGTCTACCCAACTCTGCTCCATACCCCTCTACCCCAGTCTACACCACTCTGATCTGCCCCACTCTACCCTACATGAATCTACCCCACTCCACTGTACCCTACTGCACTATCCCCACTCCCTTACAATCTACTCCACTCCACTACAATATACCCCACTCCATTACAATCTACCCACTCCACTAATATCTACCCCACTCCACTCCACCCCACTCTATCCTTCTCCACTCCACTCTACCCCACTCCACTCTATCCCAATCTACACCACTTCAATCTACCCCACTCCAATCTACCCTACTGCACTTCCCCCACTCCACAACAATCTACCCCACTCACCCTACTCCACTCCACTCTACTGTAATCTACTCCACTCCACTCTATTCCAGTCTATGCTACTCCAATCTACCCCACTCAACTCTACTCTACTGCACTCCCCCACTCCATTACAATCTACCCTACTCCAGTCACCTATATTCCACTCTACTCCACTCCACTCTAGCCCACTCCACCACACTCCATTCTACCATACTGCACTTTCCCCACTTCCCTACAATTTACCCCATTTCACTAATCTCTACTTGACTCAAATCTACCCCACTCCAACCTCCTATACTCAACCCCAGTCTACACCACTTCACTCTAACCCAATCTACTCTACTCCACTCTACCCCACTCCATTCTAACCCAATCCATTCTACCCTACTGCACTTTCTCCACTTTACTATCTTCTACCGTAATCAACTAATCTCTACTCCTCTCCACTCCAAAGTACCCTAAGCTACCCCACTACAATCTATCCCAATTTACCCCACTTCACTCCGCAATATTCGACACAAATCTACCTCATTCCAACCTACCCCACTCAACCCATCTACCCACTTCACTCTACCACAATCTACTCCACCCCACTCTACTCCAATATACCCCACCCACTCTACCCCGCTATACACTCTGTAGACTCTTCCCTCTTCTAACCCTTCATTATCCTATTCCACATAGCCACCGGTCATTATTAATTAATTTGTCCCTACACTAATCCTTTTGGGTCCCGGAGTAGTGTGCTAATCACCAAAAAGCGATTCGACTCCTCGTCAGGGGTAGTAAGCGCTATATAAATACAATTACAATTGCATTTTGCCTTTGCTTCTCTGCTTAGTTTTGCTGTACAGCAATGTAATACTATCGCCTTGCAAATACGGACACCAAACTGACAAAAAAAGGTGTTAAATGTGGGGTAATTTCCTAACTGCACATTTAGTAAGGATCATGGCCAGGTTGTAGGAGAGCACAACTCAGAGTTATTCCAAGATCTGCTGCCTGCATACAATTAATTCGTTTTGTAAGTCGTTGCTGCTTCCTGGTGAGGTTCTAACTCAAGCTCGGCAATTTGAGGCAGTTTACTCGAGGTGGTACTAACTTTATGCAAACGTTTCATTTGCTCAACAATGTCTGCCACTCACAGCACATTTCAATAACTAATATTAATAACCTATTCTTATTTTGATTCGTGAAAGCCATTAATTCTAGTAGCTTCCCTAACTCCTCGTCGTACATGCTTCCACCGCTACTTAAGCACTCAGTAGGAAGGAACAAGGTATATAGGCCTACTAACAAACCATGGGACATCTTAAGGATTTTTTGGGCCATAGGCTAAACGCATTTTGGGGGGGCCCTGTTCAGAACAACTTTGAATTTATGACACAATTTCAGATCTTTCTTGTGTTCTTTGACCAGGTCAGTGACAGTTTACAGGTTCAAATTCTAAATGTGTTTACATCTAATATTCAGGGCTAGTGTCATGTGTTTTCAAAATTGTAGCACAGCATAAACTCACTAATAGTATTGCAAATAATCTCTTTGACCCCCCTCCCGTTTCTTATATGTGATGATGTCCTGTTTTGATTTAAAAGGAACTTTTGTATGGATGCTGCATGAAACAAACACGTTTTCTGCTAAAAGTCTCCCACATTAAAAATAAATTAAAGGAAAATTGTATTTAAAACAATCTGTTTACGAATTCAATGTCATCAGGGCAGAACTCTGCAGAACAGAGCTGGTTCTATCGGGGGCCCCCTTAAAGACTGGGGCCCTGGGACAGGCCCCACTTTGCCCATGCCTTAAAACGTCTCTGTAACATTGAGACGTTTACAAACATATTCTTTCAACAGCCTCCTTGACTGTCAGTGTCCTTATTGGCAGGTGCGCCCCGTAGGGAGGGAGGAGCAAAGCCCGTTGTTGAGTGGAGTCGCACAAACTAACTTGCAGCCCTTACCCATTAAGCGGCCTCGTCGCCAAGTGTAATATTTTTTATTTGAAAACATGGCCCACGTTATATGGAGCAGCAGTAGCCTTCATTCTGCCTCCAAGGTTTCTCTTGGCTCGCGCATTTCAAAACAGCCCTGCTCTCCGCTCGTTTAACGACTCTGAGAGGGACTGAAGTGTTTTTGCACCGAGAGCCTGGCAGCTCTCTGCCTTTAATTTGCTAACCAAGCTGAATGCCCCCTCTCTCCCTCTTTAGCACTTGGGAGCCTTGGATCCGTGGAACTGATGTGTTCAGTCTGCACAAACAAATGCTTTAGTGTTGCAGAACTCTTGGAGCATATCCCTGATGTTTTAAATCCGAAACCTAACATCAGATACCTAACAGGCCATCCATCAGCCGAGCACATTCTTGTGTATTCGAAAACGCAGTGCAACATCCTGGCGACGTTTCTCTTTATTACTTTCGACTTCTCCTTCAGGGTTTAAAAAAGTTGCAACATTCCTCGGCAGAAGATTGTTTCATGGCTATTTTCCTCTCGAGCCTGCCTGTAGATATTCCACAAACACCCCCCCCCCTTCCAACCCCCCATGGCACCAGAATGAAAGTAAAAGAGGTGGCCAGACATACTCCAACCAGCATCAGAGTAGGTGCTGACTGCTGAACATGATTTGTCGAAATGTGTAGACTTTTAATCAGTTTATTTTCGATTACTCACTGAAGTGCTTCATGCGGAGCCAAAACATATGCCACTTCAGAGCGCTTTGTTCTTTACAATGCCATACGGGCCAGGATATTTTTTTAAATTGTATTTATTGGCATTTATGCAATGAACCATAGCAAGGTAAGTAATCACAGAAGAGAAAAAAAAAGAAAAGGGTGGGCAAGGGTGGTAGGACAGACAAGGTACATGGAGCAGATATCAATACGCATCATAACAGCAGATGGCATTGATAGTGTGCCAGCCGGGGACGAGAAATTGACAAATAATTCCCATAGGCGGCAGGGCCCTATTGTCCAAGCTGCAGGTGCATGGTGATCAAACATTCAGGGGTGGAAGACGTTCTCTCGGATGGGGGTCGGCGGGGGCGGCCCGGCACCTGGCTGTGACCCCTCCATGTCCGAAGCAGTCCCATGCTCTCTGCGCTGCAGTTACGACTCCGGAAGTTCCCAAATGTCTTTAGGACGGGATCGCGGTGGCATGAGCTCCCAGTAGTGACTTTGGTATAGATGCATCAAAAAAAAAAAACGGTCGCAAAGGGGCAGATTCTCAGAATCTGCCCCTTTGCGACCAGTTTTTTTGCATTTGGGATGCATCATCCCAAATGCAAAAATCGCAATTTATGAAATCGCAATATTGCGATTACTTATATTGCGATTGCATTTAAGGAATCTCAAATTGAGATTCCTTAAATGCAATGCATCAAAGTAAAATAAATAGCGATTTCGCTAATAGGGGGAGCAAATTACCATGAAGTTGAGCTTAATGGTAATTTGCAAAAACTTTGAAAAATGCACTAATGTGCATTTTTCAAAGTTCCATTTTACACACACACGTGCCCTTGGGGCATGTTTGTCTGCAAGAGGTCCCAAAGGCAAGACCTATTGGCTATGCCAATGCTTGTTATTTTTGGTTCTTGGGGAAAACCGGGCTAGTGCCAGGAGGGTCATGGGTGAGTGGCAGGGAGGCGAGGAGTGAATGTCAGGAGGGACAAGTATGACTGTCAGGCCATGGGGTGAAGGGTGAGGTTCAGAGAGGTGAGGAGTGAGTGCCTGGGAGATGAGACGTAAGAGTCAGGAGGGTCAAGGGTGAGTGCCAGGGAGGGGAAGGGTGAGTGCCGAGAAGGGGAATCATGAGTGCCAGGGGTGGTTGCCAGGCCAGGGGGGTAAAGGGCTAGTGCCACTAAGGTGAAGGTTGAGTGCTAGGTCAGGGGGATGAAAGGTGAGTGCCAGGGAGATGAAGGTTGAGTGCAAGGGGTGAAGGGTAGCTGCCAGGCCAAGGGGATGAAGGGCTAGTGCCATGGAGGTGAGTAGTGAATGCCAGGAGGGACATGGGTGAGTGTCAGGGAGGTAGGGGATATGTGCCAGGGAGGGGAAGTATGAGTACCAAGAGGGTCGAGGGTGATTGTCAGGGAGGCGACAGTTGAGTGTCACAGAGAGTTAATGCTGAGTGCCAGAGAGGGAGAAGGGTGAGTGCCAGGTGTGAGGAGTGACTGCCAGGCCTGAGGTGTGAAGGGTGAGTGCCAGGGAAGTGAGGGGTGAGTGACAGACTATAAACAGTAGTGAGCAGGGGTCTAGAAGGAGGTGCGGAGATCATCACCCGGTGTGTGCCAGCCTTTGTAGTTCTGCAAATTTTGGACTCGTGAATAAAACTTTGTCGTAGCATGACAAATTTGATATCAAAAGACCGAGAATGGCTAGTACACTATGTACAAGTATTTTCGTCTTGCTCGAGTAACGATTTCACCTCGAAATCGTCATTTTTGTTCTGAACCCTTGGGTTCCATTTTGTGCATGGCAGCCATTTTGTGAGTTGCCCTCACATAGGCAGGCGAATTAAGCCAAATTCGATTCCAAAGGACATGCACACCTTAATTGACTTTTCTGTGACCTGGGCAAGCTTGAACCATTGCCCCAGGCCAAACCTGTTTGGTCAGTTCCTCTCCCAGTGGCCGAACGAGATAGCATCAAGGCACAACAGGCCATAAACCCTTTTCATCGCACACACACCCTGCCGAATCTTGCTCACACCAGTCCCTGCTCTTTTCTCTCTCACTTGCTTTATGATGGGGAGGTGCCCGTTTTTATTGGGGGTCCACCGGTATCTGATGGAAATGCTGGACCTTGCCGGGTAATTTGTTGTGGGCTGGACAAACTTAAATGTGGGCTTGTCATCATGATTCTGCTTTTCCTTTGTAGTGGAAACATGTGAATGGTATAGTAAAGTGTGGAGAATGTTTGCCTGAAGCACAATATTTTGTATAAAAAGAGAAGCCTGGCTTTGGAAGATTGAGCAGTCTCCTGAGAATATACATCCCGTGTTGTTGTACTTCTAGGACGCCTGTTACTTGGTTGCAGCCAATAAAATCGATCCTTGACTTCACCTAGAAGACTCTGAGTTTCTGTGGTCTAAATCAGGAAAGTACTCGATGTCTTTGGGTGTGTACCCTGACACCACTGGGTTACCGGTTCGGTACCGGTGCTGAAAAACCCAGTACCTCAGTTGGCGCCCAACGCGGGGCGATACCAGCGGTACCGGTCCAGCCAGAGGTTCGTGAGGAGCTTCGTGTGAAAATTCTGGAGGAAGGCCGCCACTTCATCGACCCCTGCATGTCGACGTGGTCCGAAAGTCTTTGCTGCGAGGTTCCCCGCTTCCCGACGGCTACAAAGGACTGCTGCCCTGGCTATCGCCCTGATTTGGACCCTTGAAGTTTGGTAGAGCGAAACGATAAGACGAGTCTTCTGGTGACGTCATCGATATCTCAGTTAAGTATAAGTGGAGCGTCTCCCAGTCCTTAGTTGGTTCTTAGTTTTTGGTATCCCTCGGGATCACTTTGTTTGGAACTTGCAAGTGCCAAAACCGAAGGACTCGTGTAGTCACGAGAAATATCGTAATCGATAATCCTTTGAAGTTTGAAGCTAGACTAGAGAGCGAAGATGCCTGGTCTTAGCAGACTTGGACATTTGTTTTGTCTTGGTTGTAATAATAGGGACTCCCGATTGGAGGACTCGTGTCCGGTTCCTCCGATTGGAACTCCAACCTATGAGTTGTACGTGAAACATGGAGTAGGCCCCATCACATACAATGAAGTGTGGATCAAATACACCAGAAAAGATGGTGTTTTAAAATGGCCCCAATATAGTAGCTTTGACATGGAAATCTTAGACAACCTTGAAGTTAAACTTTTTAAGAAGAAAGCCCGGCCGGCAATGTTTGACTCTTTCCGCCTATGGCGTAAGGAGGCCAAACAGAAGGAAATTAAATTAGCGAAGAAAAATAAGAGAGAAAGGGGTATTTCGATAATGCAAGCTGCTATGCAGTTTAAAGACAATGAAGAAGAACAGATGAGTGAGCAGTTGCACAGGCAACGTAAAATGGTAATAGATAAATGCTATCCAGTTTTGCCGCCTCTTCAGCAAGATGCAGCAAAAGATCTTGAAAAAGATCCGTTAATGGCGCATTTGTTAAGTTCGCCACCCCCCTATGCGCAGAATGCAACAGCACCTCCGCAACCTTTAGCTGCGCAACCTGTGGTTGCATTGCCTCCTGCTCCTCCACAGCACCCACCAGCTACTCTTCAGCTGGCTCCTGCTCCTCCGGTGCAGCCTCCTCAAGGGCCACCGGCTTTTACATCTGCTCTGCCTATACTTCCTACAACTTTAACTACTATATCGACTACCACTCCTGGTACTCCTTCTGATACTGCCTCTGCATCTGCCTTGCCTCACCCTGCTTTCCCGCTTGTCTTTTCATCCGAGCCCTGATGGACAATGGAGAAACAGCGGCCCTCATCCTCCTAGACCTCTCCGCGGCATTCGACACGGTCTGCCACCGCACCCTAATACGGCGCCTCAGCAACATCGGAATTCAGGACAAGGCGCTGGAATGGATCATCTCCTTCCTCGACGGAAGAACACAGCGAGTCCGCCTACCACCGTACAAATCAGAGGCCTCCGAAGTCATCTGCGGCGTCCCCCAAGGATCATCACTGAGCCCCACCCTCTTCAACGTCTACATGAGCCCCCTCGCGGCCATCGTACGCAAACACCACCTCAGCATCATCTCCTACGCCGACGACACCCAGCTGATCCTCTCCCTGACCAACAACCCCGCCGCCCCCAGAGCCAACCTGCACGAAGGGATGAAAGAGGTAGCCGAGTGGATGACGACCAGCCGCCTGAAACTGAACTCGGACAAGACGGAGGTCCTCATCCTGGGCTCTTCACCCTCCGCCTGGGACGACTCCTGGTGGCCTCCCGCCCTGGGCACCGCACCCAAACCGACAGACCATGCACGAAACCTGGGCTTCGTCCTGGACTCCTCCCTCTCCATGACCAGGCAAGTCAACAGCGTCTCCTCGGCGTGCTTCAACATCCTACGCACGCTACGGAAGATCTTCTGGTGGATCCCCACAGAGACCAGGAAGACCGTCACCCAGGCCCTCGTCACCAGCCGACTGGACTACGGCAACGCCCTCTACGCCGGGACCACCGCCACGCTCCAGAAGAGACTCCAGCGGATCCAAAACGCCTCGGCCAGACTCATCCTCGACATCCCACGATCCAGCCACATCTCCGGTCATCTGAGAGACCTTCACTGGCTCCCCATCAACAAGAGAATCACCTTCCGCCTCCTCACCCACGCACACAAAGCCCTACACGACCAAGGCCCGAGCTACCTCAACAACCGAGTCAACTTCTACGCTCCCAAACGCCACCTCCGATCAGCCAACCACGCCCTCGCCGCCGTCCCCCGCATCCGAAGAGCGACTACAGGAGGAAGGTCCTTCTCCTACCTGGCCGCCAAGACCTGGAACTCCCTCCCGTTCGACCTGCGCCTGACCCAAGACCACCTCTCCTTCAGGAAGAAGCTGAAGACCTGGCTGTTCGAGCAGTAGCGGCACCCCCCCTCCCCAGCGCCTTGAGACCCTACGGGTATGTAGCGCGCTTTATAAGTGTCACTGATTGATCGACTTCTCCTTCTGTTCGTCAGAGAGTGGCTAGTACTGTTACTAGTATTTTATATCCTTTCTTTGGAGCGGCAAGTCCGGCTCCTGTCTCTGAGCATAAACAGTTGCGTAGCCAACAGCCTGATTCTAGGGAGAAGGAAACGTTAAATCATTTGGCACATAGATGGGTGACTGACCCGACAATATATGATCTAAATTCTGTTATGGATGTCTTCCATCAGTGGGAAGCATCAAAGCAGAGGTACGTTTTTGAGAAAATGTGTGTTTTTCTGTGTGAAGATTTAGAGGAAAATGATTTGGACTCTAATCCTCCTGAGTTGAGCCATGTACGGTTCGAATTTTCAAAAGGCGCAATTGTGGGTTCAAATGTTAGGAAAGCAGTTGCGACGTTGTTGTCACTTAGGACTGAAGGTGTTTCCAAGTCGTTGTTTGAGTCTGATTCTTCTGTTAAGAAGAAAGGAAGACAATATCCCATGAGAGAAGTTCCCCCACAAGCTAACCCACCTATTCAGCCTCATTTTCAGCGTGTATGGGTACATGTTCCTTGGAAGCGAGCTGAAGTTTTGGCCCTTAAACAGACATTGCCTGATCCCCGTAAAAATCCTGCAGGGTATTACAAGGAATTGTCGCAGACTGCAGGTTCATGCATTATGAATTTAGCCGATATCGATATGTTGTTTGGGAACGTTGTTCCACAGCCTTTATGGGGAAAGATTCATCATACAGATCATGATCAGGAATTAGGTGACTCGTGGGCTAATATTGCTGCTGCAGATGCCCTACAAATTGGTGGTGCTAAACCTGAACCTTTAGTAGCAGATCTCCCTGGTAGGATAATTGATTACATGAAAACGATAATGCCTGCGATGCGTGTAAACTGGGATAAATTTATTTATTTATTTATTTATTTTTTGACATTTAATATAGCGCGAACAATTGCCCGCAGGCGTCTCGGCGCTGTAATCTGCAGACTCTCCATACTTTGGCTTCTAGACTTTAGAGGTTAAACAACCATGTTTTCAGCTGTTTCCTGAATGACAGCAGATTTGGGCTAGATCTGATTGATTGCGGAAGTGTGTTCCACAATTTAGGGGCAGCCACCAAAAAGCGTCTGTCTCCCCAGTTACCTAATCTAGTACGTGGCACTACTAGATCGTTCATCTTCGCGGACCGAAGTGGTCGGGAAGGTTGATATGGCATGAGGTGATTTCTCAGAAATTGTGGGGCTTGTTGGTGCAAGGCTTTATACACAATGCACAAGGTCTTAAACTTTATTCAGTTCTTTACTGGAAGCCAGTGAAGATCTCTCAAGGTGTTAGTTATTGGTTTAAATCTAGGGACACCTGAGAGTAGCCTGGCCGCAGCGTTCTGTACTAGCTGCATTTTTTTTATGACCCTGATTTGGGCATTGGCAAACAAGCCATTGCAGTAGTCTAGTGCCGACAAGACAAGGGCACTTACCAGGGTTCTGCCTACAGATTCAGGGAGAAATGGCAGGATCTTTTTTACCAGGCGTAGCTTGTAAAAAGCCACCGAGGTTGTCTGGTTGGCATGAGCCACAAAATTCAAGTTATCATCGAAGGTGACACCTAGGTTTCTCACCTTCGTGGTTGGTTTAGGCAGAGCTCCAAAAGATGGTGGCCACCATGCCGAAGACCAGCTGGGGCTAAGGTGACCGAAAGTTACCACTTCGTTTTTTTCCGAATTCAGCTTTAAGCGGCTTTCGGACATCCACCGACCGATAGCCAGCATTCCTGCCTTAAAACTCTCCGCTACTGCTTCCCCATCATCTCTGATCGTCAGAATCAACTGGGTGTCGTCAGCATATGAGGTAAGGTTCATCCCATGCGCTTTGATGGTTTTTGCGAGGTCCGACACGTAGATATTAAAGAGTGTCGGACTCAGGGATGAACCTTGGGGTACCCCACATGGCAAGGACAACTCTGTTGACTCGAATTGTCCCAAGGTGACTGCCTGAGATCTGTCCGCCAGGAATGATGTCAGTAGATTCTTGGCTAGGCCCCTTACTCCCATCCCCTCGACACGGTCGACCAGGATCTTATGGTCGACCGTGTCGAACGCGGCTGACAGGTCTAGAAGCACCAATAGTGCTGATCCCCCTTGATCTCGGATCAGTCGGATGTCATCCGCTGCCTTAATAAGCGCTGTTTCTGTACCATGAAACTTACGGAATCCAAATTGAGTTTCATCGAGCAGCTGGTTTTGCTCGATGAATTCCGCAAGTTGAGTATTCATGGCTTTTTCTGCCACTTTGGCTAAGAATGGAAGGTTAGCTAGTGGCCTGTAGTTTTTTAACTCCGCTTTATCGTCCGCTTTATTGTCTGCGTGTAAGCAGAAGAAAGATGAAACGGTGTCTGATTTCTTCACCAGGTTTGAAGAAACGTTTGTCGACCACAGTGGTCAAGATATGAGCACAGAAGGTGGTCAGCGACTGTTCGTCGATAAATTTGTGCACAATCTGCTTCCCGAGTTGTGTAAAAAGTTGAAAGATTCAGAAAGCTCTTGGGCAGTTTCCTCTTCAGCACAGATATTGGCTACTGCACAGTACTACGAAAATCGAGACAAAGACGAGAAAGATAGGGCAGAAAAGAAAACTAAAGAGTTGAAAACAAAGGTTCTGTTACAGCAAGCGTATCCGCCACGTGGTGGTGGTGGCCAAAATGGTGGTGGTCAGAGTAGCTATCAGAATACTTATCAGCAGCCTCAACAGTATCAGAGGAACTCACAAAGAGTCAAGTATACTCAACCACGTGTCCCTGTAGGCCTCAATCAGAGTTCATATTGTAAGGAAGAGGGTCATTTCAAGTATAGTTGTCCTATTTTATTACAGCGTACAAATGGTGCTTCTGGTGTAAGAGGTCGAGGTGTTCAACAAGCGTCTAGAGGTAGAGGACGTGGAAATTTCCCCCAGAACACACAGTCTCTTCCACCTCAAAATTCGATGAATAGGTTCGATCAGCAGAATAACGCATCTGGTAGGACGGCTCAGTACTATGCTGATGATTACTATGCAGAAGATGAGCATATGGAAGGTAATGATTGCTAGGACAGCCATAGACAAAGAGAGGGAGTTGTTTCAGTTCCAGTAGATCAGAGTGGACCATACGTTGAGGTGATTACATCAGGTGTGTCAGAGCCTTTTCTGTTGGATACTGGTGCCACAAAGAGTTCTATTATGCACTCCAAACTCCCTGGCGCACCTTTGTCTGGCGAAACGAATGTATCAGTAGGTTTTTCTGGCGCCCCGGTTAGAAATCCGATTTCTGACCCTTTGTCTCTTTCTGTTGGTCCTTGTGAATTCGAAGCATCCCTTATTCTGACAACAGGTTGTGGTGAAAACTTGTTAGGATTAGATCTGTTAAAAAGATTGTATGCGACTTTGTACTGTTCTCCTTCAGGAGTACAACTTACTTTAGGTAAGAAAGTGGTTTCTCCAATGTATTTGTCAAGGGATAAACTTCCGACAGAATTGTCGTTTCTTCCTGATATTCTTTGGGCTACTGGTCCTAATGATGTGGGCCTTTTGGAAATACCACCATATGTTGTAACATTGAAAGCCAATGTTAAAATGCCACGAATTCCCCAATACAAAATCTCTAGTGAAGGTGAAAAAGCTTTACTAGCGATCATTTACGATCTGATTGAAAAAGATGTGATTGAAGAGACAAGAGGCAACGTTTGCAATAGTCCTGTTCTGCCTGTTTTGAAGCGTACTGATCCTTCTCAGCCACCTGTGTACAGATTTGTGATTGATCTTAGAGAGGTGAATAAAATAGTTGTGCCACAATTTCCAGTTGTCCCCGACATTACTGCGCTATTAACTATGATTCCAGCTTCTGCAACCTGGTTTTCGGTGATTGACTTGAAGAATGCTTTCTTCAGCATCCCGATTGCTGAGGAGAGGAGGGATATTTTTGGCTTCAGTTTAGGAGGTCGAAGCTTCCGCTTTAAACGCGCTCCCCAGGGCTACTGTGAAAGTCCATCAATATATAGTCAAGCTCTAAAGACACAGCTTGATACGATTGTTTTACCTGAAGGTGCTACTCTTGTACAGTACGTTGATGATTTGCTTATTGCTGCAGATACTGAGGAAATCTGTAAAGAAGCCACGTTGTCTTTGTTGCGTCATTTGTGTGACTTGCATCACAAAGTGTCTCTCTCGAAATTGCAATATTGTCAACAAGAAGTGACCTACTTAGGTCATCTCTTATCGAAGGAGGGAAGGAAACTGACCCCAGAAAGAATTCAGGCAATAGCAAAATTGAGTGTGCCAAGAACACAGAGAGAAGTGCGTGCTTTCTTGGGTATTACATCGTGCTGTAGACAGTGGATACCAAATTTTTCGTTATTAGCCAAACCTTTGGTGGCATTAACGTGTAAAGATACACCCAATCCCGTTCCTTGGTCTGAAGAGTGTCAGAAAAGTTTTTCTGAATTGCGCACAGCATTATGTTCGGCTCCTGTGTTGGGTACCCCCAACTACAGTAAGCCCTTTACATTGTATGTCCATGAGAAAGAAGGTTGTGCATTATCAGTGTTGACACAGTTGTTTGGAGACAAGCAGCGTCCATGTGCATATTTTTCGTCGACTTTGGATCCGGTAGCTAAAGCATTGCCGAGTTGTTTAAGAGCAACAGCGGCAGCAGCTGTTTCTATTCGACAGTCTGCTGGGCTAGTGATGAATAACATGTTAGTTGTGATGGTCCCACATGCAGTAGACACGTTGTTAAACAGAACCAAGACACAGCACTTAACTAGTGCTCGATTGTCAGGTTACGAATTAACCTTGTTAGCGAGTCATGTGCACATAAAAAGATGCAACACTCTCAACCCAGCTACGTTGTTGCCAATTGTAGAGGAATTAGATGCTTCAGAACAGCATGATTGTTTTCTTAGAACAGAAGAAGAAACGAAAGGGAGAGTAGATCTCCATGATACTCCTCTTGCTGAATGTGATGGTACATTATGGGTGGATGGTTCATGCTTCAAGCTTCCGAATGGTGATACGACTGCAGCATATGCTGTCACGACTTTGCATACGATTGTTGAAGCTGCACGTATTTCACATAATTCAGCTCAAGCAGCAGAGTTGATTGCACTTACAAGAGCATGTGTGTTGTCGAAAGGAATGAAAGTGACCATCTACACCGACAGTCAGTATGCATTTGGAGTGGCTCACAGTTTTGGACGATTGTCGAAAGATCGTGGGTTCCTGACTTCGCATGGAGCTAAGATTCAGCATGGTCAGTTGGTGAATGAGCTTCTTGAATCACTGACCTTGTCTCTGCAAGTGGCAATTGTGAAATGTAGTGCTCACAAGAAGGTGACTGATGATGTTGGTCGTGGAAATGCATTTGCTGACGAAATCGCGAAAGAAACTGCAAGGAATGTGATGAGCCGAATGTATGTTGCAGGCCCTGCAAGATGGGTTGGTGATGTTGGAATGTGTGAAGACACGATAGAGAGTGTGAAGTCTATTCAAGCTGAAGCTACAGAGAAAGAGTTGAACATGTGGAGAGAGAGTACGGGTAGAATGGATGCGAATGGTTGTTGGGTTGAATTGTCAGAGCATCAGAGATGGTTGTTACACGATGCATATGTGCTTGCAGTGGTTACAATGGCTCATGGAATGGCTCATATCAGCGTGAAAGGGATTTGTAAGTTGTTGGCTCCAGTATGGCAAAATGCAGGAATTCCTAAGTGTGCAGAGAATGTCGTCAAGAATTGCATGGTGTGTCTGAAACACAATCCTGGTAGGGGAACCCCAACTCCAGCTGGTCATTTTGCACCTCCTACTTATCCGTTTGAGGTTTTGCAGCTAGATTTCATCCACATGGAGAGGTGCAACAATTTAAAATACGTACTCGTTGTTGTTTGTGCCTTCTCAAGATGGGTAGAAGCATATCCCCTAAAGGACAATACTGCCTTGTCCACAGCGAAAGCCCTTGTGAAAGAATTCTTCCCTAGATTCGGAATGCCTAGAATGGTCTGGAGTGACAATGGGAGTGAATTTGTGGGTCGAGTGATGAAGAAAGTATGTGAAGGGCTAGGCATTCAGCAAAAGTTTCACGCTGCAAATCACCCCCAATCAGCTGGACTAGTAGAATGTTACAATGGCACGCTTAAGTTAAAATTGGCCAAAATACAAGCGAGCACATGTCTTAAATGGCCTGACGCTCTCCCTTTAGCACTCCTATCCACCAGAATGACTGTGCATTCGCGAGTGGGACTTAGTCCATATGAGATTGTTTTTGGCCGCCCGGCCAATATATGGGGAGTGCCAAGGCCCACAAAGTTCAGCGAAATCGAACACCCTGTCTTGCTTGACTATCTGTACGAATTGACGGCTAAATTGCGTGTTTTACATCAACAGGTCCATGACACCCTGCCTCCGGTCTCTGAAACTCCAGGTCATCCCATCGACCCTGGATCCTGGGTTCTCGTGAAAAATTTCCAGCGAACCAAGAACGACCAGCCCAGGTGGACCGGACCGCACCTCGTCCTTCTTTCCACAAGATCAGCTGTTCGAGTGGAAGGGAAGAAGCACTGGATCCACGGGGTCCATTGTAAAAGGGTACCTTTACCTCTGCCGTACGACCAGTGGGTCCAGAAGGGTGTCGGCGACTCAGAGACTGAAACCGTGCCACGTGTTCTGCCTTTCAGTGATGCACGTGTATAAGGAACACTTACTGAACAAGAGAGTGATAACATTTTGCAACCAGCTGTATCACCGTCAGTTCGATTGGACACTACAGAACCTGAACTCCTTTTCCAAGACCAAACAGTACCTGGGAGAAAACGTTATAATTTGAGGCCGAGACCTATGGACAAATAAATAAAAGTTTCCTTTTTGCTATTTTTGAAAGTGCAGCTCTCCCATCTGAGAAACTTGCTTATTTTTGTTTTTCGAACCGCCATCCGGGTTCCGCTGCTAGGGCCGCGATTGCCCAAAGTCTTTGGGGTGCAGCTGACGACGTTAGGTCGACAGTTCTGGTTGGTCCAAGGGAGTTGCCCTAGACTGACAGAAGCATTCCTTAGCAGAAACAACCTCCCATCGCGGGCAGCACTTTAGAGAGGATGGAGTTTTTCGAGATGGAGAGACCTGCCAAAACAATGAACTTTAAAACCAGGATTTGTAAAATGATGACAAAGAAAAGCTTTTTGATATTGTGCATTTTCATGTTATTCAGTATGATAATGTTTTAATAGGATATGTTTTATTCTCTTTTCAAGTAACATTTGCACCCACTACATCGGCCATACCTCCTCCTTCCACTGTTTCCCCACACTCTTTTCAACCTCTCCCTGAACACGAATCAGCTAGGAGATTAGAGTTCATTAATAACTCCTTTGTTCAGCTTTTGCACCAACACCAACTAGTAATGAACACGACTAACTGTTGGGTGTGTGGTCTTATGCCTCACACAACGGATAAAGGTATCCCTTATCTGGTCCTGCCTTTCAGCCATAATGGTTCTGTGTGGGCATACAGAACGATGTTCATCTATGCTCGTGAAGTCCACCCCCTACGTTCTGTAAAAGACACTCCTAAGAATAGTGCTCTGGTTAAGGGTATAGTCAACATGATTAAGGAAGAGATTTCTTATGAAACTACCCCCGAAGATGAGACACTTGCCTATATAGGATGGAACGTGACCGGATATGGAACTACTCTGAGTGAGAAACAGCAAGCTAACAGATCTTCCCCGATTTGGATTGTACCCCATCAGGGTCACCTATGTCTGCAAGGTACTGGCAAGAATCCCAGAGCTCAGTTAGGGAAGAGTATCTGTACTGAAACGTATGTTTTTGGGTCTCAGACTTCCCCTGCGTTTTTAGCAGCTAAGGGTACCTACTTCATCTGCCATGATAGAGCCTATACATGGTTGCCCCCTGACTTTTCGGGCTCATGTTTTGTTTAGTTCCTGTTGCCTCCCACCTACACAGCAGCGGCAGATTACCACAAGACAAGGATAGTTAGAGGTGTCTTGAGTAAAGAAGACACTGCAGGACAAGAATTTGGGGACTTCGTAAAGGGTTTTTAGCCGTCTGGGGACCCATGGTTAACAGCAGGAACATAAGGCAATTGACAAGGGTGGTTGAGTCCACCGTAATTGAAACTGCTGGTGCCCTTAGTAACTTGACTGCTGAGCTCCAGTCGGATCGTCTTATGACCCTTCAGAACCGGGTCACATTAGATGTCATACTTGCAGACCGAGGTGGGGTATGTAAATTGATCCAATCGAGTTGCTGTGTTTTCATTCCAGATAACGCTCCAACAGTGTACCAGGCCATCTCCAAACTGCATAAGATTTCCGAATCTATTCATGTAGATAAAGGAGATTGTTCTTTGATGGGATGGTTCTGGGAACTGATATCCGGCTGGGGATGGAAAATTCTGATGGTCATTGGGATGGTCTTAGCCATTCTTTTCCTGTTCTGTCTGTGCGTGCAGTGTGCTCCTGCAATATGTGGCCTCTGTGCTACATCATGTGTAAGGAAACCTGTATCAAGAGACGAACTAAGTACTAGGATGATGTTACAGCAACATCTCAATGAATTTAGGAATATAGACCTGGACTCAGATTAGCATGAGTTTAGGTTAAATTGCCTATGTAAGGGCAAAAGGAGGGTTTGTAGTTCTGAAAATTCTGGACTCGTGAATAAAACTTTGTCGTAGCATGACGAATTTGATATCAAAAGACCGAGAATGGCTAGTACACTATGTACAAGTATTTTCTTCTTGCTCAAGTAACGATTTCACCTCGAAATCGTCATTTTCGTTCTGAACCCTTGGGTTCCATTTTGTGCACGGCAGCCATTTTGTGAGTTGCCCTCACATAGGCAGGCGAATTAAGCCAAATTCGATTCCAAAGGACACGCACACCTTAATTGACTTTTCTGTGACCTGGGCAAGCTTGAACCATTGCCCCAAGCCAAACCTGTTTGGTCAGTTCCTCTCCCAGTGGCCGAACGAGATAGCATCAAGGCACAACAGGCCATAAACCCTTTTCATCGCACACACACCCTGCTGAATCTTGCTCACACCTGTCCCTGCTCTTTTCTCTCTCACTTGCTTTATGATGGGGAGGTGCCCGTTTTTATTGGGGGTCCACCGGTATCTGATGGAAATGCTGGGCCTTGCCGGGTAATTTGTTGTGGGCTGGACAAATTAAATGTGGGCTTGTCATCATGACTCTGCTTTTCCTTTGTAGTGGAAACATGTGAATGGTATAGTAAAATGTGGAGAATGTTTGCCTGAAGCACAATATTTTGTATAAAAAGAGAAGCCTGGCTTTGTAAGATTGAGCAGTCTCCTGAGAATATACATCCCGTGTTGTTGCACTTCTAGGACGCCTGTTACTTGGTTGCAGCCAATAAAATCGACCCTTGACTTCACCTAGAAGACTCTGAGTTTCTGTGGTCTAAATCAGGAAAGTACTCGAGGTCTTTGGGTGTGTACCCTGACACCGCTGGGTTACCGGTTCGGTACCGGTTCTGAAAAACCCAGTACCTCACCTGGGACGTGCCAGGCCAGACTTGGGTGGATGCAAGAACCTCTGAAACGCGGGTGCCATGTCACTCGTAACCTTAGTATAGGAGTGGGGTGCGCGGGAGGTTCCATGTTTAAATATCGATAACAAAAATATAGTTTACAAAAATATAGATGTAAAAATATCGACTCCCTATACTTAAACAGGTAAATACAATAATATCGACTCAAAAATATAGATGTAAAAAATATAGATGTAAAAAATATCGACTTTAAAAAATAATTAAATAATATTAATATTATTAACAAAATAAATTAAATGACATTTATATTTTAACTATTTATAACAAATAAACTTAATTTAATCAATATAAACATAATAAATGTGTACATATACATATATTTTCTTAAATACATTTTATTATTATCTTTATTTAATTTATAAACTTTAATGATTATATAAAAATAAAATAAACACATATATAAAACATTTTGAATAAAATAAAATATTCTATACTTAATTAACACATTAAAGTATTAAAAATAATAATACATACATTTAATAACAAAATAAAAACATTAGTAGTTAAAACATTTGATAGCGAAGGGGTAAACATTACTATTCCCACTCCAGAGGGTGCAACAGTAGGGAAAGCGTTGGATAGCGTAGGGGTAAAAATTACTATTCGCACTCCAGAGAGTGCAACAGTAGGGAAAGCGTTGGATAGCGTAGGGGTAAAAATTACTATTCCCACTCCAGAGAGTGCAACAGTAGGGAAAGCGTTGGATAGCGTAGGGGTAAAAATTACTATTCCGACTCCAGTGAGTGCAACAGTAGGGAAAGCGCTGGATAGCGTAGGGGTACAAATTACTATTCCCACTCCAAAGGGTGCAACAGTAGGGAAAGCATTGGATAGCGTAGGGGTAAAAATTACTATTTCCACTCCAGTGAGTGCAACAGTAGGGAAAGCGTTGGATAGCGTAAGGGTAAAAATTACTATTCCCACTCCAGAGGGTGCAACAGTAGGGAAAGCGTTGGATAGCGTAGGGGTAAAAATTACTATTCCCACTCCAAAGGGTGCAACAGTAGGGAAAGCGTTGGATAGCGTAGGGGTAAAAATTACTATTCCCACTCCAGTGAGTGCAACAGTAGGGAAAGCGTTGGATAGCGTAGGGGTAAAAATTACTATTCCCACTCCAGAGAGTGCAACAGTAGGGAAAGCGTTGGATAGCGTAGGTGTAAAAATTACTATTCCCACTCCAGAGGGTGCAACAGTAGGGAAAGCGTTGGATAGCGTAGGGGTACAAATGACTAACCCCACTCCAAAGGGTGCAACAGTAGGGGAAGCGTTGGATAGCGTAGGGGCAAAAAATTACTATTCCCACTCCAGTGAGTGCAACAGTAGGGAAAGCGTTGGATAGCGTAGGGGTAAAAATTACTATTCCCACTCCAAAGGGTGCAACAGTAGGGAAAGTGTTGGATAGCGTAGGGGTGAAAATGACTATTCCCACTCCAGTGAGTGCAACAGTAGGGAAAGCGTTGGGTAGCGTAGGGGTAAAAATTACTATTCCCACTCCAAAGGGTGCAACAGTAGGGAAAGCGTTGGATAGCGTAAGGGTAAAAATTACTATTCCCACTCCAGTGAGTGCAACAGTAGGGAAAGCGTTGGATAGCGTAGGGGTAAAAATTACTATTCCCACTCCAAAGGGTGCAACAGTAGGGAAAGCGTTGGATAGCGTAGGGGTGAACATTACTATTCCCACTCCAGTGAGTGCAACAGTAGGGAAAGCGCTGGATAGCGTAGGGGTAAAAATGACTATTCCCACTCCAGAGAGTGCAACAGTAGGGAAAGCGTTGGATAGCGTAGGTGTAAAAATTACTATTCCCACTCCAGAGGGTGCAACAGTAGGGAAAGCCTTGGATAGCGTAGGGGTACAAATTACTATTCCCACTCCAAAGGGTGCAACAGTAGGGAAAGCGTTGGATAGCGTAGGGGTAAAAATCACTATTCCCACTCCAGTGGGTGCGCGGGAGGTTCCATGTTTAAATATCGATAACAAAAATATAGTTTACAAAAATATAGATGTAAAAATATCGACTCCCTATACTTAAACAGGTAAATACAATAATATCGACTCAAAAATATAGATGTAAAAAATATAGATGTAAAAAATATCGACTTTAAAAAATAATTAAATAATATTAATATTATTAACAAAATAAATTAAATGACATTTATATTTTAACTATTTATAACAAATAAACTTAATTTAATCAATATAAACATAATAAATGTGTACATATACATATATTTTCTTAAATACATTTTATTATTATCTTTATTTAATTTATAAACTTTAATGATTATATAAAAATAAAATAAACACATATATAAAACATTTTGAATAAAATAAAATATTCTATACTTAATTAACACATTAAAGTATTAAAAATAATAATACATACATTTAATAACAAAATAAAAACATTAGTAGTTAAAACATTTGATAGCGAAGGGGTAAACATTACTATTCCCACTCCAGAGGGTGCAACAGTAGGGAAAGCGTTGGATAGCGTAGGGGTAAAAATTACTATTCGCACTCCAGAGAGTGCAACAGTAGGGAAAGCGTTGGATAGCGTAGGGGTAAAAATTACTATTCCCACTCCAGAGAGTGCAACAGTAGGGAAAGCGTTGGATAGCGTAGGGGTAAAAATTACTATTCCGACTCCAGTGAGTGCAACAGTAGGGAAAGCGCTGGATAGCGTAGGGGTACAAATTACTATTCCCACTCCAAAGGGTGCAACAGTAGGGAAAGCATTGGATAGCGTAGGGGTAAAAATTACTATTTCCACTCCAGTGAGTGCAACAGTAGGGAAAGCGTTGGATAGCGTAAGGGTAAAAATTACTATTCCCACTCCAGAGGGTGCAACAGTAGGGAAAGCGTTGGATAGCGTAGGGGTAAAAATTACTATTCCCACTCCAAAGGGTGCAACAGTAGGGAAAGCGTTGGATAGCGTAGGGGTAAAAATTACTATTCCCACTCCAGTGAGTGCAACAGTAGGGAAAGCGTTGGATAGCGTAGGGGTAAAAATTACTATTCCCACTCCAGAGAGTGCAACAGTAGGGAAAGCGTTGGATAGCGTAGGTGTAAAAATTACTATTCCCACTCCAGAGGGTGCAACAGTAGGGAAAGCGTTGGATAGCGTAGGGGTACAAATGACTAACCCCACTCCAAAGGGTGCAACAGTAGGGGAAGCGTTGGATAGCGTAGGGGCAAAAAATTACTATTCCCACTCCAGTGAGTGCAACAGTAGGGAAAGCGTTGGATAGCGTAGGGGTAAAAATTACTATTCCCACTCCAAAGGGTGCAACAGTAGGGAAAGTGTTGGATAGCGTAGGGGTGAAAATGACTATTCCCACTCCAGTGAGTGCAACAGTAGGGAAAGCGTTGGGTAGCGTAGGGGTAAAAATTACTATTCCCACTCCAAAGGGTGCAACAGTAGGGAAAGCGTTGGATAGCGTAAGGGTAAAAATTACTATTCCCACTCCAGTGAGTGCAACAGTAGGGAAAGCGTTGGATAGTGTAGGGGTAAAAATTACTATTCCCACTCCAAAGGGTGCAACAGTAGGGAAAGCGTTGGATAGCGTAGGGGTGAACATTACTATTCCCACTCCAGTGAGTGCAACAGTAGGGAAAGCGCTGGATAGCGTAGGGGTAAAAATGACTATTCCCACTCCAGAGAGTGCAACAGTAGGGAAAGCGTTGGATAGCGTAGGTGTAAAAATTACTATTCCCACTCCAGAGGGTGCAACAGTAGGGAAAGCCTTGGATAGCGTAGGGGTACAAATTACTATTCCCACTCCAAAGGGTGCAACAGTAGGGAAAGCGTTGGATAGCGTAGGGGTAAAAATTTATATTTCCACTCCAGTGAGTGCAACAGTAGTGAAAGCGTTGGATAGCGTAGGGGTAAAAATTACTATTCCCACTCCAAAGGGTGCAACAGTAGGGAAAGCATTGGATAGCGTAGGGGTGAAAATGACTATTCCCACTCCAGTGAGTGCAACAGTAGGGAAAGCGCTGGATAGCGTAGGGGTTAAAAATGACTATTCCCACTCCAAAGAGTGCAACAGTAGGGAAAGCGTTGGATAGCGTAGGGGTAAAAATTACTATTCCCACTCCAGTGAGTGCAACAGTAGGGAAAGCGTTGGATAGAGTAGGGGTAAAAATTACTATTCCCACTCTAGAGGGTGCAACAGTAGGGAAAGCATTGGATAGCGTAGGGGTAAAAATTACTATTCCCACTCCAAAGGGTGCAACAGTAGGGAAAGCGTTGGATAGCATAGGGGTAAAAATTACTATTCCCACTCCAGAGAGTGCAACAGTAGGGAAAGCGTTGGATAGCGTAGGTGTAAAAATTACTATTCCCACTCCAGAGGGTGCAACAGTAGGGAAAGCGTTGGATAGCGTAGGGGTAAAAATTACTATTCCCACTCCAAAGGGTGCAACAGTAGGGAAAGCGTTGGATAGCGTAGGGGTAAAAATCACTATTCCCACTCCAGTGAGTGCGACAGTAGGGAAAGCGTTGGATAGCATAGGTGTAAAAATTACTATTCCCACTCCAGAGGGTGCAACAGTAGGGAAAGCGTTGGATAGCGTAGGGGTAAAAATTACTATTCCCACTCCAAAGGATGCAACAGTAGGGAAAGCGTTGGATAGCGGAGGGGTAAAAATTACTATTCCCACTCCAGTGAGTGCAACAGTAGGGAAAGCGTTGGATAGCGTAGGGGTAAAAATTACTATTCCCACTCCAAAGGGTGCAACAGTAGGGAAAGCGTTGGATAGCGTAGGGGTGAAAATGACTATTCCCACTCCAGTGAATGCAATAGTAGGGAAAGCGCTGGAACCCAAAACAATTAAAAAAAAACTATCACATTTTTTATTAAATTTAATTTCCAATATAAACATAATTAATATATACATTTAAATATATTATTATTAACAAAGATAATTAAAAAAAATTAATTACACATTATTTAACACTATAATATCCACCACACACACCTAAAATTATTTACACAATTACATTTAATATTTACTAATTAATTAATGAAAATTAATGTATTCTTTTAATTAATTAATTACCAGCTTTCACACCATATACACTTATAAACACCACAACCCTAACATTAATTACACATTTACAATTAATAATTACTAATTAATTAATAGTAATTAATTTTAAAAAGTATTTAATATTTAATCAATAAAAAATGAATTACTTCGCACCATTTACACATATAAACTTCACAACACACACCTAAAATTAATTAAGCAATTAACATAATTAATTAATAATTGACTAATTGAAATTAATTAACAACTAATTATTAAACAATTATTAATAAATTAACACATTAATTAATCAATTAATTTTATATAATTAAGTTACTTCCCACCCTATTCCCCTATAAACCCACAACCCGCTACGTACGGAACTAATAACACAAAATTCAACATAAAATACATTAATAACTAATACAATTTCAAAACATATAATAAAATGACAAACAATTCTCATTAAAAACACTAAAATACATAACATTATTAAAAAATCGATATTTTTGTAAACTATATTTTTGTAAACGATATTTATTACAACTATATTATTGTTATCGATATTACTTACCTGTCAGTCGATATTCTGGTCAAACTATATTTTTGTTGTCGATATTTCTTCAACTCGATATTTCTGCGGGGATATTAATGTAACACGATATTTTTCCGTCGATATTCCTACTCTGCACCGCGCGGGAGAGAGTAACATCTTCAAACAAGAAACTATTAAAAATCCTGAAAACTCCACTTTATGGTCTTGAAACCTTATGTGGAAAATAATTAGCAAATGAATGGGCTTCCGTAGCGGACTTGCAGCTTGTTACAGCAACTTATTGAGATAAAGTTTGCATTGCAAATAAGCCAAAGCTAACACAATTTGAATTAGTAACGGTAAGATTCGCAATGAACTAGAGACAAGTTAAAAAAGCACCCCAGTATTGAATTGAGGATACAGAATAATAAAAATGGGGGCAATATTGGTCTCCTTTCACAGCTCACAGCAAAAAAACCAGGGTGTTGTGTAGGACTCGGATTCTGGTGGAATCAGAATTTTTAAAAGAGTCGCTTGTTCTTAAAACTTTTTTTTTTAAACAACTCATTTGGACACACTAGAGTATAGTGCCATGCAAGTGCCACTGCCCTTCTCCTAAGAAACAATCTCTGTGAAACAAACCAATTCGAATAACTGTTTGCTGTTTAAAAACTAAGTGGGGCACGAATGCAGTTTAGCATTCTGGTTATTGCTTGAAGGAAGGATAAGAAACCTGGTTACCTTTGTCTGTACCATTGATATCTATGTGGATCGGAGAAAATACATGGAGTGGTATGGTTGACAGGAGACGTGCAAACTGCTTAAAAATTGCAGCGATTGGATTGTCAAGCACTAGGAAATAAGAGTGAATGCTGAATAAAACTAGAAACGCGAACACTTTCACGGCGAATGCGGCTGTGGAAGTGAAACTAATCGCGTGAAAGTGAAACTGATCACGTTCGCGCTGCCTGGCTGAGAGGAGGCTGATAGGCAGCGAGTGGCTGGGGGTTTTGGGGGTGGGTGTGTGTGTATTTGTGTGTGGTTGGGTGCGTGTGTGTGGTTGTGTGTGTGTGGTTGTGTGTGTGTATGGTTGTGTGTTTGTGGTTGTGTGTGTGTGGTTGTGTAGGAAGGGAGCGGTTCCCTCGAGGGCAGGGGTAACTACCTCTGACCACTCAGGGACCCACCCTACTCCCGGAACTTTGCCGAGTAGTTGGAGTCCGACCCGCAGAGTGGAGGGTGAGGCATTTGTAGGGCGCACAGTGAGGTCCCACCACCCCACAAGAAGACACCACACCGTTGTTGGATATCTAAAGACTTCATATCACGCTTCTTAACTCGGGGTCATCAGTACACACATTTCACTCGATGGGCAAGGTGGGGGTTGAGGTTCTTCTTGAGTTCGTAGGGACAGTTCTGTCAGGCTGGGCCTGGCCGATGGGGGCAGTACTTACAGTCCTTCTCGATAGGAGGGAGGGAGTCTGTATGGTCCCTGGGTAACCGGCTCACAATCCTTGAGCCCCGGAGGGGGTCGAGGGTCGATCGGTCTCTGGTGCTCTACACACGGGGGGCTCTCAATCCTCAAGCCGGACCCTTGCGGTGCCTTTCGGTGCGTGACGTACCCAGCGGACGGCTCCCAATCCTAGAGCCACGGGGTACGATGGTTATCTTGGCGCAAGGTGGGCGCAATGTCCGATTCGCCCCTCTTGTGGCCACTGGGGTATCTCCTCCAGCTTCCGGGAAGCAGAGGTTGCGCACGACGGGTGCGGGCCTGAGTACAGTTCGTACTCGCGTGCCTGAAGATGAGCGGCGCACCAGCCGGTGCGTACCTGAGTACAGTTCGTACTCGCTTGCCTAAAGATTAGCGGCGCACCAGCGGGTGCGGGCCTGAGTACGGTGCGACCCGGCCTATGGTAGCCTCCGGCGTGCACCACTGGGGGCGGCCAGGGGTACGGGACGTACCGGTGGAACAGTTGGTCCTTGTGGCACACCAACAGTGCGGCCGAGGGTACGGGACGCACCCAGATTCCCCCGCTGTAGGAGCCGCGACAACGTCCGCAGGGCTCGGGTTTCTTCATGATATTTTAGTCCCGAAGCCGCGACAGCGTCAGCAGGGCTCGGGGGGTCTTCCCAGGGTTTCAGTCCAGGAGCCGTGACAGCGTCAGCAGAGCTCGGGGGGTCTTCCCAGGGTTTCAGTCCAGGAGCCGCGACAGCGTCAGCAGGCTCGGGGGGTCTTTCCAGTGTTTCAGTCCAGGAGCTGCGACAGCGTCAGCAGGGCTCCAGGGGGTCTTCCCAGTGTTTCAGTCCAGGAGCCGCAACAGCATCAGCAGGGCTCGGGGGGGTCTTCCCAGGGCTTCAGTCCAGGAGCTGCAACAGCGTCAGCAGGGCTCTGGGGTCTTCCCAGTGTTTTAGTCCAGGAGCCGCGACAGCGTCAGCAAGGCTCTCGTCGTGTCCAAGTTTCAACACCCCCAGTGGGGAGAGTGCTCCAGTTATAGGGCCTCTCCCCTTAGAAGTTCTTTGATCATGCCTGGTTTCTTTGATGACCTCGCCCTCCTGGCCTGGGCCTCCGGCCAAATGGCCTCTGGCTTTCCTCCAGATTGGGCCAGGGGTGTCATATGGCCAGCGGGGAGTGGTGCTGACCTCGGGGGGAGGCCGGGTGTTCCGCCGAAACTACTCCACCCCCCTTCGCTAGTGCGTAACTGTTGATACCTGACTAGGGTACGCCTTGGCTGGGGGTTTCTGGCCTTAGGTTTCTCGCCACTGGGGGGTGCTAGGGACCTATGCTATGTGGGGCTACTGTCATCTTTCCTTCTCCCTCCTCGGGGTTGGTGGAATGTGAGGGGTCCGGGGTCGCTGTTGAGGGGGTGCTTCCACAAGGGGTTTGGGGCGAGGTCCGCAGGAGTTTGGCTGGGAGGAGGGAACAAATCTGTGGGCTTCAGGGGGGAAAGAGGGTCGGGCGGCCCACGCTAAGGCTGCTAGGTCTAACACGAACAGATCTGGGGGCTTCAGGGGGGAAACAGGGTCGGGCGGCCCATGCTAAGGCTGCTAGGTCTAACACGCGTCCCCCCCAGCTGAAAGGCAGAGAGAACTACCCATCCCCTAGGGGGTTCTCTTCACTGAGGCGGAAGAATCTAGACAGACTATCCGCGTTGGTGTGGTCGGTACCAGGGCGGTGTTCTACGGTGAAGTCCATCCCCTGGAGGGAGATGTACCATCGCAACAGCTTTGGATTTTCCCCTCTCATCTGCATCAACCATCTGAGAGGGCGATGGTCGGTTTTGACCCAGAAGTGAGTGCCAAACAGGTAGGGTCTCAGTTTCTTCAGGCCCAAACCACCGCAAAAGCTTCTCGCTCGATGGTGCTCCATCTTTGTTCCCTGGGTAGTAGCCTCCGGCTAATGAAGGCGACTGGCTGATCAACGCCCTCCTCATTCAGTTGGTAGAGAATTGCTCCTATGCCATGCTCTGAGGCGTCAGTCTGGACCATAAATTCCCGGGAGTAGTCAGGGGCTTGGAGTGCTGGGGTGGTTTACATGGCTGCCTTCAAGGCGTCAAATGCTTTCTGACAGGCGGGGGTCCAGTACACCTCCTTCGGCTGTCTCTTAGAGGTTAATTCTGTCAGGGGTCCCACTATGCCGCCATACCCCTTGATGAACCTTCGGTAGTAACCGGTGAGGCCGAGGAAGGCCCTCACTCCGGTCTGGGTCGTGGGTGGGTCCCACGCTAGGATGGTGTCGACTTTGGGTTGGAGGGGTGCCACTTGGCCGCTCCCTATCTGGTGCCCTAGGTAGACCACGGATCCTTGTCCGATCTGGCACTTACTGGCCTTGATGGTGAGCCCGGCCCTGCACAGGGCCATCAACACCTCTCAGAGGTGTTGCAAGTGTTCCCCCCAGTGGGTGCTGAACACCGCAATGTCGTCCAGGTAGGCGGCGCTGAATTCCTCCAGCCCTGCCAGCACCCGGTTGACCAGTCGCTGGAAGGTGGCAGGGGCGTTCTTCATCCCGAAGGGCATCACTGTGAATTGGTAGTGCCCATCAGGGGTGGAGAAGGCAGATTTCTTCTTGGCCCCTTCAGTGAGGGCAATCTGCCTGTACCCGGAGGTGAGGTCGAAGGTGCTGAGGAAGTGGGCCGATCCCAGGCGGTCGATAAGTTCATCCGCTCGTGGCATAGGATGCGCATCGGTTCTGGTGACAGCGTTGAGTCCCCGGTAATCCACGCAGAACCTCAGTTCCGGGGTGGCACCGGGGGCAGCTGCTTTCGGTACCAGGACCAAGGGGCTGGCCCACGGACTGTCCGAGGATTCCACTACCCCTAGGGCGAACATTTTGGCGACTTCTTCCTTGATACAGGACCGGACTCTGTCTGGGACGTGGTAGGCTTTGTGCCGCACCGGGGGACTGTCCCCCGTGTCTACATCGTGGACACACCAATCGATGACCCTGGGGACCAGGGAAAATAAGTCAGCGAACTGTCTCAACAACTGGCGACAGTCTTCGTGCTGCTCAGCGGTCAGGGAGGGGGAGAGGATCACCCCCTCCACGGAGCCATCCTGCTCCTAAGACCACAGGAGATCGGGTAGAGACTCGGTCTCCTCCTCCACTCCACCATCGGTGGCTAGGAGACTGCGCGAAGTGGGGCTTGAGGCGGTTCACATGGAGGACTCTTAAAGGGCTCCTCGGGGACTGGATGTCAACTAGGTAGGTGACCCGGGTTTTGCGCTCTACTACCTTGAAGGGACCGGTCCATTTGTCCTGGAGAGCGCAGGGTTCTACGGGGGCCATCACCCATACCTGCTGTCCAGGCTGAAACTCGACCAGCGTGGCATTCTGGTCATACCAGCGTTTCATTTCTTCCTGGCTAGCCTCTAGGTTGGCCTCCGCGAGTTCTCTGAATTTCCGAGTCTGATTCCTTAGGGCCAGGATGTAGCGGAATACATCCTGGGGAGGGTTCAGGGGGGCGGTCTCCCAGCCCTCTTTGACCAGGCTCAGGGGTCCCCGGACGGGGTGACCATAGAGCAGTTCAAAAGGGCTGAACCCCAAGGATTTCTGGGGAACTTCTCGGTAAGCGAATAGGAGGCAGGACAGAAGAATGTCCCACTTATGCCTGGGGGGCTCCTCTGGGCCCATGATCATTCCCTTGTGGGTCCAATTGAACCTCTCAACCAAACCATTGCCCTGGGGGTGGTAGGGGGTCGTGAACTTGTATGTAACCCCACACTCCTGCCATAGGGACTTCATATATTTGGAAATGAAGTTCGTTCCTCTGTTGCTCACTACCTCCCGGGGGAAATCCACCCGGGACAATATTCTCATCAGGGCCCACCCCACCACCGGGGCCGTCACTGTCCGGAGGGGTATGGCCTCGGGGTACCTGGTGGCATGGTCCACCAGAACTAGGATGAATCGGTAGCCCATGGCGGTCCGGGGATCCAGGGGTCCCCCAATATCGATTCCCACCCGCTCAAAGGGGGTACTGACCACTGGGAAGGGCTGGAGGGGGGCCTTGTGCTTTCCCCCATTCTTCCCACTCACCTGGAGGGGGCCTTGCGCTTTCCCCCGCTCTTCCCACTCGCCTGGCAGGTCTGGCAGGACTTGCAGTGGGTTTCTACGTTGTGGCGCATCCAGGACCAGTAGAAATGGGTGACCAACCGGTGGTAGGTTTTATCTTGACCCAGGTGTCCCGCTAGCGGCACGTCGTGAGCCAGACCCAGTAGGAAGTCCCTGAAGCATAGGGGTACCACCAGCACACGGGCTGACCCTAGCTCAGCAGACTTAGGCTCGCTATAGAGAAGGTCATTCTCCCAGTAGATCCAGTGGGACCCGGATGGGTCGCCGGCCGCCTGGGGGGCGGCCTGCTGGCGCGTGCCGATAAGGGTGGGGCAGGTGTCCTGTTCCTGGCAGAACTCCTCACGGGAGGGTCCACCCTCCTGTTGCCACTGGCCCAATCCTGGTAGGTCTCCCAGTTCTGTGATCTGCTCGCCGGTAGGGCCCAGATCCTCCTCTTCAGTGGTGGCCTACCCTAGAGTCGTTGGACTGGGGGGGGCGGTTGCTCATACTCCCTGTCTACCTCCCCTAATGCGGGGCTCTCTGGGTCTACCTCCTCCGGGGCACTCATTCTGGGGGACATGGACCAGGTCGTGGCGTACACCCACTCGGGCAGGCCCATCATTTTCAGGTGGGCCTTCCGCTCCACCTGGGTCCATGGGGACTGTTCCAGATCGTTGCCCAGTAAACAATCGACAGGCATGGTGGGTCGGACCGCTACTCGCAAGGTGCCCGCGACTCCCCCCCCACTCAAAGGGGATTTAGGCCATTTTGCAGAGACTCTCAGAATTGTCCGCCAACAGGACGGGACAGAGGACGTGAGGGATAATTTGCTTTCCGGTTACCAAGTGACAGCGGACCGCCGTGACACTCGCACCAGTGTCGCGGAGGGTCTCTACCCTGTGCCCGTTGATGGTCACCCACTGCCCGTACTTCACGGTAGTGGATTCCCAGGGACCACTTCCCTATCCCCTAGGGAGACTAGGGACATTGCTACTGGCTCCCACTCCTCGGGAGCGTCTAACTCTTCCTCTAGGGTGACCGCGGCCACCTGTCGGTGAGGGTCTTAGGGGCGGTTGGCTTTTTGAAGAGGGGGCACTGGGCATCGCTGGCGTAGTGGCCGGGTTGGTGGCGTTTGTAACAAGCTGTGGTGGTTCTCGGCCCGGGTCTGCCGGGAGGTGCTCTGGGACTATTAAAAGGGGGAGACTGTGAATCTGACGGTTGGCTACCGGGGGAGTTACGGGGGTCCTGGCTGGGAATCCCTCTGCCTACCTTGGCCCCCCTCCCTGCTGTCGAGACTCTGCCCATTACTGGCATAGTCTCCCACCGGGCCCTGGGGGACTCGGGTGTTCACCCAGCGGTCTGCCTCTACAGCAAGCCGTCTAGGGTTAGTAAGCTTGCTGTCGAGTAGGTGCTGGCGCAGTTCTACAAAGCAATTGAGGGACAAGTGTTCCCAGGCGATCAGATCAAATAACCCCTCGAACGTGGTGACCTTGCTGTCCTTGATCCACCCTTCTAAGGCTCTGCTGTAAAAGTTGACATATTCCACCCATGTGGTACCCGGGAGCTTCTTGCAATCCCAGAATCGCTGTCTGTACATCTCGGATGTGAGTCCATACCTAGCTAACAGGGCCTCCTTCATGTGGCTGTTGGAATTCAGGACCGTGGAGGGTAGATCTAGCAAGGTCAGCAGGGCTCTCGTCGTGTCCAAGCTACAACAACCCCAGTGGGGAGAGTACTCCAGTTATAGGGCCTCTCCCCTTTGAAGTTCTTTGATCATGCCGGGTTTCTTTGATGACCTCCCCCTCGTGGCCCGGGCCTCCGGCCAGATGCCCTCTGGCTTTCCTCCAGATGGGGCCAGGGGTGTCAGACGGCCAGCGGGGAGCGGTGCCGACCTCGGGGGGAGGCTGGGTGTTCGGCCTAAACTACTCCACCCCCCTTCGCTAGTGCCTAACTGTTGAAACCTGACTAGGGTACGCCTTGGCTGGGGGTTTCTGGCCTTAGGTTTCTCTCCACTGGGGGGTGCTAGGGACCTATGCTACGTGGGGCTACTGTCATCTTTCCTTCTCCCCCCTTGGGGTTGGTGGAATGTGGGGGGTCCGGGGTCGCTGCTGAGGGGGTGCTTCCACACGGGGCTTGGGGCGAGGTCCGCAGGAGTTTGGCTGGGAGGAGGGAACAGATCTGGGGGCTTCAGGGGGGAAAGAGGGTCGGGCGGCTCACGCTAAGGCTGCTAGGTGTAACACGAACAGATCTGGGGGCTTCAGGGGGAAAGAGGGTCGGGAGGCCCACGCTAAGGCTGCTAGGTCTAACAGGTTGGTTGTGTGTGTTTGTGTGGTTGGGTGTGGTTGTGTGTGGTTGTGTTTGTGGGTGTGGTTGTGGGAGTGGTAGTGTGTTTGGGTGTGGTTGTGGTTTTGAGTGTGATTGTGGTTGTGTGTGTGGTTGTGTGTGTGTGGTGTGTGGTTGTGTGTGTGTGGTTGGGTGTGGTTGTGTGTGGTTGTGTTTGTGGGTGTGGTTGTGGGTGTGGTAGTGTGGTTGGGTGTGGTTGTGGTTGGGTGTGTGATTGTGGTTGTGTGTGTGGTTGTGTGTGTGTGTGGTGTGTGGTTGTGGGTGTGGTTATGTGTGGTTGTGTGTGGTTGTGTGTAGTTGTGTGTGGTTGTATGTGTGGGTGTGGTTCTGTGTGTGGTTGTGTGGTTTTGTGTGTGGTTGTGGTTGCGGTTGTGTGTGGTTGCGGTTGTGTGTGGTTGCGTGTGGTTGTGTTGGTGTGTGTGGTTGTGTGTGGTTGTGTGTGTGGTTGTGTGTGTGTGATTGTGGTTTTGGTTGTGTGTGGTTGTGTGTGTTTGTGTGGTTGTGGGTGTGTGGTTGGGTGTGGTTGGGTGTGGTTGTGTTTGTGGGTGTGGTTGTGGGAGTGGTAGTGTGTTTGGGTGTGGTTGTGGTTTTGAGTGTGATTGTGGTTGTGTGTGTGGTTGTGTGTGTGTGGTTGTGTGTGTGTGGTTGGGTGTGGTTGTGTGTGGTTGTGTTTGTGGGTGTGGTTGTGGGTGTGGTAGTGTGGTTGGGTGTGATTGTGGTTGGGTGTGTGATTGTGGTTGTGTGTGTGGTTGTGTGTGTGTGTGGTGTGTGGTTGTGGGTGTGGTTATGTGTGGTTGTGTGTGGTTGTGTGTAGTTGTGTGTGGTTGTATGTGTGGGTGTGGTTCTGTGTGTGGTTGTGTGGTTTTGTGTGTGGTTGTGGTTGCGGTTGTGTGTGGTTGCGGTTGTGTGTGGTTGCGTGTGGTTGTGTTGGTGTGTGTGGTTGTGTGTGGTTGTGTGTGTGGTTGTGTGTGTGTGATTGTGGTTTTGGTTGTGTGTGGTTGTGGTTTTGTGTGCGGTTGTGGGTGTGTGTGTTGTTGTGGTTGTGTGTGGTTGTGTGTGTGTGGTTGTGTGTGTGTGTGGTTGTGGCTGTGTGTGGTTGTGTGAGTAGTTGTGGTTGTGTGTGTGGTTGTGTGTGTGGTTGTGTGTGAGTGTGTGTGTGGTTGTGTGTGTGGTTGTGTTTGTGTGTGATTGTGGTTGGGTGTGGTTGTGTGTGGTTGTGTGTGACTGTGTGTGTGTGGTTGTGTGTGTGGTTGTGGTTGTGTGGTTGCGGTTGTGTGGGGGTGTGGCTTTGTGTGTGGGTGTGGTTGTGTATGTGGTGTGGTTGTGCATGTGTGTGGTTGTGAGTGTGGTGGTGTGTGGTTGTGTGTGTGGTTGTGTGTGTGTGGTGTGTGTGTGGTTGTGTTTGGGTGTGGTTGTGTGTGTGGGTGTGGTTGTGTGTGTGGGTGTGGTTATGTGTGTGTGTGGTTGTGTGGGTGTGCTTGTGTGTGGTTGTGTGTGTATGGTTGTGTGTGGTTTTGTGTGTGTGGTTGTGTGTATGTTGTGTGTGTGCGTGGTTGTGTGCGTGTGGTTGTGTGGTTGTTTGTGTGTGGTTTTGGGTGTGGTTGTGTGGGCGTGGTTGTGTGTGCGGTTGTGTGTGTGGTTGGGTGCATGGTTGTGTGTGTGTTTGTGGTTGTGTGTGGGTGGTTGTGTGTATGGTTGTGTGGTTGTGTGTGGTTGTGTGTGGTTGTGTGTGGTTGTGTGTGTATGGTTGTGTGTGTGGTTGTGTGTATGTTGTGTGTGTGTGCGTGGTTGCGTGCGTGTGGTTGTGTGGTTGTGTGGGTGTGGTTGTGTGTGCGGTTGTGTGTGTGGTTGGGTGCATGGTTGTGTGTGTGTTTGTGGTTGTGTGTGCGTGGTTGTGTGTGTGGTTGTGTGTGTGGTTGTGTGATTATGGTTGTGTGTGGGTGTAGTTGTGTGTGTGTGTGTGTGTGGTTGTGTGGTTGTGTGTGTGTGGTTTTGGGTGTGGTTGTGTGGGCGTGGTTGTGTGTGCGGTTGTGTGTGTGGTTGGGTGCATGGTTGTGTGTGTGTTTGTGGTTGTGTGTGGGTGGTTGTGTGTATGGTTGTGTGGTTGTGTGTGGTTGTGTGTGGTTGTGTGTGGTTGTGTGTGTATGGTTGTGTGTGTGGTTGTGTGTATGTTGTGTGTGTGTGCGTGGTTGCGTGCGTGTGGTTGTGTGGTTGTGTGGGTGTGGTTGTGTGTGCGGTTGTGTGTGTGGTTGGGTGCATGGTTGTGTGTGTGTTTGTGGTTGTGTGTGCGTGGTTGTGTGTGTGGTTGTGTGTGTGGTTGTGTGATTATGGTTGTGTGTGGGTGTAGTTGTGTGTGTGTGTGTGTGTGGTTGTGTGGTTGTGTGTGTGTGTGGTTGTGGGTGGTTGTGGGTGTAGTTGTGTGAATGTGTGTGGTTGTGTGTAGGTGTGGTTGTGTGTGTGTGTTGTGGGTGTAGTTGTGTGTGGTTGTGCTTATGGGTGGTTGTGTGTGTGTGGTTGTGGGTGGTTGTCTGTGGTTGTGTGTGAGTGTGGTTGTTACTGTGGTTGTGAGTGTGGTTGTATGTGGTTGTGGGTGTGGTTGTGTGTTTGGTTGTGGGTGTGGTTGTGGGTGTGGTTGTGTGTGTGGTTGTGTGTGGTTGTGTGTGATTGTGGTTGTGTGTGTCGTTGTGTGTGTGTGTGGTTGTGTGTGGTTGTGGTTGTGTGTGGTTGTGGTTGTGTGTGGTTGTGGTTATGTGTGGTTGTGGGTAGTTGTGTGTGTGTGGTTGTGTGTGTGTGAGTGTAGTTGTGTGTGTGAATGTGGTTGTGTGTGGGTGTGGATGTGGTTGTGTGTGTGTGGTTTTGGGTGTGGTTGTGTGGGTGTGTGGTTGTGTAAGGTTGATGGTGTGGTTGTGTGTGTGGTAGCTGTGTGTGGTTGTGGGTGTGTGTGGTTGTGGGTGATTGTGTGTGTGTGGTTGTGTGTGTGGTTGTGTGTGTTGTGTGTTTATGCGTTGGTCGTGAGGAAAGGCTAGGCAGGGAAGGGGGTTTCTACAGAGAAGGAGGGCTGCGTGAGAGGGGTTAGTGATGGATGCGTGGGAGGGGTGGAGGAGCATGCTGGAAGGCTTATTGAGCCATGCAAGAAAAGAACAAGCAACTTAATGACCCATGACTGAGGAGACAGATGGCGGCTGAGGCACGTGCACGGTCGAGTGAACGCAAGGCTGTAGCCAGCCTGGGCCAGCCTGTAGCACTTTGAAAACTCACCTACTAAATGTCTATCCGAGCAACGCATGCGCTGGCTCAGCGAGACCTAAAAATGCAACGATAATAACAATACATTATTATCATTGTATGGAAAAATACAATGATAATAACAATACGTTATTACCATTGTATTTTTCCTTTGGAGCATTTTTCCTTTGGAGTTAGCGGAGGAGCCGCCACTGCCACTGTCAGTGATCTGGTCGACGATTCAGTGCACTTCGGTCCAATAACTGGCAACCCACGGTCAGTCCCAGGCAAAACACTGGAATGTGGCTTGTGGTGAGGCGCATCTCAGGCAGCGCGCCTCCGCAATTTGACCCGTGCATTGCAATTGTACCGGGGTCCCATAGATCCTATTCAGTGCACTTCGGTCCAATAAATGGCGACCAGTGTTCAGTCCCAAGCAAAGTGCAGGAATGTGGCTTGCGGGGTGGCGCATCTCAGGCAGATCACCTCTGCAATTAGGTCCATGCGGTGCAGTTGTACTGGGGTCTCATAGAGCCTATTCAGGAGTTTGAAGGGGGTGTGTATTAGGGGCAGATTTACAAGCCCCATGCGACGCCGGTGCGTCACGTTGAGTGACGCACCGCTGGTGAAGCCTGCTAAGGGATATTTACAAGCACAGGTAAAGTCACCCTGCGTGACTTAACCTGTGCTTGTAAATATTGCCCCTGTTCAAGCGACACTTTGCGTTTTATGGGCGGGACATGGGTGTTGCTGTGGGTGTTCCCACGCAACACCCATGTCCACTGATGCATTTCGAGATTTACGAGACATCGTAAACCTGGAAATGTGTCAGTTTGCTGCGCCACCATAGGGGTAACGTAGCCAAGTGAAACAAGGAGAAATGTTTTCATTTCTCCTTGTTTTTTTCCTCTTTCAATGCGTGCTGCATTCTACAGCACGCACTGAAAGAGGAAAATGCCTGCAGTGATTGCTTTTGTGCAGGAAGTGACCCCTTCCTTCACAAAAGCAATCTCCCCATGGCGCAGGCAGCTGTTTCTGCACCAGGGGAGAACACACAAATGCAACATATCATTGTAGATATGTCGCATTCCTGTGCTCTGAAAGTGCTGCAGCGTGGCGCAGCCAAAGGGCTCGCGGAGCCGGCACTTTCTTGTAAATCTGCCCCTTAGTATCTTGTTGGATGATAGGGACCAGTCTGGTCACAGCAATACAGCCACTGTGCTTCCGAAACAAAGGATTGAGGTTGAAGTTCTATTCCGATTGAGCTGTGGGGCCACAGATTGGCGCTCTGTCCTGCATTAAAGCTTATAGACGCATGAATAATTTGTGGGGAGACGGGTCCATCAGTATGTATTCCAGACCATGCAGTGTTGGGGGTGGAGCTGGGAGCGTGTCATCCAGAGCTCTGCATGTTGCGCATAGTTGGTGATATAGGAGGACATCTAGCGCCGAGGACGGGGGCCCTCGCTAGCCAAAAAGGGGTGCAAGTATTAATCTACTTGGTAAAGGTCACCAAATGTGAAGTGGCGGCACTGGTGGGCTTGCCGCATATCACCCTCTTCCTGCAACGGTGGTAGCTTGGCATTCCGTGCAAGCGGCACAGAAAGATACAGGAGTGTTGAGCTCGGTGGGCAGCACATACCACACCCAGTGAACGCAGGCCACCGTGTAGATCCCAGTGCCCAGGGGCCTGTAGGTTTGATAGAGCGCAATGAATAGTGGGCAGGGAGACACGTGGTTGGCCTTTACTACAGTGTGAGGTTGGAACTGAGTGGGATAGAGCCAAAAATGTAGGTATTGGACTTGTGCGCAGTATGTGTAGAGGTACATGTCAGGCGCGTTCAGGTCAACCTGCTTGAAAAGCAGAGTAAGGGTCTCCCACGAGATCCGAGACTGCTTGCCCACCGAGGTTAAAGAGATCAGATTGGATCACAATCATTTAATGAATTGTGTAGTAAACTGGAGATTAAAGAATAGATACAGAAATGTAGGCAGGCATACATTTTTGCAATGGCTATCCTCCCCACCATGGAAATGGTTAGTCTAGACCAGACTGGGACACGTTGCTCCAGCCAGGCAATGGCCCATCCATAATTGGCTGCGTCTGATGCCCAGGTAGCGACCAGGGCCACCCGTCAACTGCAGGGGATAGTCAGGCTGAACTCCAGCCTGCCGCACATGAGGGGGAATAAGGTGGGTTTAGCCCAGTTGATATTTATGCCAGAGTAGCCACCGAAGCTGACCGCTTCTGGGAATATGGTGGACAGATTTATTTGCGGTTCCCTGACATACAGGCTGATATCGTCCACATACATAGAGACCTACCTAGCAGTAAAGTTGATCCCCTTTGTGCATGGTGCTGTCACAGCCGGGCAGCTAATGGCTCCATTGCGATGGTAAATAGAACCGGGGATAGGGGGCACCCCGAGTGGTCCCACCGGTGACCAGAAATAGTGCAGAACTTATGTCATTGAGGTGGAGAAACACTGTTGGACCTGTGTACAGGAGGTGAATCAGTCACAGGAACTGAGGGCTAAACCCGAGTCACAGGAGGAGATGGAATAAGTACAGCCATTCCAGGGAGTCGAAGGTCTTGGTGGCATCGAACAGGGCAGCAACCACAATGAGCAGCAGGTCTATGGCATGCATGAGGGCAAACATTGTGCACCGTGGAGTGGTTGTCACAAATCCCAACTGGTCTGAACAAATGATATCAGACAGTAGTGGGAGGAGTTTAGCTTAGATTATGTTGTTGACTTTGATCATAGACAACGGACGATAGGAATCACAACGATTTGCAGGTTTATGAGGCTTTAGCATTGTGACAATGACCGCCTTGTGGAGCGGTGGCAGGAGCGGCCCAGGCACCAGGGAGTCCTCGTAAAAAGCGAAGAGGCGGGGCTTGGAGTGCAGCATACTTCTTGTAGAAGGAAGTAGTTAGACTGTCAAGTCTCTGTGTTTTGTCTTCAAGGAGGGTTTACTTCCTCTACCATGAAAGGGGTGTCTAGGTGTAAGCGGTAGGCAGGTTCTAGCCATAGCAGTTGTATTGTGTCTAGGTAGGCGGCCAGAGCCTTTGCAGCAAGCACGATCGCTGCACTGTACAGCTGGGAGTAGAACAGTGTCATGGTCTGCAGGAGGGCTTTGGGGTCCGTGTGCCTAATGTGCTTGTCATCAACAAGCTTGACAACATAGGCAGATGCACAAAGTATCCGGAGCAGAGCTGTCAATGTCTTCTCGGAGCAATCACCCTCGCCATAGCGTCGCACTTTTGCTTCACGAAGGAGCTATTGTGTTTCTCTCTGAGTCTCCTCATCATAGCCAGAGAGTTTCTCCCTGATGTCTGCAAAAACCTGTAGTTTATGTGTTGTTTAGAAGTCAAGCTCAAGGGCTTAGATTTCCCCCTCTAGAGAGGGGAGTTGCACTTGTATCACTTTGAGAATACCTGATTTTTATCACCATGCAGACACCTCTGATTACAACTTTAAAAGCCTCCCACAGCATCTCCGGAGACTCCACTGACCCATCATTGTGAACAAAGTAGTCAATGATTGCTGGTCAGACTTAGGGGGTCATTAGGATGGCGGGCGGACTTTGCCCCCCCCATCCTCACGGGGATTGGTACCGCCTGCCATAAGGGCGGGGGTCCCGTGGTGGGGATTAGGATGTGCCCGCCACAGTGGCGGGCGCATCCCTCATTTTTAACATTGCGGCGGGCGGTGCTCTCAGTACCGCCCGCCACAATGCTAAAAATGCATGTATGCATTTGCATACACAAAGCGGCAGGCACCGCGCGGTGCCTGCCGCTTCGTGTATGCAAATGCTGGGGGGTACCACAGGTACCCCTCGTGTGCACCCCCACCTCTCCTTCACTCTGGAGGCCCGCAGGGGGCCCCCAGAGTGAAGACCGCATGCCTTTCCCTGGCGGCATCGCCGCCACGGAAAGGCATCTAACTAAGCCCATGGCAATATGGCTGGCGGTGTCTAATAGACACCGCCACCATATTAAACCTTTTCCGCCCCGGCCGCAAGGCGACCGGGGCGGAAAAGCGGTGGACGGTGTTTCCGTCCACCGCGGTCCCCCCCGCCATACTAATATGGCGGGGGTCATTTATGTGAGTATGGCGGGCGGATTGCCCCCGCCAGGTCGGCGGTGGCTACCGCCAGCCTGGCGGGGGCAATCCGCCTGCCATCCTAATGGGCCCCTTAGTCTCAGAAGACTGAGTCCTGGAGAGCGTTATGGAGCGTGAGGTGGCCTGTGGGGAGGGGGGTCATCTCTAATAGAACCAAAGCATGGTCAGAGAGAGTGCAGGGCAGATGTGCCATCTCTGTGGCCCAGGTGAGGGAATCATGGGTGAGCAACCAGTAGTCGATTTTGGACCGTGTTGTTTGCACGGACGTAATGCAGGTGCACTCCGCGCAGTCAACATGCTTTAGTCGCCATACATCAGCTAGGCAGTTGTCATAAATGAGCATATGGAGTTGCGCCGCTGCTTTGGAGTGGGGTCTCCTGGAGGTGCTAGATCGATCTGCAGTGTGATCTAAGATGACATTGAAATCGCTTCACCAGATAATGGTGCAGGGGCCCATGGTGACAGTTAGGCATCAAACCTCTGCAAAGATCTCTGGGCTATCAGTATTGGAAGCATATATAAAAATTAGGTTGATTGGGTGCGTGTGCAAAGTCCCAGCTACTCTTATGAAATGCCCCTCCTTATTGCACAGTGTCTGTCGCGTGCGCCAGGGTAACCCTTTGTGGATGAGAATAGTGGTGCCCCGAGTGTCGCTGGAGAACAGAGATGTGTAGATTTCCGCAGGCCACCCCTTCTGGAGGCTGGGGGCAGTTGCAGGCTTAGGTGGAGTTCTCGTAGGAAGCATATATCTATGCAATGCGTATTGAGGTAAGGGTTGAACAGTCTGGCCAATCATTCAGGCCGCAGATATCCCGGGTCAGCCTGTATCGAGAGAAACGGCTGGGTGTGTTATGGATGGCCGCGGAGCTGCTTGGATATTTGTGGATGCAGTGCAATGGTATGGAGCCTTGCCTACTGTGGGGTGAGAAAGGAAAAAACAGGGAAATGCAAACATCCCAACATTGCCACCCACCTCCACCCCCGAAAACGGTTGAGAGACCCAATCCCACCCCCTCCCAAATTCTCAAAAATATCGATCCCAAAAACACCGACGTACAAAAATATTGAGGTGAAAATATCGCATACAAAAATATCGTCATCCTATCTATAAACAAGTTTATATACAAATATCGATATTTAATTATCGCCTTAATAAATATTGTCAACAAAGATATAGACTACAAACATATCGAAAACAAAAATATCGAAAAATGTAAATTAAAAAGAAAGCTTACAAAAATATCGATAACACTAATATCGACTTACAAATATATTTATAACTTGTACAAAAAATATCGACAATACTATTCAACATGAAATAAAGACTCATTTCAACTATCTAATAATTTAATATATTAAAACAATTAAAATTTTGATAATGCCAACATATATAAATGTAATACATTTAAAATAAATATAAATAAATTAAAAAATGCAAATAAATATATACATTCACCAGAATTAATATATATACTCACTAACACATATTTCTTAACATATACATATCATATACAACACATTTCTAAAAAATAAAATGAAATTATTAACTCAAATGTTTAAATATCTACAACATAAAATATATTATAAACAACTAACAAACAACAAATATAATTACCTAATTAAAAAGTAAATGCTACCAAATTCAAAAAACGTATCTCAACCAATGAATTTAAACTACAAGACCACAAACCAATTAATATTTAAAACGACTTAACTAACCACTATAAAAAGGATTACCTAACTTAAAAAAAAATACAGTTTATCGGCCAAACACGGAGGAAGACTGTTACTTCGTTTCGAGAGAGAGACAGAAAGAAAATCTACAAAAACTACTAGAACAGATTATACAACAAAACAGGTAAGAAAAAGCCTTTTTTGATTAATATAAAGTCCTCAACATCCTTATCTTTACTCCCTAAATTATTTAAATGTTCTCTTCTTTTTAAATTAAAACTACACTTTCTATCAACAACTTTAAAAGCTATGAAATACAAATGTGATTGACTAACTTATGTAATTCTACATGACAAAAATTCATGAACTATTAAAAAGCAAAGTTTATCTACAAATAAGGTAACATTTTTTTTTTGGTTTCAAACCGACCTTTATTGACATCTGAAAAGTAGACACAGCAGGGTGCTTACATCCATCGGGCTGGCACTGCAATATTAACCATTCTATACAGCATATGGGGGGGGGGGGGGGCGAACATAGCAAGCCGCCTACAACCCCCCAGGCGGCCGGCCGCGTCAGGTGGGCAAGCAGGGCATATAGTCATCAACTCAGGTCTCTAACCAAAGTCCCCAAACCAGGAAAAACAGTAAGCCACAGTAAACTTGACGCTATTACCTAGAGTTTCAGACTAGTATCCAATCAGATCCCACACAGCGCACCCAAGCGAAGTTCCCCAGCCCACACGACTTACGTCAGTGCTCCCCATGTTAAAAAGAGGTCAACATAGCTCTATGTCCGTGAGGCCTCCCCCACGGCAGTCCCCTCCCCATCTCTCCCCCCGCCTCCTACCTGTTCAGGGTTTGGATCTGTGTCCCCGGAGTCAGTATGTGCTAATAAATATGTTTGAAGAGGAGCCTATATGTCCTTAGGTCAGGATGAGGGTGGCATAAGTTCTGCTTCGGTGTGCAATTGTTCCTGACAATATATAAGGTCACTCAGCCAGTCCTTAAATTTCGGGGCCCGGTCCCTCCCCCAGCGACAAGCTATTCGTCGTTTCGCCATCAAATGAACCAGGGGGACATATTTCCGCACCTTGACAGGAACCTGTTCTGTATATCCTAAAAGTGCAGTAAGGGGATTGTCAGGCACATGTATCCCAGCCATTTCATCTATTGCATGCAGCACCTCCCTCCAGTATTCCCGAACAGGCGGGCAATCCCAGGCCAAGTGCCCAAAGTCAGCATCCCCGGCCCGCACCTATCACAGCTGGCAGTGTCGCGCAAGTGTAGCCGGTGCAACTAAGCAGGCGTGTAATATAATAGGTGAATATATTTATAGTGTATCAAGCGTTGCCTGCTATTAGCAGATATGGCGCCCATCTGGCAGCAGCAATAGGACCATTGTTCCATCGTGATGGGAGTCCCCAATTCCGCCTCCCACTTATCCGTAGCTGGTGCTAGGTCTCTCTCCCAGTCTCCCTGAGTCAAGCGATACAATTGTGACACTACATGTTCCGGGGTAGTGTGCTGAATGAATGAATGAATGAATGAATGAAAATATTTGTAAAGCGCGCGATGGCCAAAACGGCTTCCTGGCGCTGGGAGCTCTAAAGAACCGGACAGACAGGGCCAGGAGGATTAGCGGGGGTAGGCCAGGGCAAACAGAAAAGTTTTTAGCGCTTTACGGAAGTGTGAAAAGATAGGGATCAAGCGCATAGAAAGAGGAAGAGAGTTCCAGAACCGGGGGGCAAGAACAGAGAAACGGGTTCCACCAGTGCGAGATTTGTGAAAACGGGGAACAGTGAGGAGGGCAGAAGATGATGAACGGAGAGTGCGGGCAGGGGTGTGACGGGAAATCAGAGAGTTGATGAAAGCAGGTGCAGAATGATCAAGGGCCCGATAAACAAGGCACCCTAATTTGAACAAAGATCTCTGAAAAATGGGCAACCAATGAAGGGATTTAAGGACGGGAGTGATGTGATGGGTTTTGGGCAGATGAAAGATGAGACGGGCAGCCTGATTTTGGATAGCTTGTAAGCGGCGGGATTCATAGGCAGGAATGCCAGCGAACAGGCTATTGCCATAATCAAGGCGGGAGGTAATAAGGGCAGAAATAATGATTTTAAGGGAGTCAAAAGAAAAGAAACGAGAGATTTTCCGGATCATCCGGAGGGAAAGAAAACAGGAGGACACCACGGCACTGACCTGGCCATGCATGGACAGGTCCTGTCTGACCTTGATGCCCAGAGTTTTAACGGAGGGAACGAGGGTGGGAGGAGGGCCAAGAATGGAAGGCCAGAAAGCAGGGGACCAGGGGCTGGATGAGCCGCCAATCAGGACAAGCTCAGTCTTATCTGGATTGAGCCTGAGATGGTTGGCGCTCATCCACCCAGAAATAAAGACCATGGTGGAGTGAAAAAAGGATAGCGAGTGAGAAGAAGAGGAAAGATCAAAGACGAGCTGGAGGTCGTCAGCGTAGTTATACACAGAGACCCCCAGCTCAAGAAGGGAAGAGATAAGAGGGTGAATGTAGAGATTGAAAAGAAGGGGAGAGAGGGAGGAACCTTGGGGGACCCCACAGGGCACCGGGAGGGGGGAAGCAGAGAAGCCAGGAAGGTGGACGGCTTGAGAACGACCTGTCAAAAAGGAAGTGATCCAGGAGAGGACAGAGCCTCGTATGCCCGCTGCGCTGACACGGTCCAAAAGAATGTTATGGTCGACCGTGTCAAACGCAGCGGACAAGTCGAGGAGGATCAAAGCTTGGGGAGAGTTGACGTCGGCCTTGGCTTTAAGCTCGTCAAGGACGGCTAACACCACGGTTTCGGTCGAGTGACCCGAACGGAAACCGGCTTGGTGAGAGGCCAGGAGCTGGTTCTGTTCAACATAAGCAGAGAGACAGGAAGTAACGTAAGATTCAAGAATTTTAGAAAGATAGGGAAGAAGAGAGATAGGTCTAAAGTTAGAGAGAAGAGAGGAATCAAGACCAGGTTTTTTAAGGATGGGAGAGACAATAGCAGATTTAAATGAAGAAGGGACCAATCCAGTGGAAAGAGAGGCATTAAGAAGGGAGAGAGGGGTATCAGGACAGGAAGAAAAAAGGATTTTGAGAATGCGGGCAGGGGCACAGTCAGTGGGGGAGCCAGACTTAATTTTAGTAAGCAGAGCTAGAAAAGAGTCCAAGGAAAGGGGGGGAAAAGAAGAAAAGGAACATTTAAGCACAGAGGGGACAGAGTGAGGAGGAGTAAAAGGAGTGATCAAGATGTTAGATTTAATTTTAACAATCTTCTCGATAAAGAAGTTGTTAAGAGAAGAGCAAAGAGCCTGGGAGGGAGTGAAGTGAGGGCAAGCACGATCAGAGGTGGCCAAGTTGTTGACCACAGAGAAAATTTCTTTAGGTTTGTTAGCCGAGAGCGCCACTTGTTCGGAGAAATACTTGATCTTAGTGGCCAAGATGGCCTTCTTGTACTCCTTAAGAAGAAATTTATATTTGGCCTTGTGGTCAGGGCAGTAACTACGGCGCCAAAGGCGCTCTGAGCGTCTAAGCTCCAATTTGAGAGTCTTGAGCTCCGGGCTAAACCAGCGGTGAGCCTCGTGAGGGCGAATGGACTTGATTAACTTGAGGGGGGCTACCAAGTCACATGCGGAAGAGAGCCAATTACCAACTGCGGCGGCCTGTGATTCAAGGGGAATGCCAGTGAGATCTGGGGAGGAAGAAGCAAGGGAGTGAGACAGGGAGGCCAAGTCAACACGATTCCAACTACGGGAAAAGACATTCTTGGGACGAAGGGGCTTGTGGGGGGAGCCAGTAGTAATAGAGAAAGAAATGAGGGAGTGATCAGACCATGTACATGGGAGGATGCTGGGGGGGGAAACTATGTCCTGGGATGACCAGACTTGGTCCAAAATATGTCCAAGATTGTGGGTAGGGACCAAAACATGGGACTTAAGGTTGAGACAGAGGAGAGTGGCCGTGAAGTCCTTGGATGCTGGGTCCTCCCTGGGGTCGCCAGGCCAGTAGTTAAAGTCCCCAAGCAGGAGAACAGAGGAGTTATTAACCACCAGCGTGGCGAGGAGTTCCTGCAGGGAGGCCACAAACAGGGGCATGTTCAGGGGAGGGCGGTAGACAAGGACAATAGTAAGAGGCGCAGACAGATTGGAAGAGCGAGCGACCAGGAAGTCCACTCCAGCGATAGGTGCTTGGGGGAGAAGCTGAAATTGAATAGTGGATCGGACAATCATGGCAACACCCCCCCCAGTCTTGTCCGCGGGGCGGTCGGCCCGGAGGACATAATAAGAATGGGGAAGGATGGCAAGAATGTCGGGGAGGGAAGCCTCCGAAAACCATGTTTCCATTAGAAACAGAAAATCTGGGGAGGCTGTAGTTAGAAGGTTAAACAGGTCAAGTTGGTGTTTGCCTGCCGAGCGAGTATTGAGGAGATAGGCAGAAGCAGTGTGAGGGGGTGATGAGGGTCCAATGGGGGGGGAGTCAATGTCCGGCGTAGGCAAAGGAATGATTGGATGTGAAAACACAACACGGTCTGCATGGGGGACATAAATATCTAGTGCAACAAGATGCTGCATAAGGGTATGGGAGAGGGACACCTCAGTGGAACAGGCGAGGAGTTGTGCAGACGTGTATGACAACAAGAGGGTAGGGGGTGTGGCCCCTGGTCCCGGCCCGTCGCGGACAGGCGCAGACGGGCTTAACTTAGGCGCAACTTCGGCGCGCCTTCGACGCGCCCGCTGCGCTCGTCCGCTGCACGGCCGGGATAGTAGTGCCATAAGTAGGGAACCGGAAACAGTAGGGCGTGGCAGGGGGTGGAGGGACAGAGGAGCTGCCCCGCCAACCAGAGAGCAGCCCAAGATGTAGGACACGCCCGTCCCCGCCCTCGTGACCTGCCCGTCAGAGGGGGAGGGAACGCTCAGCGTGGGCGCTCTGGTGGCGGCAAGAAACAAGGAAGTCCCAAGAGAACAAGGGGTGCGCGGTGTCCTCAGCGCAGCCCCTGAAACGAGGAGCAGGTAAGTAAAAGTGTCCAAGCACAATTAAAAATGAACGTTGCGCCGCGCCTCGGCAGCGTTGTTACTCCCGGCGAAGCCTCGGGAGGTCTGGCGATTCAGGAGAGCAGAAGAGTAGGTAGGGGAGCCATCACAGGGGGCTCCAATGGAAAGCACTGTGTCAAGGAGCACATATCCTGTCGAAGGCGCACATAATAGAAGCGCTCCAAGGGAGTGGGGGAAGTGGTGCCAAAGAAGTCGTCACTAGATTTAAACTGCCCATTCTTGTATAGCTGGCCCAAGGTAAGGCAGGCGATCTTGCGCAGCATCCGACGACATCCCCCCTCTGTCGTGACTGGTAGATCATATCTCCCCTGTAAGGGCGCCAATGGCGAATATAGAACAGGGCATTTAAGTTTTTCGTGCTAAATCGCGCCATGCACTGGTCGTACATTGAAGAGTTGTAACCGCCCGGTGTCTAGAGACTGTGACAGTGCTGAGATACGCGGTGCTTGTTGTAGGGGGCCATGTATCCATCCTCAATGGATAAGTGAGGCATGTATTGGGGGGTGCATCCAATAGGCCGCGAAGTGCGCTTGCGCACAGATTAAATATAATTCCATATCGGGGACTTCAAATCCCCCAGCTTCAATGGGACGAGTGAGAACCTCCCATGCTGGTCTGGGCTGCTTTTCTCCCCATGCTAATCAGATCAGCTGGGCTCTGACACATTTAAAGAAATATTGGCTTGGCGCATAAGGAATATTTGTAAACAGGTAGAGAAGCTTGGGTAGGATTACCATTTTTATTAAAGATACTCTGGCCACCATGGAGAGAGGCATCGCGATCCATCCCGTGATCTTATCCGTGATAAGATCCATTGCTTGTCCGTGGTTGGACCGCATCAACTCCTCCCGGCACCTAGAGACCCGGATGCCTAGATATGTAAGTGTGTCCTGCACCACTTCAGGGGAAAATCAAGAGCGAATTCCGGTGTGACATTTGTTAATGGGAAAATTTGAGATTTCTTCCAGTTCACATTAAACCCAGACAGCTGACCAAAGTAAATGAGCAATCAAAGAATAGGGTTGATGCTTACCACCGGATTCCGTAAGTACAGCGTGAGATCGTCAGCATACAAGGAGATTAAAATCTGCCTCTCTGGGTATATCAACGCATGGTCACGGAAATGTTATCTAATCTTTGCCACCAAGAGCTCAATGGCAATAGCAAAGAGTAGGGGTGACAGGGGGCAAAAAATAAAGTAACATTGTCTGATACTTTTACAAGCTTAAACATATAAAACAAAACTAATGTATACATTTTTTTATCACAGCTTAAACAAACTGCCAAAGAACAACCACCAAATTAAAATCATCTACTACAAAAAGTAAGTATACTTTCACTTTTATTAAATGATTAAAACCAATAAATTAAAAATAATATCCAATATAATTAACAAAAATAATTTTCTACCCCATCTACAGAAATTACAACAGTGAAACTGAAAAAACAACAAATAAAGCCATCACCAAAACAGAAAGAAGAATAATGTAAGTATTTTTTTTAATTACTAATCAAACAAACAAATTTATATATAACAATAGCATATTAAGTCAACATATATATGTCTTCACAGATATACCCTCGAAATGGCTGAAGGAGAAAGCTTTTTAACATCACAAAAAGGAAAATTAATGCTCAGCTACATGCGTTATACCTACACCCAAGAATAGGTGAAAGATAATAAAACACATTGGAAATGTAGCAAATACTATTCAACTGCATGCTATGGTCGAGCTACAACTACAGATAAGACGTTGTGAATGTGAGAGAGCACAACCATCCACCCAATGTGACAGAAGTAGAAGTAAGGGAAGCCTTAGAAAGAAATTCCAGATGCAAGCACAGGCTCCCAACAGACAAGCACTGAAATATTGAAAAATGTGTTGACAAAAGTACCTGAACATGTCAAAGGACAATTGCCCTCCATCCCCAACCTGAAACGCTTAATAGCTAAAACTAAAAGAGCATCCGATCCAAATCCACCCAACCCCCAAACGTTTCAAGAAATTGAAATACTACCAGAATATACTAGTACCCACAAAGAAGACAAATTCTTAATGTATGACAACCAAAGCAATGATAAACGAAATCTTACTTTTGTAACTAATAACAATTTGCAAAAATCAAAGAACTGGGAAACATGGATGATGGACGGAACTTTTAAAGTGTGCCCTAAACCATTTTCTCAACTTTACACCATTCATGTAATAAAAGTTGATCCAAAATATAGAAAGATTTTCATTAAAAAATATTAAACAATACAAAAAATACTGTATATTCATGTAAAAATTATATTATTTTACTTTACTATTATACATGTATACCAAATAAATATTACAATGTTTAAAAAAAAACGGTCAAATACATTTGTACATCAATGTTAGAAAATATGATTTGTTGAACATGTTTAAATATATGTTACAATATCCTAATAACATATTAAAAATCCTAACAAGGTATATTCTTTTTTCAATATTGTAATAAAATGAAAAATATTTCAAATGTTATAATTTACTATTCTAACTCCAAATCCAATAAAACGCAGGGAAATTGCTGGATAGTAAACCATAATAAATTACTATTCTAATTCCAAACACAAGAAAACCCAGGGAAAGTGCTGGACAGTAAACCATAATAAATTATTATTCTAACTCCAATTCTAATAAAAATCAGGGAAAGTGCTGGATAGTAAATCATGATAAATGACTATTCTAACTCCAAATCCAATAAAACTCAGGGAAAGTGCGGGACATGAAACAATAAACAATTACTATTCTAACTTCAAATCCAATAAAACTCAGGGAAAGTGCTGGACAGTAAACCATTATAAATTACTATTTTAACTCCAAGCACAATAAAACTCAGGGAATGTGTTGGACAGTAAACCATATTAAATTACTATTCTAACTCCAAATCTAATAAAACTCAGGGAAAGTGCTGGATAGTAAACCATAATAAATTACTATTCTAACTCCAAACACAATAAAACTCTGGGAAAGTGCTGGACAGTAAACCATAATAAATTACTATTCTAACTCCAAACCCAATAAAACCCAGGGAAAGTGCTGGATAGTAAACCATAATAAATTACTATTCTAACTCCAAATCTAATAAAACTCAGGGAAAGTGCTGGATAGTAAACCATAATAAATTACTATTCTAACTCCAAACACAATAAAACTCTGGGAAAGTGCTGGACAGTAAACCATAATAAATTACTATTCTAACTCCAAACCCAATAAAACTCAGGGAAAGTGCTGGACAGTAAATAATAATAATGTATTATTCTAACTCCAAACCCAATAAAACTCAGGGAAAGTGCTGGACAGTAAACCATATTAAATTACTATTCTAACTCCAAATCTAATAAAAATCACGGAACGTGCTGGACAGTAAACCATAAGAAGATACTATTCTAACTCCAAAGCTAATAAAAATCAGGGAAAGTTCTGGACAGTAAACCATAATAAATTGCTATTCTAACTCCAAATCCAATAAAACTCAGGGAAAGTGCTGGACAGTAAACCATAATCATTTGCTATTCTAACTCCAAATCCAATAAAACTCAGGGAAATTGCTGGACAGTAAACCATAATTAATTGCTATTCTAACTCCGAATCCAATAAAACTCAGGGTAAGTGCTTGACAGTAAACCATAATAATGTACTATTCTAACTCCAAATCCAATAAAACTCAGGGAAAGTACTGGATAGTAAACCATGATAAATGACTATTCTAACTCCAAACACAATAAAACTCAGGGCAAGTGCTGGACAGTAAACCATAATAAATTACTATTCTAACTCCAAATCTAATACAAATCAGGGAACGTGCTGGATAGTAAACCGTAGTAAATTACTATTCTAACTCCAAATCTAATAAAAATTAGAGAAAGTGCCGGATAGTAAACCATAATAATTTACTATTCTAACTCCTAACCCAATAAAACTCAGGGAAAGTGCTGGACATTAAACCATAATAAATTACGATTCTAACTCCAAATCTAATAGAAATTAGGGAAAGTGCCGGATAATAAACCATAATAATTTACTATTCTAACTCCAAACCCAATAAAACTCAGGGAAAGTGCTGGACATTAAACCATAATAAACTACTAATCGAACTCCAAATCTAATAAAAATCAGGGAAAGTGCTGGACAGTAAACCATAATAAATTGCTATTCTAACTCCAAATCCAATAAAACTCAGGGAAAGTGCTGGACAGTAAACCATAATAAATGACTCTTCTAACTCCAAACACAATAAAACTCAGAGAAAGTGCTGGCCAGTAAACCATCATAAATTACTATTCTAATTCCAAATCTGATAAAAAATCAGGGAAAGTTCTGGATAGTAATCCATAATAAATTACTATTCTAACTCCAAACACAATAAAACTCGGGTAAAATGCTGGACAGTAAACCATAATAAATTACTATTCTAACTCCAAATCTAATAAAAATCAGGGAAAGTGCTGGACAGTAAACCGTAATAAATTGCTATTCTAACTCCAAATCCAATAAAGCTCAAGGAAAGTGCTGGACTGTAAACCATTATAATTTGCTATTCTAACTCCAAATCCAATAAAACTCGGGGAAAGTGCTGGACAGTAAACCATCATAAATTACTATTCTAATTCCAAATCTAATAAAAATCAGGGAAAGTGCCGGATAGTAAATCATAATAATTTACTATTCTAACTCCAAACCCAATCAAACTCAGGGAAAGGGCTGGACAGTAAAGCATAAAATGTAGTATTCTAACAGCAAATCCATATAAACTATAACCAATAAATATTTAATTTACACTATTTCATTCACATGATTTTTAAATATATATCCTTAAAAATACATATAATAATTGAATGCCAAATCTCTTTCTACATTTAAATAGAAAACAACAAATCTAAAAATATCAAAGAATACATTTTTGTAATCAAATGTAACAAATATTTAGATCTTTTATATTAAACTATTTCATTAAAAATTACATAAATTCAAAGATATTAAAATATTTTCAAATTTTAACAAAACATGATGTTAATAATATAAAAATACTATTTATATGAATTTAGAATATATTTTTAATAAACATCTGTATAAAATTATCATTAATATATTTTTTGTTATAATTTTTATTTATTTTCATATATTTTATAATTAAATGTGTACAATTCAAATATACTATTAAGTAATTACCAAATTTTTCCTAAATTATTTTATGTACATTTCAATTATAAATGTTTTGAAATTATTATATAAATTTTACTAATTTGATTACATTTTTTAATATCAAAATTTCATTTTCAATTGAAATAAATAATTTAGAAAATTACAAATTTCACATTTTAAATTTCGAATTTCTAAATTCAAATTAATATTTTTATATTTTAATTTCATTATGAAAATTTTGACACTACATATTTAAATTACTACCCACCCTTATCCCCTGAAAACACAACATCCCGTTCCTAAATTATATACAAATTTAAACAATGTAATTAAATTACTACCCACCCTTAGCTCCTATAACCCCAACATCCCGCAACTAAAATATTTTCAAATATTTTAATTTAACAAAAAAGATATTTACATTTTTAAATTACTACCCACCCTTATCCCCTATAAAGTAAACAGCCTGCTCCTAAAAATGAATATATAGAAATTATAAAAAAAAAATGTTTCACATTTATTCTTTCCATAAGAAAAATTAAAAAATCGAAAATATAACATAAAATATATATTAAACAACTAAATAAAAGTCCCATAATAAACATATCAATATAATTTACATTGATATTTTTTGCATCTATAATTTTTACAATGATATTTAACACCGTCGATAGTTTGACACAACTAACAAATTGATACTTTTAACATAGATATTTATTACATCGATATTTAAAACAAACGATATTCTTACCTCGATATTTATGTATGTAGACATTTCACCGTCGATATTTTTGCTCTGCACCGTCCCATCAACTTGCAAGATACAATAGGAAACATCCTGTGAGGCGACGAAAAGCCCGGCAAACTGCCTGGTTAGAGTTCACTGGTTGGCCAACGTACAGCATAAGAGCTCTCCGAGGGGAATGGTGCAAGAGCGACATTCATGTTCAACAGCAGAAGAGCTTAAGATCATGGCATGAGCACGTAGTATCAGCAAGTATTAATCTCGATAGGTGGCACCAGGAACACTTAAAGGGCTGTAGCCGGGAGCAAAACATCCACTGGGGAGCAGCGTGCATCTGCATGGAAGGGCCTCTCTGCCATTATCGCTTAGTGGCCCATCATGCTGGTAGACAGGTCCCGCTCGGCGGCTAGCCCTTTATTTGGTTAGGTGATGAGAGAACTTCAGTGCTGCCTTGAAGTCAGTAAAATGATGAGGCTTGCTGATGTGCTGAATGCGTCGTTTAGCCAAATATAGTAGCACATAAGGTATGTCAGCTTTTTCGAAGCAGGCGTTTTGCAGGGGGAAACTCACACTGGGCCACTCGTGCCGTGAGTGTGAAGTTGGGGTAAAATGAGAGCTCATTGCCATGATATTGGACAATGAAGCGCTTTCTTGCGAGCCTCAGCACTGTGTCACGGTTTCTATAGTTGAGAAATCTTGCGAAGATTGGTCTTGTCGGTGCACCTGGAGAAGGATGGGAGCCAAGTAAGCAATGGGCTCTCTCCACGATGAAGACCGATGACAGCTTGTCTTTGAACAGAGACTGCAACTTGCGTTCCACTTAGTTATCCATCTTGTCGATTGCAGTGGATTCTGGTACTCCATGAATGCAGAGATTATTGCATCTAGCGGGAGCTTTGATGTCTTAATTTTTCTCTTTTATGACTTCAAGAGTTTTATCCATGCGGAGGAGGTGCTCCCTGAAAGTGGTCTGGAGACCCATATCAAATGTATGAGTCTCCAGGTGGTTGAGGCAGTCATCATGCTTGTCAACCCACTCTTTGATGTGGTCCATGTGGCTGGTTAATAGATCAATTTTGGCCTCTATGGAGTGAAGGCTCTTCTTTATATCCACCAGGATCTCCTTGATATCTAAATCGTACACATTTGCAGTTTGGGACACCCCTTAGAGGGGGGCATCATCCTTGTTGTGGTCCATTTGTCATGTTTGGCGCCGACCTTCAAACGCCAGCTTAGAATGCCGAGCCTTAAGCTTCCCCATGGCGTGCCGTCTGAGGGAAGGGTTGTAGGTTCGAGGTCTCTAACCACTGAGCTCACCCTCTGTGGGTCTATGAGCTGTAGGCCCAGGGACCGCTCATGTATGTCGCTGGTGGATCAACTGATATAGGAATGGGGACGTTCAGCTCCTTTGTAGCGCTCTAGTGAGTGGCCTCCGCATCCAGGCAAATGTCAGTGGAGGTTCATTGACAGAATATTGATATCACTAATATCGTCCTACAAAATTATCGACGCCAGAATAACGACCACAAAAATATCGACATCCTATAGTTATCATGTAAATGACAAAAATATCAAAACAAAAATATCGATGTCACTATTATCGTCAAAAATATCGTTTTTAAAATATATATATATAAACATAAATAATAACCATTAAATATATTTAAAAGTAACAATAATATAATAAAAAGTACATACATTTCATTAATTTAGGAAAATGTATAGCTATTATACTTATTTAAAAAAATAAAACACACATATATATTAATATATACATTGAATTAAATATATTACATTTTTCAATATTACTAAACTAATTGTAATTGCTGTGATAATGTAATATTTTTTTAAATATAACATATATATATATATGTGTGTCTGTGTTATATTAAAAAATATATATTTTATATATATATGCCTACCTGTCTCCCTGTCTTTTACCCGGCCGCATCCAGCTTGTGAGGCCATTGTTGAGCTGCAAGGCACAGAACCCCGTTAATATCCAAGACAGCACTCGATACTCAGCGCCAGTAAGACTCACACTTCAGAGAGAGTTTCAAGAAGTTGATTTATTTCAGCTGACGCGTTTTGACCCGGCTGGTCTTCCTCAAAGCCAATACCTACAGCGGCCGCCACCATTGTAGGTATTACTGCTCCTCAAATGGACTGACGGGCTCATTGAGCCAGTCGGATTCGTGGCAGTAGGTCTCTCTTACTGTCATATATCTGCCCTCCATCATTATGAGGTGGGCGGGATTCCTCATTCCGATGGCAGTGGGACCGCCACCTATGGGCTTTCAGTGGCAGTACCACTGTCATTGTAATCAGTAATAGTGAGTGAAGCCTTTGTTAATCCTTTTAGAATCCTCCACTAGCTGTCCATTCCCGTACAGCAGGTGGGGAACCATCTGTGGCAGGGATTCTGCTCAGGAACAGAACTATGCTTGGGCCCATACAACATCAGTGGATTGGGACTGAGCCACCATACCACCTCTGTTGTCCAACTAGCTATAGTGTCTCACTTGCCCTTCTACTCATAACCAGAGGAACAAGGGAATTGACATCCCAGAACACCACACCCCCAACCCTCTCAGGGATCTCAGTGACAGGACACTCCCTTTCGCTCCCACACTTGTACTCGTCCACAATAAGATATGAAAGAGACACAAAGGAAGTTTGAAATGTCTTTTTGAACTATTGTGCACTGGAATGCAGTATACATGCCACAATCAGAAAACACCTGCCTATCAAGTATACCATCAGCATTGTCAATAAACCATAAATTAAGAAAAGCCCTGTCATATTATCAATGCAAAAACAACAATTGATGGACAGAATGCAGAACAATGTCATATTCATCTCAGTACCAAGATCTGGGCCTAAATCCATAGTTTTTTTGCTCACCATGCCATTTCAGTTTGAACCCAGCCATATGCAAATTAGTCTTGACCCTGGGCCTAATGGGAACAGTCCAGCCCGAACTGCCAAACCAGGTCCTCCCTGGACTGCTAACAAGCATCCTAGGACCGGTTTCGGCGGTTTCACCCCTCTTCAGCCAGGATAGCTTGACTACAGTAGCATGGAGAGCACGGGACCCACGTCTGGGCATACCCGTCCCACTCGGGGTGACAAATGCAAAAACAACAATTGATGGACAGAATGCAGAGCAATATCATATTCACCCCAGTACAGAGATCTGGGCCTAAAGCCATAGTTTTTTTGCTCACCATGCCATTCCAGTTTAAACCCAGCCATAAGCAAATCAGTCTTGACCCTGTGCCCAATGGGAACAGTCCAGCCCAAACTGCCAAGCCAGGTCCTCCCTGGACTGGAAACAAGCATCCTACGACCGGTTTCGGGGTTTCACCCCTCTTCAGGATAGCTTGACGGCAGTGGCATGGAGAGCACGGGACCCACATCTGGGCATATCCGTCCCACTCGGGGTGACAGATGCAAAAACAGGGGTGGACTGTTTCCATGAGGCACAGGGTCAAGACTGATTTGCATATAGCTGGGTCTGAACTGAGGTGGCGAAGTGAGCTAAAGAATGATGATGGATTCAACCCAGATCTGTGACTAGGGGTGAGTGTCTCAAAAGTTTCAGCGCTCCGCCCATCATCTCCTTGTGTTAGCTCTGTCATATTAGAAGACAGAATAGCATAACCCCCTCCCCTTCTACAGAAACAAACTGAATATACAGCAAACATCTCTGTGTATAGCAGCAGACCCTGTACCTTAGCATACACAGATAGACGTTCTACATCTCAGATACAGCCTTGATCTTCTCTCAGTAAATATCTGTCTCTCTCTGTGTGTTACATTGCTGTGCATACCTATATAACAAGGTGCACTTGTTCATAAACAACAGCTGCATTTTTGTGTTGTGTCTAGGTGTGAGTGCCTGACCACAACAAAATAACAAGGGACATTGCTGTATGACTTTGTCTGATGCTCAGACTAAATCCCAAGAAAGAACAGAACGAGAAAACAACTGCAGGTTCTGTGTGAAAATATAATGTGACACAAAGGCAAATGTGTTTATATAGTAATGTGTGAAAAGCTAATGCAGCCTGTGTCGTGCACAGTAAGGCTAACATAGGGAAGACCACAATGGGCCCTATATAGAACACATGACACACCGCTGACTTGGCCTCCTTGGTGGCCAACTAGCGTAGAAGTTTACTGGACTTGTCCCTCCACTTGTACACTCTCTGCACTGATGCCAGCCAGCATTTGTGGGCTTCCTCTAGGCTTCATTGCCTCAAGCCACATAGGGTTGCACTTCCATAGTCCAAACTGGGAATCACTATTGCTTGCACTGCAGACTTGAAGTCATTTGGGGGAGAAAGAGTTTTAATTTTCTTAAATATTCATCTGGAGGTTCGCTCATTTGGTGGCAGCACTAATGTGCTTCTGCATGTTAAGGTTCTTGTCGAGAGTTATTCCCAGTGATCTCGCTGAATCTATAACTTGTGGCAAGCAGTTGAGGGCTGTTAGTTGTTTAATCCATTCTTCGATGACAGGTGGCTGGTTGGGTGGGGCAATGAGGAGGAATTCTGTTTTTAGAGTATTTAGTTTGAGGTGATTAAATGCCAGCCAGTTTAGGGTTTTCTGTAGAGTTAAGTTGAGGGATCTGATCACTTCGGGGCAGGAGACTTTCAGGTATAATTGGGTGTTGTCTGCATACATTTAACAGTGGACGTTGGATAAACTCAGAATTTCTGTTAGAGACTCCATGAATAAATTAAAGAGAGTGAGTGAGAGGGAGTAACGCTGTGGAACCACTAAAGTGACCGGTGTGGTCTGAGCTAGGGAATGATTAACCTTGAATCTTTGGGTTCTATTTTGGAGAAACGAGGTGAACCAGTTTAGAACTGATTCTGTTATCCCCATTCTATATTCCAAAAGATATAGTAGGTGGTCATGCTTAACTGTGTCGAATGTCGAAGACATGTCAAGAAGCATTAGAAGGCAAGACTCGTTCTGATCCAATAAATAGGTTTACATAAAATGCAAGACATATACTTTAGGTATGAGCATAAATAGAGACAAATTTAGGCAAATTAGGAAGGTTACAGTATGCGAACAATTAGAGCAGCAAGAGTTAAGGTAGTAAATGACATATCCGGTAGCTGATTCAAAAACTTCATTTAAGTAAGGATAATACTCAAAAACATCTGATCACTAGGGGTAAAAGCCAAATAAGATGGACAAATAGTGAATGAGCAAGATATGGAGGTATACAATATGCACTTCTCAAATTAGAAAACTCAAAAACGACAAAGATGACAAATAGTGGATAAGTGTAGAAAATAAAGTGGAATTTTGGTCATAGATAAGCCACTAGGTGGAGCTCTGAGCTGGGTAGCTAGTCTGGTTTAAGGGAGTCTTTAAGTTGAAAGGTCAGGAATGCAGGGAAAAGAGAGAAGATGGCTGCCAGAGGAAGAAAAAAACACAGAGGAGCAACATATCAAAATGGGCGTGCGAGTGAGGGAGGAGCACCAACCCAGAATGATGATCGTTTCAACAATCTGGACCTCAGCTGAATTTTTAAAAGGAGAATGTCAATTAGCGGTTGAGGTTACACAATCTGGTGTGTAAGACCAGCCGCCAACACAGTCTGAGTGAGTAAAAATCCATGCAGCAACCAGATGGGGGGTCAGTCCACAGAGGGAAGTCATCGTAGGACTCACTCCCCGAGCACACAAGCAGGAGGGGGGAAACTCACAGCCCACCAAGAGCGAACAATCAGGGAAAGTTGCCATGGGACATACGTTGTGTTTGGACCATGCAACCATAGTCAGGGAAAATCATTATACGGCGAGATTGAAACATAAGTTGATCCTGTGCTCTGGAACCCCTCAGCACGGCATTGCGATCCCTATAATTCAAGAATTGGGCAATCATCGGACAGAGTGGTGCCCCCAGGGGGGCCTCCTGTGCCAGTGACCAGTACACCCGCTCAAGGATGAAATAAGGGGAGAGGCGCTCCGTGTCCATTCAAAAACACAGCCACTCCTCCAGGAATATCTCTGGCTATGAGCCCTCTACTCCCTCTGGGAACCCGACAAAGCGGAGGTTGTTGCACCGGGCTCTCTTTTCAGCCTCCTCCGTGCATTACAGTAGTGTGTTGGGGTTTAAGGAGAGACAAGTACATCCGAGAAGAGGCCACGCATGGTGTCTTCCAGTTTGGAAGTCCTCCCCTCTTCCTCGGTTACAAGATCCACCATATGGTGGAGATCTTGGTGCAACAAGGCTACGTCCACCGCCCCTATTTTGGTCTCCAGTGCTGCTTTTGAGTCCCTAATGGTCTGCAATATAATTGTTGTGTTGTCTCCAGCAGGTGGAGACAACACCCTTGTGAATGCCTTTCGTCCCCGCGGCTGGTGCCGTGTATTTGGCTATCTTAGTTTGGGCCTGTGGGCCTTTGTCGTGACCCATCCCGGTTACTCCTACATTCCCCTGGGCCCGGGGGAGTGGGTGGGTTAGCCGATGACTCCAATAGCCGACAGTTAAGTCAGCCCACTAGGACTATCCCCAACTTCCAAGGGGGGGAGATAATAGAAGGGGGGCCCAGACCCGCTTGCACCAGGGGATATACCTTGGCAGCATGAGCAGTCTGATTCCAGGGCCCAGCGCAAATCAGTGTCTCCGCTGGTCCCTCTAGGCTTCACTCTTTGACCCCGGATGGCTCTCTGGGATGTAACACACTCCCTCATTCGCGGCCTCAGGCCCTTCCAGACGCCTCCTCTAGGCACTGCAGTACGGATTTGTCCAAAGGATATGAAGGCCAGTCATGGGCGGGGGACACCCCAAGGGCCTCCTCTCCTTATCTCCTGGGTTGCATCTCCACACCTGTTGCAGGGATTCTGCGACATCACAGAACGTTGCTTGGGAACATAGAATCTTAGTAGGCAGGGACTGAGTTATCCTACCCATGAGGCCGGGGCAATCTAGCTATAGTGTCTCACTTGCCCTCCTACTCATTCACAGAGGGGTAAGGGATTAGACACCCCAGAACACAACACTCCCGACCCTCTCTGGAATCGGGGTGACAGAACACACCCTTTCGCTCTCACCCTCGTACCTGTCCACAATAAGATCTGACACAGAAACAAAAAAGTTTAAAATACTTATTTTAACAATCGTCCTTTAGTATGCAGTATGCATGATGCAATAAGATAGAGGATGCCTAACACAAATACGGTCAGCATAGAAAGTAATCCATAAATCATAAAAGGAGCTGTGTTTGTAAAAGATAGGATAAGCTAACCCTTCTCTGCTTCTACAGAAGCAAAGTGATTATATACCAAAAGATCTCTGGGTGGTTGCAGAAGACCCTGTACCTTAGCATACACAGATGAAGGTACTACAGCTCAGGTGTAGTTGCGATCTCGTCTCTGTATTTGCCTGTATGTGTTCCCAAACAACAGCTGCATTTGTGTGTTTTCTCTATGGGCTAGAGGCTGACCAAAACAGAATAACAAGGGGCATTGTTGTTTGACCTGGTCTACGGTGTTCAGACTAAATCCCAGGGAAGGACAGAAACGCAAAAACAACAGTAGGTTTTGTGTGAAAGTACAAAGTGGCACAAACAAAATTTGCGTGCATAGTGATGTGTGCAAAGTAAAGACTGCAGTGTGCTCATGCTAACTTAGGGAAAATGACAATGGGCCTGCACAGGGAACATGACACACCCGCCTGTCTCCGTCAGTCACCTGCGTCTCTGTGTCTGCCCAGTGTGTTAAGCCAGAGGACCACCCCTCTCGCTGAGGGCCATCCACATCTTGTTGATCTATTTGGCTTGGGGTGTAGTCTTTGTTTAGATTTGGAGGCTGCCACTTCTTGTTGAGGATTGCCTTACCTCTGGTGCCCAGGCCAGGACCCCAGTCTCACCGTGGCCAGAGAGACAGCGAAGATCCAAGGACCCACCTCTGTCGCTTGGTCTGCGTCACCCCAGGCCACCTCAGTTTGGGGACTGATGTCTGTGTCTTGCCGTCTGTTGACCTTCGCACTGTGGACCTAGACCCCCCCGGCGGGAAGACTCGCTGACCGGGTCAGGGGAGGGCAGGCACCACTGTCACTGTGTGGGCGCTGCTTTGTCTGTCACCGAAGTGAGCACGGGCTGAGATTGTTCATTAGACCCGGTCTGCCATCTTGAAAAGCTCCGCTAGCCAGCATGCGCCTCTGTTTTCCTGCTCTCTGCACGTCTCTGCTCTGGAGGCTCGCCTGGGCTCATATCTGCAGTTGGTGAGCCGCAGGATGACTGTGTCCGCTTAGTGGGGCATGCCAGCATCCCCCTCAAAGGTCATGAGCGTGAGCTCACTGGAGTGCGCCCATCATCTTGGCTGCCTAGGCCACGACTTTTTTCCTTTTTAATTTTACATTTATTTGCCTCCAGTCTGGCTTCCGATGTACTGGAAACAGTGAACTTGTTAGCTAGATTGGCAAGTAAGCTGATCACAGCTGCTTTGTAAAATGTGCAGGTGGTTTTAATCATAGTATAGGCTGGCTTGGGGAGCTAAAGGTGTTGAAAAAGGATGGGTCATATGTTCATATTTCTTTCAGCCATGTAGGAGACATTCTGTAGTGTGTAGGATGCCCTTAAAGGGAAACAGTGTAGAGTTTGGGAGGCGATGGAGCAGATGCCACCATCCAGATGTGAGTATTAGGGTCTGGAACAACAGTTCTGAAGTCGCTTTCTGTGTGGAACCATTTCACTTTCTTTAGCAGAGAAAACTGCTACCAGACTATCTTTTTGTTGATGGCAATGTGGTCCTTGAGGGTGAAGTTTGTGTCCAGGGGTGAAACGACGTGACTTTGCCTTGGTGAACGCTGAGGTTCAAAGCTGTCAAGGTTCATGCCATTGAGCTAAGTTTGGACTACTTGTTGCAGGTTGTTCTTACTAAATGACAGGAATTTTGTCTTGGTGGGGTTGAGCTTCAGGTAGATGCTGTATGAGGTGCAATCAGTGTTTGGTGAGTGCTTAAGGGACATCTGTCATGCTGGCCCTCATTCCTCTGAGACAGGCTGAGGGCAGACTTGACTATGGGAAGGGAATAGCCTGGAATTTGTTTTGTTTGAAAGACTTAAATCTAAATGGATGCAGTATGATTTAAGTATAGACAAGAGATCAAGGCTAGCAGATTTAGGGCCAGATGTATCAAGATACCCTTTTGCGATTCCCAAATAGCGATTTATAAGGAATCCCTATTTGAGAATTGCAGAATGGTATGTATGTAGAAATTCGCTATTTTCTAGCAATTTCTTAAAATTCCTTAATTGCGATTAGCAAATTGCTAATCGCAATTAAGGAATAATTAATAAATGTGAAATTATTCTCAATTTGCGATTCACAATTTGCAAATTGAGAATAATTTCAAGGGTGTCTTAAGGACACTCTGGTGCACCCCTGAAATTGACATGTGTGCGCATATGGCGTACATACATGCCCTAAGGGCATGTATGAGCGTCACATGCCACCTCTACAAATTGCAAAAAGTGCATTTGTAAAAGAATTCGCAAATTACCACCAACTACAAGTTGGTGGTAATTTGCGATTTCTTAGTGTGAAATCGCAAAACTTTCTTGTTTCTTACATACCATTTGAGGAATCGCTTTTTGCGATTCCTTAAGTTTGCGATGCGATTTTTTTCATACATCGCATTTCCCGTTTTTTTGTAGCAAACGCTGCTATTTTGCGATTCGCAGCGTTTGCGACAAAAAAAACGCTTTATACATCTACCCCTTAGTGTCTGTGAAGGGAAGCATCAACAAAGATCGGGAGCGAGGTAAGGTGAGCTACCATGCACTACCCTTAAAACCGGGGTAATGTTGCACGGTGTCCTATGTTTGGTTGGCAATTAATCAGCATGGTGTTGATAATGACGTGTCTGTGTATCTGGACAAGTTGAATAATGGCTTGCTAAGGAGAAACTATCGGTTTGGAACTAGCCAGCTGTCAGTGTACTCCTCCTGCTGGTGGGTGCCTTATACTTGAACTTTCGTCCACATGCATAAAACCATTTGGTGAATATTTGTGGTAACAAACCCTACAGTTCACAAAATCACGAGGTTTGCAACTGAAAATTGTGTTTTCCCATGTACTAAACCCATGTTGCAATTTGTTAAAACTTTTTGAATTATAAAATCAGTTGAATGACTCATTCCGAATTGCATATAGGAAGGGCAGTAAAGGGACTTCCCCTTGTATTTGTGATTCGAAATGAAATGTATTAATGGCTTGTGACAACAGTTGTGGTTCCAAACCATTGAAAAGTTACTAACTTCACAAAGGAGGTGATACCCCATTTACAAAGTGTAAGCTTTCTCCGTTGGATAGCCTCCCCTTTGGGAATTGTGTCGAGCGTCTATACAGTGCGTAATGAAAAATGCTGAATAGTGATGAATGGAATGCATGAATAATTACATGGAGCTGCATGCCAGTCCATTGTTCTTCGCCCACCATGTTACTTCATATTAAACACAGCCATACGCAAAGCAATCTTTTCCTGCTCCAATAGGAATAGTCCCGCTGGACTGTCAAGCCAAGCCCTCTCTGTACCAGAACACAAGCAACCCTAGACCGGTTTCAGCCTATGTCTCTCTTCAGTCCGGTGCAGCTTAATTAGAACACAGTGAGCACAAGATCCATGCCTGGGCATACCTGTCGCACTTAGGGTGTCACAATCACAAATGCCAAAAAAGGGATGGATGGAATGCTTGAATTAATCTTAGCCTCCAGTAATTACTTGGGGGCACATTTCAATCAATCATTTGTTTGCACCACCATGCCACCTCAAAATAGACCCAGCTATTTGCAAATCAGCCTTAGTCGTCTCCAGTAGGAACTGCCTAGCAGGCAGCATTGGCTAATTGTTTTCACTCATCGACAGCGGACTGATTTCACTCATTGACAGCAACACATTTCTGGTTCAGCATGATAGCAGCCAATCGGGGGTGAAAGAATCAGTGCTTACACGGACCGGATAGTGTTGTCATTGGCCAGGCTTTGTGCTGTCTCCGACTAGATAAATGAGTACACCACAATGACATGGCATGCTGCTCAGTCATGGCCAGCTCACACATGACCCACTGCATGCAGACAGTTTCTGTGTCCATAAGAAGAACGTGAACCTGGTAGTCTAGCACACTTATGTCTGAATGTGTCGCACTACGGGACCAGCAGTGGCGGCGGCTCCTCCTCTAAGGCGAAGGAGCATTGGCCCCCTGCTTTTTTGCAATGAAAGAAAGGGAAAATAAAATGATAATAACTTGTGTTATTATCCTTTTTTTTTCCTACTTCCGCAGCTTTGCTTGAGGGGACAGGGGAGGAGTGGTAGTACCCTCCTAAGTGTGCAATGACTGCTTGGCCGCCCTCTTCGGCTGCCCAAAACAGTCTTACGCACTTCGCATGTTGTCCATGCAGGCTGCAGTACAGCCTGCATGGAGAACATGCCAAGGCTTCCTTCCAGTCAGCGTTTGAGCGCCGAAACATGGTGCTCAGACCAATCACAACGCTGCTGAGGCAGTGTTGTGATTTGCTGATTGGGAGCCTGGGTGTGTTTCCTGTTGAGGCCGAGCAAGGGAGGACTATGGGGGAGAGACGCGGCGAGGAAGCGGCGAGAAGGTATGTTTTTATTTTTTTATACCCGCTTCCCCCCGCGCCCTCCCTCACATCCCCGCCCCCCTACCTCCAATACGTGCTGGCTACCGCTGGGGACCAGTGGTGACGAGACAACCCGTTAAAATTATTCTAAAGTTAAACTCGTCTCAATAAGGTAAGCAAGTTTGTGACAGTCATACTAGTCTGAAATCAGCGAGTCTGTGTCCTTGCCGTGCCTAATCCAGCCTGGTCGTGCCCTGGCAGCACATTGGTAACCTCCCCCGCTGTTGCCTTGACCATCAGCAGTGTAGTCCCTTCTGTCATCCTCTCTCCTGATGTATGCTTCAGTGCGCTGCATCACCTCTTAATTCTCTTCTGAGCCTGACCAGGTGTGCCTCAAGGCAACGCCATCCTTCTCTCGCAGTAGAAGATTTTGGGGCTACTGATGCTGTATCAAGTTCCCTATCCTGATGCCTGCAGCTTATTCCATCTGTATGTTCAGGAAGAGCAGAGTCCTTCTGCTCACCCTCTCCTCTTCTTAGTCTCTCCACTCTCGTCCTGTGGTCAAAGTGGGCGGGATCGGAGGGGTTCGGCATGCCCATACTTTTTTAATTAAGGAAAACAGTCCCCTTCTTTTGTGGAAAGACAACTATACATTGGACCCTTTGACTGCTGATCCCTGAACGCTAACAAGCCTCAAGCTTCAAGTGCTTCTATTACTTGCTGTTGCCCATATCATTCATCTCAATTGTGAGCTAATGCCACTGCCTTGGTCACGGGTCTCTTTGTGACCATATTCATTGTCCTTACAGACCTTTTGGTGAGTCTGCGCACTGCTCATCCCTCTCATACCCTTGATATTGCCTTGTGCTCTCTTCTGCTGCTCATGACCCACTGTTTGTTCATCAAACCTATGGGCCTCATTTATGAGGCCCCTTGCCCCATCAGAACGTCACTTTTTGTGACGCTCCATGGTGCCAGAGCCTGCTTCATATTTACGAGGCAGGAGTAAGCCACTTTTTTTGGCTTAATGCTTCCTCTTAAATATTGTCCCCTTTAACTCAGATTTCTATGTTAAAGGGGCGTGCAATGGGCGTTGCTGGGGGTGTTCTCAGCAACATCCATGGCATATTGACACTGCTCCAGATTTATGAGAAATCGTAAATCTGAGGCAACGCCAAAAACTCATGCCTCCCCAGGGAAGGTGTGATGGAGACACAACGAGGAGAAATGTCTTTATTTCTCCTCGTCTTTCCCTTTTTTTGTGCGCTGCATTCTGCAGCACACATAGAAAAAGGAAAAAGCCTCTTGTGATTGTTTTTGCGCAGGAAGGTTTCCCGTCCTGCACAAAAACAATCACCCCCTCAGCGCAGTCACACTTGCACCATGGTGCAAAGCTGCCTGCATTGGCGCACAGCAGCCCATTGTGCGCCAGCGCAGGGGAAAAGGACAGGAATGCGCCGTATCTCAAAGATACGGTGCATTCCTGCCCTTTTCTTTTACCATAAGGCAGCGCGGCAGGGTGACCTAGGGCGCTGCCCTACTGTAAAACCTCATAAATGAGGCCCTATATCTCTACGTCTATTACTTGGGAAGCCAAGTGCTCGGGCTAGGGTGTAGTGGACCTGGAATGGTAGTCAAAGGAGGTACTGCACATGGATGGAGGGTGTACGAGACAAAGCCTCTATGGACCAGTTATTCTTTGGTGACCAGAGACGTGGAAGACATGGTTTTGATGTTCAACTTAGTCCATGTAGGTGACTGAGGTGAAGGTCCAGAAGAATGAGCAGTGGCATCAAGGAAACTGATAGTGGTGTCTGATGCAGCATGTGCTTCCCAGATGCCACAATCTCTTGTCAATCTTTGTAAATCCTTTCACATCCTCTCAAGTCCTGCATTGTGCTGTGGTGAGTTTTGTTCACAGCTAGAGATTTTAGTCTGCTAACTGCTCTTTTATGTTTGTTTATGTTGTCTTCTCTTTCATTTGTTACAGAACAATTTAAATTATTTTTCTTTAAGTCTGCTCAGTATTCTTTTTGATTTTGCCTGACTCTGCTTGGATTTTACTTGGATCCTTTCCTGTGTACCCTCACTCCCTAGTTGCTCTCAAAAATGCCATTGGTTAATATGTTGTCTTTTGTGCACACAGCAGCATTAAACTGAGATGCAAGTTGAGTTGCGCAGTGCTGAGCAGAAGTCGAATTCTGCTCTGATCTTATCTTATCTTACCTTGTCTTGTCTTAACTTATCTTCAATCAATCAATCAATCAGGTGTTTGTTAAGTGTGACTACTCACCCGTAAGGGACTCAAGGCGCTGGGGGGTGGGTGGGGTTTGCAGGTTCCAGTCCATCAAGGAGGGGTATTGGGGTCTGTCGAAGAGCCAAGTTTTGAGGTTTCTTGCGAAGATGGGGAGCGATGTTATCTGTCTGAGGTGGAGCGGAAGGCCATTCCAGGCTCTGGCCGCGTGGAAGGAGAAGGAGCGGCCTCCCGATCTGGTCTTTCTGGTGCGGGGGACTACGGCGTAGGAGAGATGGGCTGATCGTAGGGTCCTATGGGGTGCATGGTATTTGAGTTGGCTATTCAGGTATGCTGATCCGGTGTCGTGGAGGGCCTTGTGAGCGTTGGTTAGCATTCTTGAAGGTGACTCTAGCTTCGATGGGGAGCCAGTGGAGTGTGCACAGTTGCTGGGAGATGTGGCAGTGTCTTGGCAGGTTGAGGACCAGGCTTGCAGCTGTGTTTTGGATGTTCTGTAGCTTGCGGGTGAGGGTTTTGTTTATTCCGGCATAGAGTGCCCTGCCGTAGTCGAGCCTGCTGGTGACCAGGGCATGAGTGACGGTCTTTCTGTGTTCGAGGGGGATCCATTTGAAGGTCTTACGTAGGAGGTGGGGGGTGTGGAAGCAGGAGAACGAGACGGTATAGAGTCAAAATATTGAGTTTTTTATTTTGACTAGACAGAATATCGAGTTAAAAATATAGAATAGACATAATATCAACCAGACAGAATATAGACTACCAAAATATCGATTAGAAAATTTTAATATCGAATAGAATAGCAATAATATCGATTCCAAAATATAGAATGGACATAATATCGACTAGACAGAATATAGACAACAAAAATATCGAAATTAAGGTAAATTAATATTATTTTTTAATTTTTGTGTAATATAATTCTGTAGCGGGTTGTGGGTTTATAGGGGAATAGGGTGGGAAGTAATTTAATTATAATTAATTGAATATGTTATTTTATTTATTGGTATTTATTTAGAATTATTTGTTAATTAATTATTAATTGGTAATTAATTAAAATATAATTGGTAATTCATTTTAATTGATTCATTGATAAATATGTTAATTTTAGTAATTTATTTTCTGTAGCGGGTTGTGGGTTTATAGGGGACTAGGGTGGGAAGTAATTTAATTATAATTACTTAAATATGTTATTTTATTTATTGGTATTTATTTAGAATTAATAGTTAATTAATTATTAATTGGTAATGAATTAAAATAAAATTGATAATTAATTTTAATTGATTAATTGATAAATATGTTAATTGTAATAATGTATTTTCTGTAGTGGGTTGTGGGTTTATAGGGGAATAGGGTGGGAAGTAATTTAAATATAATTAATTAAAAATGGTATTTTATTGTTATGTATTTAGAATTAATTGTTACTTAATTATTAATTGGTAATTAATTAAAATATAATTGGTTATTAAATTTAATTGATTAATTGATAAATATGTTAATTTTAGTAATTTATTTTCTGTAGCGGGTTGTGGGTTTATAGGGGAATAGGGTGGGAAGTAATTTAAATATAATTAATTAAATATGGTATTTGATTTATTGGTATTTATTTAGAATTAATTGTTAATTAATTATTATTAAATGGTAATTAATTAAAATATAATTGGTAATTAATTATAATTGATTAATTGATAAATATGTTAATTTTAGTAATTTATTTTCTGTAGCGGGTTGTGGGTTTATAGGGGAACAGCTTTGAAAGTAATTTAATAGTAAGTAATTCAATTTTTAAAATATTTTATTTTGTGTCTAATTTTTAAATATTTTTAAATTGTAAATTAATTTATGGTTAATTGGTAAATCATTAGTATTAGTAGGTTATTTTTAATATTAATTAATGTAAATTTTTAATTTTTATTGATAAATTAATATATTTGATAGAATTGTAACATATTTTAATTAATTTGTAGTTGGTATTAATATTTATGTTATTTATATTTATATATGAAGTATTTACTTTCCCTAATATTGCACTCACTGGACTGGGAATAGTAATTTTTACCCCTACGCTATCCAACGCTTTCCCTACTGTTGCACTCTCTGGAGTGGGAATAGTAATTTTTACCCCTACGCTTTCCAACGATTTCCCTACTGTTGTGCTCTTTGGAGTGGGAATAGTGATTTTTACCCTTCCACTATCCAACGCTTTCCCTACTGTTGCACTCTCTGGAGTCGGAATAGTAATTTTTACCCCTACGCTATCCAACGCTTTCCCTACGGTTGCGCTCTCTGGAGTGGGAGTAGTAATTTTTACCCTCCCACTATCCAACGCTTTCCCTACTGTTGCACTCTCTGGAGTTGGAATCGTAATTTTTACCCCTACGCTATCCAACGCTTTCCCTACTGTGGCACTCACTGGAGTGGGAATAGTAATTTTTACCCCTACGCTATCCAACGCTTTCCCTACTGTTGCACTCACTGGAGTGGGAATAGTAATTTTTACCCCTACGCTATCCAACACTTTCCCTACTGTTGCACTCTTTGGAGTGGGAATAGTAATTTGTACCCCTACGCTATCCAACGTTTTCCCTACTGTTGCGCTCTCTGGAGTTGAAATAGTAAGTTTTACCTCTACGCTATCCAATGTTTTACCTACTGTTGCACTTACTGGAGTGGTTGTATTAAATTTAACCCTCTCGCTATCCTACGGTAAAAATATTGTATAAGTTTTGTTAATAATATGTATATATATATATATATATATATATATATGTATTACATTTTTTATTTTTTTTATTTTAAAGTTACATTAATTATTTATTAATTTAACATTTATTCAATTATTTTAAGTATGTTTAAATTAATTATATTTATCATTATATTAGTTTTAAATTAATTTTAAGACATTTAAAAAAATCGATATTTCGACAGTCTATATTTTTTACAATCGATTTTTTGGAGTCGATATTTTTGTACTTACCTGTGTGTAGATAGGCAGTCGATATTCTGGCATTCTATATTTTTACCTCGATATTTTGGTAGGTCGAAATTTTGTCTGTTGATATTCTGTCAGTCATCCGAACGAGACGGAGTTGATCTGGCGGTCCATTTTGAGCCCTGAGTCCAGGATGATTCCCAGGTTGCGTGCGTGGTCCGTGGGGGTGGGCGGGCTTCCGAGGGTGGGGGGCCACCACGTGTCGTTCCAGGCATCGGGGTTTGTGCCCATGATGAGTACTTCCGTTTTATTGGTGTTTAGTTGTAGGCAGTTGTTTTTCATCCATTTGGCGACGGCTTCCATGCCTTCTCGAAAGTTGTGTTTGGTGGTGTTGGGTTTGTTGGATAAGGAGAGGATGAGTTGGGTGTCGTCTGCGTATGACACAACGATGAGTCTGTAGGTTCTGACTTTGGGTGCGAGCGGACCCATGTAGACTTTAAAGAGTGTAGGGCTGAGGGAGGACCCCTGGGGGACTCTGCAGGTGGTAGGTGTAGGGTCTGAAAGGAAAGGGGGGAGTCTGACCCGCTGCGTTTTTCCGGAGAGAAAATAACGGATCCAATCAAGGGCTTTGTCTTGGATCCTTGCGTCGTGGAGTCTGCGTATTAGGGTGAGGTGAGAGACAGTGTCGAGCGCTGCTGAGAGGTCGAGGAGAATGAGGGCTGCTGTTTCTCCTTTGTCCAGTAAGGTACGGATGTCGTCTGTTGCGGCGAGGAGGGCGGTTTCCGTACTGTGGTTTTTTCTGAAGCCGGATTGGGAGGAGTCGAGAATGTTGTGCTCTTCAATGAATGTGGCGAGTTGGCTGTTGATGGCTTCCTCGATGACTTTCTCTGGGTACGGTAGCAGGGAGATGGGTCTCTTTAGTTTTTGAGGTCGGTGGGGTGCAGCGGAGGGTTTCTTCAGGAGGCGGTTGATCTCAGCATGTTTCCAGTCGTCAGGGAACGAGGCGGTTGCCTGGTAGCAGTTGATGGTGTGGCAGAGCATGGGTACGATAGTGTCGGCAGCTCTGTTGAAAATGTGGTGGGGCAGGGGTTCGTGGGGCCCCGGAGAGGATTGACTTCATCGTCTTCAGTGTGTCTTCGGTGGTGAGGGCTGCCCAGTTGTCGATCGCTGGCTTTAGGGTGTCGGGGTGGTTGGTGAGGGTTCAGTGTGTTGGTTGTCTTTGTCGAAGTTGTCGTAGGTGCTCTAGATTTTGTGGTAGAAAAAGGTGCTGAGTTTGTCGCAGAGGTCTTGTGAGGGAGGGATGTCGGTGGACTCGCTCGTTGGTTGGGCGAACTCCTTGATGATGATGAAGAGTTCTTTGCTGTTGTGTGCATGAGTGGAGATTCTGTCTTCAATCTCTTTTTTCCTCGTTTTTCTGATGAGTTGGAGGTGAACGTTGGTGGCGGCTCTGAAGTTGTTGTGGGCTTCTGTGGATTTGGTGTGCCTCCAGGCCTTTTTGAGGCGGCGGCAAGTGCGTCTGGACTCTCGAAGTTCAGTGATGAACCATCTAGCTTTCTTGGCGTGGGTGTTGTTGTTTTTCTAGAGGGGAGCTATGGTGTTTGCGCTGTCGGAGATCCATCTGTGCAGGGTTCGGGCTGCAGTGTTGGGGTCGTGGTTTTCTATGATGGTTTGGGTGGAGATGCTGAGTGATGAGGTTAGCTGGTCGTCTGTGATTCTGGTACAGCTTCTTCGTGGGAGCAGGTGCTGGTGTCTGTGGATGGTGGGTGTTCTGAAGGTGAAGTGGACGCATTGATGGTCAGTCCATGGGATTTCGGTGGTGTGGCTGAAGGTGATGGAGTTTTCTGTTGTGAAAAGGGGGTCGAGGTTGTGTCCTGCTGAGTGCATGGGTTCGGTCACAATCTGACGGAATGCTGTGGAGGTTGTCCAGGAGGGATGTGGTGCTGGGGTCCAGTTGGTTGTCAAGGTGGAAGTTAAGATCTCCCAGTAGGGTGTAGTTGGTGGACGCGATGGCATGCGGGTAGATGATGTCCGTGATGGAGTTGGCGAAAAGTCTAGGGGGTCGGTAGATGAGGGTTTCTCGGAGGGTGGAGGTAGGGCTGGCCAGTATCTTGAAGTGAAGGTGTTCCATCAGGTCTGTAGGCTCGTCGGGAAGTGTGCTCAGTCGGAGGGTGGATTTGTGGACAATGGCGACTCCTCCTCCCGAGCGGGTGGGGAATCCTTCCTGGAGATCTTGTATCCTTGGGGAATGGTGATGGCGATGTACGGTCCTAAGGTGGTGTTGGTCCAGGTTTCGGTAAAGAATGCTACGTCCGGGGTGGTGCTGTCGAGGAGGTCCCAAATTTCGGTGGCGTGTTTGTGGAGGGATCGGACGTTGAGGAGGATGCATTGCCGGGTCTTTGGTTCGGTTGTGTTCTTGCGGGCGGGTTGCGCTGGGTCCATGGTCTTTTATATGGGAAACAGTGGTTCCAATAGGGTAATACATTTACTTTATATGGTAAAAGCAAAGCGTAATAGCAATCTCAGTTTAAGGGTTATAGGGAATGTTAGAGAGAGAGAGATGGCTCTTGACACCAACGATTGTTTTGACAATTAAGTTTATATTGTTTTTCAAAAAAGGTAATAACATATAAAATGTACAAAGTATATTTTTAACAGTGCGAAGTGTCCCCAGTGTATTAGAAGAACCAAGAAACAACAGTTGAGTGACACTAGGTGAAAGTATTTACAAGGTTTCTAAACAATTATATTTTCAAGGAAGTGACCGTTCTGTGATGCAAACAAGAAAATAGTACAGCCACTTTGTACAGTCATAAGCGCTGTCTGAAAGGTTTGTTTCCTTTAATCATCGACGGCGTTCAACCCAACTAAGGATAAGGGGTCTCATCAGGACCAAGGGTGTGGGGGACATCTGAGTTCCACTATGCTAATTCACGTGTTGTGAGCTGTGCCAAACATGTGTGTGAAAAGAGTAAAAGTATTTTACTCACAGTGAACCCAGCCGGGTTCACTGGCGGTGGTGATTGAGCAAACAGATGTGGGAACGAAGGTACAGTAGGTGACTGGTCTTGGTGCACGGTCTATGTGGCGTAGTAGAGTGCTTGGATCTTTTGGGTGACTCGATGGTCGGAGAATCTTCAAATTGCTTTACAATGAGCAAAGCCCGCGGTGGGGCATACGGTGCCAAGGAAAATGCTTTCCAGGAGTGCGCTAATTCGCAGAGGAGCAGTCGGATCTCTTCAGACCTTCTCACGCTATCTAGCTGTTGCCAAAGGCACTCTCCTTGGCACCAACCCAAAAAGTAGGGGCAGATTATTTGTCAATGCTCTTGATAAAAAGATTGATTGACTGATGGAAAACATGCCTACTCAGTCGCCAATTTTGCTATCCGTGCCAGTACTTATGCCACATATGTAGTTTAATCACTGTTAAGAGACTATCAAAAAGGCGATATGGCGCTCTCCCGCTCCCTCCCGGTCACGCAACGCAGCATTTTTGTCTATTGCGCTGCGTTCCGTGATATGTTGGTAAATCTGGTCCGTTGTGCTGACATCCTGTGTATATGTCAAGGGCGTATATGCTTGGGAGTAGGACGTCGTGTATGGCCTAGCTGGTTTAGCTTTGTGTGTAAATACTTCCTTCCCTGCCAAGCAGAGCGATTTCAGGGCCAAGCGAACGGCTTCATGGTGCACAGTGTGCGCTTCTTGTGCCAGGAATATAATACCATAGAGACATGTTCAATGCATATTTAACACCGTTGTGTATAATTTACCACAATAATGCTGAATGCAGCAAGTATTTGAGAGGGGAAGTAGGTAGGGTGTAGTACTAATGCAGCATATGTAAATAGGGTGCAAACTTAAGAACTGCTAACGAACCGCCTAAATGGAGGTATTTTTGTCAAAATAGTTTACATTGGTAATTAATACATCACACACGTTCCTAAGTCTTAAGGGCGCAACTTTATGTGTAAACAAATGCTATACTGTGAATAACCAGGATTTCCCTTGGTAATACTGGTCTTTACAGTCCAAATTTGGGCATGGAATTTTAACAATAAATAAAATGTTGCTTGTGTTTAAAATAAACCCAGCCAATGGATAAAAGTACTTTGGAAAAGTGAAGTGATAATTATAATGTGACAATCCTTTTTTATTGAAGTTTATTTTCACTGGTGATGCGCCGATGACACCTCTTTTCACAACACTTCGGCTCGTAAGGAATGTTAACGGAATTCAGATGGCCGGCCAGGTCTTAGAAGTTGGATGGGGGGAGATTTCAGTGGGTCCAGATTGTATGTCTCATACAGAACTGTTTTTAACTTGACACAGTGCTAAATAAAAGCACCTTGCTTTGATCTTGATGACTCTCTGTGCAGACTTGTCTAATTAAATAAAGATCACTTGTTCCTGTCCTATCTCTAAGGAGCGAGAAATCCCGGCTATTGCACAACCGTGTTATTCAGTTTCTTAGCAACCGCCTTGCATTTTAGGTCTGGCTTAAATGAGCAGCTGTTACCTGACCTTTTATGAGCAATTTGAAAAAGAGCATTTAGGAGAACTTCAGAAAATGGCTTTGGTGCCACCCACACATTGGTAGCTATGTTTACGTGATTAGATTGAGAGAGTTTGAGTGCTTTCTCTTACTTTGTGTTTCAGGAGTACAGCCCCCTATTTCCTATTGAAATTTGTATTGCACTCCTATTGTTGTTGGAGGGTTCATCTTACCTAATGTGGCTGCCGCATTAAAATGTTATTGTATTGTAAGTGCATTTTGTATAGAGCTTACTACCCCTCACGAGGCGTCGAAGCGCTTTTTCGGCGAGTAGCACGCTACTCCGGGACCCCTAGAGGATTAGTGTTGAATTAGTATAGTGAAACATGAAAGTAATTGTAAGTGGTGGATAGGTTAGTCAGTTATTTGGATTCGGAAGGATAGCAGAGGAAAAAAGGTTTGTATTTATATAGCACTTGTTACCCCTGATGGGGTATTGAAGCGCTTTTTTTTTGTTGCGAGTAGCATGCTACTCCGGAAACCCATACAGGATTAGTGGTGAATTAGTATGGTGAAATTTTAAACTAATTTAAGTGGTAGATATTAGTCAGTTATTTGTAGTGAGAAGGATAGTGAGGGACAGAAGGGGAAGAAAGGTTTGCATTCATATTAGCACCTGTTACCCCTGATGGGTGTTAAAGCGCTTTTCTGGCGAGTAGCACGCTACTCCGGAACCCATAAAGGATTAGTGTTGAAAATTAGTAGTGCAAAGGAAAGCCTTGATAATGCTCCAATTCCATTGGCTGAGAGGGATATTGCTGTCCTGTTGAAACTGCTTTACTGAGCTGTTACGCCTTTGATCCGTAGCTCGTTTGGCTCCAGCTTGCCCTACATTACTATTGGCTGTCCTGTGGCTCCCAGGCTCACTCACAATATAGTCTATGCAGATGGCCGCTGACTGGACAATGGGCAGAGGTCGGCCGGTACCCGCCTGGAAAGGTGCTCCATTTTTGGCAGCAGGGCCTGGGAGAGGGAGGAGGACGAGTCTTCAGTCTCTCCTACCTGCTGGGAAACTACCTATCGGGACCCCTGGGAGTCTATGCCTGGTTACCCACGGTCTGGTATTGTAGTGCTTAGTGGGGAAGAAGATATTAATACATCTCTTGGGCATGTGTCATGATTAAACATCTTGACATGGAATTTAGAGGATGGAATGATTGTTGTAAAATTCGTAAAGTGGTATTGTATCTTCAACAGCATCAGATAGATGTGGCTTTTTTTTGCAGGGAACACATCTTGCCCCTAATAGTGTGCCGATCACATCAAGGCGATTGAGGGGAGAATGCTGTGCTGCGGGGACCACCACTCATGCGCGCAGTTTTTTAATTTGGGTCTGTCGTGGCTCTGGGTGTAGACCCTGCGGGTCGATATATGGTGACGTGTTGCAACAAAGACCATTTTATTATTTATTTATTATAAGTTTTGTATAGCGCTAGCTGGACCCAAGGGTATCAGAGCGCTTCACAACAGGTACAACAATGTGCCTTATCGGCGAAGGAAGACTCCACATCTGGACAACTTAAGGGCATTGCAAATAACATAATCATACAGATCATAAGGTCTACAAGGGTGAGGGGTACTATGATCTTCCCCATTCAGTTCAGGTGGACTCAAGGAAGAGGGCTTTGAGTAAAGTCTTGAATTTCGGGAAATGGGAGGTCATTCTGATGTGGGGGGGATGGCGTTCCATATCCTGGGTGCATTGCCCGCAAAGAATTTACTTATAGTTTTGCGTTTCCGCGATTTCAAAGGAATGAGAAGAAGCGTGTTGGAGTTTCTGAGGTTCCTGGACTGGCCATCCCTTTTGAGTTTCGCGGCCAGGTATTCTGGTTTGCCTGTGTGAAGGGCTTTGTGTGTAAGACATGCTGTTCGAAAGTTGGCTCGTTGTTCAATAGGGAGCCATTTCAGATCCTTGAGCGCGGGAGAAATGTGGTCGAATTTCTTGGTTCCTGTGACCATTCTAGCCGCGGCATTGAGGGTGGTTTTCAAGGGGCCTAGGTGTGATTTAGCTGAGCCGGTCAGAGCTGCGATTCCATAGTCAATTCTGGAAAGCACCAGTGCTTGAGTGGCCTGTTGAAGGTCCTTTGGAGACAGGAAGGGTTTTATTTTGTAGAGAAGTTTCAGATTGAGGAAAGCGCTTTTGGCGGTGCTCGCAATGTGTTTTTTAATGTCTAGTTTGGGGTCTAAGGTGATACCTAGGGACTTGACCGAATCTTTCGGCTTGAGGGTGCCATTGAGGGCGACGATGGCTTTGAGCCATTCTTCAATTTGGGGGTTTTCGTCTCTGTTGGAGATGAGTAGGACTTCAGTTTTTTCTTGATTAAGCTTCAAGTGGTTCAGTGAGAGCCATTGTTGAACGTCTTTGAGCATGTCATTAAGTTTGAGAATGTCGTCCATAGAGGTGGTTTCCAGCTAGAGCTGCGTGTCATCAGCATGGAGGTGGAAGGGGATGTTGGAATTCCTGAGTATTGTGGTGAGGGGTTCCATGTAGATATTGAAGAGTTGGGGGGAGAGTACTGACCCTTGTGGGACTCCTCTACTGACGGGAAGGAGGTCGGATTCAAAGTTTTGGATTTTTACTCTTTGCGAGCGATTGTGTAGAAAGGAGGAGAACCAGTTTAGTACCGTCAATTCCAAGCCTGCTCTTTCTTGAAGGACTTTTAGGAGCAATGTGTGATCAACAGTATCAAACGTGGCCGATAGGTCAAGGAGAATGAGAAGGCAGCATTGGTCTGAGTCAAGTGATTTGTGTAGATTGTCTATGACGTTTAGGATGGCAGTTTCAGTGGCTGCATCCCTTTCTGAAACCCGATTGGTGGGGGTCAAGGAGTTGGATGTTCTCTGAGTGTTGGGTTAACTGGGAGAACACATTTTTCCAGTGTTTTGGATAAGAGAGGCAGGTTTGACATGGGTCTAAAGTTGTTCATATCGTCCGTGTCCAACCCTGTTTTTTTTAGTAACGGCGTGTCTTGGCCGACCTTGAGGCGGTCTGGGATATTTCCGGAGCTCAGCGAGCTGTTGATGATTTTGCACCAAATTGGGGCTAGGGTGTGTTTGGACTTTGGCCAGATTTATAGGAAGCGGATCTAGGGAGTGGGATGATGGTTTGGCTTTGGCGATCAGGGTGACGATCTCTGCTTCCTGAATCGGCGTGAAGACGGACCATTGAGTGGGCGGGATCAATAAGGTGTTGTCAGTCAGTGATGGAGTCTTGGTCTCCCTGAGAAAAGAGGGGTTTGTGCTGAGAGAGAGGTCGATCTTGATGATTTTTTCGTTAAAAAAGCTGGCAAAGTTGTCGCTTTGTTTTTTGGAGGTCACTGAATCAGATGTGATAGGTTTGGATGTTTGGCTTCTGATGATGCTGAAGAGCTCTTTGGGGCGATTTTTAGCATTCTCTAGAGCGGAGCAGAAGAAAGAAGATTTTTTGTCCTTGATGAGTTTGTTGTAGTTACTGCGTGCTGTCTTGAGTTGTTCGCGGTGATGGGTGGAGGGATTGCTCCTCCAGATTCTTTCAAGGGATCTGAGAAGTCTTCTTTCATCATTGATGTCAGAGGTGAACCAAGATCTTGATGGAATGTTTTTTTAGTTTCAAGGGCGCCAGGCGGTCAAGGGAGGCTGTCATGTTGGAATGGTAGAGAGAGGTGAGATCTGTGGTTGAGAGGTGCTCTGTCGCGTTCGGAAGAAGAGTGCTTAATTCTTCTTCTAGGATGTTCTGTGGGAGTTGGGCAATATTCCTGATCCATTTGGAGGGAGCTTGTTTTATGTGTCGAGTTGGCACTGGTTGGTTGCTATGGAAAAGAATTAAGTGGTGGTCTGACCAGTCTACTGGAATGATATAGTCAATGGTGATTGTGTAATTGTTCGCAATGATTGCGTTGAGTATCGCTCCTCTGTAGTGTGTTTCTTCAGAGCAGTGTTGTGTCAGATCATTTTTTAGCAGAAGGCTGTTGACGGATTGAATGAGCGGGTTATTTGTTTTGTTCCATCTAATATTGAGATCGCCCAGGATTATATTGTTGGCGTTGTTGAGCGCGCATTGGGTGATTAGGTCAGAGAGTTGCATTCCGAATTCCTTTGAATTGCCTGGTGGCATTTTGACATACTTCTTCTGGGGATCTATGGACCCAAGTACAAAGATCCAAAATTTTATCACACATTGCATGTCAAGATGGCCACCTATGATACTATGCCACAGGTGTGGGCATGCGACTTCAATTGTGTTTTGGTGGCGGAGCAGGACCATTCTTGAGGCCCTCCCCGACCGAAAACCCTGTTCGGCGGCCTACGCTATTGAAGCGATTTCGGAAAGCTGTGCTCTTGTGGATGTCTGGCATTAGTGCACACCACAAGGTATCCATGGTTCGACAGTGCGAACATTTGCCTTGCACAGTACTCTTTGCTGGACACAGTGTTCCATGAGGAAATAGCACAGGCAATTGGTGCATAATTTCGCACAAACTTGGGTTTGTAGCAACATTTGCTACTATTTGGGAGGCCTTCAAAGTCTACATTCACAAAGTTACCATCTCAAAACATGCAGTTATGCTCTGTTCCATTTGAGGCCATTTCGAGAGAAAGGAAGCAGACATAGCTGATCTAGAATGTGCGCATCTGGAGACATCACAGCAGGGATTATTGGGTGATATTAAAATGAAACTAGATGAAAACAATGAGCTAGCTCAGAGTAAGGTTACAAACATGGGCAAGTTCCCCACGGCTAGAGTATATGGTTAGGTTAGAGCGACCTCTCTTGCGGCCCTTATCCTGCCTAGTCATCATGGAGAAAGTGAGGCGCTATCTATTTTGGACGAGCAGGGGGAACATATACATGGGGATGCTCAGGTGGCAGAGCTTTTTCACCTTTATTACACTTTTTATTTTATTTTTTAGAGTTTTATGTAGCACAAACTAGACCCGAGAATTCGGGTATCAGAGCGCTTTACATGAGCACCAGTTTTGTTACTGATGAACCCATTCATGTTTGTTAGGCACAGGGAGATGAAGTGATTCGCCCAGAATCACAGGATGTTGTGTGTCGTTGCTGAGACTCGAACCCGTTTCCCCAGCTTCTAGGTCGAACGCTCTAGCCGTAAGGCTACATCCTCTCCCCTGAACTACAATGAACTGTATACCTCACATGTAACATATGACAAACGGGCTACTGCTGAATACCTTATACATATCTTCATGAAGTGGCTCTCGGATATACATAGGGAGTGGCTAATGTATGTCTGCGTCCTGCAGAGATTGTAGTAGCATTAAAAGATATGCCCGGGTGGAAGGTGCCAGGCTTCGATGGGCTGACAGTGGGGCTTTTACAAGACCTATCAGGACAAACTTATTTCACATCTAGTCAACCTCTTCGAGGAAATGTTATGGGATGGTTCCAAGCCCACAACAATGTGTGAGGCATTATTGATCACCTTGCTCAAACCAGGAAAACCAGATGATCATTGCTTGTTCTATCGACCGTTATCACTTTTAAATACAGACGCAAAACTCTTTGCAAACATTTTAGCTAATCATCTGGCACCTCTGCATCCTGGAATAATTGAGCCAGATCAATCTGGTTTCATAGCTGGTCGCTCCCTTATCTATAACATTTGAGACCTCTTTGGAACGATCTCACGCATCGACCCTGATGTCAACACTGAGGATATTTGTTTAGATACGGAGGAAGCTTTGTATTCCATTGAATGGGGATTTATGGTATCTGTACTCTTTGAAGTAAGTTTGTGTTCTTTCTACTGACTCAACCGCACAAGTGCGTATTACCTGTCTGCGTCCGACCCGATAACCATCACAAGGGGCAGGCGTCAGGGTTGTCCCTTATTGCCGCTTTTGTACGCACTTGTTGCAGAGCCCTTGGCCTGAGCACTTCGGGAATATCATTCCCACAGAGGTATTACATTACAACGTCATACTATCTGCATACACCGACGATACACCCCTATATGTTAGAAACCCAGAGCGAAACCTCTCTACAGTGCTCCGGGAGGAATTACTTTTTGGAAGCCATTCTAGACTGCATATTAATTGAGACAAGTCCCTCATGTTTCCCCTTACCGCTGCTATGCCTCCAGTACAGGCAGAATTTGCTCTTGCATGGACCACAGAGCTAGTTCGCTATCTGGGCATCCAGGTCCAGATGGATCAAGAGGTAGTGATACAAGAAAACTATGGGAAGGCCGTGCATCACCTCACCGAGGTGGTGAACCATTGGATTTGCCTCCCCCCTCTATCTGTGGTTGCGTAGCCATTATGAAGATGATAATACTTCCATGCTTTTTATTCATATTCATTTCGGACCTTGCGCTCCTTCATGGAACGCTTGGTGTGGGATGGCAAGCCACTTCGAGTGCAACGGGAAATGCTTACTGTTCCTTATAATGCCGATAGCCTTAATGCACCAGACTTTGAGGCTTACTGTGAGGTGGCGTAAAGCATTTTTGCACATTACTAGCTGCACGATCCACTAAACTTACCACATTTATGGCTAGAGCGTGATGGAGTGCCTCCTTGATCGCTGCTCCTCTTTTTACCACTGCGCCGCTTTCAAATAATAGATCCGGCAGGCACCACATGTTACCTATTGAAAAAATCAATGGCCAAGCTGCAGACAGACGTGCTTTTCTCCCCATGGCTTCATCTGGAGTGGTGCTGGTGGTTTCTGTTGGGGAGCTGCAGGCAGCAGCTTTACATAAGCTTGCAATATGGAATATGGGTGACTTTTTGATAACATACTCCATGACTGGGCTCAGGTTAGTGCCCAGAATGACACACACTCCGTGCTAACATAATTTCATTACTATCATGTTATGTAATGAGGAGCCTGCTGGATAAAAACCGTGCGGAGGTGTCTGCCCTTACCTATCTCATACAAGCGACGACGCCAGCACAAGCTGTAGCAACGTTATATGCTTTTTTAGCAAGAGGCCAGGTGATCTGGAATCCCCCAGACTTGCAAGGATTGGCAAGATTATCTGGGATTAGATATCACTAGAAAACAACAGAGTTACTGCTGTTCTGTAATAAGCACCATTTCGTTGTGCATTTTAAATAACTTAATCGAGTATATTACATTCCAGTCCAATTACACAGATATGGTTTGAGAGATTAGTGTTTCCATTATTGACTTATTTGATTTACTGCTAAGACCCTGGTACAGTGCAATGTGTGTGCCCAGAGCCTTTAATTCAAATGCTGCTAGTGGGCCTGGTGCACTGATTGTGCCACCCACACCCTCAGCCTTTCAATGGATTCTCAGACCTGCCACTGCAGTGTCTGCGTGCAGTTTAAACTGCCATGTGCACCCATTTGCCAGGCCCTAACCTTCCTTTTTCTTACTTATGAGTCACCCCTAAGGTAGGGCCAATGTACCCCCTTGGGCAGGGTGCAGTGTAAGTGAAAGATAGGACATGTACAGGGTTTGTGACATGCCCTGGTAGTGAAATACTGTGTTTTTAGTTTATCACTATTGAAATCATTCCCATAGGATAGCATGGGAGATACTTTGCAACATCTTACAAGTACAACTTCCCATGGGGACAAGATAGAAAGATGGAGTTTAGGTTCTATGAACTCAGAATTTAATAACACATCTTTTAGTAAAGATGGTTTTTAAATTATGGGTTTCAAAATTTCACTTTTAGAAAGTAGGCATTTTCTTGCTTAGCCATCCTATGTGCCTCTGCTAGATTGTGTATTGACTGTCTGGTTTTGGAGTGACAGAGACTGGGAATGTGCATTCACTGCAGACAGCCACTGGAGGGGTTGAGGTGTGTCCTGCCTGTCTGGGGTTACTCGGAACTGGGGTGAATAGCCCTGGGTTGCAATTAGAGTAGTGGAAGGAGTTTTCCTTGCACCTTAATAGGCCCCGCCTCATGTGCACAATGCTGTCTCCACCTCCTGCCAAGAAGCTGGACCAAAGTGGACAGAGCTAGTTTGGACGAAGCTGAGAGACCTTTTGCCACAGGAGAACAAAATAAAATGTGGCATAAATATTGGGCCCAGACCACAGAACTTTAGAATACTTCTGGACTCAAGAGGAACCTCTGCTAAGGAGAATAGTAAATGTAATGTAAATGTAAATTGATACTTGTATAGCGCACTACTCACCCGCAAGGGTCTCAAGGCGCTTGTATGAATACCGCTGTGGAACCCATCCTGGCTTTCCCTGTGAGGTGTCCACTCCTGGGCACCCCCAAGGTGGAGGCCAGGCATCCTTAGCGTTGTGGGGGCCGTTGTGGAGATTAAGCAAGCTATTGCCCAGAGTTGCAGAGTGGGACTCTATGATTGGAATAGGCACTGAGGCGAGAATTATCAGGTCCGTGGAATTTTGAGCCCAAGACCCGCCGAGGCGGGGAATTGAACCCTGGTCCCGGGCTAGACCTCTGCATCAGGGTCTGCCGCTATAACCATTGAGCCACACTTCTCCAGAATCTGTAAGGAGGAGTACTGTCCCATTACTGTGCGGATGCTTTACTGTGTTGGGCTGCAGTGGCTGCTTCTGCCAAGGAGAGGACAAAGACTGAACTGTGCTGTGTATCCTGCATGAAGAAAATCTCCAAGGGCTTGGTGTAGAGCTTGCATCCTGTTCTGAAGTCTCAGGGACACAAAGACTTCACTTCCTCTGTCCTCCTGCACCTAGAACAGCTGTTTCAGCTGCCACAGAGGGAAAAAACAACACTGACGCCGGCGAGCGATGCTGCAACCTGCCGCAAAGCCATGGGTACCCATCATGAAGTACCTGACGCAGTGCCCTAATTTGCACTGCTACCACGCTGCCTGCCAACGCTGTACCATTTCAACTCTGACCCTATCACCAAGGCTGCTGCATGCACTGGAGCCAAGGGCACTGCCCACGATGCACCGCCCTGACTCGCACCGCTGTCCTGACCTCCTCATCGCCGGTGCCTCATCATCGCAGAGCCGATACCTGACGTCGATGACCTCCCGAATCCATCGACCCCCACACCGTAGTAAGGAACCACCGCCTCACCACCAACACAACGTTACCTCCCCGGCAGCATTAAGGAACCGACACCTCACCTCCCCGACAACAGTAAGAATCCAATTCCCCTGCATTGCAGTAAGGAACTGATGCCTCACCTCCCCTACATAGCTGTAAGGAACCAAGGCCTCACCTCCCCTGTGGCCGTAAGGAACTGATGACACCGCAGCCAATGAAGCATCACCTCCCTGACACCATGCACCGTCTTTGTTTTCATCATTTACCGAGGTACTGTTCTTGGGGGTCCGAGGAACGGCGTGGTCGATGCCATACTTTGGGATTTTCATCTGTCACGACGTCGTAATAGCCCCAGGTGGATTTATTTGTTACTACAAGCCTTATTTTTGTGAATAACCAATTTTTGCTGATATCTTGACATATGTATGGTGGATTTGTTGTTTTGGTCTCGTTTGGCCTATCTACAATTTTCCTATTTTTCTAAATTGGTGTGGTGTCCATTTGTAGTATTTTCACTGTGTTATGTATGTGTGCACAAATGCTTTGCCTCTGAGATAAGCCTGACTGCTTCTGCCAATTTACCAAGGAGGTGAGCAGGGGTTGTCTAAGGGCATAACTCCCTTACTCTGACTAGAAGCAAGGGTCCCTACTTGGACAAAGATGCAAACCATTGCCAACTAGAGACCCCATTTCTAACAATGACGCAGACTTCGTACATATAGAATAGTACTGCCCTGGTCTACAGCACTTTTGGCTTATAATCTTTAACATTTTGGGAGAAATAACAGGGGAGGTATTAGTTAGCATGCCACTGCTGGCTCTACTAGGCTATGATCTGAATGTTCCTTGGACTAGCCGACGGTTGGTGGCACTAAGTCTTTTGTTTGGCGTGAAGTGGGATTACTATTCGTTGGATGGAGGAACTGTTCCCAACAGTGGCAGAATGGCATACTGATATGACATATTGCAGTACACAATCTGATGCCTATCACGATCTTATACAACCCGTATTCGCCTGAGAAATATATGGGGTCCATATTGGGAGTATTTGCCCCTCCGACAGCACCAAACTGATGACGAGGGAGACCTGGAAGGAGGTGAGTGAAGGCTCCGGAGTGCATGAAATACCCGGCCCCCTATTGGATGTAAGAGGCCTGAGTTGCAGTGTATGGGGGCAATGCAGTGTTGGACTACAGTTCTCATCTTCATGTGTCGAGTCCCCCATTGTATACGATTGTTGCCAGAAGACTCATTCAGAAATTTATGACTAATGTATACTCATTGGAAATTATTGGTGATGACAAAACCTGTGTTCTTTTGTTTACATTCCCACATTCACTATTTGAACCTGCTGTGCCTACCTACTGTGCTTGACATATATCAGTAATGTTAATATATTTGTCTAATGCATCTGGCCTGAGCCAGAAGTTTACTTCTTCTGGTGTTAAATTGGTAATCTATAAAATAAAGTTAAAAAATATACAGTGTGCTTTCCTGAAGAGCAACAGAACGAGTGTAGGGTGAAAAGATGTTTGAGTGCGGGTTAAGCGGTGTGTGTGCTTGGAGGGTGCGAGTGTGAAGGGTTAGCAGGTATGAGTAGAAGGGGAGTGATGTGTGCGAGCAGGAGTCGTTGTGGGTGCAGGCTGAGTTGTTTTGGTGGATTGTGAGTGCATAGTAAGAGGTGGGCGAACACTGTCTGAGTGCAGGATGAGCAGTGAGTGAGTGAAGGGTGAGAGATGGGCAGTACTTAATTTGTAAAAACATAATTGCCACAGTCCTCATCAGGAGGCCACTTCCACTGCCTGTTTCCATGGTCAGCGCTGCCAACTCCAGAAACAATACAAGTACTAGCCACCACACTCCAACAGTTGTGGCAATTCTGACTCTTTCAGGCCTCTAAAGCTTTAAGCATAGTTCTGGCAGCAGATTTTAATCATGTTAACGCATATTGAATTAATGAACGACTGTTGTTGTGCTTGTCTCTAAATTAGACAAAGAGTGCCATAGAGTGGCAGACTCTCATAAGTGCCGGTGTTGACATTTAAGTGCTGGTGCCGAGCACTGGAATCCAATGGCTCAAATTAAGCGCTGGAGGTTGGTGAGTTTAAAGTGTGTGGTGTAAGAGTGCAAGGTACATAATGTTGGACTATGGGGTAAGTGCAGAGTGTGTGGTGGTTGAGAGGTTTACAAGTGGTGTTTGACAGGTGTGCAAGTGCAGGGTGCTTGGCGTGTCTAGATAAGTGCAGGGTGAGAGTTGTGCCCATTAGAATGCAGAGTGAGTGGCATGCTTTTGTGAGGCTAGAGTGCAGCTCATTAAAGCTTGACCTATTGGCATTGTCAATGGTTTTTGATTTTGTGGAGGACAATATGTTTCAGGAGTATGTCTCTTCAGTTCCAATTGACTTTTAATTTTGTATTTTAGTTTTATTTATACAAAGTTTTGGAGAGTGCTAGCATGTAAGGTTGGGCACTTCAGAGTGCCAAATAAAAATTATGAGGCTGATTTACCAATCTTTCACACAGAGCAGTGCAGCAAGCCACCTTGCTACCCTGCGTGAAAGGAAAGGATTGCATTGTACTTAACAATATAAGGCGTATTCTTGTCCTTTCCAAGCGCTGGCACACTTTTGGCTGCCTAGCACTAACGCAGGCACCCTTGCGTCATGTTGCAAGGGTGCCTGCATTGTAGGCAGGATTGCTTTTCTGCAGGAAGGGACACCTTCCTGCACAAAACAACCCTGAGAGTAATGTTCCTGTTTTGTTATGTACACAATATACCCCCTTCCTTCACAAAACAATAACAAAATTACAACATAAGAAACAAACTACAATATAAAAGGAGTGAAAAATACAGCAATGCAACAAAATACATTAAAAGAAGAGAAAAATGCAGTACATTCATCAACACAATGAATACCATGTCCAATTAAATATGATGGCAATAGTCAAAACAGAACATCAAACATGGCTAATACATGGTATAATCCTGAAACCTCAAAGGAGTTGATCTTAATCTGGATGAAACTCTCTCTTTAGGAACAGAAACAGAATCGGAACGTAACCCTATTTTGCCCCTCACATAGTCAGTTCTGGATTCAGGCACCACTGAGACAGCATACTTGTTCCACGTTTTGCCATTTTCCAATACCACCACACCATCCTTCACCACCTTCATCTGAATAGGTGCAGAAAATCATGATAGACCCTGGCGAACAAAACCCAGCCTCTTAATTCTCACCCAATACCCAATTTGAACCAGTGAAATTCTGTGTTGATTGTCCATAATACTATATTTCTTCTGTACTGCAGTTTTTTGTTTTAGCTTTTAGTGTAAAGTCTGTTTTTGAATGTAAAGCAGAAACAAAGGCCAAACAAATTGAGGGCACATGTCTCAGTAAGAGAAGCAGCAAAATAATATCACAGTCCAATCTGCACATCAAAACATCAGAAGAGAATCCACCCACAAGAAGTGTAGACCCGACTGTGTAAAAGAGTAGCAATCCCTCCCTTACAAAGTATGGAAAATTGGAGAAAAACAATGCGTGTTACCCTCCCAGATGAAGAACTGGGATTTCAAGTAACCAGCGGCGTCAGGGACACGCCTGAAGTCCTCTGGGTTCCCTTGCCTTGGTATACAGAGACACGGAATACTTCTAGGTGGCATCAGAGATCAAATTTATTAGCTGCAGCTAGTAACAGTAATCCCAGCGATACAACACGGTGTACAACTCAAGAAACTGTTCAATTCTTGTAGAGCAAGACTTCAGTATTTATACACAATATTCACATTACAAATGGACACCCACTTCAGCAAATTCTAACCAATAGAAACACATTTCTATACATTATCACATTCCAAAAGGCTCACTTTACATTGTACCAACCCCACAAGTTAATTATTAGGATCGTCCCAAATTCAATTACCAAAAGCCGGACAAACCCATAATTGAAAGCACAATGCATATAACGAAGGAACATAAAAAGGAAACAATGATAGATAACGAGCAAGATAAAGCATGTGTAGAAAAGCTAAAAATTAACGGTGTCCTGAACTTTGACTCGCAATCTCAGACAAGGATCAACTAAGGAAATTGGCCTAGCAAAGGGTCAGTTTCAGATAAAGAGGTCAATTCCTTACAATGCACCTTAGAGTCAAGAAAAGGATTAGTTAATAAATGAACAATGAAGCCCATGCAACTTTGTTCGTTTGGTTACTTCCACAGGCCTACGTGAGGGCAACACAAAATGGAGGTAAAGACAAAATGGAACCCATATTTGAAACAAAGTCTCTGAATATGTAATGAACTCGCTAGTTAACATGACGAATTCACTCCACATTAGTCGTACTCGCTAAATACGGTACAACATCACCAAAATTGTGATGGAACCATAATATCACAGGACAAGGCAGACTTTACAGAACCTCAGACCCTCCTTTTGCCATTACGTAGGCAATAACCTAAACTCACGTCAGTCTGAATCCAGGTCTATGTCTATTCTCATCAGGTCATCAAGATGTTGCTGTAACATCATCTTATTATCCTTCACTTCTCTCGAGACGGGTCTTCTCACACAGATTGTAGCACAAAGGCCACAAATGGCGGGACCACACTGGATGCATAAACAACACGAGAAAAGGATAGCTAACGCCATACCAAGGAACATCAGAACCTTCCATCCCCATTTGGACAACAATTCCCAAAACCATCCCATCAACGACCAGTTACCTTCGTCCACATGAATAGACTCAGAGATCTTATGTAGTCTAGAGATGGCTTGGTACACTGTCGGGGCATTATCTGGTATGAAAACGCAGCAACTAGATCTAATCAATTTGCATACCCCACCTCTATCTGCAAGTATAATATCTAAAACAAAGCGGTTTTGTAATGTCATAAGGCAATCCGCTTGAAGCTCAGCTGTAATATTGCTAAGGGCACCTGCAGTCTCATTTATAGTGGCCTCAACCACTCTCGTAAGCTGACGAATATTCCTACTATTAGCCATAGGACCCCAAAAGGGTAGGAAACCGTTAAAGAAGTCTCCAACTTCTTGTGCGACAGTATCTTTCGCATCGATTACACCTCTACCATATCTTGTCTTATGGTAATCGGAAACAGCAGTGTATGTAGGGGGAAGCAAAAATGCCACGTAACATGTGCCGGAAAAATCAGATTGCAACCATGTGTATGCTCTATCGTGACAAACAAAATACGTGCCTTTAGCTGGCACGAACGGAGGAGATTTCTGGGATGTATAAACGTATGTGTGAACACACACACTCTTACCAAGCTGAGCTCTCGGATTCTGACCATTACCTTGCAAACAAAGATGACCTCGGTGGGGTACAATCCAAATAGGAGGAGACCTTCGCTGTCTTTCTTTCTTAGTCAAGCCAACACTATATGTCGTCTTATTCCAACTGACATATGCTCGTACATCATCTTTAGGGATAGCATTATACGCGTCAATATCTCTAATCATATCGACTATTCCCCGTATCAAAGCCTTCTTGCTCACGTTATCGTTAACAGAACGCACTGGAGAGGCTTCGTTCGCATAGATAAACATCGATTGGAGTGCCCAAACTGACCCATTAGGTGAAAAAGGCAAAACCAAATATGGCATTCCCTTGTCTGTAGTATGTGGCATAAGACCACACACCCAACAATTCGTGGTATTTATGACTAGCTGATGCTGATGCAACATCTATATAAACGAATTGTTCACAAATTCTGATCTTCGTGTCTGTTCATGTTCAGGTAACGTATAAAACTCATGTGGAGAAACAGTAGAAAAAGAAAGAGTAGGTTGGGAGGTAGATGTGAGCGGCAATTGTGTGACATAGAAAATCCAACCCACACAAGCTAACGTAATATTCACAAGCATAAGAAAACACATTATTAAAAAACATTTTCTATGAATCAATATACATATTCGGACTTTAAAATCTACTTTCCTAACACTCTGGTCAGCATAAAAAAACTCCATCCTCTAACGTGCTGCTCACGGTCGTTACCTTCTTCACTTAAGTGTGTGCCAAGATCGTACTAACGACCCTGGACCACGGACCTTGTGTCACTGCGCGGTTCACCCCTTAAGAACTTCCTACCGTGACCCTGCAGCGGAGTCCGGATGGTGACTCAAAAAAGGAAAAAGCAAAAAAAAGTTTCTTGATCTGCCAAAGTGTAAATTCACTATCTAAAAAAATATTTCAGTTTCACTTTATTTGTCCATATGTACAAGCTTTCTTGGTCTGAAATCGTAGCGTTCTTTATTAGGTACAGTTGGATCCTTGAATAGAAGATCCGGATTGGTGGTGTCAATCTTTAAATGAGGAGGCACAGCAGCTTGCAGAACATCATCATCCTCGCGTTCTGACCGTGTCCATGTCAAATGAGCATCACTAAAAGGCACGAATCTGGGGACTTTCTCGCAATTTGTGTCAGTTATACCATCCCTCACCCACTGATCATACGGTAAAGGCAAAGGAACTTTTTTACAGTGGGTGGCATGCACCCAGTTCTTTTTGCCAGCTACTCTAACAGCGGTTCTAGTAACCAAAAGGACTAAGTAAGGACCAGTCCATCTAGGTTCCAAGTTCTTGGTACGCTGAAAGTTCTTGACGAGGACGTATTGACCAGGTTGGATTGAATGTCCTGGATCTGTAGTAGCTGTCGGCAAACTGTCATAGACCTGTTGGTGGAGAACATGTAATTTAGCAGTCAAGTCATGTAAGTAATCCACCAACATAGGGTACTCAATACTGCTGTATTCTTTAGGACGAGGCACCCCCCAAACATTCGCAGGACGACCAAAAACTATTTCGTATGGGCTAAGTCCCACACGAGAATGCACAGTCGTCCTTGTTGACAAAAGAGCCAATGGCAAGGCATCCGGCCATGTAAGACCAGTGCTCACTTGTACCTTAGCTAATTTCAGCTTCAAGGTACCATTGTAACATTCAACAAGTCCAGCAGACTGTGGGTGATTCGCTGCGTGGAACTTCTGCCTGATACCCAAACCAACGCATACTTTCTTCATGATTTTACCCACGAATTCACTCCCATTTTCACTCCATACAATTCTCGGCAAACCATACCTAGGGAAGTATTCTTTAAGCAAAACCTTGGCTGTAGACAAGGCAGTATTATCCTTTAGGGGGTAGGCCTCTATCCATCTGGAAAAGGCACAAACAACCACAAGGACATACTTCAAATTGTTGCATCTCTCCATGTGAATGTAATCTAGCTGTATCACTTCAAACGGATAAGTTGGGGGGAGCAAAATGACCAGCTGGAGTTGGAGTTCCCTTGCCAGAATTATGCATCAAGCAAATCATACAATGCTTCACCAAATTCTCAGCACATTTAGGAATTCCATCAGGCAACAACCATCGCCATCGCTGGTGTTCTAACAACTCAACCCAACAACCCGTCGAATCCAACATACCCGTACTTTCTCTCCACGTACTCACTTCCTTTTCCGTAGCTTCAGCCTGAATTGACTTGACACTTTCTATTGTGTCTTCACACATTCCACCACATTCCACCAGCCATAACCCAATTAGCTGGGCCTGCAACATACATACGGCTCATCATGTCTTTCGCCGTTTCCTTCGCAACTTCATCTGCAAACGCATTCCCTCGACCAACATCGTCCACAACTTTCTTATGCGCACTACACTTCACAATTGCAATCTGCTTTGGGAGAGTGAGAGATTCCAAAAGTTCATTCACCAACTGCCCATGCTGTATTTTTGTCCCATGCGAAGTAAGGAACCCACGCTCTCTCCACAAACGCCCAAAACTATGGGCAACACCAAACGCATACTGGCTATCGGTGTAAACATTCACTCGCTTTCCTTCTGACAACACGCACGCTCTAGTCAGTGCAATCAACTCTGCTGCTTGCGCAGAATTCTGTGGTATGCGTGCTGTCTCAACAACTGTATGTAAAGTTGTAATAGCATACGCTGCAGTTGTTTCACCATTCGGAAGCTTAAAATACGAACCATCGGGGGAGGAGCCTAGCTCGAGAGCGTAATGGCCGCCTTTTAGCTCGGCTCCGTCGGCCCTCCGGCTAACCTCGAATATCCTGCAATATATCCTGTACTGCGACGATACTTCACTACAGATTTTGGAATTTAAAGACCCACTCTTACTCACCGTCTGGTCCGGAGGCTCCTGCGTGCTGTGGGTCCGCAGCTGTGCCGTCGGTGAGATTGGGGCCTCCGGGCGCTCGAGACCGGGACCTCGCCTGTGGGACCTTACCGGCGGTGCAGAGATTGCCGGCCCCGGCCGCGAGAGTGAGCCACTGGTGGGAACCGTTGTGTGTATGCCCCGGCGATCCTGAACCGGCCCCGATTTCTGGACCGTGCGGCTGGAGGGGGACGAGATGTGTTGGGGGCTGACTGTGTGAAGGGGTCCCTTCGCCTTTGTCCTGTCCGGCAGCCCTGGACCCCGCGCCTGGCTCTCGCCTGTGGGGCCTGCCACTGTTCGGAGGGGGCCCCCCCCATCGAGCGCCTGCCCGTTCTGTGCCGGTGAGGCCGTTGTTGGGAGCCTCCGGAGGTCTGTAAAGTCCTACATTTGGGAACTGTTTGGGGGCCCACGGTGGAGTGTGGGGCGGCGAAACTCACAAGATGGCTACCAACAACGTGGGGGGTGATCCGCTCTGCACCGACGCTCCTTGCTGGGCGGATTGTGCGGAGGCCTGGGCGTGTACTCGAGCGCCCACGCCCGGAGATGTCCTGGACGCCTTGATGTCCTTGTACGCTGTCTTGGCCCCCGGTGCTTCTACCGACCCCATGCGGCTCGCCGCCATTTTGGGTCGCCGCTCTTTCATGCACCCCTATCGTCCTGATGCCTCCATTGCTTCGCCCCCTTCGGCTGCGCCAGGAGTTGCTGCTGTTGTTCTTCGGCCGCTTGATGGGCCGGTGGCTTTTGAACCTCTGCTTTCTCACCGCCTGCACTTCGAGGACTTCCACACGACGCGGAGATCTGCTCCTTCCCGGACGACTGGGAATTATGGTGGGCCACTGTTTGCTCCCGCTTCGATGGATTCGAACTTTTGTCCTGGAGGGGTACCTTTGTATTGTCGAACTGCGCACCTGGACTCCGGCTTGCTTTTGCCTGCCCTGCCGTTGCTGCTACAATTGACTTGCTTTATTGACTTTTTGTATTCCCTCCGTACGGTGGCTCTCCCTAACCTACATCACTGCCGTAACTCTGGTCAACATTACGATTATTCTGTGCTGGGTGGTCCGCTCCATATTATCCTTTATTGGGTTGGTTTCGTGGTTAGGAAGGGTTGGGGGTAAGTTGCACAACATGATAGTTTGCTGGTTTACCTGCCCGTTGCACTGATGCTTGTATTCCCGACATTGTGAAACGTTAAAATTTCCCCCTCCTCCCCCTCCCTGCGGGTTTCTGCTGTATGTGAAGGTGTAGTACTGATCTGATACTTATTCATTTGTTGGTCGGGGGAGGGTCGTAGCCGAATGTGTTGGTTCATATCCTCTGGCTCCTCCCTCACATTTTATTTTTTTGTTTCATATTCCCTCTCCTCCTCTTTTTGTCTCCTTATTCTACTTTCTTTCTTTACTATATTTCGGGTTTCGGATTAGGGCGACAGGCACGCTGTTTGGAGGGTAGGACGTAGCCTTCTGCAGGGGTGCGGGGTGGGACGGGTGGGCGGGGTCTTTCAGATGTTTTCTTTTTGGTTCTATGGCCCTTTTCTATCCCTTTATAGCGGTGCCGCTTCTGTCCTCGCTTCTCTGGCATGAGTGGGTTGGGGTCTGTTGCTATGCCACTTTTATCGGTTTTGATGCTCCGTCGCGACTGCCATACCCTTCTTCTCGCCAGCTCTCCACTTCCTTCTGTACTATTAGCCGCGGGATGCCTGGCCCGGGGTGGCGCCCATCTTGCACGATTGTGTTTCTCCTTTTATATTTCTTTTTCTTTGTTCCTCCTTTTTTCCTTTCCCCTGTTCTTGCCCTTCTTGGTTTCCTCCCCTCTGTTTCCCCCCTATTTTTCCCCCTTTCCCTCCCCCTCTCCCCTTCCCCCTCCCCCCCCTTTTTCCCAGGCTTGTATGGAGAGAAATTGGTTCCGTTAGTACAGTCTATCCGCTCCCCTTGCCTTTGTTAGCGTGTTATTGGGTGGGGGGCATGAGATGCTGGTAGTACTTGTATGCTTATCCACTATATTTTGTGTTTGTTTTGTGGTACGATCGACTCGTGTCTTTACATCCTCCTCCCCCCCCCTTCCCGTTTTGGCATGGGTGTATTCCTGTTTATTGGTTTTTCCCGTATTTATGAGTCTGCCATGAGCCTTGTCCCCTTATTATAAAATGGACCTCATTGATCCTGATATTGGGCCGTTAATGTCGCTTATCCCATTCCTAGCATTGTTTAAATATGTTTGCCTGCCTGCCAGCTGGCCTTGTGTCGCTTATTTTGACTTTTGATCGTCTTTGACTTGTGGCCGGCCGGATTGGTTGTAGGCCCACGCATGTTTCTCCTATTGATGCAAATAAAGGTCTTCAAAAAAAATAAAAAATAAATAAAAAAAATACGAACCATCTACCCATAGGGTACCATCAACATCCGTAAGGGGAGTATCCCTTAGATCGACTCTAGCTTTCGTTTCTTCCTCTGTACGAAGAAAACAATCATGCTGTTCCTGAGGATATGTCTCTGTTGAGATCGGTAACAACGTAGCTGGATTCAGCACATTACATCTTTTAATGTGAACATGACTAGCCAACAATGTCAACTCGTAACCTGACAGACGTGCACTAGTAAGGTGCTGTGTCTTAGTCCTGTTTAATAAGGTATCTACTGCATGTGGGACCATCACAATCAACGTATTATCCAATACCAAACCAGCAGACTGTCGGATAGAAACAGGCGCTGCAGCTGTAGCTCTCAGACAACTCGGCAACGCCTTAGCAACTGGGTCTAACGTTGCTGAAAAATACGCACATGGACGCTGCTTGTCCCCAAATGGTTGTGTCAACACTGACAACGCACAACCTTCTCTCTCATGCACGTACAAAGTGAAAGGCTTACTATAGTCTGGAGTACCCAACACAGGAGCCGAGCACAATGCATCGCGTAGTTCAGAAAAACTTTTCTGACATTCGTCAGACCAAGGAAGAGGATGCGGAGTATCTTTCAAAGTCAATGCTAACAGAGGTTTCGCTAGCAAGGAAAAATTGGAAATCCACTGTCTACATTACGATGTAATACCTAAAAAGGCACGCACTTCTCTCTGTGTGGATGGTACATTCATTTGCGCAATCGCTTGAATTCGTTCTGGGGTCAATCTCTTTCCCTCCTTCGACAAGAGATGACCTAAGTAGGTCACTTCTTGGCGACAATATTGCAACTTTGAAGGTGACACTTTATGATGAAGGTCAGACAAATAACGCAACAAAGAAAGAGTAGCCTCTTTACAAATCTTTTCATCATCAGCAGTAATCAACAAATCATCGACGTACTGAATAAAAGTAGCACCAACAGGTAACACAAAACCGTCAAGCTGAGTTTTCAACGCCTGACTATAGATGGAGGGACTTTCACAATAAACTTGCGGAGCTCTCTTAAACAGGAAGCTTCGGCCTCCTAAAGAGAAGCCGAAAATATCTCTACTTTCCTCGGCAATTGGAATACTGAAGAAAGCATTCTTCAAGTCGATAACAGAAAACCAGGCTGCCGAAGCAGGAATCAGAGTCAACAAAGCAGTGATATCAGGGACAACAGGAAACTGTGGCACCACAATCTTATTCACTTCTCGAAGATCGATCACAAACCGGTACACAGGTGGCTGAGAAGCATCAGTACGCTTAAGGACAGGCAAAACAGGACTGTTACACACATTACCTCTCGTTTCCTCAATTACACCCTTCTCAACCAAATCATAAATGATTGCCAAAATAGCTCTCTCAGCATCGCTCGATATTTTATATTGGGGAATACGGGGTAGCCTAGCATTCGACTTAAGGGTAACAACATAGGGTGGAATCTGCAAGAGACCAACATCATTGGGACCTGTAGCCCAAAGTGTATCAGGAAGAGAACGCAATTCCAGTGGCAGACAATCTTTAGACAAATACATTGGAGAAATCACTTTCTTACCAAGGGTAAGTTGTACTCCTGAAGGAGAACAATGCAATGTCGCATACAATCTTTTCAGCAAGTCCAAACCCAACAGATTCTCACCACAACCAGTCGTTAGAATAAGTGGAGCTTCCAATTCACAAGGACCAATGGAAAGGGACAAAGGACTAGAAACCGGAGTACGAACTGGGGCGCCTGAAAATCCTACTGAAACATTGGTCAAGCCAGACAAAGGTGCGCCAGGAAGTTTAGAGTGCATAATAGAACTCTTCATCGCACCAGTATCCAAAAGAAAAGGTTCTACCACACCTGATGTAATCACTTCAACATAAGGTCCACTCTGATCTACTGGAACTGACACTACTCCCTCACTTTGTCCTTGGCTGTCCTAGTTATCATTATAACCAGAACTCTCACCTTCGACATAGTAATCCTCAACATAATACTGGGCGGACTGACCACTCGGAACATTCTGTCTGTCAAAATAATTCGCAGAATTCTGTAGGGAAGAGGAACGCTCATTCTGAGGGATCACACCACGTCCCCTACCCCTAGGAGCTTGCTGAAAACTACCACGACCTCTCTGACCAGATACACCATTCGCACGCTGTAACAAAGCCGGGCAACTATTCTTGTAATGACCTTCCTCTCTGCAATAAGCACACTGATTAGGGCCAGTAAAGAATCGCTGAACATAAGGCTCAGGCTTCTGTAACAATCTCTGAAATTGTGGAGGTTGCTGAAACTGAGGCTGATTCTGACGAGGCGGATAAGCTTGCTGCAAAAGAACTTTCGTCTTTAGATCTTTAGTCTTCTTCTCCGCTTTATCCTTCTCATCTTTATCCCTATTCTCGTAATATTGTGTCGTAGCCAATATCTGGGCCGACGAAGAGACAGCCCATGAACTCTCAGAGTCCTTTAACTTATTAGAAAGTTCGGGAAGCAAATCAAAGACAAATATATCCACAAACAACCTTTGACCACCTTCCGTACTCATATCCTGACCACTATGATCAATAAACGTCTCTTCAAACCTAGTGAAGAAATCAGATACACTCTCGTCTTTCTTCTGCTTACATGCTGCTAACTTATCCCAATTCACTCGTAAAGCGGGCATCATCGTTTTCATCAAATTAATAATTCTACCTGGTAATTCTGAAACTAGAGGTTCAGGTTTAGCACCTCCCTCCTGTCTACCATCTGCCGCAACAATATTCGCCCAGGTATCACCTAATTCAGCAGCATGATTCTCATGACGAATCTTCGCCCACAAGGGTTGGGGGACTACATTACCCATCAACATATCGATGTCAGCTAAATTTATAATACACGCTTCAACTGTCTGAGACAACTCCTTGTAAGAACCAGCAGGATTCTTACGAGGGTCAGGTAAGGTCTGCTTAAGAGCCAAGACCTCTGCTCTTTTCCAGGGGACATGTACCCATACTCGCTGAAAATGAGCCGGAGCGGCCTGAATACCCAAATTTACATTAGCCTGAACTGCGTCTTTTCATACAGGAGGAACTTCTCTCATAGGATACTGTTTCACTTTCCTCCTAACAGAAGAATCAGGTTCATACAATGTCTGAGGCGGAAGTCTAGATCTGAAAGCAAGTATCGTCCCTACGGCATCTGTAACATCAGATTCCACTATCATCCCTTAAGCAAAGTCTGACTGAACATCGAGCACATCCTGTGGAATCAGACCCAACTCATTATCTTCCCATTCCTGACGCAGAAAAGTACACATTACATCAAAAACATACCTTTGCTTAGGCGGTTCCCACTGAAAGAAAACATCCATAACTGCTGGCAAATCATACCTCGGAGCATTTAAAATCCACCTACGAGCCAACAAATCCAGCACTGTCCGTTCTTCAGAACTAGGAAGCTGACTACGACTCTGCTTACATTCCGAAACAGGGGTCAATTTCAGTGACCCCAACAATGGTGACAACAGATTAACAACAGTCTCAGTCATTTGTTTTCGAGCAGAAGGAGAAGAAGCAGACATAAGAACAGGAGAATAAGTATTTTGAGGCAAAAGAGGTGTAGGAACAAGAGCAGTAGGAGTCGAAGATGCAGAAGTAGAAGGCAAAGGAGTTTGAGGCAAAGCTGGTAGCAAAGCTGGCGACCCTAGAGTGGGTTGCGCAGTAGGAGGCAAAACCATCTGTGGAGCACCGGGTGGCTGAACAACAGCAGGAGGTTGAACAACAAAGGGTGGAACAACCGGGGGTAATGGAGGCGCAGTAGCACCCTGCACATAAGGAGGTGGCAATCTCAGTAAATGAGATATCAAAGGATCTTTTTCAAGGTCTTCAATCACTTTTGGAGGAGAAGACGGCAAGGCCGGATAACATTTATCTATGGCCATACAACGCTGCCTATCTGAGACTTCATTCACACGCTCTTCTCCATCTTTCTTAAACTGCCTAGCAGCTTGTAATACTGACATATTCTTATCTTTCCTATCTCTTTTTGCTTGTTTAATTTCCCTCTGTTTGGCTTCCTTACGCCAAAGGCGGCAAGAGTCAAACATTGCCGGCCGGGCTTTCTTCTTGAACAGCACAACTTCCAGATTATCTAAAATATTTGATTCGAAACTACCATATTGGGGCCATCGTAAGACACCATCTTTTTAAGTGTAGCGGACCCATACTTCATTATAAGTAATAGGGCCCACTCCGTGTTTTGAATAGAACTCATAAGTCGGAGTTCCAACCGGAGGTATCGGACACGAATCCTCCAATCGGGAATCCCTGTTACTACCACAAACAAACCAATTACCAAATTTACCAAGACCAGGCATCTTACTCACTAGTCTGGTTTCAAACTTCAAAGGAAATCAAAAAATGATACACTCGTAAATATACAAGCCCTTTGGCTTTGGGTACTGCAGCAACCAAATCAAAACCAAGGAACCAAACAAAGTCGTGGGAGCGACCCACTTATACTTAACCAAATATCTGTCACGCCACCAGAAGACCGTCTATCATCTCGCTTTACAAAGGATCAATCAAGGGTCCAAGACAGGGCGACAGTCAGGGCAGTAGTCCTTCGTAGCTGCTGGAAAGCGGGAAGCCTCGCAGAAAAGACCTTCGGTCCACGTCGACATGCAGGGGTCAATGAAGTGGGGGCCCTCCTCCAGAGTTTCCTCATGTGGCTCCTCGCAATCTTCGGGCTTGCACCGGTATCACTGAAGTCGCCCCACGTTAGCCGCGCCAACTGAAGAACTGGGATTTCAAGTACCCAGCGGCATCAGGGACACGCCCGAAGTCCTCTGGGTTCCCTTGCCTTGGTATAGAGAGACTCGGAATACTTCTAGGTGGCGTCAGGGATCAAATTTATTAGCTGCAGCTAGTAACAGTAATCCCAGCGATACAACACGGTGTACAACTCAAGAAACTGTTCAATTCTTGTAGAGCAAGACTTCAGTATTTATACACAATATTCACATTACAAATGGACACCCACTGCAGCAAATTCTAACCAATAGAAACACACTTCTATACATTATCACATTCCAAAAGGCTCACTTTACATTGTACCAACCCCACAAGTTAATTATTAGGATCGTCCCAAATTCAATTACCAAAAGCCGGACAAACCCATAATTGAAAGCACAATGCATATAACGAAGGAACATAAAAAGGAAACGATGATAGATAACAAGCAAGATAAAGCATGTGTAGAAAAGCTAAAAATTAACGGTGTCCTGAACTTTGACTCGCAATCTCAGACAAGGATCAACTAAGGAAATTGGCCTAGCAAAGGGTCAGTTTCAGATAAAGAGGTAAATTCCTTACAATGCACCTTAGAGTCAAGAAAAGGCTTAGTTAATAAGTGTATGAACAATGAAGCCCATGCAACTTTGTTCGTTTGGTTACTTCCACAGGCCTACGTGAGGGCAACACAAAATGGAGGTAAAGACAAAATGGAACCCATATTTGAAACAAAGTCTCTGAATACGTAATGAACTCGCTAGTTAACATGACGAATTCACTCCACATTAGTCGTACTCACTAAATACGGTACAACATCACCAAAATCGTGATGGAACCATAATATCACAGGACAAGGCAGATTTTACAGAACCTCACAGACCTCAATCAGCGTAATAGTATTCGCAATTTTGGGGGAGTACATATGGAGAGAACTTGGGATCAAGAGCTATTCCATAGTCCGATCGTCCTGTGAGGAGGTATTTCATTAACACAGCCATATATTCGTTAGGGACATGTTATGCTTAGCCTTATCATAGGTAAGACCTTCTCTTCATCTAAGGGAAGCACCGTAAACTGTAAGAATACTAGAGAACTATCGCCAATTTTATAGAAATAATGACATAAAACAAAAAACAAACAAAAAAGAACAAATGAGTAGAAATATCCAGGGGGGAATTCCCTCAAGGGGGGATTTGACAGAGGCCAGATGCGCTATAGGGATTTAGGGCCCTGGTCGTGGACCGAAGGAAGTTCAGGGATTGAGAAGGCATGTCTATCGTTTTAGGTGAGTTGTTCTGGGAGTTCCGGCTTCCAACCCCTAGAGAAAGGCTCCAAGGAGTCGTCAAACAGCTGCAGAGCTCGTAGTCTGGGAGGAACCAATCAGGAGTGTTAAGTCTTGGAGAAGTGTTGTGTAAGTGAATGCCAAATGCGATAAAATTGTGTATCTGTGTGGTTAATGCGGGCTGTAAGCAATTCTAAGGCTAAGACATCCCACAACCAAAGACACCAAATGGCAATAGGGGGAGGGTATGGTTTCTTCCCCTATAAGACAATTGGTTGTCTAGCTGCTCCTAACTCATGGAGAATCAGGTGCCAATCTGCATTTGTCATGGCTTTCAGTGTACTGGGTTTAATGCCCAAAATTGCAACCAATGGGGAGGAAGGAACCGGGAAACCCACCACCTCTGCACTGCAGTTTCTACATCAACCACCCCTGCCATCAGGTTAGTGGCTTTCCTGGACACCAATCTTTGTTGAGTTTGGACCCTGAAATCCTACCTCTAAGTAGCGTAAATGTGGATATCCCATTCATAGCATATCTTCAAATGCCTCCTTCCACTGCAACCCATTGATAAGAGCCAATTGTAACTGGTCCTTGAGAACATGGTTCATCAGCTCGACTAAACCATTACTACACGTATGTTATAACAAGGTGAGAATGTGTTTTATGACATTTTTCTGCAAAAAAATATCTATCTCCCTGGATACCAGCTGTGCGCCATTATCAGTTACCAGTTCTTCAGGGAATCCCTCTCTATGGAACACCTCCCTGAAATATTTAATGACCACATCAGAATTCACGCTGTCCACAAACTTCTCTTCCGGCATTTTTGTCATGTAGTCCACTAAAACAATGGCATACTTGGGTGAGTTAACTACAACTCCAAAAGGTTCAGATACATAAAATGCTAATTTACACCAAGGCATGTTTTTAACTATAACTGGATCTGCCAAGGAGGGACACATCACTTACAATTTGTCCCTAAGGACACACATTCAACAGTCCCGTACATAATGTTAAATGGCTTTGTCCACCCAAGGCCACAACAAAAACCTCCTTTACCATACGCCTCATAGCCTGAATCCCAAGATGACCCTCATGGGCTAAATTCAGAAAATCCCTGCGCATGCTTCCTCTGACTACCAATTGACCACCTCTGCGCATAATGCCCTCAACAGTGGACAAACCCTCCCCTATTCTCCTGTTGGGAATCAATTCTGCACGGTTATCCTAGTTGTTGGTCCAACCCATAGAAACAAAGTTAGCTACCTCCTTGAGCTCCTTGTCGTCCAACACTGCATCCAGCAGTTCTTGCTCTGATAGAGCCCCTTTCATGGTGTCATCCACGGAAAACATTGACCACACCACCTCAAGCTCATCTGATATTTCGTCACATTCTGCACTTTCCTCCAGTGGTAACCTTGACTATCAGTTTAAACAAAAAGAGGAGTACCACCAAAAGAAAACCAGAAGATTTCCTAATGGGGTGTTTTGACTGACAAAAGGAAAGGATTCATCCTTTTGTAAAAAACACCTCACTCACCAACCTAGTGGTGACATGCTTCATCATCGGGGCCCACCCCGGTTGCCTAGCGTCACCAGGGTGTGCTACAACACCTGAAGTACAGTGGAGCAGGTTGTGAATGTAAGTGCAAAAAAAGGTGTTAAAAATTGTCCTGGTTTAACTTACAGAAAATATGAATTTTATTTTGAAGCAACTGGACAATATTAAAAAAGGTGGTGAGATACTGTGAGGGTAGTTACAGCCAAAGTATCTCTATATGTGTATTGGTCTACATGTTTCTACCTTACGTGGGAAGTGCCAGGTATTCATCAGGACCATGAACAAGGAAATGGACGGTATGTACCCCCTAAAAGGCACACCCAATCCTAGTTCCTCGTGTACCTATTAGCAAAAATCGCTAATGGTGGGATGCACAGTCAAAAGTGGTTGAGCATGTGTAGTAAAAAGCAAAAGACTCTTATTATAATGTCAAATGCTTCGGCGGGCAGGGGGTAGTCTCGTCACCCAGTGAAACGTATTAATTCTGTCGTGACGGACGAGGCCATATACCTACATCTACCTTCCGCTGGCAGCAGAGCAGCATTTGACATTATAATAAGAGTCTTTTGCTTTTTACTACACATGCTCAACCACTTTTGACTGACCATCCCACCATTAGCGATTTTTGCCAATAGGTACACGAGGAACTAGGATTGGGTGTGCCTTTTAGGGGGTACATACCGTCCATTTCCTTGTTCATGGTCCTGATGAATACCTGGCACTTCCCACGTAAGGTAGAAACATGTAGACCAATACACATATAGAGATACTTTGGCCGTAACTGCTCTCACAGTATCTCACCACCTTTTTTAATATTGTCCAGTTGCTTCAAAATAAAATTCATATTTTTTGTAAGTTAAACCAGGACAATTTTTAACACCTTTTTTTGCACTTACATTCACAACCTGCTCCACTGTACTTCAGGTGTTGTAGTACACCCTGGTGACGCTAAGCCACCGGGGTGGGCCCCGATGATGAAGCATGTCACCACTAGGCTGGTGAGTGAGGGTTTTTTTTACAAAAGGATGAATCCTTTCCTTTTGTCAGTCAAAACACCCCATTAGGAAATCTTCTGTTTTTCTTTTGGTGGTACTCCTCTTTTTATTTAAACTAGTCATTGATCAGGGGAACAGGAGTACTCTCTGTTCACCTGGAGTGAACACGATCCCTTGCTCTCCCATTTGTTTTTCCAAACCTTTACTATCAGCCACATAATTCTTGGCCCCAGCTACATACTCCAGCCTGTACCAAAATTCTTGCAATCTATAATGCCACTTGGCAATGCGCAGAGTAGCTCTTCCACCATCCCCACCTTTGCGGTGGAAAGATCCACAAACAGTTTATGATCTGTTCTAAAAACAAATTCATTTCCCGAAAAGAAGTTCTTAAAATTCTGCACACCCCACCACAATGGCATTTGTATAATATGTATTTTCATCTCCCGTAAGGTTCTAGATGCGAACACTATCGTTTCTTCACACCCATCAAGCCTTTTCTGAATTAATACGGCACAAAGAACCTCATTACTGGCATCCGTGAAGACAATACTGAAATAATTTATGTCAAACAGTTGAAGGGGGCGGGCCTGCACAATCTCCTTCTTGATTAATTCAAAATTATTCTCACATTCATCGTCCCACTCAAATCTAGCATTTTTTAAATAAGATTACGCACACACACTCTCTTTTCAGGAAAAACTATTGACAAATTTGGCATAGTACTCCACCAAACAAAGAAAAAAGCGGAGCTGGTCCTTGTCTTTGGGTTTCGGATGGCTTCCAAGATCTTCACTTTGGGTTCCACTCCCTTACCAGAAATGTGGAGAACCAAAAAATCCACCCTTTCTTAGGGTCAGCCCACTAGACTTCACAATTTCCAAAACCTGCTTCATCCTTTCATCATGCTCGGACTCTGTCTTGCCAAATATCAAAATATCGTCTTACAAGACACCCTGGGTGTTTTTAAATAAGCTGCCCATCAACTGTTGAAATCCGGCTGATGCCGATGCCAAACTAAATGTTATATGAATATAGTGGTAACAAATAATGTGAGGTGTGTGGAATCCCTATTCAACTGAATCTGGTGGTAAGCTGAAGAAACATCTAAAGAAATGAAGAAATTGGCACCACCCCAAGTCACAAGCATTTCGTAGATATCGGGAGGGGGTTGACAATCTACACAAAGATTGGAGTTCAGATCATGCAGATCCACACAAAGTCTCAGGGGTTTGTCAGCTTTGTGCGCTAAAACTATGGGGGCCAACCACTCCAACCCTTCAATGGGCTCAATTATACCTATGGAACACAATCTCTCTAATCCCAGTTTCAATTCATTCCGTAAGCTTGGTGGAAATTTGCGTACCTTGTGAATCTACGAATGTGCATCACCCTTGACAATTATCTGATGTTGGCAACCCTTAAGCTTCCCTAAATTCTCATTAAATACATAGGGATAAGCCAGACCCACTCATCAGTTATTAAATGACAAACCGCATTTGAATTAGATAGAGTTGCTGATTGCTGTGTGCAACAAACCCCTTCATCTCCCATCTAGATAATACCATGTCAGGATGATTGGGGTCCAAAACCATCCCAAGCTCTCCTTGCTCATCCCAACCTAGCAAATTTGCACCCACCTTGACAAACATGTACTGGTCCTGTAGCAAAATTGCGCTCAAATTCCAAATTGGACTCAAATTTCCCCACGATCTCCACCCTCTTGCCCCCATGCACAAAATGTCTTATGTTAGATTGGTGCACCTGAAGGTCCCCCAGACTCCCCCCCCCCCAAATCCTTTGCATGTATTAGCGTGAAAGGGGAACCAGAATCTGCCATGAACCTAACATCCTTATTATTTACAGGTTTCACACAAGCTGGAAGTTTCCTTATTTGTGACCCAATCATGGACGCTATTTCCACCACTCCACTCTCCTGCAAACACGAGGAAGATAAGATCAGTAAAACATTGTTCTCTTCATCTGAGTTATTAAAATCATCATCAATGGTTTTAACAGTTTGCAAAATAATGGTTTTCAGTGGTAAATTAGCTTTGCACACATGCACAAAATGCCCTTTGTTGCCACATTTGATGTATAGCAGAACAAAATGGAGCATGTCCAAGATGGAACTTGCTACCACAACGGAAACATATAAGCTCTGTTTTCTCATTTCTAGCCTTAAATGACAATGTTTCGGGATTTCGTACAATACCAGCACAAGCTCTCTTTGCAGCTTTAGAATTATGTTTCACCTTAAGTTGCTTTATTTCACTAGACTTCGCAGTCTCATTCATCTCTTTCATACAAACTACAAAGGCTCAATCCTTCTGGTGAAAATAAGTGTTGTTTCCAAATTGGACTCAGTGGATAACCATTTCTCTTGAACTTTCCTGTTGCTCGTCCTTTAAATAAAATGATTATGGATGATTTCAGCCCTAAACTCCCTGTAGTTGCATATAGCTGAAAGTGTTCTGAGGGCAATAACAAAACCATTAATAGATTCACCAGGAATTTGAGAACATTGAAGAAATTTGTGGCATTGAATACTACATTCTTCCTGGGATTAAACCTTTTGTGAAATGTTTTGATGATAGATGGAATCACCATCTTCACCCCCACTCACATGACTACTAACCACTTCTAAAGGTAGCGTCTTCGAGATATTCCTGCCTTGTGAACCTAAATTGAATATTAGGAGTGCCTTTTCTTTTTTTTAAATGAAAGTGTCCCCATCTATAGCTTCTAAATATGCATCAAAAGTATCCTTCCATTGTTGCCAGTTTAACAAAGAGGTGTCTGCCACTTAGAGAAAAGGTTGTGGTGCTAACATTCTATCCATTAGGTGACCATGAGTGGGTGAGTTGCTGCCAAAACGTAGGTCAAATTGCTTGTAACACAGAACTTACAATTTCACAGAACCTGGCAGATGATTTTGAACTTTCACTATAATGTCTTACACATATGTAACATGTCTTATGTCATATGTGTTAAAAAATGTTCAAAATACGAAGTGTGCCTGTCACAGATAGGTGCGGGCATTCAGAGAATCACAATTATATAGGTGTGCCTGTCACCGGAGTTCAATGAAGGGTGATAATTGTGACTGCCTCACAGTACACTGATTTAGTTCCAAAATAAAATGGCCATCACATTGCACACAAGATGTGTGTGTTTCTGCAGGAATTTGGGCAAGTAAATGAAAGAGCCCAATACAAAATGGCCGCTCCGTAGCACACACAATGTGTGTTTCCGAGGTTGCTAGAGGGCAGTGTAGGATGCTGCCTGACTCCTCAAAATGGCCACTGGTATGATGTAAGGTCAGCACAGAGGTGCGCACACTTGCACGCTGCAGCCGGCAGATGCCGAAAATCACGGCGCAAAGAACAGTGGGTCCAGAAACACCACTCCACTCACCCACCTCAGGCCTCCATGTTACCACACTCAGTACCATGCCCCAACAGATGGCTGTCACAGCAGCTTCCAACAAAGGCAGCAGGATTCTGTTAGCCTCAGCTGCCCCGACAGCAGAGATGAGGCACAGCAGATAAAGTAGAGGACGCTGGAACTGACAGACACTGAAAGGAAGCTCAGGCGATGCAGTAAGGAACATCCACTTGATTCCTCCATCGGCTCCCAATGCTTCGTAGCAACTGACAAAATAACACCGCAAAGAGTTCCACGCAGTGAACACAGTATGCCCAAAATTCCAATGCCACCCACCATTCCAATCCCATTTTTAACTCAGCACATACCCAATATAAGGATTTTGTGCCTTCAGTGCTGAGAAGAGATGGTCATGTCCTCTGTACTAGGGTGCTAGTGCAGAGGACATAAACATTGCATACTATACACTAAAGCAGTTGAACATTCGAAACAATTTGTGAGAATTTACTGAAAGAGGATATGGTTAGGCTCTGGGCACTTAACCACTGCTGTTCAGTGCTAAAGTGCATATGCTCTCTGTATAAATTGTTATCGTGATTGGTTATCCATGATTGGCATATTTGTTTTACCAGTAGGTCCCCAGTAAAGTGCACTGAGTGTGCCAGGGCTGGTGATTCCAATGCTACTAGTGGGCCTGCAGCACTGATTGTGCCACCCACGTGAGTAGCCCTAAAATGGTGTCTCAGGCCTGCCACCACAGTGCCTATGTGCAGTTGCTAACTGTCATGCTGACCTGACCAGTGTCCACACTGGCCAGGCCTAACCCTTCCCTTTCTGTACACATTGGACACCCCTATGGAAGGCCCAAGGTAACCCCCTGGGCAGGGTGCAGTGTATTCGAAAGGTAGAGCATGTACTACTGTAGGTGATATGCTCTGGTAGTGAATTACAGCCATTTTCGTTTTTCACTATTGTAAGGCTATCTTGCCCATAGGCTATAATGGGGAATGCTGTGCTTAATGTTTACCTGCATATCTTCCCATAGGAGCAAGATAGAAAAGTAAAGTCTGGTCTCCCTGAACTCAGAATCTAATAACCTTTCTTTTAGGAAGGATGTTTTTTAAATCCTGTGTTTGAGAACAGCACTTTTAGAAAGTGGCTGTTCTCTTGTCTGACCTTTCTGTGTGCCTTGGCCTGTTTGTGAATTGACTGTCTGGTTTGTGAGTGACAGGGCTGGGGGATTCCAGGATACAGAATGAGTCCGCCCAGTGGTGAATAGAGAGATCTGCATCTAGATGGGAGGGAGGAGTTGCAACTGGGACCTGCATAGGACTGTGCCTCCCCCCCCCAGTGCTGGGTCCACCCCCTGTGGTGTGTCTGATGTCTCTGCCCTGCACTGTGAAAGGAGAGAAGGAATCATGTCAACAAAGTGCTCCAGGGCTGTACTTTCCCTCCACAATGCTGGCTCCACTTCCTGTGGGACGTCTGATGTTTCTGCCTCTCTCTGAAAGGAAAGAAGAAGTCAGGAAAACAAAGTGCTCCAGGACTGACCAGAACTGGTTCTGACTAAGCCAAGGCCCCTCTGCCTCCAGAGAACAAAGGAAAGACTTGTATAAAAAGGGATGCCCAGACCTCAGAAAATAAGATCATCCTGGAATCAAAAAGGAACCTCTGCCAAGGAGAAAGCTGGAAGACTGGAGAGGAAGGACTGTCATGCTGTGTGTTGGTGAGCTGACCTGCAGTTGCTTTGCTGCCAAGGAGAGGGGAAAGACTTTGTTGGTGCTCAGTCCCCTTACTTGAAGAGATCTCCAAGGGCCTGAAGAGAACTGGCCTCCTGTTAAGAAGTCCCAGGAAAAAAAAGACTTTACCCCCAGCTTCCCCCCTGAACTCTACTGAGGGAGTTCTGCCCTTCCTAGAGCGCTGAATCAGACCGCGGGGCCTCTGGAAGTTGTGTTGTGTTCCTGTTTGGGAAGCTGGACAAAGAGAAACAAAGACAATCTGCAATTTTCATGCATCGCTTGCTTGCGGAGCGCATCCCCGACAGTGCGAGGAAATTCCTGCCGCTGCAAAGATCGAGATCGTCGCAGCGCCTGTTGCCGCTGCAAGAACTGACGCACTGTTCGCAAGCAGAACGCATCACCCCGGTGCGGGAAGTTTCCTGTCGCTGCGAGTATCGTTGTAGAACCTGTCATTGCTGGGTGAGATCCAAGGGGGTGAGCAGGGGTTATCTAAAGAGTGTATCCCCATTACCCTGAGTAGAAACAAGGGTCCCTATTTGGACATTGGTACCTACCTCTGCCAACTAGAGACCCCCAGGTCTAACAGGGAGGTATCTAGATGCAGCCATATCAGGAGAGGGATGAGAGGAGAAAGAAGGGAACAGTTATTAAGGAAAGAATCCGACAAATGAAATAGAGAAGACAAAGAAATGTTGAGGCGAGTAATGACATATAACTTATACGTAGGTTGAACAAGAACAATATACGTTTAAAAAAAAGAAGATCAGTCAGGATTTAGACAGTCTGATTTCAACTCGTAATAAGTTCCAGAAAAGGCTTGTGAGGCTGATTTCTTGGTGTTGACTCTTGGGGACATATTTATGAGCCCCTTGCGCCACTGGAGCATCTTTTTTGTCACGCTAGAGTGGTGCAACTACAAAATCATATTTATGAGATCACGCAAAACAATTTGCATGGCTTTGAATGGCCTCATAGATATGGAGTACAGCAAGGCTCCACAAATCTCTGCGTTGCCTTTATCTGCGCTATGGAGGCGTTCCATGGGTGTTGTGGTGGGTGTTCACATGTAACACCAATATTTTGACACTTTCCCAGATTTACAAAACAATGTAAATCTGGGGATGCACCCAAACCTTATGCCTCCCCAGGTGAGGCGCAGCGCAGAGAAATTACTTTATTTCTCCTCGTTTTTCCTCTTTCTATGTGTGTTGCATTTTGCAGCCCACATATAAAGAGGAAAAAGCCTCTCAGGACTGTTTTTGTGCAGGAAGGTGCCCCTTCCTCAACAAAAACAATCCTGCTGACAACACAGACACCCTTGCACTATGGTGCAAGGGTGCCTGCATTGACACTAGGCTACCCAAATGGTTAAGTCAGGTAAAAGCCTAGGTATCATCATTAGCAGTGACCTTACCATGAAAGCCCAGATAAATTCTGCGGTCTCTGCTAGTTTCTTCCATTTGCGAAGAATTCGTTAAATAAGTAGATTCTTAACCACCGAGGCTTTGATTCAAGTCTTTTTGGCCCGTGTCATGTCACATGTTGACTACGTCAATTCTTTATATGTAGGAATCCCAGCATACCAATCCCGAAAGCTTCAATTGGTGCAGAACCAAGCCGCTAGGCTTGTTTACGGCCAACCTAAATCTTTCCATGTCCAACCATTACTTAAGAGCTTTCATTGGCTCCCTGTGACTCAACGTTGCCTTTTCAAACTTGGTTGTATTACCTTCAAGGCCCTTCTTGATCACGGTCCGGCTTTCATCTCAACCAAAATACAGTGTTATGTCCCCATTCGTGAGTTATGCTCATCCAATATGAACCTTTTGAGTCCTTGTCCATTTAAATGTAAGAAACATGGCGGTCTCAGATTCTCGTCCTTAGCCCCTCAACTTTGGAATTCCCTCCCTCTGGAACTCCGTCTTTCCGCTTCCTACTTTTCTTTTAGGAAAGCTCTTAAAACTTGGTTGTTTGTTCAGGCTTTCAATTAGAGTATCCTCTGTGTCTGTTTGCATGTGTGTCCGCTTAGCACCAAGAAACCATTGGTGATCGTGCGCTCAAGAAATATTTTTAACATAACATAACCAAACGGCGCCAACGCAGGGGTAAAGGACAGGAATGCACTTTATTGGATAAATACGGTGCATTTCTGGCCTTTCACTTTGACATAGGGCAGCGCAGCTAGGTGACTTGCTGTGCTGCCCTACGTCAAAACCCATGAATGCCCTTGGTTTCTAGAGTAAGATTTCGCAAACACCATCGCACCTTGGTGCCACCAGGCCTTTAGATACTAGAGCTTAGATAATTCTCACTTGTCTAGCTGTAGGAACTTGTAAGAGATGCAAGCCAACATATATTTTATACTGCCATCAAGCAATGAAGATTTATGACAACAGGGTTGTTTACACTTAGGGGTCGATTAGGATGGCGGAAGGACCGCCACCGCCAGCCATGCGGGGGCGGTCCTTCCGTACGCAAGTTTCCCCCCACCAAATTAGGATGGCGGGGGAATTTCACCGTGACCATGGTGGTCTCAAAGACCGTCCGCCAAGGAACCACCACAGGCAATCCTTAGGATTGCCTGGTGGAGCAGTCCTCACCAGTAAAATGGTGGAGGTGCCTAGCTGGCACCGTCCGCCAAATTACGATGATGGCTGGAGACAGCCTTTCCATGGCGGTGGAACTGCCATGGAAAGGCTGGCGGTGATTGTGTTTGGGGGCCCGTTGTGGGCCCCTCTTGTGTTGGGGAAGGCGAGGGTGCACTGTGTGGGGCCTGCCACGTAGTGCTGTGAAATGCGCAACATGCCATATTGACATTGTGGCGGATGCTGATTTGAACAGCACCCACCGCAATGTTAAACTTCAGAATGCCTCACCCATGGTGGCGATCGCATCCTGATTTGTGTTGCGGGACCGCATGTATGGGGGACGGTCCCGGTTTACACCAGGATGGAGGACGAACTCCAGTCCGTCCGCCATCCTAATGAGCTCCTTAGTTTGGCTTTGCACGAAGATTAATCTAAGCTCGGACTATTTTAGTTGATCTTGCTTTGTGTAAAAGCCAAGGGGGATTGCAGTGGCCCACCCTAGACATGCTGCCTTTGCATAATTAAGAGGAGGTTTAACTTTGTGGTCATCCCGATTTTAACTCTGCACAAGAGCCCGATTTCGGTGCCAAACCCTTTATCAAAGGCTATTTGATTGTCGTCACAATTTGCACCACTTTGTGCCCTATCGGTCATAGGTAAATGAATCCTGTTAATTAGGGTTATTTCGGACACACTTGTTTATATTTATTATGAATTTCACAAATGCATGTTGCCAGCTATAATGAAGATTAAATCTATTCTATAAAAAGGAAACAAAATCAAGATACATTGTGCAAACGTCGACCGTACAGTGGCCATATCTTCCAGACCTACAAACGATTGAAAATATAATCAGAAATTATCTGCTAAAATTTGATCTAAATGCCTATGATCTTTTATTCATATTTCTGAAAAGTATCTCCCAAACATCTTAAGAAAGACCAACTTTTATTACCCTTTACATTGTTGCTAGCCTATAGAGTTCTGTAACATAGGTTTACATTAGCCTATTTTACTCTTAAATATCTAAATCGCATATGAATCAGTTAGTTGCAACTTTTTCATTTTAGCTAGTGTCCACAGCAGTCGGAAAGAACATTTTGTTGTAATATGCTGAAATATGTGCACTTCAGAAACCTTAGTTAAAAACTTAACCCATTCCCAATGTTACATCAATACCTAGTTCTGTTGCCCATTCTGTACCGTAGATCTTTGTCTAACTTTGCACCATAATATAGATACAGGGCATAAACTTACACTAATCTTTTTAGTATTATTTGTAGGATTCTGCCAATGTTTTTGTCATGAAAATAACCCCATTGTGTTCCTAAAAACACTTCTATGAATGACCTTGAATGCTAATACTTTCTAGCTCTACCATCTCCAAACCATAAATGTCCAGAAAGTAATGTACATTTTACATTTGTTTCCTTTGCAGTAACTGGTTAATTATTATAATCACTTTTTCGAGCCAAGATTCTAAATGAAATATCGTATAATCCAATTGTGCCTCTGAATGGGTCCACATGGAATAAAATGCTTCCCTTCCAAACATATGCATAATCTGTCAAAGTCGTAAAAATCTTTTGTAGTAATTAATTAAATTGTACCTCAACGATTCTAACTGGAACATTTGTAGTATATTTTTTTCTATGCTTTGACCAGTGCTGGAATCTCCTGATCTCCCCGCCTCTAGAAACATAAAACTAACATCGTTTTTAATATCAGAAAGGCAAAATTCCTTTTTTTCCCGTAGGTGTTTGCCGACGTGATATTGTATTGTGGGATTTTCTCCCTTCCCATAACAAGTTAAAAAATATTCTATTAACGAATAAAAGGCATTTCAATGGCCATTTGATCAATTTGGTGTTACAGATATATGTGATGTTTTGGAGGAGTATCACGGATTAGGTTTATATTTGCCGATAAGCATAATTTCAAGCATTTCTAATTATCAACTTTTTAAAAATGTATTCTTTCTCATTTATGTCAGTGAGTCTAGAATATTTCCAGTCATGTTTTCACTGGCTTTTGATAGAAAATTTCCCAAGTGTGTAATCCTTGATGTGGCCCATTTAAATAACTATTGTGTCTCTTTTAACTCCCTACATTACCTCTAAAATTGTTGGATCTGAGTTGAGTGGATTCAATGTCAATGGTAACATGGTGTCAGTGTATAATAAAGTTACAAACCATTTTCTGCCATATTGTAGCCCCTTATGTTTGTTACATTTCCTCAGAAGTATTTCTAGTGGTTAGAATGCTAATTTTACACAATAGTTATTGACACTGGGCAGTCGTAATTGGCTCCTTTAGGAAATTGGGTTATTGGTTGAGACGTGTGAAACCTTACTGAAGCAGCAACCACAGTTCTCTGTCTGGGTGAAACACAAGCAAACCCCAAATTGCGTACATTATTTATGCAGCACTTAAACAGTAATAAAGTGACAATACAACACAAGAAAGATCCCATACCAGTTTAGAATAATAGAGTAAAATTGAATACATGATTTGACACCAAAATGGCAAAATCCCAATTAGTTAAACCAGAAATATGCCATTTTAAAGATTTAGGTAAAAAAATATAGCACCTAGAAGCACAAAGTACCAACTGTGGTGAGTAGCTTCATACTGTGTCACTTCTAATAAGGACCACAGCTGGGCTGGCAAAGCACCATTATCCCCACTTCCAAGGGTCCATGACTGAGGAGGTCCACTTGGGGTTTTAACTCATGGTATACAGAGTCCAGGTGCAGGGTTCAAGGGTGTTGGAGCCCCTAGAGTCAATCTGGCGGTCCTGGGTTCAAAGTGCAGGATCAGTCCTCCTTCCTAAGGCAGCAGGGCAGCAGAGGTGTCCTTCTTGCAAGCAGAGCAGCTGGGTAGCACTTCTTCTGAGTCGTCCACAGGTCAAGAAGTAATCTGAAGAGTTGGGTCTGAGGGTTCAATGTTTATACTTACTATCAGCTTTGAAGTAGGAGAAGTTTCTAGAGGTTTCCACCCCCAAAAGTGCTTGGAATATCCTTCCTCCCTGCTCACAACAGACTGGTGTGAAAACCCTTGGTGAGAGTGCTGAGACGGAGTCTTTGTGATGTGTAAATGTGGTAGGTGACATCTCCACCCCCTAACAGCTATTCCTCTTATGTATCACTGTCTGAGAGCAATATATAAAGACTAGCTGCCAACTGCACCTATATATGTGACCCTGCATACAGGCTGCAGGCACCCAATAGTTGGGACAAGAATATGGCAAGTTTCTAAAGAGGCATTTTCAAAATTTTGACTTAAAATCTAACTTTACCAGTAAAGAGGGTGTTAAATTACAATTCTTCAAAGACCAAACTCAACATTCTTACCTGCTCCCAATTGAAAGTTATCACTTATTAAATATCATAAGGTAACTGTTGGACTTGGCCCTTTTGGCAGGTTCACCCCGAAACTTTTAGCGTTTTCCTAGCCTGTGTCTGTAACCTGGTGTTGGTGGTTTTAGGCCTCTGCGCACTTTTTCACTTTGGTCCAGTGTAAAGTGCGTGCGCTCTCTGTGTATGTGTGGTGAGAGTGGCCTGCCCTCCCTCGGAATGCATGGGGAATATGTGTGTCCATGGTAGTTTCTGATGTGTGGGGAGTGCCGGAATGTGCGAACTCGTGAGATTAAATGCTGCGCGATGATGTGTGCAGATTTATTGTGTCTAGTTGAGAAGTGCCACTACTACAAGTTGGCATGTCTGGGCAGTAAATGTGAATTTACTGTCTGGCTTGTGATTGGCTGGAGCTGGCTGGTGTGCTTGGCTCCAGGAGTCAGGATGGGTCTGCCCGGTGGTGAATGGGGAGATCCGCATGTTGATGGCAGGGAGTAGTTGCACCTGGGACCTGAATAGGGCTGGGCCTTCCCTCCACAATGCTGGCTCCACCCCCTGTGGTGTGTCTGATGTCCCTGACCCATCCTGTGAATAGGCAGAGGGGCTGAGCAAAACAAAGTGCTCCAGAACCAGTTGCATCTGGTTCGTCCCTTGTCTGCACCTTTGGAGGCAAAGGATTTTGTGTATAAAAGAGGGGCTGTGTCCCCATGAAAATGTTCTTGTGCTCAACGTGAAACAACCAGGGGCGTGCTGCTGCTGAGGCCCAGGGGAAGGCTTGCCTCCCTGGGCCCTGGCCAGCCCCTGGATCCCTGGGAGACCTTGTTTCTCTGGCCTCCTCATCTGGGAGAAAGCTGGTTGCTGTATGCCCTTATTTAGGGACCTTGGGGGACTTTCGGCTTTGTCCCTTGCCTCAGGACTTTGGTTGCCTCTGGCGCTGCTGGATGCGCTATCCCTTGATGACCTAGCAGAGGAGAAGCGTGGGCTGCGCAGCACGATGCTGCAGCCCCTTTTCGAGGGAATCCCCAGCGTAGGGATTCCCCCGAAATTACTCGACTGCGGCTGCCCACCCCGCTTATTTAATTATTTTTGTACACGGGTGCCCACCCCGTTTATAGGAGCACAAGCGGGTGCCCAGCCCGCTTCTACTTTTATTTTGCCCTCGAGGGAGCCTACCCCTCGTTTTACCCCTTAAAAGCTCACCGCCGCGGCCCTCGCACAAAACCAGAAGCCAGGCCCGCACCGCCTGACCGTGGGCGGGGCCTGGAGTGTCCCAGTTCCGCTTCCCGCTGGTAGGGGGAAGCTGTCCCACGCCGCGTTGGGCGCAAGGGGAAGAAGGTGGCCGATGGTAGCGCGGGGCTCCCAGAGGTGAAGGGAGGCCCGCACCACAGAAGAGGTGCTGCCGCGTTGCCCGGGTGAAGAGGAGACGGCTGGGGAGAAGCCGCATCGAGCCTCGCGGGCTCCGCTCTAAGTCCCGGTCCCAAGATGGGGGACCGGGTGAATCAGCACACAGACGAGGCGGGGCTCCCCTGAGTAGGGAGAACCCCGTGTGCCACCATGAAGAGAGGAGCCGAGACCGGAGCACACGAGGAGCTCAGCGAGTCTCCAGAGCCCGGTGAGTGAGAGCTTCCTTCTTTGTTGTGAAGAGGCCCCCGAAGCACCCCGTGGGTGCTTGCTTGTGCTAGGGGGGCATTTAAGGCGGCCCCGGATGGCAGTGGGCCACCCCTACGTTTGGGTTATTTCCCGAGTCCAAAGGGCTCCAACGATGGCCCCATTTATCTAAAGGGCCCCAGTGGGGGTCCCACGGGCCAGAGGGCCGGTGTTCTTGCCCCTGAGGGCCCCAGTTCTAGGGGGAATGTGTATATACAGAGCCTACGTGGCTCCAACGTTTGGGGCCATATTTGAGTAAGTAAGGAACCAGTGTGCTCCAGGGCACAGTTGATTTCAGAGCCAGAGGGCTCCAACGCTCCACAGTTTGGCCCCACTATTCCAGAGCCAGATGGCTCCACCGTGAGGCGCAATTCAAGAGAGCGCCCCTGAGAGGGCCAGAGGTGGTACAGTGGTGCCAGTCCCTCCCCAGCTGCGCAGCACTTAGTGCCAGCTGCAATGTTTAGGCCCTGTTGTTGTTCTCAGCTGCACAGCAAGTAGTGGGCAGCTGCAACATTAAGGTTTTGCTCAGTGGTGCATCCTTGACCTTCGCTGGTGGCAGCGCGCCCTGACATTCTGCACACAGGGTATTTGAGCCCCTTCTTGGATGGCCAGTTGGCCAGGGGGGGCTGGTATATGTATACGGTGCAAGGCCCTAATGTGATTTATGTGCTGAAGTGATTGTGGTGCTAGGAAATGTAATTCATTTAGTGTGTTTTACGCACCCTGTTTTGATACCTCTAGATATGGTTTAGGCTGATGAGGTTGTTTTATCTATTTAGGTTTGTGTAAGTGAGATTATGTTTCACTCTGTGATTTACGCCCCTAATGTGAGTTATACTTAGGAGGTAGGGTCTAATGTATTTAGACTAGTGAAGAGATTGCATAATGTGTTTATGCAGGTGAGGTTGTCACAGGATGTAATTCGCGCCTGATGTGACTGTGCCTACTGTAAAGTTATGTTACAGGTTGAGGTGGAGTACAGTGATTACCAGTGGCTACTGGTTGTAGGTTTATGATCTATTTTTACTTGTACCAATTTCTGCTAAGTGTTGATCCTGACAGTGGCCCACGTGGCCCTGTCCTGTAAATAATCCCTTGTGAATATTTCCCGTGCCAGTTGCCACAATGTATATTGTGTGATTACTATCTGATGTGTTATGAGAATACAAAAGCTATTTTTATATAATCTTATGTGGAGTTCCTTTTGTACTGAGCTTGGGATGTTGTTGCTGTGTGCGTGCGCAAATGCTTTACACATTGCCTCCTGGATAAGACTGACTGCTCGTGCCAAGCTACCAAGGGGGTGAGCAGGGGTTATCTTTGGCGTGTAACTCCCTTGCCCTGACTAGAGTGGTGGTTTCTACCTGGCTTTGGCGCAAGCCTTAGCCAACCACAAATCCCAGCTCTAACAGTAACCAAATGTTATTCTATAGTTGAGGTAGTCCTCGCAGTAGTGAAAAACTGATTTAGGAGTTTTTCACTACTAGGGCAAAACTTAAAAGTACATGTCCACATTTTAAATACACTGCACCCTGTGCTATGGGCTGTGTATGGTCTATCCTGGGCCTGACTTATATATAATAAAAAGGGAGGAGTTTAGGCATGGCAAAAGGTTTATTTTTTAAGCAAGCTCAAGCATCGTCAAGCTCCTTAAGCGCTGAGGTGCACAGTCAAAATAATCATCAGTCAGACATTAGACTATCGTCTTGCTTTTTATGAATTTTTAATCAATTGTTTAGCCCTTTAGTATTCCAATTTTATCCAAGCCGTAATCATAAATTTCAACAGGTGCTGGTATGGCTTTCTTTGAACATGCAACAATTCACGGTTCTTCATAGCACAATATAGCAGGTAAACCCCAATGCATTTCGGGCAAAATTGCACTTTCTCAGGGGTAACTATAATAAAAGACATGCCATCAATGTCACCAGTAACAAGCTTAAAAACAAGGTCACCCAAAAGGTCAACATTACTATATATTTTATCAATCAAACGAAGAGCTACAGATCGACTAACATAATCATCATGCAAAATATGTGCCATAATTGCTGTCATATGTGTTTGCACTGGAAGGTTTACTACTGTGCCCTAAAGCCACAAACTTTCACAGCATGCATGCTGAGTCTGCATACTAAACTAATTGTGTTCCCCATGCTCGTGTCCAAACAAGAATAGAAGTGAAAATGTATAATATATTTACCGGCTACAAAAGGACACCCTAAAACCTTCCGATCCCAAGTGTTTGCTCAAAGTAAACATGTGCAAACCAAACCTGTGTTGTGGTCAGAAGGTTTTGGCGTGTCTAGAGTGACTAGAGTGGTGGTCCCTACTTGGACAGGGTGCATACCTCTGCAAATTAGGAGCCCCATTTCTAACATTGTTGGTCAGCTGTGAGGATAAGATTTGTGTGCAATACCATATAGTAACTCATTGTTCACTATCATGTGGTCAGGATAGGCCTAGCAGAAACACCAACATTTACGTGCTTGCGTTTCATAACTTGCGTCATGTTTTACACACAATGACTTTTGACATTTGCATACGTATCAATGCAGGATAACATTCTCTGAATCTGCATTGCTTTCATTTCAACTTCGTAGGCACGCTATCATGGCATTCAGTAGAAGGGATAAGGTTCATTGCGTAGATGTCATATTTGTTATTTTTCCGGTTGGTAACACTGCTATCCAACTAGAATAAACAACTACAGTTCAAACAAGGGTTGTGAGCAACATGGCAACATCAATCAATCCGGGGTTTGTATAGCGCAGCTACTCGCCCATGAGAGTCTCAAGGCGCAGGAGGGTGGAATGCTGATCCATCTGGGTTCATTCAAAGAGCCAGGCCTTCCTTATGATCCTTCTTGAATTGGGTCATCAATAGGGATTGCCTGAGGTGGAGGGGCAGGGTGTTCCAGGTCTTGGCCACAAGGTAGGAGAATGATCCTCCCCCATTTCTTATCTTGTGGATCTGAGGGATGGAGGCAAGGGCTAGTTGGGTGGAGCGGAGATGTCTGGCGGGAGCGTGGAATGTGAGGCGGCAGTTCAGGTATGCTGGTTCAGCATCATGGAGGGCTTTGTAGGAGTGAGTGGGGAGTTTGAATGTGATTCTTTTCTCGACAAGGAGCCAGTGAAGTTCACGAAGGTATTCAGCGATATGGCTTCGGCGGGGGTTGTTGAGGACCAGTCTTGCTGCAGTGTTTTGAGCGTTCTGTAGTTTCCTGAGTCGCTTCTGGGTGATGCCGGCGTAGAGTGCGTTGCCGTAGTCGAGCCTGCTGGTGATGAGTGCGATGGTGACCGTCTTTCTTCCTTCGGTGGGGTTCCATCTGAAGGCCTTTTGGAGCAGGCGCAGTGTGTGGAATCATGAAGAGGATACAGTGTTAATCTGGCGGTTTATTGTGAGCAAGGAGTCCAGCATGATGCTGAGGTTGCGTGCATGGTCCGTGGGGGTGGAGGGGGTTCTCAGTGTGGCAGGCCACCAGGAGTCATCCCAGGCAGAGGGAGTGGGATCCCAGGAAGAGTACTTCCACCTTGTCCGAGTTGAGTTTGAGACAGCTGTCCTTCATCCAGGAGGCAATTGCCTTCATCCCGCTGTTGAAGTTGATTCTGGCGACTGAAGGTTCATTGGCGAGGGAGTGGATCAGCTGGGCGTGATCGGCGTAGGTGACAATGTTGAGTCAGTGGTTTGTTACGATGGTAGCGAGGGCGGCTATTTAGACGTTGAAGAGGGTGGGGCTCAGGGAGGAGCCCTGGGGCACTCCCCAGCTGATCTGCGTAGGTTCGGAGCGGAATGGAGGTAGTCTGACTCATTGAGTTTGGCCGGAGAGGACTGAGCAGGTTCAGTTCAGGGTCTTGCAGTGAATGCCGGCGTTGTGGAGTCTCGTGATTAGGGTGTGGTGTGAGACTGTATCAAAGGCCACATTCTATTCTTTTTTTATAAATACACAGTCACTTCCTTGGAGCACTCAGCTGACACTGCGGGTTTGTCCGAATTCCAGCTCATCTGCTTCCTGCGTATCAACACAAGGGATGTCTAACTCTATACCAAGACGGACAGCCTTATGACACTTAAACACAGATAACGGAGAGTTAGTCCACCCGGCAGTAATTCGGTAGATGACCTACCCTAGGCAAGGCTAGGTTAGGGAGCGCTTGTTTATACCCAGTACTTATATGCCTGCATATGCACACTGTCTTAGCACAATGGTGGAAATGTTTATTCTTTTCACTGTTCTTATAATGCTAATTATGCTAATCTGTTTCATTCTACTCATAATCACAGCACACATATTTTGTGCAAGAATCATAATACTACAATAAATATTTTAAAGCCTTTCTGAGTTTTTCTTGTGTACTTCTTTGGGCATGCACATGAGTCCAAACGAAAAGGTTTTCATTCTTTTACCACTATTTCCATGGGGAGTCGGGTTTGTCATGTTCTGAGGTAGCACACACATTTGTTACCCTATAAGGTTAGGGGTTTGAATGGTGCACTGCGAGCTAGCAGGACTATAGGCCCACATCTCACACCTTCCCAACGTTTATGTTGTCCAACAAATGCACAGTTTTACCATACTTGGTACAAGCTGTATGGCATCATTACAACTCTTTACTAAGACCATTTTGAGAGTTTTTCAATTCTCCCTAAATTTAATTTTTATTTTTGGCTGAAAAGATGTTCCTCTTTGGAGAACCAGCACCCGCATCTGCACCTGAAGTCAATGATTTTGAGCTCTCCAAGTTAGAATCCTAAACTGTGGCCCAGCTTAATGATGTTTGAAAGGGGTTTCATGTATCTATGAGAGGCTTCACCCGGAAGGTGGAGCTGCAGAAAGCTTTGAGAGCCTAGGCAGAGGCCCAGAATGCAGGGACTGAGGTCCCAGAAGAAAAGGAGCAGGAAATTGAGGAGGAGGATGAGAAGTCGATCCTGGGCTCTGTTGTTGATTTGAGACTGCCAGTGGAGAGGGGCACCAACTTGTTGAAAGCAATAGTAGTTCCCAGAGCAGGGAGCAGCACCTCATCGAGGAACCTGTCTCCATAGACAGGAGGGAGGAGAGAAAGCTTAAGTTTAAGTTTAAGCTTAAGTTTGAGCTTTCTCAGCTGGAGAAAGAGCAGCCTCGGGCTGAGAGGAGGTTAGCTCTTGAGGAGAAGAAACTATCCCACAAGTTAAGCCTAAGAGAGCTGGACATAGAAGCCCTAGAAGTGGGGTCCAGCAGTAATGGTGGCAGCATACCTGAAGTCTCAGCTGGTGAGTCAAGGGTCCAGATACCCAGGGATTTGGTGTCCATTTATGTGGTGGGTAATGGCATAGACATGTGGTTTGCATCCTATGAAGTGGCTCTAAGAGTACACAAGTTCCCAGAGGAGTCCTGGGATAGTAGTTTATGGAGGTGCATGCCCATAGTGGGGAGGGACACACTCCTTACACTAGAGGTGGGTACAAGACATGCTACACTGCAATGAAGGCCATCTTGGTCAGTAAGTTTGGGTTGAACCCTGAACAGTGTAGACAATAGTTCAAGATCAGCCACAAGATCTCATCACAGAAAAGGTGGATTTCTTAGACTATGCTAACAAAGCACTGAAGGGCTGGGTGAGGGACAGCAAGGTTGATGATTATATAGGGCTGTACAACTTATTTTTAAAGAAGTACATGCTTGGTATTTGTTTTCCAGAGTTGTGCAAACACCTGGTTAATAGTAAGCTTTCTGACCCCAGAACGCTTGCTGAGGAGGTGGTCAGCAGCAGAGTGTCCAAGAAAGAGGGGTGGCTCTCAAAAGGGTGATCAGGGTACCCAATAGAAGAAAGAGGGGGAGATAAAAAAGGAGTTCTCTCTAGGCCCCCAAAACAACTCACAGGGGTAAGAGTCTCATTCCCAATTTGGCCACCAGAAGAAAAACAACCCTGACAAAAGTCAGCAGCCCAAAACTCCCAAGTGCTATGAGTACTTTCAGTATGGACACTATGAAGGGAAACCCAAGTGTCTAAACAGAGCCCAACCTACCGCTGGAGGAAAGGTTCCAGGAGTGGTGAGTGTAGTGCTGGGGAGGAGTTTGTCCCAGTTAATGGGGGGAGTTCAGTGTGGTTACCCTAATGTCCCTGCGTGACAGTGAGATGGTTCCTAAGATCCATGTGCCCTCATATACTACAAAGTACAGGCAATGATTCACCATCAATGGGCAATATGTTGAGGTTCTGAGGGATACAGATACCAGCATGACTATGATCAGAAATCAGCTGGTGTTCCCAGAGCAGGTGATTCTCAATGCGTTACACCTGGTTTTGGTGACAATAGAGTGGGTCACTAGCCAGTGGCCCTTGTTCCATTTGAGTGGGGGGTCAGGTCTTCTGAAAGTTGCAGTGAGCCCTGTCATGCCTCTGGTCTGTTAGCTTGGTAATGACCTTGCACACACTACCTGGAAGGAAGTGGAGCTCAAGGCTCATGTGGAGATGTTGGGTTTACCTGATTGGATCTGTGCAACCACAAGGTCCGTGGCTGCCCAGCATGGTAGTCAAAAAGGGCTGAATCCTGGAAATATGGCTCAGTCTGCTGCTAAGAAGGGAAAAGGCAGAGGGGGTGGTAAACTAGCGTGAGGGTGAGGCCAACTACCTGGTGTACATTAATACCCCATGTCAAATGCCTCAAACTACACTTTGAGACGTCTGAGCTCACAATCCTGTTGGTGACAGATGGGAAAGATGAAGAGGAGAGTGAACCTCTCCCTGACCTCTTAGACTCCAAGGAGAAAGGTGAGACTGTGGTGGGAGTAATCTTTTTCCCCAGGCTGACTTCTGAACAGCAGAGAGACTGCCATCAACCTAACCTGGAACAAACTCGAAAAACATTTGCCATGAGAATAACCGCAGCACACCCACTGCAGATCGCAATACGGATCACCCTCCGTCCCTCAGATACTCATGGCATAGACGTTTTTGGATCACCATTACTGTGGTGTTTTCTCCATGCAACATCTACCACACCATTTATTGATCAAGTGAGGCTATCCGTACCCAGCCGGATTGGAATGATCACCGGCGGAGCGATTCATATAAAGTTTCACCTTCATTTTCAGCCCTGAGGAAGTCGAAGGACTAATTGCCATAAGTGACGAAACATGTGTTGGCTGGTTTTCTTTTGCTTACTTTATGAATAAATAAAGACTAAGAACTAATGAACCTAAGCTAAACATTGACAGTCCTTACGCTTTCTACTTTGATTGAATTACACCTTTATTGCACATACCTTTCTATTTGTGCCCAGGTTTTGACTTTACATATGTAGTGCAGGGCTTTCCCAACACACACTTAGGGGTTTAAGGGAATATCCCCTCACCTGGTTGCATCATACCCAACTGATTGCACGAAAGACAGTTACATTTACATAGCAGAACGCCATACCTCCTGAGTCACTGAAACCCCTTTAGCCAGAGCATACTGCCACCAAGTGTTGGGGAAGTACTCCTTTCTCTATCCACCTCATTCCTGGGACAAACCACCTTTGTACCCATTATTTGGACACAGGAAACAACCATCGTGTCAAGAACACATTTTACAGGTTGTCTGATAAGGTGTTGGCCAACATTAAGGAAGAGGTTTCTGAAACTTTGGTGATTGAGGTGATAGAACCCTTCAGTAGCCCCTGGTCCAGTCCTGTGGTCTGGTACCAAAAGATGCCCTACCACGCACCACACCTGAACTCCAGTTCTGCGAGGAATATAGATGTGAAGGTGCCTCGGCATACTGTACTGAACCATAGGAATTGTGTCCAGTAGGCCTCACCAATGGAACCTAGGAAATGAAATAAAAAGAAAGAGAGTACGGGCTTGGTTTATACCACATAGTTGGCTCCACGGCTGTTCAGACCGAGGCACCTTCGCATCTATTTTTTTGTGCCCTTTACACCAGTTGCAGTAGCTGTTCACTAACTAATCCTGATAAAAGCCTGATGGCTGAAACATGATCCTGTATATGAGGCTGCCTCTAAGGGTGGTCAGCTCCATGACCCAGCTTACTGATGTTTAATCCTGTCGCTAGGTAGCTAAGTAAAGTCTACTGTCAGCTAGCCTAGCAGGCAGTTTTAAATTCACTATCACGTCTATTTGAGCACTGCGCATTTTCATGATTTCTTCATACAACACACTCACATAGGGTTTTAGTATAAACCCAGTTGCCCACACTAAAAACATCCCTGAGCTCCTCCCTCATAGAGAAGGGGATTGTAGCCCATGTTAAGACTAGGTCTTGATACAAGGAGGCACCCCTATGATGAAGCATGGCACCTATGGTGTGTGAGGGCAACCATCCTGAAAAGGGATATCCCAGTATTGCGCTTGGTCTTCTTAGTCCACTTCCTTCTCAGTCATTCGTTTTGGACTCTTGGGCTCGTTGTGTGTAGTTGTTGATAAGTGGGGAGTGTGCCCACTCAGGTCATTAAATCTCCTATAGGCCTTTTTTGTGTGTGTACATGTAAAACCCTTCGCCAAGCCTTAAACTCCGCTTTTATTACACAGAAGTCACCCGAAGGTAAGCCCTACATAGCTCATAGGGCAGGGTGCTGTGTACGTAAAAGGTAGGACCTGTACTTTTAAGTTTTGCATGTCCTGGTATTGACAAACACCCAAATTCATTTTTCATTACTGTGAGGTCTACTCCTCTTATAGGTTAACATTAGCAATTCCTTATTACAACTTTAAGCTGTAATTCCTGTTTAGAAAGGTGTAGATGTATCATGTTTTATATAATTGGAATGGTAATGTTAACCCCACTTTTATAGTAAAGCTGGGTTTGACTCTAGTATTTTAGAAATGCCACTTTTAGAAAGTGAGCATTTCTCTGCTCTTACTGCTCTGTGTGCCTGCAGTCTGTCTCCAATACATGTCTGGGGTGGTTGACTGCTTCACTTTGTGCATTCCCTTTAGAAAGCCACAAACACAGAAAGCTTTGGTGTGTCTGGGCACTCATCTGCATTCTGATGGCCCTTCCAGGGCAGCAAGGGAGGGAGAAACTGAAACTTGCAACTGAATGGGTAGTGTCCTGTCCCCACACAAATGGCTGATTACCACCTACTGATAGTCTGGGCTGGGAAGTAACGACCTCTGTGCACTTCAAAGACCCTTCTTTGAAGTCACCACACTTCAAAGGCACAACTGGGTATAAGTACTGGATCTCTGACCCCACCAAGACATAACACTACTGGATATGTTTAGAAATCTGCTAGGAAGAAGGACTGCTGTGCTGCCATCTGTGAGTCCTGGCTTGCCAAGTGGTGCCAAAACAGGTCTAGGCCCTTGGAAGTGACTTTTTTGTTATGATCCAAAGAATCCACGCATCGACAACTGTGCCTCAATCGGAACTGACGCATCACCCTTATACGCCGATCTATGGACTGCCCAGCTCGAAGACGACGGCCTGTGCTGCTTAATGACGACACTTCGACTTCATCACAAATCGGTTCATCAACAAAGTCTAGCTGATTGCACGAATTGAGACTGACCATCGAGTCCTCTGCTCTTCGAATCAAGTTAAAGCTTTCTCCATCCAAGGTACTTTTTCAGTGGGACCTGTTGTCAGCCTTCACTCCATCATGGTCAGCCTGAATTTTGGATTTACCCCGGTCTAGCGTGACCAGATTTTCTCGGTTGGTGTTTTATCACTCTAAGCACTTACCGCTATATGTATCAAGCTATTCTGCGAATTTCGGCCTTTGCGAATGCTAAATAGACAAATGGAATGTATCAAACAAGTTTGATGCAAAATAAGGATTAGCAAAATTTGCTAATCCTTATTTTGCGATTGCACTTAAAGAATTGCAAATTTTGCGATTCCTTAAATGCAATGTATCAAACAAATATTATGGAAAAAATGCCATTAAGGATTAGCAAATTACCACCAACTTCTAGTTGGTGGTAATTTGCGAATTCTTATCAAAAAGCTTTTTTACAAAAAAACACAGGTGCCATATGACGCCCATACATGCCCTTAGGGCATGTATGTGCGCCATATGCCCCCAAATGTCTTTTTCAGGGGTGCAGCAGGGTGTTCTTGAGACACCCCAGCACCCTTGAAAAAATTCCTAATTTGCGATTAGCTAATTGCTAATTTCGGCCTTTGCGAATGCTAAATAGACAAATGGAATGTATCAAACAAGTTTGATGCAAAATAAGGATTAGCAAAATTTGCTAATCCTTATTTTGCGATTGCACTTAAAGAATTGCAAATTTTGCGATTCCTTAAATGCAATGTATCAAACAAATATTATGGAAAAAATGCCATTAAGGATTAGCAAATTACCACCAACTTCTAGTTGGTGGTAATTTGCGAATTCTTATCAAAAAGCTTTTTTACAAAAAAACACAGGTGCCATATGACGCCCATACATGCCCTTAGGGCATGTATGTGCGCCATATGCCCCCAAATGTCTTTTTCAGGGGTGCAGCAGGGTGTTCTTGAGACACCCCAGCACCCTTGAAAAAATTCCTAATTTGCGATTAGCTAATTGCTAATGCAAATTGCACTTTCATTCCTATGGGCCTCCTGGCCCATGGAAATGAATGGGTAATTTGCGATTAGCAAATTGCTAATCGCAAATTAGGAATGCTAAGGAATCGCTATTGAAAAGCGATTTTGTACATACATACCATTTTGCATTTCCTAAATAGCGATTCCTTAAAATTCGCTATTTAGGAAATGCAAAATGGTTTGTTGATACATATAGCGGTATATTTTTTTAATAATCTTTAAAAATTCATAACTTTGGTTCAACTTATTGGATTCTTTTTGTTTCAGTCTTGATTTACTAATAACATTATTTTCTGTTTCCAAACCTGTGTGGCTTTTTTGTTTCAAATCTGTTTTTATTTTCCGCAAGGTGAAAGGGTCATACTCCACAGGGAAATCAGATACACAGCGATAAGCCTACAACCCTATTCAGGGCCGGCCGCGTAAAAGAAGAGCATATCTGATGGCATTACATTCCAGGGGGGAGGAGAGTTATACACAGCGTTGCGCCTACAACCCCAGAGGGGCCAGCCGCGATCTAAAGGCAGAGCACAACATTAGGTAGACCTGTGGAGTGGTAGGACCCAGGGCGCCGTACTATGTTATAGACGGGCAACAGGCCCGTATGGAACAACCATTGCAACAGGGCATCAGGGCCCGATTGGCAGACAATGATAGCAAGAAGAAGAACAGTCAGAGAAGGATAAGCAGGGAAAGGAGGAGGGATAGGAGAGCAAGAATAGAGACAGTGCGCGGAGAGAGGAGGACTCAATGTTCCAGCCTATTGACGGCAGTGATGAGGCGCAGCTTAGGGGGGCAGTCATGGTAGCAATCTGCTCGGATCAGGGGGGGCAAGAGCATCCTCAAACAATCTCAGCGCCCTGAGTTTGACAGGCATGTAGTGCGCCCGTTCAACTGCGCAAAGGTATTTGACTAGGGGCTGCCACACAGCTTGGAAGCGGGTGTCGCGCGCCTGCAGGTGGGCTGTGAAGAGCTCCCTCGTAAGGACATGCCAGAGGCGCACGCACCAAGCTGCTATTGGAGGGGCTTCGAACTTCTTCCAGTATAAGGCTATGAGCTGTTTGGCAGCACCCAGCATTTGGAGCGCCAGGATCCAATCACTCCTAGTAAGGGCCTTTAGAGCAGCAGGTTTAACACCCAGCAGGATGGTGGTAGCGAGTTCAGGCAGAGGGAACCCCAGCACCCCCTGATGTGGCTAAGGACCTCCTTCCAGTAGAGAGTGAGTGCCGGGCACGCCCACCAGATATGAATGAGATCCCAGTTGCAGATCGACACCGCCAACACAGTGGTGAGTAGGCAGGAAACATCTGTTGCAGGCGCTGAGGAGTATAATACCATTGAGTCATTAATTTATAGGCATTTTCCCGCTGTGGGATGCTACGGTATATTTTGGGGATGTCCCGCCAGAGCCTATGCCCCATTGCTCAGGGGTAATGTCCTTGTCTGACAATGCCTGCCATCTGTCCTGATAGGGGTGGGAAGGCAGCGTCTGCGGGTGTTGCAGGATCTGGTAAATACGAGACACCAGTCCTTTGGATTCGATGGGGTGGCGGGCCAGCCGCTCAAAAGGGGTGAAGGAGTGCGTGGCCGCCTGGTACATTGTATCTGCCGTCACCCAATGTCGTAGCTGGGTATACTGTAGTTGCGCCGTCACCGGGACACGGAACTCCTCTCTACATTGGGTGAAGGATTTTAGTTTGCCCCCCTCAAATAGGTCCGTAACCACCCTGCAGTCCCCTTGCGTCCACTTGGCAAAGGCCCCTGTTTGATGCGCCGGCGGAAAAGACGGATTCCCTTCGATCGGGGTGTGCGGCGAAGGAAAGGTCGTCAGGCCTCTGCGCACCGCTACCGCGTCCCAGATGTCGAGCACCGTCTTCGTGGGGACCGACAAGTAGGCGCTCTTAGAGCGTGCCGCCCGCTGATGCCAGAGTAGGTCCCAGATGGTATGCCCTGTCACAGCCCGGTCCATGTGATGCCATCCCTTCTCACTCTCCGTCACTCCCCACTCCACCACAAAGCGGAGGTGCAAAGCCCAGTAGTAATCCAGTAAATCAGGGCAAGCCAGTCCCCCCCCCTATCCCGTGGTGTCATTAACAATTTCGGGGAGAATCGAGGACTCTTACCGCCCCAGATGAAGGCTGTGAGGGCACGCTGGAGATCGTGGATGTTGCTAAGCGGGATAGGCGTGGGGAGGCACTGAAATAGGTAAAGGATTTTAGGGAGGATTGCTTAGATCAATAAGAGAGAGAGGACTAGATAGGCTAGACCGTATCCCCTGGATTATATATGCATATATCAATAAGGACTAGCTAGTTAAGAAGGATTTAGGAGACTCAGGTAGGTACGTCAAAAAACAGATAAGGAAAAGCACTGTTTTCCTTATAAAGCCCTCACCCACCGACCTAGTCGGTGGCATGCTTCATCATCGGGCCCACCACAGTGGCACCGAATGTGCCCCGGGTGTGCTTCAATGCCAGGTGACTGCGGAGCTGGTATGTTGCTGAGTGTGCAGTGAAAAGGGTGAGAGAGGTGAAGTTTTAAAAGCTATACAGAAGGTCCCAGCACCCGAGGGTTACTTATCTTTAATGAACTGGGCCTCTGTTAGTGGATAAAAATGCAAAAAGACGTAGATTGGAGTACTGGTTATGACCTCCAACGTCTAGTGTGGTCTACATGTTTCAGCCAGTGCCTTGTAGATTTTAAGCTGGCTTTCCTCAGGACCAATGGATATGTGAAAAGGTGCAAATAAAGTAATAATAAACTTAAATTTTAAGTGATTGTGTGGTCTTTTGGCTATGTGTAGCGCACACTAAGGCGCTATAGCTGTTAGAGGGGGATTCCCTCAAGCTTGACTACAGATAACACACAGGACAAAGACAAGACGTACATGGTAGAGTCATTTTAGTATGGTATATTGTTATACCACAAAGTGCCGACTTGTAAGGTGGTGTGCGACCTATAATCGGCTATGGTGAGTTCATGCCATGTGCATGAAGCTGGTGAGGGTTTTAATGAAACCGTTAGTGTTTGGTGGTGGGCTAGAGAGCGTATTTACAAGGTGAGGTACAGGTAAGTGTAATACTAGGTCCTCACTCTGTTTTATCTTGTAAAAAGCTTCAAGGGTCGCCTGGCAGAGAAAGAGACCCTGTTGGGATAAAAGATTGTTCAAAATGTGTCCAACCTGTAGGGAAAAAAGGAGTGGTGGCTTACCCCATTTGTAGCTGTAGTGGTTCTATTTTACTCACGAGTATTTCGGTCTGGTTCCTCCTTGGACCTATTCGTCCTTCCGCGGCGCCCGTTATGAGGGAAAGGGGCCGTCCGGTCTCTTATTTGTACTTCCTAGTTGGTTGATTTCACCTGTGTAAGGTAGAAAGAGAGGGAGGGGTGCGCGCTAATCGCCATGTCATTGTTGCCCTGTACGCTCATGCGCTGGGGAGTAGTGCGCGGTATTACGCATGCGCGAGTGTGTAGCGCATGCATATTGATGCTGGCTCAGGGGCTGATTGTTGGCAGTGGTGTGAGCATGCGCGGGTGTGTAGCGCATGCGTACTGATACAGACTGAGGTTTGTGTATTGGCAAGGGTGTGGGCAGGCTGATCACGATTTGCGTTATGACAGGGGTTTTCATGTCATGATGGATTGTCAACATGACGGGGCCAACATGTAAGTGGCCAAACATTGGGGTAGTGGTGGCTATGAGAGGTGATTTTGAAAACCCGGTATGTAATTACTCACGGGGGTGGAGGTGACTACTCATAAGTGCACAGGAGTGCATCGGGGACACACAGTTAGGGGCACCCTTAAGAGGTGCTCCTGTTGGGGAAGAAGGGAGCAAAGACGGGGACGCTCATGCAGAGATACCCTGGCACAGATATCGTTGCAATGTAGACTTTTTCGTACAGCAGAGAGGGGTTACACAGCTAGAGAGTTCCATGGTATGGCGTCGTTGAGGCCATGGATATGTGTGGATAAGCGATGTATCCACCGTTGTTCTTTTTGTAGGAGAAGTTTTTCATTGGTGGTGTTATCAAATTTTTCAATGACAGTCCAGGAGAAGTCATTGGGGGTGTGGTTGTGAGTTAGAAAGTGGTCTGTAAGCTTGCTAATATTTTTGCCACACCTTATCGTACTCCTGTGTTCCGTCATTCTTGTCCGGACTTTCCGGGTGGTCATACCAATGTATCTTAGGCCACATCGGCAGGTTATCAAATACACCAAGTTTGCAGAGTTGCAGTTTGTGAACTGCCGCTGTGTCCAGGTCTTTCCAGGTTCCAGGTTCAGTGTTTTGGAAGGTGATGTCAGGTGGCACACACTGCAATTATTGCAGGGTTGGTGGCCAGTGACTTTAGGTAGGCCCCATGCGTTAACAATGGTGTTGTCACTGCTACGTTTGTTTGGCCGGGGTCTGGTGTTCACTAGTTGGTCTTTAAGGTTGGTAGCTCTTTTATAGGCAAAACGTGGTTTTTCCCATTTCCTTGTGCCGGAGTTGATAATCTTCCAATTTCGTTGTATGATGTTGGCTACCTGGTTGGACGCCGTGTTGTAGGTAGTCACACAGGTCAGGGTAGGTTCTTCCTGCGGTTTCTCAAAGGTTTCCAAGAGTGCCTCTCTGTTCTGGTTCCTTGCTCTTTTGCAAGTTTTGTTTATTATCCTCGACGGGTAACCACGGTCCTTGAGCTTGTGTACTAGGTCGTTAGATTGCAATTTATAATCCTGGATGTTGCTGCAATTACGCCTAATGCGTAAGAATTTAGGGAGGATTGACATTTTGACGGCGTTGAGCCTGCCCAGCCATGTCAGAACCAGGGGCTTCCACTGCCGTAGTTCCTCCAGGACCGACCGTCGGCACTCCCGCCAGTTGACTTGCGACCATGTGTCCAGGGAAGGGGTTATCTGCAATCCGAGGTAACGGATGCTCTGGGTGGGCCACTGGTATGGTGCCAGCTGCTTGAGGCGAGGAACGTCCGCCTCAGGAACGGTTATGTTGAGGGCCCAGGACTTGCCGTGGTTAATCTTAAGGCCCGAGGCCCGCTCGAAAAGGGTCAGCGCTGAATGGAGTGCCGGCAGAGACTCGTCAGGGCGGGTGAGAGTGAGGAGAAGTTCATCAGCAAACAGCGCCACCTTGTTCTCACAGCCCCCCATGTGGATGCCATGGATGCCAGGTGCCCGACAGATCATTGCCGCCAGCGGCTCCACCACTAGGGAGAAGAGCAAGGGCGATAGGGGGCATCCCTGTCGGGTGCCCCTGCGGATGGGGAACGGCGCCGAGAGCTGTCCATTGATCCGAATCCGGGCCTGCGGAGCAAAGTATGGCGCCATGATCCTAGTGAACATGTCCGGTCCCAATCCAATCTTGCCCAGGACCGCCCATAAGAATGTCCAGCCCACCCGGTCAAAAGCCTTCTCCGCGTCAAGGGAGAGGAGGCAGGCCGGAATTTTCCAGTGACGCGCCTTCCCCACCAGGTGAGCTACTTTGCGAACGTTGTCTGCCCCCTGCAGATTGCGGATGAAGCAAACCTGATCCGGGTCCACAAGACCTGGCATGTGGGGGTCCAGACGTCTCGTAATAAATAGTGGGTGTAGGGTCAAAGGGGAGAAAATTATTTAGAGACCAGAAAGACGACTAAACCCCCGTTCACAATATGACAAAACAATGAAGACTGTCAATGGTCTGTAAAACTAATATGGGCGAAGAGAATGTCGCGGAATCTGTGTCTACCTATAAGGTGTATACAACAAAAAGGAAATGAATCCCATCAGTCCACCCATATGGCAGAGCATCATCATCTGGGATACCTTCAAAGATGGTCCAGCTAAGGAGCCACACACCTGTTGGTATTGTGTGCTTCTCCAAACCAAAGGAACCACCAGTGACAGATCATACCAAAAGAGAGAAATGTTCGTAATGGTGTGGGATATCAAATGCAGTGAGAAAACTAAGTGAAAAAAATCAAAAGTGAAAAATGTAAAATTGGCTACCATGACGTATTGGCAACTTTATTAGGGAAACATCATGGTGTCAATATTAAAATGAGGGTTCGACAGTTTGAAATTATAACTGTCTAATAAAGATGGTACTTGGTCAACATGTTTCAGCCATTGTAGGAAAAAATGAACCTACCCGGCTTTCGTCAGGACCTTTGGAACACTACTGCAATTTAAGCAAATGATAAGCTTCTGTGAATGAAAAAATAACACATAACGTTGATACCAAACCTCCTACCGTACACTGGGTTTTCCATACGGGGGATGTCTGTTTCATAAAGGATTCTTTCCTAAAAAAATGGGGGGGGGAATACACAAATACATGAAGATAACAAATAGGTAGAACACAGACACACATCTTTGTTTATTTGTGCCACATATTGCATTGTTGCCTAGTGGTCATTTTTCACAGTGATAAAAATTGTTTATGTTTCATTTTTACTCACCCAAATATGCTTGGGAGAAAGCCTCACCTCACCTGGCCACTACTCAGGGATGGAGGCCCGCTCTATTTATGAAATAAAAATAATAATGGATGCCTGATTAGGTCAAAAACCATAATAATGTTTTAATAGTATATCAGCTAAAAACCTAGGCCTTGATTCTGAGCTTCTATGAGGCAGCACCCAACAAGGCTGCCATCTGACAAAGACAAGAATGATAATATTCTCGAAAACAACCAGTATATCACTTTAAGTGCAGTGAACTGGATTCTTCAAACCAGGTAGATGCTCCTGGTTAATTTGATAAATTAGTGGAAAACAGCATCAGAATTAAACTCAGCATCTCCATCGTGGTCCAGCACTAATAGAACTCTGCTTGACCTGGAGTGAAGGAAAGAAGAAAAAGGACGCTTCGCTGCGAGGGTTGATGGAGCATCGCTGAAAAAGGCTTCCTCACCTGTCCGTCGGAAACCCCTAGACTGAACCCGAGCCGAGGGGGAGGTACCGACTTGGAGCAGGGGGGAAGTTTAAGTAAGCCGCACTGGCCAATGGTACCGCAATGCCCCGAGTGGACTGCGATGAAAACTGCAGTCATAGCCAATGAGAGTGACCTCCTGGATCAACAGTAAAATTAACCAATGGTAGCAAAGCCGCACATATACAGGGTCTGCTTCCGTTTCTCCGATCGGACTGCATCGGAACTAGCCATCATGGTCAATAAAGAATTCCTTTCTGAATCAGGAAAAAAGGTTCACCAATTTAGTAATATGCCGCATGAGTTCAAAATCTGCCTTACCGCGATGTTATTAGGTAGCACCTACGTAGCGGACCACAGAGAGCGCTGCGACTAAGCTCCGGTCAGGAAAGCACATGCGCATCTCAAAAACAGTGCCCGGAAATACTGCACAGAGAGTGATTAGGCCAAACGCCGAAATCCGCCTGCGCATGATTGGCGTCATACTGAGCGATACAGACAGCTGCTATTGCGGACCTGAAAGGGCGCGGCAGTATGGTATAAATGCGTCTGCGCACATACAAGGTGTGCTAGAAAACGCGGTGTGTTAAAAAGTGTAAAAAGGATTTTAAAGGTATATATAATGTACCCACACTGCAACTCTGCGCTAGCGTGACTGGAAAATAAATCTAACATAAATTAAGTTTGAATTTGGATTAAATCACCGCCCGGCACAGCTCTGAGCCCACGGGGAGCATAAAAGTAGAATACGTACATACAAGCACCTTTTTGATACGGAGGCAATGGGCACTTATAACCCTAGAGCGCCGTTGGTGCAGTGACATACACAAATAGCATGCTCCAACGTTCTATGCATTAAGGTGATACAAAAACAGTTTGTACACCGTCAGTGCAGTAGTAGACACAAGCAAGTCACTGCTAGTAGGCTATCATATCTTGATCACACAGAATCTGCAATCGCACACAGCATTACAAGGTGAGTTGTCAGGTTGCACTAATGTCACATAACTGGAATAACGCATATCTTATCGTAACCAAACACGAATGATTATTTGGCAGAGATTTGGCCACCTCCTCCTGGTCTTTTGTAAAAGATTCGCAAACCAGCAAATCAGTATATGTCTAAGAAGTGAATATTAAAGAGTCTCATATCACAAAAAGGAATACAAAGAGTCAAGAAAGGGCCCCAGCATACCCAAAGGCTAGATGACATAACAACCATTCTCATGCCTAGGAATAGTGCAGAAAGTAAACAGGACGTGGAATGGGTGTGAGGGCTAAGCCACATATTAACTGTCGTTGGTAATATGGCCAGTCAAGAGAAAGTGTGTGTTTACATAGTCACCCACGGAAGGTCATCATTAAGACCTTCTGTATCACTCCTCAACTTAAAAATCCACTTCTGCTCTTTAAGAAAAAGGTACCTAGTCACATCCCTCACATGTTGAGGCACAAAAGGCTGCTCTAAAACTGTCCAACTAATTTCCTCAGCTCTATGTTTCATCTGTAAGAAATGATTTATCACTCAGGTGGCTTGTTTATTACACCGAATGGTGCTTTTGTGCTCATTTATTCTCACCTTGATTTTTCTTGTAGTCATACCTACATAGCGTAGGGAACAGGGGCATGTAATGAGATAAATAACTTTTTCGCTATTGCAGTTAGTGTGGTTCTTGAGGACCCAAGGTCTATTCATCCCAATGTCAATAGTCAAAGTCTTTTTTGTCTGTGGACAAGCGGTACATGAACCGCAAAGATAGTGTCCTTGTACAGCAGGCAGATTCCACAAGGTATTAGTGGAATCTTTCCTTTCTTGTCTGGGTCTGGTATGAACCAGACTGTCTCTTAGGCTTGTTCCTCTCTTCAATGAGAATAAGGGAGTGGGGATGTTTGATCCTGCAATATTCAGGATCTTCCAGTTGTTTCGCACAGTTTTCTGTACTCTGTTTGATAAGGTACTGAAAGTGGTGACGAAGGTCAATCTGTCCAAGGGTGGTTTTTCAAAAGGTGGACAGAGTAGGGCATCGCGATTATTGTTAGACGCACGTTTATGTGCTCTCCTGATCATGCTCCTTGGATAATTGCGCTCACGTAATTTCAACGCAAGATCTCTGGCATAAAAATCAAAGTCTGAATTATCAGAACAATTTCTATGGACCCTCAAAAATTGTCCAACAGGCAGATTCTCACGGAGAGATTTGGGATGGTGGCTGTTGAAAGTCAAAAGGGAGTTTTTGGCCATAGGTTTTCGATATAGTCTACTCCCTAGTCTGCCATCCGTAGGAAAAATAGTTATGTCCAGAAAGGGGAGTTCTTCTTTATTGAGATCAACTGCAAATCTCAAATATGGGTTCTTGCTATTCAGCCAGAGTTGGAAGTCCAAGATTGATTGTTGATCCCCACGCCAAATGACCAAAATATCGTCAATATAGCGTTTCCACAGCAACACCTGATGGTAAAATGGGTTGCTGTGGTTGAGGACACACTCTTCTTCAAATAGGTGGACATAAAGATTAGCCAATGATGGTGCAAATACACTACCCATCGAGGTCCCTGATGTCTGCAGGTAGATCTTATCTTCAAAACCAAAAACGTTTTCAGTCATGGCCAGTCGAGCACAGTCCATGATAAAGTTCACAGGGGTAATACTGTTGAGATCACTAGTTTCAAGTAGACCCCTGACTGCTTGCAGAGTCTCACCTTTGGGTATGAACGTATACAATGACTCAACATCGAAAGTGACCAAGAAGTCAGTCTCAATGTTGAAAACAGTCTCAGGAAGCAGACGCAAGACGTCCTGTAAGAAGGTGGGCATCATTCTAACAAGAGGCCTTAGAAAAAAGTCCACAAAGGTGGACAGGGGTTCTAATAGTGAATTTATGCCCGAAATAATAGAGCGTCCAGGGGGTGGTCTCTGGGCCTTATGTATATTGGGAAGGACGTAAAAATAAGGGGTGACTGGATGGATGGTAATCAGATATTTAGCCTCAGCCGCTGTGATCCAGCCTTCGGTGCTTGCTTCCTCAAACATATGACCTATAGTCCCGCTAGAGAACTGCGCTTTTCCACCCAGTCTCTCCTTTTTGTACCGCGGTTAAGGAAGAATAAATTGGGGGGCATGAAATTCTCTGTTCTTGGCCCCACTTTCTGGAACTCCCTCCCTCCCACTATCAGATCTACACCCTTGTATCCTAAGTTCAGCAAGGCGCTCAAAACCTTTCTTTTTCTGCAAGCTTTCTCGCCCTAGCCCCCACACCTCTGCCTCCCAGGTTTTGCATCCCTCAGCGCCAAGAAACCGCCTGGTATACGTGCGCTTAACAAATACTTTTAAATTCAAATTCAAATTTATCTCTGTCATAAGTCTGGGTGTGGGATCTTGTGTGAGGAGGCAATAAGATCTTGAATCGCCGAGTTGTCTGAGGCATTCGTCTAGATAGATAGTTGCATCCATGATGACTGTGGCACCCCCTTTATCTGCTGGTTTGATTATAATGGTGGTGTCTTTAGCCAAAGTATCTACTGCCTGTTTCTCTTAGTGACAGATTCTTGAACGGCTGTTGTTCACACGTGCACAATTCCATGATATCGTGAGTGACTGCCTTTTCAAATGCTCCCACCTCTGGGGGTACTTGTTGGAGTAATGGTGTAAAAGTTGAGGGTTTTCTTAGACCCGTATTGGAATCAAAGTCTTCTCTCTCATTGGTCCTATCTTTAAAGAAAAAGTAGAGTCTTATTTTCCGGAATTTTTTTCCACTTCGCAGAGCAACTGAAAAGGGTCCCCCGTATTAGTGGGTACAAACCCAAGTCCTTTATTAAGAACTTGTTCTTCCAGGTCGGTAAAAGTTCGAGAGCTCAGATGAACTATGAGACTCTCCCCTCTGCGCTGGGCCCTGCTTGTTGTTGTTGTTGTTGTTTCAGTTGGCCCTTCCTGCTCCGAGTGTTGGGGAAGGATGGCTCGTCTTCCCAGTGGACCTGGGGCTGGCCTCTCCTTCTGCCTCTGCTCCGTCCACGGCCCTGTCCTAAAAAAGCCTGGTCATTGAACCACTGTGGTGGAGGCTGGAAATTAGGCATTGGTTGCGGGAATTGTGGCTGGTGATATCCCCAATGAGCCGGAGGCCACCAGGGACCTTGTTGGTAAAAGTTCCCCCCTTGTCTCGCCCCCCCCTCCGATTTGGTCTATTGTATCGACCCCTACCCTGTCCCATTGGTGTGCTGCTATTAGATGAATCTGAATCACTAGAATTGGGGTCTGATGAAGATGTAGAGTAGTTGGACCCGTATCGTCTCCCTTTCTTGTTGTAATCTGGAGGGTTGTAGGTGTCACTCGTATAGGGGTAGACTTTCTCTAGCAAGAATTTTGCCAGGTCTTTACGAAATTTTTCAATTTTAGCAAAAAGTATAGACTCTTTGTATACCTTATTTGCTTTAGTAGTTTCATCTGCATTTTTCTTAAAAACAGTACTGGTTAACATGGTCTTAATCTTACTCTCTAGGATTTGTATTTCTATCAAAATGGCGTCTGCCACTCTTTTAGCTGTGGTAATAATAAGGATCAACCAGTCGCGGGTACACCGCCACGCGATGAGCGACCAGTCTTTCAGGAATGTTTTGTCTGTAAGAAAAAGCCGGGGAGCATTAGTGACTATAAGTCCCGTCGGGGTGCATTTTCCATGGAGCTATTCGGCCATGATTTGCCCGTGAAAACATGTGCGTGAGTGTTTTTTTTTAAAGTTAGTACAGTGCCCCAGTCATCCTGCTGACTCAATCCTACCGCAGGTAGGGCATCTAGAATACTGGGATTCTCTGAAAGGATAGAGTGGAGTATGTCGTCGTCAAACGACAAGCCGGCGAAGTCCGCCATCTCAGGAGCTCAGAACACAAAAATTTGCCAAGGCGAGCAAAAAGAAGCTCTAGTTAGGAGCTGATCATATGAACTAGAAAGAGACCCGCAGCCAAAGCTGCTCTAAAGGCGTAATACATAGTGGTTGTAGGGTCTAAGGGGAGAAAAGTATTTAGAGACCAGAAAGACAGACTTAACCCCTGTTCACAATATGACAAAACAATGAATACTGTCAATGGTCTGTAAAACTAATATGGGCGAAGAGAATGTCGCGGAATCTGTGTCTACCTATAAGGTGTATACAACAAAAAGGAAATGAATCCCATCAGCCCACCCATATGGCAGAGCATCATCATCTGGGATACCTTCAAAGATGGTCCGGCTAAGGAGCCACACACCTGTTGGTATTATGTGCTTCTCCAAACCAAAGGACCCACCAGTGATAGATCATACCAAAAGAGAGAAATGTTCGTAATGGTGTGGGATATCAAATGCAGTGAGAAAACTAAGTGAAAAAAACCAAAAGTGAAAAATTTAAAATTGGCTACCATGACATAAGGGCAACTTTATTAGGGAAACATCATGGTGTCAATATTAAAATGAGTGTGCGACAGTTTGAAATTATAACTGTCTACTAAAGATGGTACTTGGTCAACATGTTTCAGCCATTGTAGGGAAAAATGAACCGACCCGGCTTTCGTCAGGACCTTTGGAACACTACTGCAATTTAAGCAAATGATAAGCTTCTGTGAATGAAAAAATAACACATAACGTTGATACCAAACATCCTACCGTACACTGGGTTTCCATACGGGGGATGTCTGTTTCATAAAGGATGCTTTCCTAAAAAAAGGGGGGGGAATACAAAAAATACATAAAGATAACAAATAGGTAGAACACAGACACACATCTTTGTTTATTTGTGCCACATATTGCATTGTTGCCTAGTTGTCATTTTTCACAGTGATAAAAATTGTTTATGTTTCATTTTTACTCACCCAAATATGCTTGGGAGAAAGCCTCGCCTCACCTGGCCACTGCTCAGGGATGGAGGCCCGCTCTATTTATGAAATAAAAATATTAATGGATGCCTGATTAGGTCAAAAACCATAATAATGTTTCATAGCATATCAGCTAAAAACCTAGGCCTTGATTCTGAGCTTCTATGAGGCAGCACCCAACAAGGCTGCCATCTGACAAAGACAAGAATGATAATATTCTCCAAAACAACCAGTATACTTTAGATTTTTTTCACTTAGTTTTCTCACTGCATTTGATATCCCACACCATTACGAACATTTCTCTCTTTTGGTATGATCTATCACTGGTGGTTCCTTTGGTTTGGAGAAGCACACAATACCAACAGGTGTGTGGCTCCTTAGCCGGACCATCTTTGAAGGTATCCCAGATGATGATGCTCTGCCATATGGGTGGGCTGATGGGATTCATTTCCTTTTTATTGTATACACCTTATAGGTAGACACAGATTCCGCGACATTCTCTTCGCCCGGTCCAGACGCCTCACCAGGAGTTTGGTGTAGATCTTAAAATCAGTGTTCAGCAAGGCTATGGGGCGGTACGAGGCGCACTGCGTCGGGTCCTTGCCGGGTTTTAGAATCAGTGCTATCTCCGCCATTCCCATGTCTCGACACGGGCCCGCCGCATCGGTAAATGAGCTAAACAATCTCAAGAGGTGAGGTCCGGGCTGCGCCTGGAACATACGGTAAAAAGATAAAGGCAGACCATCCGGTCCTGGAGTTTTCCCTAGGGGAAGACCCCGCATGGAGTCTGCTATCTCCTCCTGGACGATCGGAGTTTCCAAGGCCGTCGCATGGCACGGAGGGAGCGGCGTCCCCGTATAGGCGTGCAGGACCTCCGCCATAGCTCCTGGGTCCGGTAGCTCCTCCTGATAGAGCGCGGTGTAGTAGGCACGGAACGCCTCACATTTACATTTCTCTGAGACGTCATGCGTCCCGTCAGGGAGCTGAACACTCGCGATGTGGGCCTTGGCCGCCCGCACCCTTAATCGCCTTGCCAACAAGCTGCCTACCTTGTCACCACCCTCAAAGTATTTCTGCTTCAGGGCCAACAGGGAAGACTCCGCCTTGTTGGTGCGCAAGAGTCTGAGCTGTCCTCTGAGATTAGCCAACCGCCGTCTAGAGACTGCGGAGGTGCTCTTATCGTCCCGCTGCTCCTCTTGTTTTATATCTCTCTCTAGCGTATCCTCGAGGGCCCTGGCCACGCGAGCCCTTGCAATCGAGAGAGTGGTGATGTGTCCCCGAATGGTCGCCTTGAAGACGTCCCATACGACAGGGAAAGGCGTCTCCGGTAGGTCGTTGCTAGCGAAGTAGGAGTCTATGGCCACCCTGATGCTATCTATATCGGCTGCATCCCTCAGGACGCTCGACGGTAGACGCCAGCGCGCCTCTCGAGTGGGGTGAACGGCCGGATCTTGTCGCAGCATTTCAACGTGCGCATGGTCCGATAGCGAGATGGCAGAGATGGCAGGACATCCCTCAGCAGGGCATGAGAGATAAACAAATAGTCGATAAGGGAGTACAAGCGGTGGGCATGGGAGTAAAATGAATAATCAGTCAACCCTGGGGAGCACTAGCGCCATACATCGTAGAGTCCCAGGTCCGTGATCTGGGTACGCAGCGCAGAGGACATAGCCCCGGAGCTGTAGGCCGGGGTATCGCTACGGTCTGCATCCGGGTCCCAGACTAGGTTAAAATCTCCCCCTAGAATCAGGGAGGGGTCTCCCCGCGGGATGTGTGTGTTAAAAAGCATTCGCAGGTACCGATCCTGCAGCTGGTTGGGTGCATACACATTGCATAAAGTGAAGGTGCGTCGGCCAACACCCGCACTCACCTTGAGAAAGCACCCATCGTCACTCCTGAAGGGCTTGGTGTCCCCCCGCCTGATGCCCTGTCTACACAGAATCGCCACACCTGCTGCAGCCTAAAATTGGAGGGGGTATCTGGGGTGCGCCATGCGCACAACGTCTGCCTGCAGAAGATGGGTCTCCTGAAGAAATATGATGTCAGGGTTCTGCTGCAGGAGGTATCGCCAGATCTGTCGCCTCTTATTGGGGGAGTTGAGGCCCTTGACGTTAAGCGTCAGGACCTTTAGGGGACTAGGCAAGGGGGCAGTCATATTGAAGTTCTAAGGGGAGTCACCTGCGTCCCTCCATCCCCCCCCGCAGCCATCCATCAGCATCCACACCCCACACCAGCGCAACTCGAGCCAGGCGCCATCGCCGCACCGCCCCCCACCCCGCACAACTAAAGAAGAAAGGAGGAGGAAGGAAGGAAAGTAAGGAAGGCCAGAAGGAAGAGAAAAACAAAGGGGAAATATATGATCCAACAGTGGCCAACAGAGCCAAATCCTGTCTATCACGCCAACGGGCATCCTACATCCAGGGGTTCGGATATGCCCAGGGATGTCACCCCCTCAGGGATCACCAGGGGTAGGGGCGTAGCCTGTCCCGGGGTCTTCTTGGGTAGGAGCCCCAGCGTCGCCCACCCTAGAGTTACGAGCCAGGGTGCAAAATCAGGTAGGGCAGTCGTCCTCAGTGGCGCCCTGAGGGAAGGGGGGGAGAGCGCTCACCCCCCGAACAAGTAGATCATGAGCCGACCTGAACAGTCTCCTGTAAGATCACGGGGTTGGCGAACGAGAAGCAGCCTCCTCTCGGTCTCCCTCCAGGGACTTGATGTGGGCGATAATGTCCTGCTTGGTCTGGGAGGCAGATTGCTCATCCATTTGGGGCGATCGGCGGTGGAGTTGGACCGTGGTCCAGGACGGCTTAGCGGGAATACGTTCCTGCCTTTGAGGGCGCACCGGACTCGCCGGCGGTGATGTCGGGAGCTGCAGAAGCGAATTTCCACATAACTCTCTGTTTGGTCTACCACTGGAAGATGAGGGCAAAAGGATGGTCCCATTGGTAAGCAATGCCCAGGTCCCGCAGTTTTTCAGTCACCGGTCTAAACGCTCTCCGCCGCTGGAGGGTGTTAGGCGCTAGGTCTTGAAAATCTTGGATTTTGTGACCCCTGAAAGTAAGGTCCGGTTTGCTTCGCGCGGCCCGCAGGATGGCCTCCTTCTCCGTGAAGAAGTGGACCCTCGTCAGGATATCCAGAGGGCACGATCCAGGGTCGGTGGTGAGGCATCGCTGTCGCCCCAAACCTCATGGAGGAGCTGCGCAACAAAAGTCAGAACATCTTTACCTTCTTCTCCGAGTGGTACGCCGCGAATACGGAGGTTGTTCCAGCGGCTCCTATTCTCCAGGTCTTCTTGTTTGACCTGCAGCTCTATGTGCTGTTCCTCCAGCGTTGCCAGGCGTTGCCACAGGAGCTCCTGATCCTCAGTGTGGGCATCAACTGTCTTCTCCAGGCCGTCTACGCGATCTCCCAGGTCCGTGACCTCCCGGCGCACCTCCCACACACAATTGTGGACCTCCGAGCGAAGGGAGCCGATCTCTATTTTCACTTCCGACATGAAGGATGTCATAAATGCCTGCGTTACGGGGGCCGTGTCTCCTGAGGCCTGCGGCGTCTCTGCCGCCGTTGTCATTGCCACCGTTTTGCCCCACATTGCCACCACTGATTTGTCCCTGGGGGGCACTGTCGGTTCAGCCTTGCTCCCTTTGGAGCGTGTCATGGCCAGTGTTGGCTGGACCCCGCCGGCCCACTAGTTCCTCAAGAGCCGGGGTCGGAGCTGTTATAGCCGACAACCAGATCGTGGGATACGGTTCTCTCGTCAGCCCCCCCAGAGCACTACAAAACAGGACCCCAGGTAACCCAAGCACTAGTCGCCAAGAGGTCCCGCAGCAAAGACTCAATGTCAGGGTCACCCCTCCGAGGCAGGCAAGGCGGCGGTCCGATCACAGGTAGAACCCGTCCAGCACCACGGGGCAGGCGGCAGGTTCCCCAGGCCAGGGGGGTTCATAGTACTGTCACAGGGGGGGAAGGGGGAGCCCCAGATACACCAGGCGCCGTCACCCGCCCGGGCCCCTCAGTCCATGGCATCGCTATATGTCCTCTCGCAGTGCGACTGTGCTGCCGACCCACAAGCAGCTCAGGGGCCCCGGATCACCAGCCACGCGTACCACCCAGTACTCTTTGCAGTAGGGGGCTCCAGATAGTGCAAAGTAGGGCCACCACAGGCCAGGGGGGCCCCGCCAGCACCAAGGCCCTCTCCTAGGGCCCAACAGCAGCAGGCGTAGCTCCGCCGTCGAACACCTCGTCTGGGGGGGAGGGGGCCCGCACCTCTAAAGCCCGCAGCTCACCACCGGCCAACAAGCAGTAGCCGAGCTATACGGGGGCTCACAGGGTCACAGGCGCCAGAAACTTCCCATCACAGGCACCAGCGCGGGCCCCCACCTCCACCCCCACTCCTCACCTCACCAGGTGTGTGCAGGGTCGATCTGCCCGCCAGGCGGGCCACACCGACAGTAGGGAGCGTCTTCCAGGCCCCGACTGTAGCCTTCCCGCCACCACCGTCCCGTCACCACAGGGGCACACCGCCCAAGCAGGGGTACCGCCGTCATCCGCGGGAAGGAGGCGCCGTCACCACCACCACCATCGGGCCACACCTCTCGCCATGTCCTCCGCTGCAGCTTGCGGGGGGAGAGGCGCACACCTCAGGACCCCAGGGCCACCTCAAGGACCGGCAGCCAACGGGCAGTAGGCGGAGTCCCCTCGCTAGGGACACAAAATGGTGGCCCCCGGCCGCTCTGGCCAGAGGTAGTACAGAGGCCTGGGGGCCAGATGCAGCGAGCTCCGTAGTCAAGCCGGCCGCCGCTATGCCGCAGCCCGCAGACACCAGCAAGGGAGCACGTTCCCGGGGCCAGCGACCCCTCCGGGGGCAACAGAGTGCCGGTTTGGGCTCCGAACGGACGATGCAAAATGGCGGCTCCCGCCCGAGCGCCGTCCTCGTCTTCTCACCGTCGGGCACCGCTGCGGCCACAGACCTCGAGGAAAGGGCACTCAAGGCTCCCCGGGCACCACAGGACTGCAGCTACCTCTGAGTGAGTAGCAATCGCCCCGGGGTCTGCTGAAAATCGCTTATGAGGGTGGTGGACGCCGGGAGCTCCCGAGAGACACGTCCTACCACATCGCTAGCTAAGCCACGCCTCCCTGTGTGGCTTTTTTGTGCTTTTTTCATTGTGTTACTGTGTGTGTAAGTGTGTTGCACAAATACTATACACATTGCCTCTTTAGATATGCCTCACTGCTACGTGCCAAGCTAACAGAGGGTGAGCACAGGGTATCTTTTATTGTGTACCTGACATACCGTGACTAGTGTGGTAATCCCTACTTGAACAGGGTTCACACCTTAGCCAGCTAGAGACCCCATTTCTAACAACCACCCTAAGGTTGACGGGTCTAACAGTTCACTTTTGCACACAGACTCCATCCTAGACTATCCTATTCACGGTTACCTGTCCTTTTAAATCAATATATAGTCCACAAATAGAGTTCCAGAATTTCTGACAAACCCCATTTTGTTAAGGACTGCTGTTAAAAAATGCTAATGAATATTGTCAATTGATTTTCTACAGCTAGAGGGTTTAACATAGCATCATCTTACTCGTTGTTTTCTCTTCACTATAGTAAATAAAAGGTTGAGATTGTCAAGACCAAGTTGCTTACCAATTATGTCTAATTGGTCCTTATGATGTTTTTTTATGCACATTTCTAATCTGGCTGCCTGCCATTTAGTCGAAAGCTTGACTTTTAGATTCAGATTTACCTATAGTATTCTTCAGAAGCTGGATGCCCTCTAACTTGAAAGGTCCGTTCATCACTCACTGGTTCAGAGAGCAGAGATTGATAGCATCCCCTTTCTATTTTTTCCTCCAGGGCTGGAAAAGGAAGCTATGGTTATGATTTTTTTATGTTGATATGTTCACACCCTTCCTGTTCTGTTCCCCATTGCTCAAGTTGTATGAATATCAGACGGGGCTGGGAAATGCAGAGGAACTTCATTAAATGTTATGGTAAAATCCTGCAGAGTCTGGCTACCCAAATTTTCGAAGCAATGCCTGCCCATTAGATATAAAAGTACACATGAAGGCTGCCTGTCATAGAGATAGAAGAACAGTCCAGAGGTGTCTTGGGTACCTTTGCTACAAGAAAGGGTAAGAGCCCTGCAAATCACAGGGGAAGAACTCCCATTAGGTACCATTGAAGCATCCTCCCCCAAGGAAGATACACAATTGGTAGCCCCCCCCCCCCCGCCCCACTCCTGAAAAATTTGATGAATATCACATTGTGTTTCCTATAATCCATCCCCAAATATCACACTGTTGATATGATTACCATTATCGGTTTAATAATGTTAAAAGAATTTGGTCTGTGTTCAGTGTAGAAAATAATGTTCACCATTGCTTAGATGCATACCACATTTTAAAACCATTCAAAACAGTTTGAATGTTGAGCCACAAAATGAACATCTTTTACTAGGAATAATGTATTGATAAAATAAATAATTTATACTGTAACGGAAAAACACTTATAAATTAGCCATGGCAGATCTTTAGGCTTCCATGGCTTACCACAGGACTTCACAATTAAGTTGATACCCTTAGGATCCAACACTGGGATGGGCAAAAACTTGTACTCGAAGGATGGTTAGGGCCATACGAAATGTATGCATGCTCTTAGGTTGCAACTAGCACTCTGCACTATGTAACGTAAAAAATAGAGAAAATGCTGAGTACGGAGGTTCTGGATAGAAAGTGGTTCAAACATTTGTGGGTCCTCTGGAATGGATCCTTGGCCTTACTGCAATTTTAAAGGTCGTATCTGTGAAGTGTAGGACAGAATAAAGTTCTTGCTCCTCAATAATACCTTCCAGGTGATTATGCCATGAGTCCTGGCTTTTGGAGCCTGAAGAAATCATGCAAAGCAAAGTGACCAAAGAAGTGTCCAGAAGTGGGCCCTGATATCTTAATGTGGCAAGTCCCCCATTTTTAGGATGAAACATTAGTGTTTGGTTCCCAGACATTAGAGTATTCTTCGGTAGGTTGGAAGGTGATGGCTCTGCAAAAAGCTCTAGACTGGGTCTAAATATGATAGCGGGCAAAGGGCTTTGGGCTCAGAAAATATTCCCAATGGTCCTTTGCACAGTCACTTCACTTTTGGAATTGGCACCATCCTAAACAGCTTCTTCTGTAAAGTAATCTCAAGCAAAACCCATAAAAGGAAGATGGACCAGTAAGTCCAGGTAATTAAATAAAAGCCCTCAGTTATTTAACAAATGTAGAATAATCTACAATTCTACATGAACCATAATAGATAGGTAGATGGATAGATAGATGGATGGATAGATAGCTAGAGATAGATAGAGAGAGAGAGGTAGATGGATAGATAGATAGATTAAAAAACTTTATTTTAGAGATGTCCATTTGGTGGTTTCCCCCCTTTCTAATTTTTACAGTTAGCATCTACGCCATTATCTAATGGAGCCACCTCTGTGAGCTTTGGGCGAATTTAGGTAAGAATATGTTATTAAGCGAAAATAGTAGTGGTAGCTTGTTGCAGTTGTCAGTACATAACCCAGATCAGGCCAATTAGTACTGCCGTGACATCCCTGTCAAGTTAAAAATGTTGATGAAGGGGCAGGTAATGTCAATGAACTATTTTTTAAAGGCTGTCAAGCTTTCATCCTGTTACAAGGGTCGTGCTGGGATTTCTCACGCATCCAATTGAGGAATAGTCCGCGGTAAAGTCGGATTACTTGCAAAAGCTTTTGGGGATTTATGCATCCAGTAAGTCACAGGATTTGTTCAGATAATGGAGTGTGCTGTTTAGCAAGAGGGGGAGGGTGTTATACAAAGGATGAGCCTAAATGTCCTCTAGGAAAGCTGTCTGGAATTCTTTGGCTAGAGTATTCTTCCCCACAGGGATACAATCAAAGATCTTATCATCAGATCTAAGAATATAAGACCATAGGAACAGAGACAGAGACTGGAGTCCCTGCCCTGACAACTTATTGCACTATTGCAGGTGCCATTAAAGTTAGGCTTTGGCCATGGGCACTCAGGGTTACACTTACCAGTCGTGCCTATCATTAGGACCATTGTGTCCTAAAGCAGAAGAAACAACAATTTGATAGGACAGTTACATTCCCGCAACCCAAATGATGTTTCTTAGTGGCCACCTTCCTACACTTCTACAAGTCGTTCTGCTTATTGAAAATAGGATTACTAGCCCATAAAAGCTGACATAAAGATGTGCAGGGTCTGTGTAAGCTGCTGTCTAGGCTCCATGGATGGAGCAGAGTGAGGGCTCTGGGGAGCATAAGCATCAGCGACTTTCTCAGAAACATAATCACCAACATCTCAATTGGACTGCAACAGTATAAAGGCACATTTTCCCCTGATGAGCTTAATGAATAGTTGCAGATTGAATACAAGTATCTTTCTTGGGGTTCATCATGAATGAATACTTTTAAGTTAGAAATCAGGAAAGAGGAGGAAGATAAACTATAATATACATGATGTGTAATTTGAAGTTATATTAGCACAGTCTAAACTGGAAGAAAATAACGAATGTTACAATATTTAATTAAAGACGAAGAACCGAAGAGGTGCACTGCAGAACAGCCAAAATTACAAGGCGCTTCACTAGATAAGCAAATGCTTGACTAAGGATATACTGCACCTGGCGGGCACACCAAAGGAGCTGTGGGGAACACAAAGTAGACTACAAGGAAGAAGGAGACATTATCGAAGATAAACAAAATTACAAAGATGTATAGTTAAAAAAAGAAATCTGAAGTAAAACCAAGCAAAGAAAATGCAATGCCAAAAGAGAAAAGAAAGTACCCACAGAAAGTGAAATCATACATGCACCATGGAGGATGGACAGAGAATAAAGTAATAACAGTAAATAGGAAAAACGGAACAAATATAATGTAAAAGCTAACGACTGAAAAGATTAAGGATTTATGGATGAGCTGAGCACTCATGAAAAAGTACATTTTGAGTTATACTGGCAGATGCAGATGCATTTACTTTGTTATGTCATATTGTTTGTTAGGTCACGTTCCTGTGATTGCGCCTGAGTTGAATGGCATTAAGGCCCATATTTACAAACACCTTTCTTTGGATTTGTTTTACTATTTTTTAACGTGGACCCGAGGCAAAGTGTTGGGTTGGTATTTACAAACAAATGCAAATCACGCTGCCTTGCAATACTTTGGCCCAGATTTTTAAAGCTGACACACAACACAGCGCTGCGCCACAGTTGCTGTGCTGTGTGACAAGTAGAGAGCAGGAAAGTCCTATATCTACCAAGATATGACACTATCCTGCTCTCTCCCGGCTGTTGGCGCACAATTAGGCTGCCCAGCGCCATGCACACACCTTTGCGCCATGTGCAGGGGTGTCTGTGAGAGTATGGTTTAGGTTTTGAACTGGAATGGAGTCCTTCCAGTTCAAAATACTATGTTTAGACTACTTTTAAAACGTTTTCCATTCTGAACATGTGCTGTACAGAGCAGCGCACACGCAAAGTGGAAAAAGGTATGGAATCATTTCTCCTTTTTACAACTGCTTTTGAGTGACGTTAGGTTTTGGTGCACAATCCTGTCAACTATTGATAGTAGATAAGGGTTTACATCAAAAACCATGGGTGGTTGCACAGGAAAGACCATGTACCACCCATGGTACACCCACTTGACGGAGAGTAACGCAAAGCAGCGCTGCGCTTTACTTTGAGTTAATTTCAGACATTTTTACCGCACAAAACAAATTTTGTGCTAGAAAGTAATTATAAAAACATTTTGCACAGGTTTGTGACACTTTTGGATGCAAATCCAGCACAAACTGCTTATAAATCTGCCCCTTTCTGTCAAGGAGAGTAATGCATGGGCGGTACCGTGTATCCATCCATGGATTCTGACACAAATCCATATGTAAAAAGACTTATAAAAATTGATATGTGCCAAAATACAGCTACTCATTGAGGATAACTGGTATTTCAATTTCTCCTCGTTTTCTGCAGGACACATACGAGGAGAAAGCCTCAGGATATTTTTTAGCAGGAAGGTACTCCTTCCTGCACAAAAACTGTCCTGACCATAACAAAGGAACCCTTGCACTATGGAGAAAGGGTGCCAGTGTTGGTGCTAGGCAGCATAACTGGTGCCAGTGCAGGTAGAGAACAGAACGGTGCAATTTCTTCGAAAATATGGCACAATTCTGTTCTCTCCCTTTCACGCAATGCAGCGTAACAACTTCACTTTCTGCACTGCATTGTGTGAAATGTTTGGAAATCCATGCCTGGGTTTTTAAGTCACTGACCAATCAGAATACCTGAAACACAGAGTCAAATATGACTGGACATGGGCGACCAAGAAGAGTTGCCAAAATACCAGGCTGTTTCAGAGCATATGCAAAGAGGAAATTGTCTTTCAGGATAGTTTTTGTGCAGGAAGGACTCCTTTCTGCAGATAAACTCTGCTGACAATAACACAGACACACATCATCGCAGACACCCTTACACTATTGTGCAAGGGTGTCTTCGTTGGATGTGGTAGCATAAAGTGTCGATACCCAATGGGATGTGTCTCCGCCACAAACCGTAAAGGGAGACGAAGACGCCGCGGGTGTTTATATGCACGCGTTTTGGGCTCGAATACACATATGAACCACCCAGATAAAAAGTCCCCTGATGAAGAGCTGTTTGGCTCGAAATGCATCGGGCAGATGTATTGTGAAATGAATTAAGTACATGACGAAAGTTATGAAGATTAAATAACGACTCATGGAAATGAAAACAATATACATGAATAAGATGTAATCACCAGTATTTTTGAACTTGAATGAACTTTATTTTGAGTGCTGATGTGAATGTGGATCTTGGGACTCAGGAAACACATATTGGTAGTAGCATAAAGTGTGCCAGCACTAAGAGAACAGCAGCACAGCTCCACATCTTTGTAGATCTGGTGCTGTTTTGCTGCCTCCCATTCTCGCAAAGCAGTGCAGTAACTTCACTTGCATTGCTGCGTTGCATATTTGTGTACAATGTTAGCCTCTGTGCCTTGCTATATAATTGGCTAGTGATATTTCCCAACAAACAGGTCCCCTAAGCCCAACGTTAGACACCTGTGTATAACAGCAGACTGAGGCAAAGAACAAATGACTAGATGTACAGATGACTTGCGACACGCAAATTGGTCGCAAATAAGCTTGGGTCCGAAAAAGTGCCCTTTTGTTATGTACAAACGCCATTCGCTAACCAAAAGTAGCGATGCAACACAGTTGCAAGTCGCTATGTTTTATGCAACCGATATTTGTGAGTTCAAATACAGAATCGGTTGTTTTCGGCTCGCACACCTTATGTTCCAGGCTGCCACAATTAAGCAACTGTTCACAGATGTAATATTGCACTGATTAATTTCAGGTGGTAACTGTGTCCAAACTATAAAAGCTGGCCCAAAATGCACCAGGGGTTTTCACAATGACTGCATTGTATATGATTGCGAGGAGGATGCAACTACTGGCTGCTCAGAGGAGGAGGAGACAGGAGACGATCTTTAGAACCAGGCTTACCATTTTTCTACAGACAGAGGAGGAAATCTTTGAAAAATACAGGCTACATGGGGCAGTGATTTTAGATTTGATTTAATTGCTGAAATCACATCTTGAAAGCAGTACGCTGCAAAGCAGTTCCATCCCCACTCATGTGCATGTGTTGTGCTCACTGCATATTTTGGCCATGGGCATCTACCAGGGTGTGATTGCTGTTGCTAGTGGGATGTCAGAAAGTGTGCTGTCTCATTGTTTAAAGACGTTCCTAGATGCCATGCTCCTAAACATCAACAGGTACATATACCTACTCAGGAATACAGAGGAAATTCAAATCACATAGATTAAACATTGTCAGGGTGGTCAAATTCCCACAATGTCTTAGGGTGCTGATTGTATTCTTTTGTAATTGTATTGTAATTGCATTTATATCGCGCTTACTACCCCTGACGAGGCGTCAAAGCGCTTTTCCGGCGAGTAGCACGCTACTCCGGAACCCATAAAGGATTAGTGTTGAGTTAGTATAGTGAAATATGAAAGTAATTTGAGTGGTGGATATTAGTCAGTTATTAGGGTGTGTAGATGAAACACATGTTTCAATTTGTGCTGCAGCCCATAGAGAATACCTACTTCGGAGTCGGAAAAATACACGTTCCCTCAATATGCAAGTTGTATGTGATGCACATAATGTCATTACAGATATAGTGGCAAAATGCCCAGTGAGCACCCTTGACTCATCCATCTTCAGGCACAGTGGAATACAGCAACAGAGGGGATTTTGAGGATGGCTATTTTTCAGGTAATGTGATGCTGCATCATAACACATGTGAATGTGACAGTTAAATCTCAGGTTCTACCATGCTCACATTTATGTTTTTTGTTCCAGGCATCAGTGCATATGAGTTAAGGCCTTGGATACTGAACCCATATCTAGCCCCAGCAAACCAAAACGAAAGATGTTACAATATTGCTCATCGACGCACCAGAGTGGTGATTGAACATTTGGCATTCTGAAATCAAGATTTTGGTGCCTTCACAAGAGTGGAGTTGTACAACGGTATGCTCCTGAGACAGCCTGCAAATTTGTGGCAACACATGTTGCACAACACAGCAACCAGGTGCGGAGTACCCATATCTTTGGCAGAGACTGGTTCTGGAGATGAGGATCTTGAACCAGCTCTTCAGCAGCCTGGAGAACAGAGCACTGGATGGGAGACTCCGACGGGATTACATAGCAACAAATTACTTCTCAAGGTAAATGAAATGTGACACTACACTCACTGAAATGATGAAAGCAGAGTCAATGCAGCAAACTAAAGCAACCTTTAATGTCAGGCTACTATATCCAAAGTTTAAAGTGTAAACTGTATGATAACCAAGTGGTCGGTAAAGTCAGTGCTTCATTTGTAAAAAAATATATAATAAGAAGTGCCAGGGCTCTCGCCAGTAGGCCAATGCAGCGTGTACCACACATTGTTCATGCTATGCTGCCAATGATAGTAATAACACAACTCCTAACCATCACACTCCTACAAGTGTGACAATGCAGATTATTTCAGGCCCACAAAACTATAAGAATGGCTTTGGCGGCAGGCTATACTCATATTTAAGATATATAGAATTAATAATTGACTCTTGTTGTGGTCATCTCAAAATTAGCCATACAGTGCCACCTTGTGGCAGACTATCAAAAGCACAGGTGTTGACAACTAAGTGCCGGTGCCGAGCACCGGAACCACCTGCTAAAATTAAGCACTGAGTAAAGTACAAACAAACCTTGGTTACATCGCCAAAATAACTGCAACCATGCCAATATGACCTTACAATATGATGTGTCCATCACAGCTTTCTGAGGCTCCATCCAATATGACCTGCCCATACCTGTTCTCCAGCAGAAGTACGACTGCTGCTGCATCGCAGGGCACTTGCTTCACTGGTAGAGAAGCTGCTAACACTTGAGATGCCCTAACTATCCTGAGAGACATCTCTAACACCACCTGCTATCTGTGCGTTTTGCAGCACTTAAACTGCAGACATGATCTGCCCTAGGCCCCTGGCAACGTCAACACTAAAGTGTCACATTTCTACCTGCAGGGTAACTATTCTCCTTGATAGGGTGGAAGTGCCATTAGTCAAACGATCAATGGAACGGGTTGGGCCGGCCATCCTAGCTTCAGCGCTATGACTTGATGCCTTTGATAGGCACAGTTAGCCCCCATGTGCTGGCATAATTCCTGTATGACGGTGATGAGCCTGACCACATGGTCATGGTTGCCAATGTGTCCCAATGTTTTCAAATCCAATTGAAAGGCATTGCTGCATGTTCTAAATCTTCCTGATCATGAGCCTCATCTGCTTATATTGCAGATGCTTAATTTGGATCATTTTTTTGTTAGGAGCAAAGAACAGTGAATGACGGAGAACAATAGCGGACTAAGCTTCACCGGAAGTGACATTGATGAAATCCTAGCGGCACAACCCCTATTACAAAATGCGGACTTAACAGAAGCTATCGCACAGACAGATGAATGGGACACACTAACTACCAAAAAAAGAGAACAGATCCGAACTGCAATCCATGGGATCATTATGACCGAGTATTTGAGATCGAAAACGGCACCTAGAGGCCTATGGGTGTCCAATGCACCGAGAATTTTTCTTCATGATCTAGCGTTCCGCCGAGATTGGTCTTCTATATCTTGGAAGTGTACTTTAGACTACCTAGTACTCATAGTCAAAACAGCTAAAAGACTATCAGAGGCCCTACTTGTTGAGATACACACATGCGAAAACGAATTGAAAAGAAGCACCAATCCTCTGATCTACAAGAAACGACTAGATGAAATTGTGAAAGAAATGGATGAGACTCAGGAGTTTCTAATGCAAAACAAACTACAGAAATTGGCAAAAGACCTAAAAAAGTTCAGCCAAGAAAGGATGCACCCCTACTCAAAAGAGGACTACACAGCAACTGATAATGCCTCCGATGCCAAATCGACAGGATGGTCTTCCGATGGCTCTGAAGGTAACTCGGAGCATTCGATGACAAGAAGGGGACGTAACAACTCCAGATTTTGCGGTCCACGACGAGGTAATAGAAGCAATAGAGGAAATAGGTGGCACAGACCACCGTTCTTCCAAGGGAACCCTATGTCTTTCTTCCAACCATTTATGCCCCCCTTTGGGGGATGGATGAACCCCTACAATCCAGGCACGGATCAACAGCCACAAATGGGGAACCAGTTGATGCCTGTTCCAAACAACTCACATCAACCACAACAGCCTATTTTAGGAAGAGGCCAAAACCAACCCCGAGGCAGAAAGAAAAACTTGACATGGCAGGACCATCTTCCGAATGTTCAAACACGCAGCATGTCATCAGCCCAGATGGATTCGAACAAGAAGACTCACTGATTGTGAACCTTACTGACGTTACCCTGACTAATGAACAATCGAATATCCTCAACAGAGGCCTCGGTTTTGTACCTACCCCTCCTCTGGATCTCTTCAAACTTAAATGCGAGCTGTCTGAATTTTGCAGAACCCTAAAACGTAAAGCTTTCTTTGATGGAGCCATCCAATCCAAAGATGGAGATACAACCCTGAGAAGGAAATCTAAATTCTCACCACCTAACAAAGCAGTCCCAATAGAGATATTAACTTTCGAACAGGCAATCCAGAAAGGTATTGACAATTTGGATAACACGATAAAAACTTTCCAAAATCTCAATAACAAAGAACGACGAGCTCTTGCTGAACTGAGAGACAATGACAATATAGTCATAAAACCAGCAGACAAGAGGGGTGGGGTAGTAATTCTGACCAAAGAAGGATATAACCAACAATGCCTGGTATTATTATCGGATGAAAAGTTCTACAAGCGATTAGACTCTGACCCCACTGATAGACTTGCAAATACCATCGCTATTATGACACACGAAGCTGAAGTGCATGGATGGATTTCCAAAAAAGAAGCAAATTTCTTGACACCAAGAGTACCTAAAGTCCCTTTCTTCTACTCACTGCCGAAAACCCACAAGAACAAGTCTCCTCCACCGGGACGCCCAATAGTATTGGGGATTGGATCCCTCTTGGAACCCCTTTCCAAGTTCGCGGATGAATATCTAAAACCGCTAGTCCAAAAATCCCCGACATATCTTAAGGACACCCGGGACCTTTTGATACAATTAGCCCACAGAGTTTTCGACCCAAACACAATGATCCTAGTAGGATTGGATGTCGAATCACTGTACACAAGCTTGCCGCAAGACGATACTATGCAAATGCTTGAAGATCTACTCTTCCAGGAAGAATGGCCTCACCAGACTCCTCGACATTTCATCCTGGAATGCTGCCGGTTGGCATTAAAAGAGAATTACTTCAAATTCAACGGCCAACTCTTCTTACAGTGCCATGGAACATCCATGGGCAGCGCCTTTGCTCCATCGGTAGCTGGACTGTACGTCAGCCAATTTGAGCAGAAATTCGTCTTACACAATGATAACCCATTCGTTTCCAGTATACTATACTGGAAGCGATATATTGACGATGTTCTGCTCATCTGGGATATCAACAAAGATTTACCAACGTTCATTGAATGGCTAAATGGCCAAGACCAATGGCTGAAATTCACTTTCACTGCAAGTAACCAACGCATTGACTTCTTGGATTTGACAATTTTCTCTGAGAATGGGAAACTAGAGACCAAGACTTACACGAAACCAACAGCTAAGAACAGTCTCTTGTCGTATCTGAGCTATCACCCTCGACCTCTAAGAGACAACCTCCCATATAGCCAGTTCTTACGACACAAACGTAACTGCAGCAAAGAAAGCGACTACAAAAACCAAGCAACAATCCTAAGCAAAAAATTACAAGCAAGAGACTACACTCCACGGGTAATTTCAAAGTGCAAAAAAAGAGCACATAACCAACCCCGGGAATGTCTCCTACAAAGTCATCAGAAGGAACCGATCAAAGATCTTGTAACTTGTGTTACCACTTTCTGCCCGGTCACTTACGAAGTCCAAAAACTAATAAGGAAAAATTGGCAGATCATCACATCAGGTAGTTTCAACTGGCCTAAGCCGAGATTCGCAAATAGGAGGACCAAGAATCTCAGGGATGTGCTAGTGCATACACGCCCCAGGAATAAACTCACCAAAACCACCATCAGAGATGCTAACATGACCCCTGTTACGGGCCATTACCCTTGTGGAACTTGTGGAGTTTGTAAATTCACTAACACAACAAAAACACTACAACTCACTGAAGAACTGACCTGGACCCAAAGACAGCACACAAATTGTAATTCCACACATGTGGTATATCTGGTAACATGCCCCTGCCAACAGCAATACGTAGGCATGACCTGTAGAAAGGTTAAAATTCGGATAGGAGAACACAGGAGCAATGTTAGATTGAAGAAAAGCACTACTAAGCTCTGTACACATTTCGTGGAAGCAGGACACACATGTGATGACCTCAGATGGACCGTTTTGGAAATGCTCCATGACAAAAATAACAATGCATAACAGATATTGTTCGAAAAGGAACAGAGATGGGTGAACCGCCTTAAAACCCATATATCAGGGATGAACGACAATATCCCATGGCATCAGTTCTACTAAATCTACCACTGTTCACTTTTTGTTTGGTACGTATAGCGCAATCCTGAATACTAGCGACAACTATGTTGACCCCAATACTATTTAACTCGACAGCGAGACTTCTGTCTTTAAATATGAACTTACCCTTTAAGAGCTTCCATCTTGCAGGTAAATTACCTAAAATTCACCTTGACCCCCTCTTCTATGTCTACACATGAGTTCATAACGAGGCAGTAAGAACGCCCCCCGTCACCAGGGGCAGAGTCAGCACCAGGAGCCAGAGACTCCTACACGTGGGTAAGAATGGCGTTTCAGACGTCCCATTGCCGTCTTGATTCCCCGGCAACAAGAGGTATTTAAAACTAGGACCCTGTTTGTTTTGTTTTGTTATCCTAGCCAGGACCACAACCTTTATGCGACTCTCCGCACCCTGACGAGTAGAAATTCACTTAATACGAAGGTATTTACATAGCTAGAATACTGTTCTTTCCAATGCTAGTTTGCTTGTCAGTGCTACAAAATGCTGCAGTTTGATTATCTCCTGCCAGACACTGAGTTCACCCCTAGCGTGACAATAGCGTAATTCTGTATTCTATGCACCTTCTCTTTATAGTACCCGATGAACTCTTTACAACAGCTAGAGACATCGTGTGACACACACAGAACGCTTTCCGCTTCATAAATTGATGTTTACTGATAGTTTAGACTTGGACTGCTTTTCTCTCCTCTTCCAGCTCTTTTTTGGCTCCAGTGCATACATAGTTATGCACCCCTAATAAGTACTCGTTTATCACAATGATTGCTTGTTTTCTTACAAATAATGTCTGTACACGTGTTATATGCAACTTTTACTGTTCAAACGTGAAGTATGATTTTCATTTTGTTCCCATAATGCAGGAATTTCAGTATGAGAGTTCCATACATTATCTAAATACTTCACAAGTTGTGTGAGTACTATACCCCCTTGTTTTGTCCTGACGAAAGCTCCACAGACCCGGCTGGGCCCAGGTGAGCTGAAACATGTCGACCAACCCATGAGAAACATATGATAATCCAGTAACTCGCTTATCTAATATACCCAAGTATTTTTAACCACCAGTGCCCACCTTTTAAAATAAATTTTGGTTTCGGTGTGACACTGATTTTTAACCTTTTTTGACTGCTCCAGAAATAACTGCTCTGTTGTTGTCCCAAAATCCCTGGACACTTCTACTCTTACCGGAGGTTGCCTCGGGTGAGGCAGGCATACAGCATGTCTTTTTGACTACCCGATGACTATGCCATGACGCTAGATAAGGGGCGGACAAAAAGATACACCGCATCGTAATATTCTAAGCGTCTATGAGGGTTGTCAAATATAACCAATGGTTATAGTAGATACCAGTGTCCTTTCTCTTTGATTGCCACATAATTTGGATCATGGACACCTCAAAGTCTCCAAACAACTATGCATTGACTTTAGGATCTACAGCATGATGTGCTTCACTGTGCTGTCTGCGCCCATGCCCTACTATTGTTGCCTCAAACATGGGTGCTGGATAGGAATGCTTGGCAGAGTGACTTTGTAGCCTTCCATTAATACTGCCTGTAGTGACAATGAGGCAGTGCTACATTGGGCTGGTGTTGTGTTTGGGTGAATGGCAATGGGGATGGGTTCCTCTGCTGCCAAGTTTGCATCCTCCACATTGGTGTCATCACTATGTACCTAAGGGAGATCTGTAGAAAATAATGCAAATCTGCTTACTCAATGTTAGGATGAGATATCAATGTGAATGTTTTGATAGCAGTACCCTCAGTAAATGTATACATGTTGGGCCCAATTCATAAAATCCTAAACTTACTACCATTTTTGTATTCACAGAAGGCACTTAGGGCCAGATGTAGGTAAATGTCATTTACCGATTCTTAAATACCGAATCGGTATTCAAGAATCGTTAAATGAGATGTAGGGGAAAAATCGGTATTTTTTACCGAATCGGTAAAAATCGGTATCTGACTTTCGGAATTTACCGAATCGGTATTTACCGATTCGGTATATACCAAATCAGTATTTCCCATTCATTCCTATGGGCCAAAAGGCCCATAGGAATGAATGGGAAATACCGATTCGGTAAATACCGAATCGGTAAATACCGAATCGGAAAGCAAGCAAAAGTGAAACTTAAGAAAACAGCCAATCAGGTGCTACCACCCTCCCCCTCCCTACCAGGAAGTGACTACCCAGGCAGCTGCAACTAATTAGAAGGTTCTGGAGAGGCAGTCAGAGCTGAGCAGAGCCACAGAGCAGCAGGGGGAGTTCTTTTTGAAACTTTACCAACTGAAAAATGGCAAGCAGCAGTGAAAGCCAGAAGGCTGAAAGAAAGAGGAAAATAAAGTTCTGCAGCATGGAGCTGCAGGTACTTGTGGAGGAGGTAGTGAGAGTGCACCAAAAACTTTTTGGCAGGCACTCCCTCACTGTTCCCGAGTCTGCCAAAAGGAAAATCTGGCAGGCAATATTAGAAACAGTGAATGCTGTGGGAGTCACGACCAGGAATACTGAGGATCTCAAGAAAAGATTCTATGACCTCAGGAGCCTCATCAAAAAAAAGATGGCTGAAATCCACAAGCAGGCAGGCCTAACCGATGGAGGCAGGAACCCAGCGCCCCCCCTGACTGACCTGGAGGAGATGGTGGCCTCAACCATTGAGGCAGACAGCGTCTGCGGACTGGGAGATGTGGACAGCTCAGCCAGAGCTGCAACAAAAAAAGGTAAGACGCATGCGCTGCATTACACCCCATACCAACCTGCTTCCCTTTACCCTTTGTGGACAAGCAAACCCCAGTCCAGTACTGCTTTCACTATCCAGGAGCAATGCATTATGGAAAATGTAGTCAGCAAATGTTAGACCATGTGTAACAGCGCAGGCATCAGCTAGTTAGTGAAATGAATGCAGATAAATGAAAGTGAAATGTGTAACAGTGGCGGCTGGTCCATAGGGGCAGCTGGGCAGCGCCCCACTAAGCAATCACAAAGAGAAACTGCTCACTGAATCGGGCAAGAATGCAAGCAGACTATCGTCTGTTTACATTTCCGACCTGTGCTGGCAGCAGCTTCACAAGTGAAAGTGCGCATGAGTCAACAGACGCACAGCGCACGCAGGTGAGAGCAGCAGGAGTCCAGAAATGGACTCCGACTGCGCATCTGCGAGAAGGGCGCTTTCGTTTTTCAGCTCCCCACGCCATAGACATTACATTAGGTATGCTGCGCATGCCTAGTGTAGTGGTGGAGTCTGAGGATAGGATCCTGCTCGGGCGGTGACGTAGGGTCGCCCTATGCCCTGTCCCATGCCAGGACACAGCCGAGTAGCTGCCCCCATTCTTCTGATTTGCCAGTCCACTTCAAAGAAAAGAGCGGGGAGAAGTTAATTCCACTGACATCTTGTGGGTGATGATACACGGGACCGGAGCGGGAGATGCCTGGTAAGTTTATTTATTTGTTTTTATGTAATCATTAAATGAAACGCCTTCCCTATCACCCCCCCCCCCCCCCCCCCCACCTTCCCAATCATTATGCACAATGCTCCAGCTGACACCAGGCATTCTCTCTTATTATCTCCCGGTCTGCGAAATTGAAGCTATCCGTCCTCGTACTTTGTGCTTGAAATGTAAAGAATAGGTAAGGAGTTCCAGCCTCACTGGAATATACCATTGTTGAACGACTGCCCAGCGAAACATAGCCTAATCTAAACCGGCGGCAACGCAGATCTCTACTGGCTACATTAGACAGGGAGGGTGAGGGGGCTAATGAAAAGAGCGGAGTTGTGGACTAGAGAGCGCAAAATAATCAAAGCATTTAAAATTATTAAAAAATAAAGTACTTTAAAGAAACGCTGTGCCTTATAGTCCATATACATGGCGTATTATCATACCATTGTCTAACCAGTTTATCAATCGTACTAATGCCTCATTTTACAGTGATAGAGGCATTTCATGTGCTGTAAATTGGCAAAGCTTCAAATCGCTCCTAATTGATGTTAACATTATTTCAGCAGGATACTCGTGTTAGCCTTTTTAGTGTCCAAAAGTTGCAAGTATGCTACGCCAAGTTTCGGAGAAAAACCCTAGGGGTGAACATATTTCACTGGTGCATGTGCGCCAATCCACGAATACGGTCTCGGACAGACTGCAGATTTCAACAGCAGCATGAAAAATACATTCTTGCGATAAGTTGGAAGAGGAGGAGGGAGATAGACTGAGGAGGGCAGAGGCTTGAGGGTGGAGAGGGGAGAGACTGAGAGGGTGCGGGGCCTCGGAGGAGGAAGAGAGAGAGAGGCTGAGACTTGAAGATGGAGAGAGAGAGAGACTGGAGGGAGAGTGGAGCAGGCTCGGTGCGTCCATTGGGGCGAATGAATGAATGATGGATGGATGGATGCAGGATGGATGGGTGGATGGATGGATGGATGGATGGATGGGTGGATGCATGAATGAATGATGTATGGATGCAGGATGGGTGGGTGGGTGGATGGATGGATGGGTGGATGCATGGATGCAGGATGGATGCAGGATGGATGGGTGGATGCATGAATGAATGATGTATGGATGCAGGATGGGTGGGTGAATGGATGGGTGGACGGATGGGTGGATGCATGAATGAATGATGGATGCAGGATGGATGGATGGATGCATGAATGATGGATGCAGGATGGATGCAGGATGGATGGGTGGATGGATGCATGAATGATGGATGCAGGATGGGTGGATGGATAGATAGATGGATGGGTGGATGCATGAATGAATGATGGATGCAGGATGGATGCAGGATGGATGGGTGGATGCATGAATGAATGATGGATGCAGGGTGGGTGGGTGGATGCATGAATGAATGATGTATGGATGCAGGATTGGTGGGTGGATGGTTGGATGCATGAATGAATGATGGATGCAGGATGGATGCAGGGTGGATGGATGGATGAATGAATGATGGATGCAGGATGGATGCAGGGTGGATGGATGGATGCATGAATGATGGATGCAGGATGGATGCAGGATGGATGGATGGATGGGTGGATGCATGAATGAATTATGGATGCAGGATGGATGGGTGGATGGATGGGTGGATGCATGAATGAATGGTGTATGGATGCAGGATGGGTGGATGCATGAATGATGTATGGATGGATGCAAGGTGGTTTGGGCTCGCTCGCTGCGCTCGCTCGCTGTGGTGCAATATGCAAATTAGTTTACGCCCCACCACTTTCAAATGTCACCAGCCGCCCCTGATGTGTAAAGCATTTATTGTAGTGACTGTGACACAGTAGCACTCAGTTGACATACGCTTATTTATACCTAGGGGCCAAAACAGGCAGTGGACCCACTGTCACAGAAGGGACTGCACCAGCGAGGGAGGAGAGTGAGGAAGCAGGTCCAAGCCAAGTGCAAGCCTCGCAGGAGGAAGGTGACACGACTGGCATCTCACATGAAGATGACACTGTACAGACCCCAGAGTTGCGGCACTCCCCACAGCTTTCCCAATCCCCTCCCTTGGTATTATCACCAGAAACTTCACCATCACTGCTCCAGTCCACTCCTGCAACCCCACCAGCCAGGAGGCGTGTCGTGGCCTCACTACCATTAATGGAGGCAGCAGAGGGGGAGGGGGAGGCTCAAGTACAGTAGATGTGAGTTCAGCAGCACGGCAGTCCACAGGTGAGACAGTCACTGCTCGCAGAAGACAACGCAGATCCAGCAGTGCAGGTGGACGTGGTGAGGGCACTGTGTTCCGTGGGCTGGAGGGGCGCATGGTGGGCATTCAAAGGATGCAGGGCAAATCCATCCAAGCCTGCCAACGCCAACTCTGCACCCTGAATGTGTAAATGGGAGACATGGGGAAGGGCATGAGAGACATTGTGGAGGCAAATAAAGAGGTTGCAAAAACAAATACGGGCATGGCAGCAGGGATGCAGCAGATGAGCAACTCAATTACGCAGCTATGCTCCAAACTTGATAGTCTGTCACACACAAGGCGCAGGGATGCCCGTGCCCACAATGCGGCCATCAATCGTTTGGCCACCGCCACATCCCTGCTATGCAGGAGGGGTGTAAATATGCAGGAGGCTTTGACCCAGAATACAGCTGAGGTCACCAGGGGCATGGCCAGAATAACGACTGCACTAGAGGCAATGCTGATTTCGCAGACAGCACAGAATCCTGCCCTGGATGTGGCAGAGGCTGATGACACCAGTAGCCGGAGCAGTATAGCAAGCGCTATTGTGGAGACACGGAGGAGTACCAGGCGCCAAGCTGAGGCTGCAGGGCACGCTGAACAAAGCGAACATCCTAGTGGCTCAGGGAAGCGCGGGCGCAAGTGAAAATACCGGTCATGGGTGAAGTAACCCGGGACAGACGGTCCCCACGTGTATATTGTTTATTCTGTTGCACTTAAGTGCTTGAACATTGTGGCACCATTAAAAACGTTGGTCCCGTACACAACCTGTATGTGTCTCATTACTTACTCAGAAATAGTTGCATGTAATCTCCTCACGTCTGTATCTGCCATCACTTGGTGTTGCCACTCCAGCAGGTTGTGTTTCAGGCACAGCAATCTTGTCATCATGATCCTCATAGTCTGACAACTCCACCTCAGTGCCCTTCTTCACAGCAAGGTTGTGCAACATAGCACAGGCAGCAATGATTTTACAGCAGGTGATGGGGGTATACTGCCGTGCACCTCCACTCTTGTGCAGGCACCTGAACCTGCTCTTCCAAATACCAAAGGTACGCTCCACAATATTTCTTGTGCTCTAGTGGGCCCTGTTATATCTCCTTTGGCTGGGTGTTGAGGGGTTGAGGTAGGGGGTGAGTATGAAGGAGCGGAGGGCATATGCACTGTCTCCGAAAAGGAAATGGGTATACATTACTCACATGCATACCTGTACTTCTTACTGCAATAGGTGTTAATGGGGTCGCACACTGTGTCTTACCTAGGAGGTATCCTTCACCAAATTCACCTGCTGTCAGCCGTGCATAGATACCGCTGTTTTGAAATATGAAGGAGTCGTGGGTACTCCCAGGAAATTTTGCCACAAGGTCAGTGATGGCGCACTTGGCATTGCATATCACCTGCACATTGATGGTGTGGGTGGACTTTCTATTCCTATATATGTATTCGGTGCCAGCAGGGGGACAAATGGGAATGTGGGTGTCATCAAAGCAGCCAATGATATTGGGGAAATGCGCCATCAGATAAAAGTCAGTTTTTGTTTGGAGCATTTCTGAATGGGTTGTAGGGAAAGTTATATAATGGTCCATCCTCTGCAACATGGCGTCAAGGAATTTGTGGAGAAAGCGTGACAGGCTGCTCTGGGTCACACCACCTACCCCAGCAACCACACTCTGAAAGCTCCCAGACGCAAGCAGGTGTAGGCTGCACAGCACCTGCACGTGCGGTGGAATAGATTGTGCCCTTGGGATAGTGTGCTCCAACAGTGGATGGAGGTCCCTGATGAGGTCGAAGATGGTGTCTGGGTACAACCTGTACCTCTGGAGTATCCCTGCCTCTGTGAGCATGAACAAGGTGATCCTCTGTCTGTAGACCTGCTCCTGTCTCTGCCATTCCCTCTCTCCTTCCTCCCGTAGCCGTCTCGCAATGACATAGAATGCGCCATTGTGAAAAAAGAATTGCATTTTGGGTCCTTTTTTATAGGCTGCACCTGGTTACCACCTGAGTTCAATCCATGGTAAATACCGACTCTTAAATACCGAATTTCAAGCAAATTTGGTATTTAAGGGCTTACCTACATCTCAATGTACAATTTTACCACTTCTTATTTTCCGATTCGGTATTTTACCGATTCGGTAACTTTACCGATTCGGTATATTTACTGAATCGCAAACCGTTGCGATTCGGTAAAATTACCGATCCGGTAAATTTACCGAATCGGAAACTTTACCGAGTCGGTATTTTTACTGATTCGGTAAATTTACCGAATCGGACGATTTTCTGTCCCCTACATCCCAAATGACCAATACCGGTCGGTAACGGCCGAAATTCAGTAATTTCGGCTGTTACCGACCGGTATTGGGCCACCTACATCTGGCCCTTACTCATTTCGGTATTCACAGAAGTTAGGAGTCCTAACTTTAGGACTCCTAAATGCCTTCTGTGAATACCGAAAGTCTTAAAGTTAGGTTTTTTCTCAGTTTAGGAGTAGTAAAGTTAGGACTCCTAACTTTAGGACTCCTAACTTTTAGGACTCCTAAACTGAGAAAAATCCTAACTTTAAGACTTTCGGTATTCACAGAATGCATTTAGGAGTCCTAAAGTTAGGAGTCCTAACTTCTGTGAATACCGAAATGAGTAAGTGCCTTCTGTGAATACCAAAATGAATAAGTGCCTTCTGTGACTACCAAAATGGTAGTAAGTTTAGGATTTTGTCTTCAGTTGTTCTGTGAATCTGGCCCGTTGACTTTTTGACTTCATGTTCCATTATGCACTATAACAGTATTTTTTTGACTAACTTGAATAACAACTACCTCATGATTGCTACAATTCTATATGGGCTTGGATATAGATGTGAGGTCTGAGATGTGACAATTGTATAGAATTCACTCTTACTTTGCGAGGTTCCAGGTGCAGAGATGTCAATGTTCCCAATTCCCAAAACAGCCTCAGGTTCAGGCGTGGTTTCAACCATGGTCTCCAGTACAGTGGCTGGGGGTACAGTTGGCGGGGCCACCTCCTGTTGCCCAGGATTCTGACAGTCATGTTGCCAGCATTCCTTTGGTATGCGACCTGAGGTCATACCACCTCTTACGAATCTCTTTTATAGAACGGTGGGTGACTACAATGGCATTTAATTTTTGTCGCATTTCCCGCCAGATCATTTTATTTGTGAATCTGTGACTGTCATGGATGCCCTTCCAAACAGTAACTTATGGTTCTCACAGCACTCTTAAGTCAGGATTTCCAACTCAGTTTCTGTGAATTTCAATGTTTGATTCCTGCCTCCTTGTCTCCACTGTGGCCATTGGTGCAGATGTATCTTCTTGGGCTTTGGATAGTTGTGCTGGAAATGGCAGTTATGCTTCATCTCCACTCCACATCCACTCAGGGTGGTCTCCAGGCAGGTACTGTCAGGCACTTCCTGGTTCAGAGGTGATTACCCATGACCAGGAAGTGTTTTTTCTCCATTTGCGGTCGGGTTCGCAATTTGCGACTCCGTTTGCAATGTGCAACTACATTTGCAAATTAGAAAATTGCTAATAGCCAGTTCCAAAATTGTGATGCGACTTTATTTATTTATTTATTTAAAACATTTGTATAGTGCGGCTGTCACCTTGCAGGTATCCTGGCGCTGGAGAAATTCTCCTCAGTGAGGAGACTGAGGGCGGGTAGCCAAGTGAGTGGATTTAAGATTTAGATTTAGGATTTAGGGGAAAAGCCAAGTTTTGATACGTTTTCGGAAGGGAAGGAGTTGAGATATTTGGCGGATGTCAAGGGGCAGTCTATTCCACAGTTTTGCAGCTGCGACTCTGAAGGATCTTCCCTCAGTCCTAACCTTGTTGAATCTAGGTACTGTGACAAGGCAGGCTGAGGCAGAACGGAGGGTTCTAGTGGGGGTGTACCAGGTAAACATGGCTTGCAAAGGTCTGGGTCCGACTCCGTGCAATGCCTTAAAAACAAGGCAGAGGGCTTTGAAGGCCACTTGCTGCCTCAGAGGGAGCCAATGCAGCTCGGCTAAAGCCGCTGTGGCCGAGGATCTCCTGGTCCAGCCAAGGGCTAGTTTGGCGGCGGCCGACTGAACTCTTTGGAGTCGGTCCAGCAGCGCAGCTGGAGACTCGAGTAGCAATGCGTTACAATAGTCAAGACGACTAAGAATAGTACACCTGACTATTAACGCTCGAGCTTGTGAGGGGAGGAGTGGCATGATCTTGCGCAAGGAGCGCAGTAAGGCCGAGCAGGTACCCACTGTTTTTGCAACCTGGGTTTCCATACTTAACTTGTTGTCCATCATGACACCCAGGTTGCGGACCGTGGTGACCGGCTGTGGTTTTTCCGGGGCTTCCGGGGGCCAAAATTCGGTTGGGAACAGGCGTGGAATTCGGCTTCCAGTGCAAAACAAAACCTCAGTTTTGGAGGAGTTGAATTGCAGGGAGTTTTTGTGCAGCCAACTAGCCGTATCTCTTAGGCAGTCGTGAAACGATGTTAGAGGAATCGATTCTTCCCCCTCCCAAGAGAGGATGAGCTGGGTATCATCCGCATAGTTAATAGCTTTTAACCTATGGGACTTTATTAACGTGACCAAGGGCTTAAGGTACACGTTAAAAAGAATGGGGCTGATGGACGAGCCCTGGGGCACCCCATGGGGCACTGAGAAGAAGGCAGATTGGAAAGGGGGAGGGACACAGCCTGCTTCCTGTCCCGCAGGTAAGAATGGAAGCAAAGCAGAGCCGTGCCGTCAATCCCAGCCTCTCCTAGTCTCTCCAGCAGAATCACATGATTGACCGTGTCGAATGCGGCAGACAGGTCCAGCAAGATCAAAGCTACTGCCTGGCCCCTGTCTGCACGCATACGAAGATCCTCCATGGCTGTCAGGACAGCTGTTTCGGTGCCATGGGCTGGACGAAAGCCAAATTGAATATCGTCCAGGATGTGATTCTGCTCCAGATGTTTAGAGAGACAGGAACTCACCCAGCGTTCGGTAACTTTCGCTGGGAAAGGCAAGAGAGAGATAGGCCGATAGTTCGATAAACACTCAGGGTTCAAGGAGGGTTTTTTCAGCAGCGGGGTGATGAGAGCCTGCTTCCAAGGAGTCGGAACAACTCCGCAACACAGGGATTGGTTGCAGATCCTGCGCAGGGTGCAGAAGAGTTCTGTTCCAAAACCTTTCCAGATTTTTGGGGGCAGAGGGTCGAGAGGGGAGCCTGAAGTGATCCCAAGCGCCAGCCTATCAAAATCTGTTTCTAAGATGGGGGGGAATTCCTGCAACCTTTCCATGGGTAGGTACCCTGGGTGCACCGGAACCTGGTCACTGGTGCTAGTCCCGGGGCCGTTGGGACTATCCAGTGTTGGGGAGGTGTTCAGGTTGTGGATGATGGTCACAATTTTGTCATTGAAAAATAGTGCGAGATTGTCGCAAAGTGCTTGTGTGGGTGGGATTGTTTTTTTGGCACAGTCAGAGTGGATAAGGTTGTTAAGAATCTGGAAGATACTTTTGGAGCTATTGGTGGCATTAACTATGGTGGAGCAAAAGTAGGTAGCTTTACTTTTAACAATTGCAGATTTATATTCCCGGAGTTTATTTTTCCAGAGTGACTTGTTTGTGTCGGAGTAGCCTTGCCTCCATTTCCTCTCAGCCTGTTTGCAGGCTAGTTTGAGGACTTTCAAGGAATCGTCAAACCAGGGGGCTGGTGCTCTGCTCTTAGGTTTGCATTTTTTTAGGGGGACGATGGAGTCAGTGGTGGAGGATATCCTCGTACAAAAGGCCTTGTAGTTATCCTCCACCGGATTAGTGGAGGAAAAACTGTTTTCCACTTGAAACACGGTGCCGGTAGAGCTCAGTTTTTCCAGAGCTTTCCAGTCTCTGTACAAAAATTCGGGAGATGTACTATGTGCCGGCCTTCTGGCTCCGTTGCTAGTTATAAAGAATTTGATGAGCGAATGGTCAGTCCAGCACATAGGCAGGATGTCATTCAGGTGTACTAGCTGAGGGGTAGAGAAAATGAGGTCAAGTCGGTGACCTTCTGAGTGGGTGGGTTTCTTGACCAGATGATAAAGTCCCATGCTTTCACAGGAGAGCACAAGATTGTGCAATCCAGTGTCCAGGCTGCCATTTGGCCAGAGATTAAAATCACCTAGAATGATCAACTTGTTGTGGGAGGTAGCCATATTTGTGAAGGTGGTGAGTAGCGATTGCTGTTGTTGGGAATTTAAAGTTCCCGGGGGGCGATAACAGATAATTGCCGTGAAGGTGGCTCCGGAATGGCAGTTTATGGAAAGGCCGAGGAGTTCAGTCCCGGCAACTGGGTCCATGTCTAAGATGTTTATAAGCCATGAAGCTCTGTAGATAATACCTACTCCCCCACCGCGGCCTTTGGGTCTAGGAAGATGCAACGTTTTGAAGTCCTGGGGGCAGGCCCAGTCAAGTTCAATGTCACAATCGGCATGGGTCCATGTCTCGGTTAGGAAAAGTACGTCTAAGTGATGGGTATCAATGAGTAATTGAATTTCATTAGCATGCTTTGGCAATGATCTAACATTGAGCAGACCTCCCATTAGCAGACCCCTGCTAGTGAAGTCATGCAGAGGGTAGGCAGTATCGGTAAAAAAGAGGTGACCTTTGTGCGCAAACTCTCTCAGATGGACCAGCATCTCACAAGTAAGAGGCAGAAGGGGGGCAGTGGGCATCGTGGGGATCTGAGCATAGTGGGCCGCGCTAGTCGCGTCCGAGTCGTGGACGAGCGCAGATGAGCTTGCCTTAAGCGCGCCTTCGGCGCACAATCGTTGCGCCCGCTGCACTCGTCCGCTGCGCTTCCGGCAGAGACTCATGATTTATAATGGAGCTCCGGGCGTTAGAGGGGGGGCGTGGCCAACCGAGGTGGGCGTGTCTGGTGGCTCCCTCGAGCAGGAAATGGCGGCAGAACGAGTGAACAGGGCGTAACAACAATTAATCTGCTGCTCGGCGCCAGTCCAGGTAATGCCAGGCGAATTAGTGCAAATAGTTTTGTTAAAAACACAGTATTACAATGTTTAAAAAATGATCAAGATTCCAAATTGCTACTCCCGGCTTTCCGCCTCAGGAGGTTCTCAGAATGATAATGCGGCGCTAGCGTTCAGCGCGCATTATTTGTACCTGTGAGGGGGGGCGTGGCCAACCGAGGTGGGCGTGTCTGGTGGCTCCCTCGAGCAGGAAATGGCGGCAGAACGAGTGAACAGGGCGTAACAACAATTAATCTGCTGCTCGGCGCCAGTCCAGGTAATGCCAGGCGAATTAGTGCAAATAGTTTTGTTAAAAACACAGTAGTACAATGTTTAAAAAATGATCAAAGATTCCAAATTTCTACTCCCGGCTTTCCGCCTCAGGAGGTTCTCAGAATGATAATGCGGCGCTAGCGTTCAGCGCGCATTATTTGTACCTGTGAGGGGGGGCGTGGCCAACTGAGATGGGAGTGTCTGGTGGCTCCCTCGAGCAGGAAATGGCGGCAGAACGAGTGAACAGGGCGTAACAACAATTAATCTGCTGCTCGGCGCCAGTCCAGGTAATGCCAGGCGAATTAGTGGACTTAGTAGTGACTCGCAATTTGTGGCCTGAAATTGAATGCGCATAAAGAATTGCAATTTCCTAATTGAGATTCCCAGCGATTCGCAATTAGGAAGTCATAGTTTTTTACGTTTGTACATCTAGCCTAAAATCCTTCCGCCTACACATCTACATACTTAATACACAACAAGAATCTAGGACAGGATTGATTATGACTTGTTACTAAAGAATATAAAATACATCCAAAAACAATGTTTCAGACCACCTTGACTCAACCCAACAAGGATTCTAGGTAAAGAAAGCCGTCCAGACCTTCAACTGAGGGCAATTGTAATTCGGCTGATACATGTTGACAAACATGCAGTAAGGAGGGGTGAATGGGTACTAAAAACCTTATTTTCACCACCATCCTATTTTTTTAAAATGTTGGCCGGCCAATCCAGGAATAAAGGGTAACAGTGGATATACCCGAGCTAGTTTTAATATCACTAACTGCACTAATTTCTTTGTTTATACCGCTATTATTTATAAATGTTTGTATTGTCTTCCCCTCCCCTTTGCTCCACCCCAGGCGTTGGTCCGCTGGGGTGATCGTTAGAAAGCCCGATGATGAAGCATGTCACAAATTGTGAGTGAGGGCAGTTTTTTCACACTGAGCACATATCACTTGCTTCATATAACCACATTCTACATTTCTACCTATCTTTGGTGTGGATAGTGATAGTTTGGGAGGTTGGGGTAGCAATTTTGTCCCCCCCCCCCCTTTTTTGAGTGGATTGATAACATTGACACAAGTCTTACTTTCAATACTTAGATATAGAAATGGGCAGAACATAACTAAACTATTGACTATCTGCATTCCTGCCTTGCCTACATGCTGTAAGAAGGAGGGTTGGAAACTAGGAGAATGAAGATCACTAGCAGGTAATGCAACCATTACTGCAAATGGTAAACATAAGTGCTTTCTGTGAGGTGTGAAATCATAATGTATTCTCACAGCTTTTTTGCCCGTTGTACCCAGGTCAGTTTCTTTAGAGTTGCCGATAGACCCTTTGTTACCTGTGGAAGACAGTCCAATTTAAATCATCATTTCAGATGTAACGTAGGAAATATGAACATTGTTAGGTACGAGCCTTTTCTGGCACATGAGAGTCGGTTTCCAGAGTGACCTTGGAACGTTTGATGAAATGAAGCGAAATAATGCAGATTCAGATTTGCATAATAATTTCAGGTGGAATATACACACAATTTACTCAATGTTGCCTTAAGGTAACTTTTGTCAAATTGTTGAATTGAGTGAATTATTACTATTATGCTGGGTATACAGATGTCAGTTTCCAGAGTGACACTGATAGACTCGTTGAGATGATATAATAGCATTGCAGATGAACTAAATTTTTTGCCTTGTTTCTCCATTATCAATAGGTGTCAACCTTGTGGAACGAAAGTTTTTATTGTAGGGCAGTTTACTGAGCGTCACTGACAAGGCTACTTGAGGCACCAAGATTAAAACGGATTTCAGAAGAGGGGCAATTGTCATTGTGCACAGTGTTAAGCACAGCCCACAGATGGGTGAAATGTTGCTCCCGTACATTGTGTGAAATGTGCAAGGGTCTGTTTGTTGGGCGGAGCCAAGTAGGCAGGAGTCAGGCCATGCTATAATGACCCAGTGGTAATGTCGTTCTCTCCCTTCTAATGAGGGACCTTTGGCATCAGTTCCCCACTCCACATTTCACGGTGGTGCATAAGAACTCAGGGATATATTCTCAACGCTGTGCAAAAAATATCTCACAGCGTTGATAACGTGGAAGAATCTATCGCCGATTTCACATCGCCTGTTAGCAGCGTATTCTCAACGCTAAAGCCAACAGGCGATGTGAAATAGTCGATAGGTCGCATTAGCGCGTGAAAACAAGCACTGTTTTCACGCATTAATGTGTGCCTTGATAATATGGGGGGGGGGTGGATTCAGCTTTATGATCCACCCCCTCATGTTAGCAATGCCTAACACATACTAAAAGCAGGCGTTGGGAGACCTGCAATAGACGCGTTTATCGCAGGTCTCCTACTCCCAAGGCCTGCCTTGTGAATAAGGCAATCCCACCTCCAACCACATTTTACATGTGGTTGGACGTGGGAACACCCACCCAGCATCTCACTGGCGTTATTCATCGCACCCAGCGTGGGGGCGATGAATAACGCATGAAATGCGTCGCTAACCGGAGTTAGCGACACATTGATAATAGGGCGATAATTAATTCATGCGTTAGCAACCGGAAAAGGTCGCTAACACGTGAATTAAGGCCCTTGATAATATGCCCCTCAGGAAGGTGGGCAGGCATATTTTCGTCATGTGTATGGGTGTGTCAGCTATGCATTGATCATGGTCATCTTGTTCAATGCATGGAGCACAGAAACCTTAGCATGCCACATTACTGTATTGTATTCCCTATAAGGGGCATTTTCTAGGCACTGGTTTTACTTGTCTGTACTCGACATCAATGCATGCAAGTTAAAATATCTGCAAACCCACAGCCACATTGTCGTTGAGTTGGTTTGGGAATTTACCCAGCATTTTAGCAACCTCTGTAGGGGCTCCCTTGACTTGCAACCACCACAGGGTCTGCTGTTGCAACCAAATCTGCAGGTGAGAACTCCCCATCCACTCCTACTGTCTGTGCAGCTGCCCTGGTTCCTCCTCCAGACACGCCCCCATTAGCCCTGCCTTATTTGCATGAGCCACCATGTCTACATTAAAGGTCTAATCCACAGGTAGCATGGGGCACTTTTTCTACATCGTTGTCCTCTAGATAAGTGGTCGAATTGCTCACAACCATCTTACCGAGCTTGTCTTGTAGCTGCTTACATCCCTTGTGATTTGTGAATCTATGAAACCCTTCTCCAGCCACTGACTCTCCTGCTCACCTCAGTGCCCCAAAAATATTTAATAAATATCCAAACAACAGAATGGGGCCTCCACTCCAACAAGCCAGCTATTAACTGTAAAGAGCAGTTTATGTTTCTCTTTGCGTTTGGTATTACAGGAGTTTAGTTTGTGCATCTTTGATCTTCACTAGAAAAATGTTCATTCAATTTCTCATGCACATTTCGATCTAGTTAGAACTTATCACAGGAATATAGCAATACAGCTAGACTGGCCTGAAATCAGTTCGATGTTACAGCTTCAGAACTGGGCACACTCTCCAACAAACCAGCTAGTAACTTGCAGGTGTAGGCTGAGAGGGGAGAACTTTATCCCCTCCCTGCCCATACCTCTGTGTGACCCCCCACCCCTCACCCCAAGTACCGATACCTCAGTAACAAACAGATCAACAATAATATACTACCACTCCTCTGTGCCAGTTTAAGGTTTTGTGGTGTATTAAAAAAGAATCCTTTCATTTAGGACAATGATGGCGCTCCCTACATTGTGGCCAACATGCATACATATAAAATGAAACGGAGGGAAAAAGTAATAGGGAAAGGGAAAACCCAGTAGAAATAGCAACAAGATGTATAACAGAATGCAGTAAATTGATCTACTATGTCAAAGCAGTCTAGGGTTTCTTTAGACTAAGATGATACAATGGTTGTGTCGTAGTATGAAGGTCCATAGGAGGCCAGACGCAAGTGCATGAAAACGTCCAAGCAGCCGTGAAATGCTGACATCACAGATGGTCCGTGACAAGCTCGAAAAAAGCAGGTAAGACAGCTCGTGGCAGTATAAACGCGCTGCGGGCAGCTCGAGCCAATTTTTTAATTTTGAAAAGAAGTTGGGAATAAAGTAGAGATCTCAACGTTGGTTAACAATCAAAGCCCAAAAATATGAATGTCACCATGGGCTTGAAGAATGGCCAAACAGCTGCCTCACATAAATGCAACGCAGAAAAGCCAGAAAACGAAAATGGCAATCTTACCAAGCTTGAGTGAGATAAAATCTTGCACACCTCAAGATGCCAGTATGGGTGTCCCACGTTGAAATTTGAAATGAATAAATGGTGCCAGTCCAGTTAAATTAAATGCTGCTGCTCACAAAATGCTTGTTCATAACACAAACACATCCATGAAAGATGCCAGGTTTCTGTAAATGACTGAAGGATACCAGTTGAAGTTGATGGAGCGAGGTTCAGAATAAAATTTTGTTCTGACTCGCAAAGTTAAACTTCCATAATATTATAACCGTATTAATCAGAGTATGTTGAAAAGTACTAATCAATCTAGTTTTAAAATGCATTACACGACACAAGGGACTAATCTATGTGCTCTATGTTGCAATTGCAAGTACGTTGAAAATAATAAACTAAACTTGTCTATTGTCTTTGTCAGTATTAAATGCGTCTGTTTAATTAATGGCATGTGCTTATTTTGTGTGCTTATGTTATGTCTTTTCGTCTTTATGTGGCATTAGCTCGTGGAGGATTCTGCGGCCTAAATGAAGAATGGTAGATATAAACATGCAGCTCTGTGTGCTTCAGCTTTAGCTAGGTGACATATATTAATGGGATAATAATTAGCAAAGGGGGTGGGTAACAGAACGAGTTTCAATACTTTAATTAATTAATGTCTTGTGTTTGTTTGAATACTAGTTACCAAGGGAGAGGCTTAAGGCCTAGCGTTTTAAAGATGGTGCTTAGAATCCTGTCCAGAGTGGAGCCTTGCACGTATTCTGAAGTGAAAACTTTGACCACATCGACAGTTGTCAAAGAAATACTGATGAATGACTCTTGTGCAGGACGTGCTCTGAGAATGACAAAATCAAGGACAGGATGCGGCAAGTCTGCCAAGCTAAAGAAGTAACGGTCTGTTACTTGAAGAAATGTTGCATTTCCGAGGAAGCTAAAGTCATGTATTTAGTCGGACAATGGAGCCAAAGAAAAGGCTCGGTTTTTGGATTGAAAATATGATGAGCTGACATGGACTGACATCTGTCAGCCAATGGGAACTCTGGATGGCAAAAGAATGAATACATTTTAGTGAGATTAGTCAGACAGAAAAGGTATAAAGCCTGACCCCTTTGACAGGAGGGCGCTTCTCGCTTTCCGATTCCTGAAGGGCGTGTCGTGCTGATGGACTTTTGGCGCACGAAAGGATAATAGGCCCAAATGATTTTTCCCTTACAGGTGGAGCAAAGATTAGTTGGGGAATTAGCTTGAGGGATTGGAAACTGTAATTTTGCCTTAATACATGCTTACTGAATTGCTTTGAAATATCAGCCTAATTGATCATTCCTCATTCAATGCTGCTTATTTGCTAATAAAATAATGATTTATTAAAGAAAATGCTTTTCCTTTGAAGAATAAAATTAATAAATTAGATTTTGAAACGACAAGCTGGTCTTGTTTATTCATGGTCTAGTTACCATTAGCTGATCCATTTACCTTAGTGACTTAATTAAAATGTCATTTGCATAAAAACCATGGTAAGAGATGATAAACTGCAGATGTATATAAATGTGTAAATAGTTTGTGAATAGGTTCTGATTAATTAGGTCACATGATTCAGTTGCCCAAAAATTGTCTTGTTGGTTTATGGGCCTTGTTGAGTGATATATGATTAATGGTGAGTATCATGGTGTTGGGTAGCGTTGTAGAGACAGTTTTTCTGTAGGGGCGCTGGATCAATTCCTTGGTAGCAGAGGATGGTTGCTATGGTAACTGTCATGCTACATGGTAAGTACATAGGATCGATGTTTAACATATGTTGAGTTTGTTCAGATGTTATATGTAGTCGAAAGGTTTTTTCCAGCAGTGTGAAAATTCCTGGTTTTGTGCCGGCATATGAGTAGTGTAACAGGTGAAGTTGCACAGTGCATTTGTTCTGTTTCAAAACAGTGGTATTGTCATATATCACTAGTGTTGTGGTCGTACAGCACAAGTTTAGGGATTTTAGGTGTGCTAGGTAAAATGTATATTACGTGTTGTCTATGAAATCGTAGCTTTCGAGTATAGGGACATCTGTCCTGTTTTAAAACTCACTGTGAAAAGAGTAGTAGAATTTATCCTAGCTTGAGTGAAGTGTAAAGTAGCGTCGTCTATTCTTACTAGCGAGTGAGGATTTCATTGGTTGGTTAAAGTCCTACCAGGATTTCATGTATGTATGGTTAGGGATATTTTCCGTTTGAATGTGCGTAAATGATTTTGTAATATTCGATCAAGTGAAACTTTGAATTGTCACTTTAAATGCATTCAGAGAGAATCGAGTTCGTTACTACCTGTTAGAAGGGTAGTGTAGTCTTACTTTATCAACGAATGAATATTCTGTGAAAATAGCATAGTCTATTTCACACAAAAAGAATACTTGAGTGACTGTAAAAGCTATCACTTTATTTTAGTGAAACAGACAAATGGTTTGTTTATCTGGAGTTACTAATTAAATTCCATTGAAAAGTTTTGTTAAAATGGCGCTGTGAAAATATTTTGTGAAGGAGGGGTGAGCTCTAGGAGCGAGAGACGAGAAGCTGCAGCGGCAGTGTATGTCACAGGGTCCGCGCTGTGATTGGCTAACATACGTCACAGCAAGCGTGCTGATTGGTTCACATGACTAAGACGAGCTGACAGCTGATTGGCTTATCCTGAAAGCAGTCCATGTAATTCACCGATTATGGGGATTAAAAAGCCAAACGGAACTTTCAGGATTGTTCAAGACCTGAGAAAGGTTAATCAGATAGTTGTTCCATGTTGCCCAGTTGTTCCAAACCCAGCGGTAATTCTTTATCAGATTCCGCATGATGCAGAATGGTATACGGTTATAGACCTCTGCAATGCATTCTTTACTGTTCCATTGCATCCAGAAAGCCTGCAAATTTTTGCGTTTAGGTTCCAGGATCGCATCTTAGCATGGTGTCGTATCCCACAAGGGTATACAGAGAGTCCATCTATTTTTAATCAATTGTTAAAGAAATCCTTGGAAAACTTAGATTTGCCTGGAAAATCAACATTGGTGCAATACATAGATGACCTCCTTGTGGCTGGAAAAACACGAGATAACTGTGTAACAGATACCATTACTCTTTTGAATCATCTGGCAGATGAGGGACATAAAGTGTCTCCTGCAAAATTACAGTTTTGCAAACAAGAAGTTAAATATCTTGGTCACAGAATTGCAAAAGGAATCAGGCAGGTGACAATTGAGAGAATTAAAATGATTCAGGGAATGCAACCTCCAAAAACACAGAGACAGGTCAGAATGTTTCTAGGAATGGTTGGTTATTGTCGCCAATGAATTAGTGAATTTTCAGTAATTGCAAAACCACTTCAGAGACTGACAAAAGCAGACATAAAAGACCCGATTATTCTAACAGAAACTGAGTTGGAAGCTTTTGAGCAGTTAAAAAAAAGTTTGTGTGAAGCACCTGCCTTAGGTATGCCATATTATGAGAAAGAATTTGAGCTGTGTTGCAGTGAAAGGGAAGGTTGTGCATTACCAGTTCTAATTCAAAGACATGGAAAACTGAGAAAGCCAATAGCCTATTTCTCAGCAGTTCTTGATCCTGTTGCAAAAGCATTACCTGGCTGCTTAAAAGCAGTGGCTGCAACAAGTGTAAGCCTTGAACAGAGTGAAGGAATTATAATGGGATTTCCTGTAAAAGTTTATGTACCTCATTCAGTCGAGATTCTTCTTACTAGAAGCAAAACACAGCATTTGACAAGTAACAGATTAACCAAATATGAAAAAGTAATTCTGGGATCAGATAATGTCTCGATAGCAAGGTGTGTGAATTTAAATCCTTCCACATTATTGCCTGATGGTACAGTAACAGAAATGAGAATGACATTGATCACGAATGTCTGGATGTTTTAGAATATTGCACCAAACCCAGGCAGGACATTAAAGTTGTCCCATTAACTGAATCAGATTTTGTTTACTTTGTTGATGGTTCATGCTTAAGAACAGATGAAGGTGTTCTGAGAGCAGCATATTCTATCTGCACAGTTGCAGATGTAGTTGAGGCTTCCTGTCTCGAAGGAATTCGTTCAGTTCAAGTAGCAGAATTGATTGCTTTGATTCGAGCATGTGAAAGAGCAAAAGAGTTAAGGATTACCATAGTGACTGATAGTCAGTATGGATATGGCGTAGTTCATGACTATGGCCAGCTCTGGTCTCAAAGAGGTTATTAAACTTCTGCGGGAACTCCGATCAGGAATGCAAAATTGATCAAAAGATTGATCGATGTCATTCAGCTACCAGAGAAAATCGCTGTTGTGAAATGTACAGCGCATAAAAGGGCAATTATTATATAACTAAAGGAAATGCTTATGCTGATGAAATCGCGAAGTTTTGCGCGAAAAACAATATGTCAATCAATCGGGAGAAAAACAATGAACATGTTTTGAATTCACTTATGCTAACATCTGTAGTTGAGACATGGCAAGGAGTAAAAGATTTACAGGATGAGGCAGATGATGAGGAAAAAGACACATGGTTAAAAGCAGGTTGCAGACAGCGAGAAGATGATGAAATTTGGGTTTACAAAGATGACAGACCAGTTATGCCAAATAGCATGATTGCTGACATGGCTCGAATGTATCATGGTCCAGGACATATTGGGAGGGATTCAATGATTAGATTGTTTAGGCAGACATGGTTCAACCCAAAATTCAGACTAATTGCAGAATCTTTTTGTCAGAGATGTTTGACCTGCCAGCAGATCAACCCAAACAGAAAAACAGTTGTGAGCATGGGAACCATAGGACGGGAGGGTGGTCCTTTTACTAGATTGCAAATGGATTTCATTGACAAGCCACCCCATAACAGGTTAAGGTACGTTCTGGTGATAGTTTGTTTGTTTTCAAGATGGGTGGAAGCGTTCCCAACACGTCACAACGATTCAGTTACTGTTGCAAAATTGCTTTTAAGGGAGATCATACCTAGGTACGGTTTTCCAGTGACTGTTGAAACTGATCGTGGCACACATTTTGAAAACAGACTATTACAAATGATTTGCGAAGCATTGAACATAAAACAAAAGCTGCATTGTGCCTACAGACCAGAAGCATCAGGTGTTGTTGAGCAAATACATGGTACAATCAAGAATAGAATAGCTAAAATGTGTCTAGCTACAGGAGTAAAGTGGACTGATGCACTTCCACTTGTTTTGATGTCTTTAAGAAGTACTCCTTATAAAAAGACAGGTCCAAGCCCTCATGATATTGTCATGGCTAGAGTCATGAGACAAGCATTTGTACCAGTTGAAAAATTAATGAGTATAAATGATAGCTTCATTTTGGAATACTGTAGGAACCTTTCTGACGTCGTGACTTCTGTGTTCCATCAGGTGGGAACTGAAGTAATAACAAGAGAGAAGGAACAAGCTCATGATCTGTTACCAGGAGACTGGGTGAGGACAAAAATACACCAGAGATGAAATTGTCTAGTACCCAGGTGGCAGAAGGCAAGACAGGTGATACTTGTCACGACAAATGCAGTAAAGTGCAAAGGATTGAAAAGGTGGATTCACGCTAGCCACACCATTCGTGTGCCACCGCCTGAAAATCCTGACGAAGGTGACACTATAGCTGATTCAGATTCTGAAGAGGAACCTGAAAGAAATCCAGATCCTGAAGATCGACAAGAAGGTCGACATCTGGAGAATTCAATTGCGAATGAGGCATTGAATGAAAATACTGAAGAAATTGTGATACTAGACTCAGAAGATGAAGAAAATCTGCTAGAAAAAGAAGCAGAAGACGAGTCTGATCAAGTGGTGATTCAAAATCAGGAGAGTATTGAAAAGCAGATTGGAAGCTCTGAAAGCAGGAACGGTCGTTCTGAAACTGGGAAGTTGGAAGTTATTGCAGAAGAAGAAGAAGACGAAATTCCGAGTACCAGCTATCAGGATGATGTATCTAACAGAGTGAAACTGCCGAGTAAAGAAGAACCTAGATTTAGAATTGAAATCTCAGAAACGGAATCAGATGAAAGTGATGAAGATTCCGAAATAAGAAATTTTAGAAAGCAAGCTTGGAGAGCAGAGTGTAACAAATCTGAACCAAAGAAGAAATTACCAAGAAAAGGTGATAATTGGCCTAATGAAAATGAGGGCCTAAAATTTAAATTGGTGAACAGATCAAAAGAGCAAATTAACGAAATATCAAGTCAGAAAGGAGATACAGATAAGAAAATTCAAACAGGAAAGAAAATAGAAGTAATTAGCAATAGAGCAAAAAGAGTTGTAAAGCCTAACCAAAAGTGCAAGTCCCCTGAGTGGACTTATATTATCATCCCACCTGTGGTGGAGGTGAATAGCAGTAGTCAGGAAGATATAAATGACACAAGTGATAATGACTGATTTTGTTTAAATATAAATTTGTAATTTGCATTTGGCATAAGGCTGAAGAAATTGTGTTAGGTGACACAAGGTCGAAGAAATTGTGTTAGCTGAAAAATACATTGATGTAAGTTGTAAGGTCGAAGAAAAGTTGTTAGAAAGTAGGGTTTTCTTTAAAAAAAAAGTAAAACAGGGGGGTATATTTAGTAATTTTTAATTTTTGTTTTTTTTGTAAGGCTCTTGTTACAGAGTAAAGATGCCTACTACTAACAGAAATTCAAGATGTTCAATTCTAAGAAGATATTGCAAAATGTCTTTTATTTGTGTGGTTTTAATAATCTTGGTCTGGTCGATTTTAGCTGTCATTTTCCCTTTTGGAGTTGACAAGGAGATGTACAAAGCTAATATGACAAGTAAAGTTATGACTAAACAAGATAATCATGGCACAGCAGGCAAAACTAACAGAGTTATTGATCATAAACCAGAGATCCACCAAGATAGATCTGTTGGTGATTTTTCTAGTAATACTTTTTCAAGGCTTTTATCTGAATATGTTAGGGTCATGGATGTTAAAGATTGCTACATTTGTGTGAAACTACCTGCTTCTGTTTCGGAGGGCGAATTATGAAAAGTGATGCCACGGTGTTTTCTTCAAAAAAATTAATTATGAGGACAAAAACAATTAATTATCTGTCTCATCACAACATAAATTGTATGATATATTTCTTTGTTCTAATTGTCGTTCATCCATTGGTTATTACCAATATTTACAAAAAATAAACACAAAAAAAGCACAACAAAAAAATTCAATTTGTCAATTCTTTTTTAAAGATCCTCATTCATTTTATGCGTTGTTAGTATAAATCAGCAACCCAAACAATATTCAATCTTGTAAGGAATGACGTGACAAGTAGTCCAAATGTCCTATTGTTAAGGACCCTTAATCCAAGGGTTGTGTAAGAAGCCCAATGATATTATTTACAAGGAAAGAATGGCAATGTCTTTTCTTAGCTTGATTTCCTTTTCGAACACCAAAAACGACTGTTTCGGAGGGGGTAACATATAATATGATTCCCCTTACTTATGGCATCACTTGCAGCGTAATAGCTAGTCTGTTTTATCAAACAGGTCGTTTAGAGTATTATTATTGTAATTACGACGAGATTTTTGCAAATTTAAAGGTTGATAAAAGCTTGAATAAGCATAAACAAGCTAAACAGATGAGGGAATTTTTCATTGTAACTAATGAACTTACTTATGAGTATGCTTTTAGAAACAATCTAACTTGTAAATTGAGAGCTGAAGAGAAGTCTTTCCTAAATTTAGTTGAAGAGAGAAGAGCAATTTATAAAAGAAATGAAATGCTGAAACAAACCAAATCTAAGTTTTGGCAAATTGAGGATGAAAAGCTTAATGGTAGATCATCAGAAAATGTTGCTATTCACATAGATAAACCTGTTATTGGAAAGCTTTGTATTAGGAGAGACAACACGTTTTTTGACAATTACTTTGTGGGTGCAAGCCAATGCGTGGATACTTTTTCCTGGAATTTATTTTGTATGTGTGGACAAAGCTTACTACAATCTCCCAGACCACTGGTATGGGACTTGCTATGTTGGATTAGTTTTTCCAAAGATTTTTCATGTAGACAGAAATGAAAAAGGTTAATTTGAGATTAACAATCATCTGAGTAGATTCAAAAGCGAAAGTTTTTCAGAACTTTTGGGAGATATTTTTGGTGCAGTAATACCTTTTGTGGGTATAACCCTGAATGCAGTTAAAATCTGAAAAGTGTCCACAATTGTTGACAGATTGTCCAGTCATACTGCTGGTGGTTTCCAGCTAGTGGATACTGAAATTATTGCTATGAGATCTATGGTTATGCAGAACCGTCTTGCTTTAGACATTCTGCTAGCAAAAGAGGGAGGAGTTTGTGGAATTTTACATGTCCAGCATTGCTGCACATACATTCCAGATAAGAGCCAGAATATTGAAATGTACATTAAAAACATTACAGAATTACATTCAGAAATTGTACCTTTGGAAGATGAAGATTTTTCAGAACATTTGAGCAAAAGATTTGCAGCAATCAAAACCTGGTTTCAAGAGATTGGTGGTTCAATTTTAGGCAAAATACTGACTCCTTTATTAGTTATAGTTTTTGCGATACTTTTGTTGAAAATTTGTTGCATGTTACACAAAATAAAGAAATATCTAAGGGAAAAGAAAAGGATTTATAAGCTCAGAAAGGAACAAGATAAAGAAATAGAATTAGAAGAGTTTCGTAGATCACAGTATGAGAGTTACAAGCAGACAGCAGAATCAAAACTTTAGAAACACTAATACAGTGAAAGTCAAAACATGTTCAAGGGTTTAAATTTTTGCTAAAAATGTTGGGTGTAGTTTGGTGATTTTGAAATCACCAGAAGAGGGAGTTGATGGAGCGAATTTCAGAATAAAATGTTGTTCTGACTCGCAAAGTTAAACTTCCATAATATTATAACCGTGTTAATCAGAGTATGTTGAAAAGTACTAATCAATCTTGTTTTAAAATGCATTACACGACACAAGGGACTAATCTATGTGCTCTATGTTGCAATTGCAAGTACGTTGAAAATAATAAACTAAACTTGTCTATTGTCTTTGTCAGAATTAAATGCGGCTGTTTAATTAATGGCATGTGCTTATTTTGTGTGCTTATGTTATGTCTTTTCGTCTTTATGTGGCATTAGCTCGTGGAGGATTCTGCGGCCTAAATGAAGAATGGTAGATATAAACATGCAGCTCTGTGTGCTTCAGCTTTAGCTAGGTAACATATATTAGTGGGATAATAATTAGCAAAGGGGGTGGGTAACAGAACGAGTTTCAATACTTTAATTAATTAATGTCTTGTGTTTGTTTGAATACTAGTTACCAAGGGAGAGGCTTAAGGCCTAGCGTTTTAAAGATGGTGCTTAGAATCCTGTCCAGAGTGGAGCCTTGCACGTATTCTGAAGTGAAAACTTTGACCACATCGACAGTTGTCAAAGAAATACTGATGAATGACTCTTGTGCAGGACGTGCTCTGAGAATGACAAAATCAAGGACAGGATGCGGCAAGTCTGCCAAGCTAAAGAAGTAACGGTCTGTTACTTGAAGAAATGTTGCATTTCCGAGGAAGCTAAAGTCATGTATTTAGTCGGACAATGGAGCCAAAGAAAAGGCTCGGTTTTTGGATTGAAAATATGATGAGCTGACATGGACTGACATCTGTCAGCCAATGGGAACTCTGGATGGCAAAAGAATGAATACATTTTAGTGAGATTAGTCAGACAGAAAAGGTATAAAGCCTGACCCCTTTGACAGGAGGGCGCTTCTCGCTTTCCGATTCCTGAAGGGCGTGTCGTGCTGATGGACTTTTGGCGCACGTAAGGATAATAGGCCCAAATGATTTTTCCCTTACAGGTGGAGCAAAGATCAGTTAGGGAATTAGCTTGAGGTATTGGAAACTGTAATTTTGCCTTAATACATGCTTACTGAATTGCTTTGAAATGTCAGCCTAATTGATCATTCCTTATTAAATGCTGCTTATTTGCTAATAAAATAATGATTTATTAAAGAAAATGCTTTTCCTTTGAAGAATAAAATTAATAAATTAGATTTTGAAACGACAAGCTGGTCTTGTTTATTCATGGTCTAGTTACCATTAGCTGATCCATTTACCTTAGTGACTTAATTAAAATGTTATTTGCATAAAAACCATGGTAAGAGATGATAAACTGCAGATGTATATAAATGTGTAAATAGTTTGTGAATAGGTTCTGATTAATTAGGTCACATGATTCAGTTGCCCAAAAATTGTCTCGTTGGTTTATGGGCCTTGTTGAGTGATTTATGATTAATGGTGAGTATCATGGTGTTGGGTAGCGTTGTAGAGACAGTTTCTCTGTAGGGGCGCTGGATCAAAGTAAAGTAGAATCTGGCATGTACAGGTTAAAGCAAGCTTGAGAGAAGTGAAAACTGGCACGCCCGAGTTGAGGATGACTGGTGTCAAATGATCACTGGTGGGGCAAGGGCTGCCAGGAAGTAACGGGTGAATGTAACAAGCTTGGGTTCTTTGATGTAATTGCAGTATTTTGTAGATTTCTTAGTTGCTGTAGGAAGATTTCTTGAATGTAAGACCATTGAATTTGAATTAACACAGGGTTTGAAGACCAGATCGTCGCCAAAATGTCGTAGTATAAAAGTCCAGAGGAGGCCAGGTTGTGGTTCAAAGTAGTAACTTTATTCAGGTACTGGTTACAGAAGTATAAAGTATAGCCAAGATGGTCAGTAGGCCCACCAGGAGCACCAACTGACTTACATCAGACATTCAACATTCCATGACAGACTCAACATTCCATACATACTCAGGCTAAACAGCAAGGGGAAAGAGAGAGCAGAGAAAGAAGAGGAACATCCACCCAACTACAGGTTGCTGTTTAACTATACCCTGGAATGTTTATGAGTAACAACTTGTAATGTTATACTGTGTATAGATACAAACATATGTCTGTGGTTGATGTATACAAAAGGCTGATAAAAATAAAGTTGAAAAAAAATTAATTTGCAGGTGTAGTTTATGTCTCTCTTTACAAAATAAAATATTAGCATACATTGGCAAAGTCAATAGGTCTCGGCTCCAAAAAGGCCGAGCTATTGGCTTTGCCAATGGTGCCAATGGTGCAATGGTATGCAAATATATGTATTAAAAAGCATGTGCAGTCTTGACCAGTAAACGAGCAACCGATTTTCTATTTAAGAAACCCATTTGTCATGATGCACAATGGCCATCAAACTAATTTTTATTTTGCTTTTTACAAGTCTGTCCACTGACTTAGTAACATGTGACACCATTAACCATTCCTGGCTTTTCAGTCAAAAGCATGTTGCATTCTGGGACTTGAAGTTTTGCTCTTAGCATAGTCATTATGGGATTGAAATCTCAAACAAGCAAAGAAAGGGAGTAGCGAGATATGACCACAGCTTTTCTCATCTATATGGCGTTACTCATGTTAAACTGAAAGTACTCATTATTCATTCTGTGAATGCAATAAATTAATCCCCTAGCTCTTTGACAGATTGCAAATGTGTTATTGGCATTCAACTGCAAATTTGTTTTATTTGTGTAGAGATGAATTGTAGCCATTGAAGCCATGTACTTTACCATCTCAGATACGGCCTCAGTTATTCTTGCTGGTATCCTAGTGTATAACCCCCCCGGCACCCTGTCCACCTCGCTGGCGGCACTGCTACATATGACAGCGGACCTCTCCCTCAGACATACTCACTTTATAGTGCTGGGAGATTTTAACCTTCATGTTGAGAACACCTCATGCACACAAGCTACTTATTTGTTAGATACCATGCAGGGGTTGAACCTGACTCAATTAGTCCAGGGCCCTACTCACACCGCGGGCCACACCCTTGACTTGATATTTACTAATCACCCTGTGATCACGACTCACCCTTCGCTTCCTCACACATGGTCAGATCATTATTTTATTCCTTTTGAGCTAACTTTACCTCATTTAGCTGTCCCCTCAGTAATAGGTAGGGAGCGTGGGAGAAAATGGCATAAAGTCACCTATGCCGCCTTGGATCCTATTTTCTCCAATCAGTTAGGGCACACCTCTAAGGATCTTAATGGAGAAGTGGCCAAATTTCATACCTCCCTTCTATTCGCCATTGATGCTATTGCCCAACTGCAACCTCTCGCCTCCTCTAGATCATTTAGATCCCGACCGTCGGCACCTTGGTTTTCCTCCGCTTTACGTGAGGAAAAGAGCCGTTGCAATAAATTGGAACGCAAATGGCGTCTGACATATGACACTGAGTAAAAAATTATTTAGAAGACAGCTCTACAGAACTTTCATAAATTAAAACGGTCCACTATGAGGGATTTTTTTTGCTCAACAAATTAAGAAGGCTGATAATTCAGCTAAAACCCACTTTAATATTATAAAGGATTTTTCTAATCCCCCAGCCTTGGTGTCACAGAGTACAACTAGCCAGGCCTTATGTAATGGCCTCTCCGACTACTTTCATGAAAAGATTACCATGATAACATCATTATTTACTCTAGACAGGGCTCCGCCCATGCCTGATTCCTATGACGCGCAGAAAGTGTCCCTGACTTCCTTCAAAGATCTTACTACTGAGGCTGTTTCGACTCTGTTTGACCAGTGCAAATCGGGGTCTCCTCTAGATCCTGCTCCAGCAAAGGTGATGGGCAAACTTGCTCCTCTGGTGATTAGTCCACTCCTTGCTATCTGGAATACCTCGCTACGAATTGGCCAATTTCCGGCCGCATGGAAGCAGGCCATGCTGGTTCCAATCATGAAGAAGGCGGATGCGGACCCATCTCTGTTTAGTAACTACCGCCCGATTTCTCTCCTTCCTAAACCGGCTAAAATCTTAGAAAAGGTAGTTCAGAAACAATTGGCGGAATATCTTGAAGCTAATCAACTTCTGCATGATTCGCAGTCCGGTTTTAGACCGGGTTTTAGCACAGAGACCGCACTTCTAGTGGTGTCGGAGTCTATTCGAGAGTGTGTGGGTAGGGGCGAGGAGGCCATGTTGGCCCTCCTCGACCTATCCGCATCTTTCGATACAGTGTCACATGACATATTGTTAGATCGACTGGGCCAGATTGGTATTGGAGGCACTGTATTGGCCTGGATCAGATCCTTTCTTACAGGACGTACCCAGAAGGTCTTTCTTCGACCTTTTGAATCAGAAGATAAACCTTTGCTCTGCGGTGTGCCGCAGGGCTCCGCATTGAGCACTCTGTTTTTTAACGTATACCTTGCACCACTGGCAAAAGTGGTGGAATCTTGGGGGTCAGAGTGATCTCTTATGCTGACGATACTCAGCTTGTATTCTCATTTAGAGATCACTCTGACATTAATTTTATCAACTCTCGTCATTGTCTCAGCAACATCTCCTCTTGGATGACCTCTAATCATCTTAAACTTAACACTGACAAGACGGAGGTCTTATCTTTTAATCAGAAAAATCCACTGCCAGCCATTCAATGGTGGCCGACAGAGCTTAACCCCCCCCCCCCCAAGCAGTTCGAAACTTGGGTTTTCAATTTGATAGCTCTTCATCCTGTAAATCTCAAATTAACAAGGTTACGGCTGCTTGCTTCGGCAAGCTGCGCATGATTAGGAAGATCTTTCCTTACCTCCCGTTAGACTCTAGCAGAACTATTATACATGGCCTGATCACCTCACACTTAGACTACTCTAACAGTTTATATGTCGGCGCCCCTTTGTACCAAATAGAGCGCCTGCAGATTGTACAAAATGCGGCGGCCAGACTGATTGGCAATATCCCTTATCGCCACTCTGTGTCATCCTATCTGAGGAAGCTACATTGGTTACCAGTCACTCGGCGTATCAAATTTAAGGCCCTGATTTTTGCTTTTAGGGCCCTTAATGGACTTGGCCCTGGTTACCTGAGAAAAAGGCTCAAATTGGTCCATTCTATCAGATCACTGAGGTCTAACAATCTATGCCTTCTGGTTACCCCACGCTTCCGTCGGTCCAGAATGGGGGGCAGAGCGTTTGGAGTAGTGACCGCTAAACTTTGGAACAGCCTCCCACTAGACCTTAGGTTCATTTCTTCGTAATCACAGTTCCGGAGTAGATTGAAAACCTGGGTGTTCATTAGCCCCTAGTTGCCACCACCCTACATTTTAGTCTGCCGTCTGCAGCACCGGGACACCCCCGTCGGGGGTAGCCGTGCGCTTTACAAGCTTAAAAAATAAAATAAATAAAATAAAATTGTACCCAGTTATTATAGTTTGTGGAATACCTGCATTAAAAATACAGCTTATATAAAGTAAATGACAACTGTTGGTGTTCTGAACTTACCCAATGATAGTGTGATAGTAGACTAAGCCTATTATGAACCTCCTACCTAACCCAGACAATTTCAATGGGCACATTATATCGAGAAGAACGTTGTTCCATGGTTTAGACTGAATGGGAGACAAGGGAAATGTCCTCACTTTCTTGGTCTTGTCACGGTAAGCACATTGTACGACATTTCTTGTCTTTCCTTCATCCTTGGAACCCATGTAGGGCTGCCAGTAATGCTGTCTCACCTTGTTTTAGTAAGACTGCAACCTAAATGGCCCTCATAGCCAGGGTCAATTTTCTTATCCTGAAGAATAAATGTGGGGGTACTAACTTATCTCCTCTGAATACATGTTGCTCCAACAAATATAATTAATCTCACATCTTCCAAAGATTGTTGAGAGGCTCTTCCAGATCCGAACAACTACTGGGCCAACCTTAGAGTATCTATTCCTTAATCTTGGTTAATGCTATATTAGTATTCATGGTCTTTCCTCATTCTTCAGGTTTCAAGCCTCCCAGAATAGCCAAAACTACACACTCCCTAATGGGTGGTTCTTACACACATATGTGTGACATTGGCATCCTGGAAAGACAATCAGCAGTCAAGTTCTAAATACCTGGAATATAACTCATGCTAAAATTAAAACCTCCTATATAAAGGAGCAATCAGGCAATGGCAATTCTAGGAGTAGATCTCTTCACGCCTTACACAGTAATGACAAAAATCTGTGGTTTGCAGTCTACTCTTAGGACAAACATCAAGACCCAAAGGAAAAATGTAAACTGTCTCACTGCCCAATAGCATGCAACGGCATGCAACGGCATCATGCGCCAATCACATAATATTTGCTTTCAGCATGACAGTGAGGCGAGCACAATCAATCTTTCTTTCCCTCCAAACATTTTACTAAAGATAGCCCCCAATCATTCGTTATGGGGTCAGGAAGAATTTTAAATACTCTTCTAGCTACAATATGCAGATTATGTAAATGTTTCATAATAGGTGATAATTTTTCTCTCCGTATAGCAACCAAATACGGCTCAAACAGTTTCACCCTTTGCTTTCATGCCAAAGAGGGTTCACCTGAATCCGAGACAAGTGGTTAACTCATGCTAGCTGTTGCCATAGTAAAATACAATGGGTATAGTAACTGGAACAGGAAAGGATATTACTCATACTTACCATGTGACAGTGAAAAGTATGATATTGCAGTACCAATTACCATTCTATTCAAGAAGCATTCAGAAATAAGCAGCTCCTTACACTGAATAATTTATTCGTACAAATACATATGCAAATATGGAAGCTGAAGGTAATTATCTTCAGCTGCAGAAAATAAAACCTAAATTGTAGCCCTAAACAGGGGGTCGATGACATCAAGAAAACAGGGTAAAGATATATTTTCAGCAAGTAAAATGTCAATAAGGTGGAGAGCTTGGTGATCCTAAATTGCAGTATGTGGCTGATAACATCGAGTAACATTAAATTAAATCAGTCTCCGCCTATTCGAATAACAAAGGTAGGGGGAGCCCATCCAGCACATACTGAGGCCAGGAAAGCTGATCACACATAAAGAATGCAATCATGAACAGTGAAAAATGCCTAAAGTTATCTCCATTCACAAATACGCATGATGGAGATAGAGATGGGAGGGAGGAAGATTGCGTACTTGGGGTAGTCTTGGAGGTATACCCGAGAGGTTGATATGTAGAAAGAGAAGTGAATGGCCACCCCTTATTTTTGATTTACACTAGTGCTACATGCTGTTCTGTAAGTACAAAACCTACGCCTCTTGAGAAAACAAGTCTAAGTTGTAGGTGTTGCAAGTAAGCAAATAGTCAATCAATCAATCAATAATCTTTATTTCGGTTTAAAAACCATAAAAGATATACATACACATATAATAAAAACATCTCAAAGGTACCGATAGACCTCAACATTAATATTGGGAGTATGTACCCAGTACAGACATTACTTAACAATTTAAAATAATAAATATATTTAAAAGGCAATTTTATAAAACATTAAAGGTTTTCATTGGTTCACATTTTGAATAATATATACAAAGTGCATTGTGCAATTAATACTTTTCCTTTGATATGATACAAAATTAGTGCAATGTTGGTCGTAAGTTGGGTGTGACCAACCTAAAGTGTAGATGCAAAACAAGGAGAAAAGCTTGATACATTGCCATTACAATTTCATGCCTTCCCTTTTTCTTACTAAGATCAAGCCAAATAGATTTTTTTATAAACTCTTTTTATTGCACAAAAAAGTAATCCACGGTTACATATATATGCAACAAGGTAAATATCGACACGCACTAGCAGAGTACATATCCGAACAGTAAGTGTATCATAGAGGAGTTGCCGACTACTAGAATGACACAATGCAATAATACAATTTTCTTGTTTTCCGAAGAAACTGAAAAGAAAAGAGAAAAACCAAAGACAAACTGAAGAAAAGGTAACGAGCAGTATGCAAAATGTAGACATATCCGTAAGGTTGCGAGCATAGTAGAGCAGTACCATCAGCACCACTAAGGACAATTCTATTCACAATATGGCTTAATAGGAAATGAAACGTGAAGGCAGTCAGGCACAGGACGTTTCCCCAGTCCGGTACCAGAGGAGCGACTGTGGAATCATTCCGTCAGGGAGGTAACACCCAAGGCGGCTCGTGTATATTGTCCGCTAGCCGTTGGGTTTCCCAATAACAACGTGGAACAGTGCAGAATATACATGCCCAGCGGGAAAATAACAACGGAGGCAGACCCCGTGCGATGCGGGGCCAGAACTAGCCCACCCCTGTAGGGACTAATGAAGTAACCAATTGGAGGTTCGTCTCCTGAGCAAGCCATGCCACATACCGCCGGTATGGTTCCCATATGTCAATCGGTCTTGAGGCAAGCGGAATCTGTTCTGAGTACTCAACACTGTTGACATTACAGTAGGCCAAACTACGCAGCCAAGCGCGGACCGTTGGAGTGCGCCTAGCACACTAAAGTAGTGCCACCTCCCGTTTGGCCAAAAGAAAGCCAATGGATGCCAACCTACGAAGGGGGCGTGGGAAGTTTGCAACATAGCCTAGTAACGCAATTTCAGGGATGGGTCGCAGATCCATGCCAAGAATGTCCCCCAGGACCCGGTGTACTTGTAGCCAGTCAGCTGCGGACAGGTCCAGGAAAGGTGGGCGAAGTCTGCCTGAGGGGAATTACACTTAGGGCAACAGTGTGACCTGTCAGAGTCGATCTTATGCGCAAGCGCGGGTGTGTGATACATCCTCCTCAGGAACTTAAAGTGTATGAGTTTATGTCTGGTGTTGATGGACACTTCCCTCGTGGTGGCACAACACGCGGCCCATTGCTCATCAGTGATTTGGGTGCCCAGGTCGTTTTCCCAAGCGGAGCGCACCGCTGCGTCAGTGGATGGAATCGAGGCAAGGCATAACTTGTATAGCTTAGAGACTACATGCGCCCCCGTCTGATTCTGTATGATAAATGTTAGTGCAGGGGTGTCGTCAGGAGGGAGCGGATATGTGGGGAATTCAGCCCTAAGCATAGAGCCAATCCTAGTCAGCGTGAATGAGTCCATAAACGTCCTGTCTGTGAAGCGGTGGTCCTCTGTAAGTGAGAAAGCGTGTCCGTCTGGGAAAAGATCACCGACCGAGTGTATCTGAAATTTGGAGAGGGTACGCTGAATCACCAATTTGCCAGTTATGGGAGCCAGTGAGGGTTAGGCAAAGGCAGAGCTGGGGAGTATAATTTCTCAACACGCAGCAGACGTCGCAACTTATCCCATGCCCAACATGTAGTGGATAAGGGCTGTATGTCCTGAGGGTCTCGGGGGATTCCCCTGGGTAGGACTGAGCTGAGGGCCACCAGGAGAGCCAAATCAGCCTCAGGCTTCAGAAATGGAATTCTGGCATCTGGGTGGAACCAAGGGTATGCATAGGAGCTCTGCGCTACTAAATAATAAAGATAAAAATCTGGTACTCCTAATCCTCCACGTTCGTAAGGAAGTGTCAGTGTGTGCCAGGCCACCCGCGGATTCCTGCCACCCCACACCAATCGCAGCAGTGAGGAGCGAAGTTGAGAAAAAAAAATCTTGGTGAGAGGGATCGGAATGTTGTTGAATAAATACAAAAATCGGGGGAGGACAATCATTTTTATGATGGCTATCCGACCGGCCATAGAAAGTGGGAGGTGGAGCCAGCGTTCCGTGTGATCCTCCAAAAAATCAAGGGCAGGCCCGTACTTCAAATGGACTATGGACACAGTGTTGAGGTGGAGGTGTATACCCAAATATTTCACAGAGTCGGTGCACCATTCTAGTGGAAACCAACAGTTCCACTGCAAGGTGGAGGGGGTGAGTGGAAAAATGACCGACTTGTGCCAATTAATTCTAAGGCCCGAGAAGTCGCCAAAGCGAGCAATCTCCGACAACAGAGGTTCCAAGTTGGAATGAGGGGTCCGAACGTACAAGACCGTGTCGTCGGCATATAACGAGAGGAGAAGCGGCCCAGTGTGGAACTGGAGCCCCCTGTGGAGATGTTTCTCCTGAAAATGTCAAACCAGGGGGTCCATCGCAATGATGAACAGGAGCGGGGATAAAGGGCATCCCTGACGGGTACCTCATGAGAGTGCGAAGCTGTCAGTAATGGTGCCATTCAGCCGAATCCTAGCTGTGGGAGCCGAGTACAGCAACTCCACAGTCGCCACAAACATATTGGGCATTCCCATTCGCCTCATAATTGATAAAAAAAAGGGCCACTTAAGGGTGTCAAACGCTTTTTCAGTGTCTAAGAACACCGCTGCAGCCGTGGTAGAGGGCTCAACTCTATGCAAAACAGAAAACAGTGTCCGGAGATTGAGGGAGTTGGATCGGTGTGGGACAAATCCGGACTGCGCCGGCGAGATGATGTTTTCCACGAGCAGCGCCAAACGAATCGCCAGGACTTTGGCTAAAATCTTGTAGTCCAAGTTTAAAAAGGGACAGGGGCCTGTAGGAGCTGCACAAAGAGGGGCCCCGTCCCTGCTTAGGCAATAAAACAATGACCGCTTCCCGGACTGTGGGTGGTAATACGCCCAACTTAAGCGCCTCAGCGTAGACTTCGACAAGCCTAGGGACAAGTTCCTCCCTGTATTCTTTGTAAAAATCAGCCGAGTACCCATCAAGGCCGGAGGCCGAGGAGCTTTTCAATGAGTCGATGGCCTCAATGATAGAATCAGGCGTTATAGGCATGGCCAAAAACTCCTGCATATGTTTCTCCAGGTACACCATGGCAATTTAATTCAAATAGGGATCCGGGTTGCGCTGTTCCCCAGAGAGTGTAGAAGTGTATAGGGTCTTGAAGTATGACAAAAACGCTGCAGAAATTTCGGGAGTGGAGTGATGAGTCGTGCCCTGAGCATCAACCACTTCTGTAATGTAGGCTGCCTGACGTGGCGGCCTAAGCATTTGCGCCAATAGTTTGCCTGGCCTATCTCCCTCGCCGTACTGCCGTGCTGTGTAGTGTTTACCCATAAACCTCAATTCTCGGTCTGCGGCGTCCCTAAACTCCAGGAGGAGCTCAAGACGTTTGGCCTCCCGATCCGCAGAGGGGTCCTCAAGGTCCTCTCTTTCTAGTGCCGAGATGGCCATCTCGATGCGTGTCAGTGTGGAACGAATCTCACGCAGGGACCCCGCGTGTTTGACAATACAAACCCCCCGCAAGGTGGCCTTGAAGCCCTCCCATAACGTGGCCCAGGAGGTGACAGAGCCGGTGTTAATGGCAAAATAGTCGTCGATGGCAGTACGGATGTCCTCTTTGAAAACCGGATCCAGTAGAGCCCTGCCAGGGAATCGCCACTGCCTCTCGTAGCCCCCCAGCCTGGGGACCGCCAATGTCAAGACTATGGGAGAGTGGTCAGACAGGGTGCGAGGCAGCGTGGAAAGGCCATCCACCGAACCCGCAACGCCCGGGGAGAGGAGCCAATAATCAATTCTAGTGCTGGTATTGTGAAACCCAGAATGATGTGTGTAAGCAGGCGTGTGTGGGTGAAGTCGAGCCTCTATGTCCACTAATGTAAAGTGGTCGCAAATTTCCGCCAACACTGAGCGGGCCCTTGGTTTGCTGTCAGGAGAGGGGGAGGTACTGTCCCTGTCAGGATTCATCAATAAGTTGTTGTCTCCACCCAGGACCAATAAATCAATATCAGAGTGAAGCAACGTCATCTGCAGGTCTTGGAAAAAGGCAGGGGTATCAACATTAGGACCATAAATTCCCACCAGTGCGATCTTGTAACCAAACAATACTCCCGTGATAAGCACGTACCTGCCCTCCCCATCAGATTTGCAGCCAGTCAATACAAAGGGGACACGTTTGTGCACCAGGATTGCAACACCCCTTGCGTATCTGCTGTAACAGGAGAATGCTCTGTGTGACCCCCAACCCCTAGCCACGGAGACCGTGTCCGACTGCACCAAATGGGTCTCTTGCAGAAAGAGGACATCCACCCCATGTCGCGCTGCGTAGTTCAGTACCTGCTTGCGCTTCCTCGTGGAGTTTAACCCACGAACATTCCAAGACATCAGAGTAAGTCTGGACGGACCAGATAGCAAACCTAGCTTGGCCATATCATCACATCACAGAAAAGTATAGATAGGCGTGCATATGACAGTCTACTCTCAGGTTCCTCGCAACTGCTCACAAACGTAGATAACCAATGTAGCAAAACGCTGCCCAACCCCCACCCACCACCCAGCCTCCCAGTGACCCCAGAGAGGCAGTCCCCCAACATTTGCTGAACAAAAATGCAGAATAAAGACAGTAGTGTCCACACAAGTAAACAATTTCGTTGCAAAAAAAAAGATGGCGTTAGAACCCCAGAAAACATAAACAACAGGGCCTGCGCCTTAGGGGGTAGCAACGCCACGCCGTGCGGGCGTCCCAACAGGCGGAACTATAACTAGAGATCAGCCAATAAACGCTGGAAGGTCTACATCCAATATACAACACATCAAAAAAGGGGGTGCTACAAAGAAGTGAAAGGTAAGCATTCAGCCCCGGCCAGGGTCAGCAAAAAGGTCCGCACTGGACTGAGTGTCGCTGCGAGGAGAGGTGTGCGGCGCCGAGCCGGAGGCTGCCGGCGAGCTCTGTTTCTTGTAACCTTGGCAGAAGTCCTGTGCCTCCGAGGGAGAGTCAAAAATGCGGAATCTGCCGTTCACATCCACCTTAAGCCTGCCCGGGTACAGCATGCCGTATTTCAGACCCAGATTCCGGAGGGTGGACTTAACTCCATTGTATTTGCGACGGGCCTCCTGGACCATTAGAGTGAAATCCGGGAAAAAAGACAGCCTGCTGCCCTGCCACTGGACCTCTCCAGCCTCCCGCGCCGCACGCAGCACAGCGTCGCGGTCACGGAAGTTCATAAGTCTGGCGATTATAGGCCGTGGCGGTTGACCAGGGCGAGGCACAGGTCCCAGTGACCTGTGTGCACGCTCGACGACAAAGCCAGCTGTGAAAGTGTCCCTGCCGAATAATTCAATAAGGAGGTGTTCGACAAAGGTGTCAAATCGGCCCGTGTCAGTCGACTCCGCCACGCCAAGAATGCGAATGTTGTTGCGGCGACTGCGCGCCTCTAAATCCTCATTTTTGGTGGCCACATCTTTAAGGATTTTCTCAACCCGCTCCAATCTCTTAAGGGACTTAGAGGCGTCATCTTCAATGTCCGATATTCTTGACTCAGCCACGTCGAGCCTCCTGTCATGGACCTGCACCTTGGCGCCCATGTCCGCTAGCTTTTGGTCGAGGCTGTCGAAACGGGTGTCAAGCGCCTTGAAGCCTGTGTGCATTTCACCCATCATGGTGGCGACCAGGGCCGCGGCGTCCCCCATGTCTGTCGAGCCGGAAGCACCAGCCGCCGAACCAGGTGGGGGGTCCGCAGCAAGTAGGGATGCCTTATCAAAACTAAGCTTCCTCTGATTAGGGTCTCTTTTCCCCATTGCCGCGGTAGAGCAGAGGGCGCGGCCGGGAGAGCCTCCAGAAGCAACTCGCCGAGGTGGGAAAGCGGTAATCCAACGCCAAAGCCCAAATCGGTGCCACCAACAGGCAAATTACAGCGGTCAGATGTGAGTAGAGGTAAGTAATGGTTATGAACAGACACCAGGACAGTGTCTCACTCGGAGGATTATGGCACCAGGCAGCCTCCGAGACCCAGTGCAGGGCGTAGCGTGGACCAGGTTCAATGTGGTGATTGCACCCGCGTTGGCCAATGCAGCGGGGAGTGACCCTCTCCTGTCGCGTGGACCAGGAGGAGTGGAGGGACCAGCAGATCACCCCTGAGTGTGCCTATGGCGGGGCCACCAGAAATCCGCTAGAAGCGCCCCCCGGCCCCCGAGTCCCCGCACCCCCCACCCCCGCCACCCCCCAGCGAAATTCCCCGCACGCCGCCCAACACCCAGCCCGGGCCCGCAAATCGAGGCCCTGGTCCCGGCCCACCCCCGGACCAGCAGGCCGAGGAGGCAACAGGAACCGGGAGCCCCCACCCGGGTGCCACCGGCGGATGAGCGGCGCGCGAAAGAGCCCGCAGCAGACGACCGAAGGGCGAGGGCCCGGGAACCAGGCACCGCGCGGCACTCACCGGTGGACGGGCGCAGGTAGAGAAGATGGCGCCGAGGATCGAGGGCCTCACTTCTCCTCCGCCGAGCGCACTCACCAGGCCGCTCCCAAGCACTTCAGAGTCACCCAGATGGTCGGGCCGACATCCGTGTTCGGATCCAGAAGGATGTAGAAAGCGAAAAATAGTGGACTACATCTCCGTCGCCGCCGTCAGGAGCCCGCACGGAGGAGCTTCACGGGATGGCGGCGATTCCGATCGCCGCCGCGGCCACGCCCCCCCAAGCTCAAGCCAAATAGATACCTGCTCACATTGAAGACAACTGGTTGTGATGTATCTGATCTCAATATTCTTTCTGCTTCGCTACAAGATCTTATACCCAGTAATCGGCAAATGGGTTTGAGCCATTTCCTTTTATATTTTGTGTATGTTGGGCAGAAGAATAGTAAATTTAATTCATTTTCTTTAACACCCAAAGAACATAATACACAACACTCAGTGCTTTCATTGTCTTTTTTTATGGGCCCATTTCGATGTGTTGGCATTTATGTGTAGAACACTGTATCGAAATTTGAGATAAAGAGATTTTGCCAACTGTGGCTGGACGTCATTTAGGAATAGCTCAAAACTCCAGGTTGGTTTCATTAAAAGAAACCGCAATGTCAGTGTGCCTGATGCTGAGCTATGCGATAAGCTGTCTTGGATATGGGTCCAAAAATGTTTGTTTTAGTAGTTTCTTAGAGGCCAAAGCTAATTCAGCCGGACATTCCCAAAATTGTTTAAGTTTATGGAACCAGTCACGAATATGTTTCAGCCATATTAGTCCTTTGTTATTTTTTAACTTTAAAATTTCAGGTAGTCCTTCTCTATAGTGGACAAGATCAGCTGTAGACCTCAAGCGAACCCAAAACAGTAATGATCGTAGACTCGCCTGAAAGTCTATGCGGCGTATATTAAGGTCCATTACTATGGGAGTTAGCGGCGTGCGCTTCGGAAGACTCAGTAACTTCCTAAAAAACGTATTCTCCTCCAGCACAAGAGTATTGTTATTTGCAGGGCCCCATAATTCTGCTCCATATAAGCATGCCGATCGTGCTCTGAGTTTATATACCTCAAGGGCAGGGGAAATGGCTTTCGATGTAGAACTTGCGTGCTGTTTAGCAATAGGTAAGGAGTTTTGATGTAAAATAGTCTGCTTTTCTTCAATTGCGATTTCCAAGTCATTTTAGTGTCCAAGGAAATGCCTAAGTAGCTAAAACTATTAGTGAATCCTTTTGGTGTCAAAGTTCCCATAAAAATAGGTGCCCTTGAAGAGGACCATTAGTTCATGATATGTGATTCCAGCCGAGTAAATCTGTCAGAAAGAGAACTTTTGTGAAAGCTTAACTGTGTGATTTGTTGGGGCTTGGCCAGCAACATGGCCGAGTGAGCCGCACTTTGCCGCAGCTCCGGCAAGCCGACAATATCCGACTGCACTTTACCCATCCAGCGGCCCCTAAAACCCCCAAAAAGGGTAACGGGCGACACATAGACCCCGGAGGCAGCCCGTGGTGGCTCCTGGGGGCCGACTTGAAGACGAAATACATTTGAAAAGCTCCAGCACACCGATCCGAAGCCGGATCCAAGATGGCGGCGCCCGCTGCAGCCTAAATCGGAGCTGAAAGCAAGAGCAGCAGTAAGTCTGGAGGGGACAGGAGAACCGCTACCGCACTGCCTGGACTTCTACCCGAAGTGAGTGAGTCCCGGGGAGCCTGGACAGAAACTCCGGGAGGGTGCGCCTGACGTAGGGGAGCAACCGGGCTGAAGCGCATGCAACCCCCAGTAGCAGGCATCGGAGGGAAAGACCCAGAGGTTTGAAGATAACGCCTGGGGGGAAAAAAACAGAGGGAGAACCTGTTTATGCTTCCCCCCCCACCAACTGCGGACATAACGGCTCATCGGAGGGGCACAGTAGCTGAGGAGGAGGCGCGGACAGGTGCCCGACCGTCTCCCCTCCCACTCCCCCCAACCCCGGCAAACATCAGCGGGCGGCAAGAGCGAACGGGGCACACGAGGCAGCTCACACTGGATGGCTGAGGCTACACACAGTAGGATATAGACCAAAACCACAGTTCGGGCGCATTCGGAGGTCAGTCAGTCAGTCAAAACAAAGTTTATTTGGTTTGTTACAACCATAAAAGTACAATTTACCTCTTTTTCTAATAAAAGCAACAAAAACATAACACGGCGGTATCACAAAACATATTACTTCTCGATATACATATAGTTTGACTTTCATTTTTAAAATCAGAGTATTATAACAGTTAAATTATTAAAATCACTTAATTCATACCTATACAACACCTCCTTAATCATGCAGCACTTACTATTGTAAACACTAATTGTTCCACCCTTATATAATGCCGAGGAGTAGCATTATTTGTGCTTACTCTATGCACTTGAGGAACACCTTGACTTTATTCATATATTTCCACAGAGCACAGGCTATATCCAAATTCCCCATTTCCACCACAAGATTAACGGCTTGCATCCTGTTCGTAATATTATAAATTTTAAAAATCGGACATAAAAACTCCTTTCGTATATCTAAAAACTACATACAATCTAATAAAATACGTAAAATATTGCAGGTAGTACCTAAAGTGCAAGTGCAATTACCATTACATCCTATCATTTGATTTCGAACTCCACTATTAGCGTAGCATGGGTTTATTCCAATTTGCGTTTTTAGGACTTCCCGCCTTAAACTATGACTTGGTAGCCGGTCCACATAGGGAAAATGTTGGTCGAGCTCCCAGGCCGATGTCATGTGGGCTACCGAGCTCTTTTGTAAAAGGTACTCCCGGTCATAAGTACGGGACATATCGGTCCCTTGAAGCCTTAGTTCTTTCTTACCTATTATTATGTGGTCTTGCAGCGAACATTCCTTCAGATCGAGCACCCTATATGCATTACTTATTGATGCTCTAGTCTCTTTTGCCCAGGGTAGCTCGCTCGTGGTAATTTCCTCTTTGGCCCACTGGGAGATTTTAAAAAGCTCCTCTGCTCCCAATCGCTGACAAAATCGTACAAGGGCCATACAAGCATTTATCGGCCACGAGGTGATTCCCAGCTCAAGTCTTGCCGCCTGTACCATAGATGATTTAGGCAGCACGAATAAGCTTTTTAATATATTTCCCTCCTCTCTATCCCAGGAGGTGTTACCACTCATGTAAAAAACCTCGGCTCCATACAAAAATTGTGGGGCACCATTGCTTGGTATGCTTTTAGGACTGGTCTATCCGACATTTCTCCATAGGTATTATTGAATCTTTTTAAGCCCTTCACAGACGCCAATGCCCTCATTTTTAATGCTTGTAAATGTGTATACCATTTCAGGGTACCAGAAAACCAAATTCCCAAATATCTATAATCAGCTACCCTCTCAAGCAACACTGTGCCCAGGTACCAAGAGAACTTCGTTTTCCTCCTTCCAAAGCATACAATTTTCGTCTTTTCCATGTTTACTACTAATTTTTTGCTTGTACAGTATTCTTTAAATTGATTTAATTTCCTTTGGAGGCCTATCTCCGTCTGATCCATGATCACCAGATCATCAACATATAGGAGGCACGATATCTGGTTTCCTCCCATGTTGGACCCGGCCTCGTGGCGTGGTCCCACTTCTCCCGCCTGGCGGGCCCCGGACAGCATCGACCCCTGGCCCCCGGCCTAAAGCTATCCCCTCCAACCTTCACGAGAGCCGCCACCCCTGGCGACCCCCGGCTCTCCCCCTTAGGAGCCCGGCGACCCCTACTCGCCCCACTCTGCGGATCCAACCCCAATCCCGGGCCACCATTTCAGGTCCCGACTCCATCTTGGACCCTCCACATCCGGACCGCGTGGCCTCTGCCCGACCTCGGCCACAGCCCCCGCGAAGCCCCGACATCGAGGCACCAAGATCCAACCAGATGGTAAAGTGGCCACTTGACGGATCCAGGAGAAGGGGAGTTTCGATGGGCCTCCAGCCGTCCCCGGACGCCTGGTTTCTATCGCCCTCCGGCCTCCCTGGGCGCTGGCTCCACCCCCCTGCTGGGTGTCTGGACGCTCTCATCCCGGCCCCTCTGACCCCCAGGCGCGAGGGTCCGGACATCAAAGGACTCCAGACCTATATCTGGAGCAGCTCTGGAATGGGTCGGCAGTTGTATCCTGGAGTCGAGAGCCCTGCTGACGCTGTCGCAGCTGACCCTGAGAAGAACTCGCTACGTTGAACCCTGAAACCATCTTTGGAGTCCTGCTGGCGCTGCCGCGGCCCAACCTCGCTGAAACCATCTTCGAAGCCTGCTGGCGCTGCCGCGGCCCAACCTCGCTGAAACCATCTTCGGAGCCTGCTGCCGCGGCCCAACCTCGTTGAAACCACCTTTGGAGTCCTGCTGGCGCTGCCGCGGCCCAACCTCGCTGAGACCATCTTCGGAGCCTGCTGGCGCTGCCGCGGCCCAACCTCGCTGAAACCATCTTCGGAGCCTGCTGGCGCTGCCGCGGCCCAACTTCGCTGAAACCACCTTCGGAGCCTGCTGGCGCTGCCGCGGCCCGACCTCGCGGAACCCCCCAGGTCGAGGATTGAGAGCTGAGCGTAGGGTACCCCCGTGTCAGACTGGTACCAAGACTGCCCCGCTACCCTTTTTCCCCAGTTACCGAGACTCTAAGGATCCCTCGATCCGTTTGTACATATTGCCGAAAGAACCAATCGATATTGCTGATAAAGATTCTAAGAAGTTACCCTCTTGTGTGGTGTCCCTTTGTAGTGGTGTGATTGCTCTGCTGTTACGATTCTAGGAGAGGAGCCTCGCCAAGGAGGCCTCTCGACGGCGCTCGGCCAAATTCCATAAGGGGAAGGGGGTCTCGGGGGGGTCAGTCAGACATCTTCTGTCTCCCCAGGAATCGCCTTTCTAACATCCCAGTTTTGGGTTCGCCCCTCTGACCTCTCCTAATTTTTGGGTAGGTCTGCTAAGAACAGGGAGAATAGTAGGGGGGCGAGTAAACACCCCTGCCATAGACCAGTCCCAATTGGGATTCTCTTCGTCAAACCTCCATCCTTATCCAGAATTATCTGTGCCCAATTTTCTCTATGCAGTGCTTGGATTAGGGCTAGCAGGTCACCCTGTATTTCATACCCTACCAATGTTGACCATAGCTGCTCCCTGTCCACCAGATCGAAAGCTGCACGGAAGTCCACGAAACAGCAGAATAAATTACCCCTCTGATCGATCGACTTCCGTGCAATGGACCAAAGAGCAAAGCAGCGGTCAACCGTTGAGTGGCCTTCTTTGAACCCCCCTGTTCTGGTGGTACTATCTGTTTGTCATCCACCCATTCCTTTAGTAAACCTAGAATTACTTTAGAGAAAACCTTTTCGCCTATGTCCAGACGGTTTATTAGGCGGTAATTTTTTGGGGAGTTTACATCGCCTTTTTTATGTAACCGCCTGACAATAGCCCCTTTCCAATTATCTGGGAAATTGCCAGTGTTTAAAATCCCTTGGAACATATTAGAGAAAAACTCCGCCCACCATTCTATGCTCATTTTTATTATGATAGCTGGTAAATTATCTGGGCCTGCTGCCCTGGTTAGGTTTAATCTGTTTATTATATCTCTAATGGCATCTGGGGAGAAGTGTACTTTTATTTCTTCCCTTATTCCAGGCCAAACATTGGCCATTCTTCCCTCCCTATTTGGCCATTTACCATAGATTTCTTCCAGGTAGGTCACCCACTTGTCCTCTGGCACCGAGCAGTGTAGGGTCCCTAAGACTTTCCCGCGTGCATTCCTGTATCAACTTCCAAAAGCCTCTCACATTTTTTTCTTCAATTGCCTCAAGTAGATTCCCCCAAAATTTGTCCTTAAATACCCTTTTTTTATCTCTAATAGTGGCCTTATATTTTATCTTTAATTTCCTACGTTCTATTGCCGCTTCATCACTATAATTACCTCTTAGGCGTCTCTCCTGTTTTCTAATACCGGACTTTACTTTCCGGCATTCATCCTCAAACCAATGTTTGATATTATTGGGGTATGATTTCGCATTATATACTGATTTATGTTTACCGTGCTTTAATTTTATCCTAAGGCATTCCACCAGTTGCCTTATTGTATCCTCATACCAGGTTATGCCCTCTTCTGGTGCTAGGTTATCTAAATTCACGGTTAACTGGTGTGCACTCAGTTTCTTTATGTATTCATCAGTAATTCTCGTAGTGAGTCGCTTGGGATATTCCACCTCTACTGATAGCACTTTTTGTCTATGCGGGGAGCTATTTACCTGGAGTTCTACCTGCAGTGGATAATGATCACTACCCTCCACCCTGAGAATTTCAAACTGTTTAATTAAATAAAATTTCCAGGCCTGTATGAATGCGTAATCTATGGGGCACATTTGTTGCCCTACTTTAAAAGTACGATTTGCGGGCCGGTCCGCTTCCTTTCTTCCATTCACGCAGACCAGGCCCATGGCCCCCAACAGTTGGCCAAGCTCATCATCTTGAGTTGAGATGTCACAACGGGGAAATTGTGCAAACTCTATTTTATATACTCCTAGCAGATCCCTCAGCCAGGAGTCCGTTTTAATAGGATTTAATCCATGATTGAAGTCCCCCAGTATCATGAGCACATCTCTTGGATAACAATCACATAGATCTTCCAGGTCTGTTTTTAAACGTTCCAGGTTAATCTTATACTCGTTTGTTTTCCCTTTCTGTATATACACATTTATAATGCATAGGTTTTCGACCCCCAACATATTGTTTAGGGTTCGCACTCTACTACCCAAAGCCCAGTTACACTTGAGTTCGAGGGGTTCCATGTCTTTAGCTATCCTTGTTGAGACCAGCGTCATCTGACCACCAGAAGGTCTACCTGATATGTTCTTTTTTGCAGGTTTTACGTGGTGAGTGAAGCCTTCGGTTACAGGGGTTTCGTCGCACAGCCAGGTTTCCTCGAAGCATACAATATCATTTTTCCTCAAGATGTTTTTAAACTCTTCCTGTGACACTATTCTATTGTATCCGTTTACATTCCAGGACAGAATGGATAGGCTGTGCGACGGCCCTACTTCCTAATCAATGTTACTCATATAACCATCTTCCTCACCATTCATGTATGCCAATTCTCTATATCTATTCCCAGCAAGGACATCTTCAACATCCCACCTCTGGTCTTTTGGTTTTATCGTAATTTCAAGGGCGTCTTTCTTACCTCTCCCCAGGCTAATCCTTTTTATTTGTCTTTCACCCAGTGCCACATGGTTCCTAAGGAAAGAGTTCCCTATTTTGTCCAGTAACACCTCCTCCCTTTTTACTATTCTAATTCCTTCCCAAAGCATCTCAGTCTCTGCCTTTTCTATTGCGTCTTTTATTAGGGCTGAGTGGAGTAGGACCTTAGTTATTTCCTCCTCCTTGCTATTCACCATAAACCCAACTTCTTTTAAATCAGCAGTACTAACATATCTTAGGCTGGGACACATTGCAAAAGAGGATAGGAGCTGGGAGCGATTTAAGGGGTTTAGTTTCTTAGTTCTTTCCCCCCCCCCCTTTTCCTGTCCTAATGGCTCTACAAATAAACAATTGTCTGCAAGCAATTCTGGCTGCCGATGTTGTAATGTTCTATCTGACATTTCTCCCCTTATGTGCCTGCTTGCTTCTTCTCTGCCTCCGGTTCTAACCCCCTTCACATGGTTTGGGTTAGTAGGCCCCACACCTGGAGACGTGTCCATCCCTATTCTGCTGCTGTGCTCTCCTTTACCCCAGATTGAGTCCTCGTGATAGCCTTTTCCCATTCTATTCCTTGTTATCCTCCTGTTTTGATCGTCGGATCTATTGCTACTTGCTCCTATTTCTGCAAAGTTTAGTTTTTTAATTCCTTGCCTTAGCACCTTATCCGTTGTCTTATGTGCTGGAGTGCCCCCCCCTCCCCATACTCCTGTTGCTTCGTGGGGTGGCAGTTAACTGGGGCCTTTTTCCCTTTCCTTCGCTTTATTGTTTTTTGCATTCTATACCTCCCTTCCCCATACCTTTTTATTATCATTGGGCAGTAGGATATATATTCTGTGGGTACATCGTCTGAGGGACTACTCGCCCTTCTCTCTACTTGCCCCCTATCCACTATGTTTTCTTCCTGGGCTTCTACTGGTCTTACTAATGCGGGCATCAAGTTTTAAATCTGTGCCAACTCTACAATTATATCCTTAAATTGGTCACCTTGTCTTTTTATAATGTCATTATTTAGGACTGAAACCTCTAAAATGCCCTGCAGAGTTTTCTGGAGCATTAGCATAACCTCAAGCATGGATAAGCTGGTGGATCCAGTCACCTCCAAACTGCATAGAGGCACTCCTGATACATCAAGTCCAACAACATTTGAGTTCAATACTCTTTGGTGTCCATTAAAGCTGGATTCCCTCTCAGCAAAATTCCCTTCACCCAAGGGATTGCTACTGTCTATTCTATCTTCATTCACCACATCTGCTCCTATGTCCTGGGTGAATAGCGACTGACGCATCCTTGGCGAGGAAGACAGTCGAGGTTCCAATGGCATCCCAGCGATATTGAAGTCAGACTGGTTCAAAGCTTCCGTGCTAGATGCTGCCGAGTCCTCGATGGTTTGCGGGGTCTCTAGTACACTTGTCTCCTTACTTGCTGTCTCTTTCCCTTTAAAATGTTTACCAATTAAGTCCTTAATGGATTTTGATACCGCCGACCCCCCTTTTGCGCCTGCTGACTTAGACGATGCCGGCGCTAGCTGTGGAGTTGAGTTCGGGGCGGGGGGGAGATTACTCCATTAGCCGTTATTCTACTACCGGTAGGTGACGCCATATCTTTATTTGCATCATCCAGGCTTTTCGATACGTCAATCACGTCCACTGTCCCGGATTTATTTCCTACTTTTTTAGAGTTTTTCAGGCCTTTATGTGGTTTGAATTTCCCTAAGGCCATTGCCTTTGCTTTTTTTTTTAATTCTTCTTCGCTGTGTACGCAAGGATGCCAGGGAGTTTTCTTTCACCTACATGGCTTCTGTTGCTTAATGGGAGCACAACTGCCCTCACTCCCGGTTGGCTTCCACTAATTATTTTAATTAAAAAACAACAATGGGGGATAAGAATTGTCCCTTTCACTTACCTCTGTTTCTGTAAGCCTGCACTCTTTCCTCACCTCACCACTTAAATTCCAGGTTAATTACTCAGCCACTATTACAAGCTTCAATGGCTGTATTCTCCTCTCATCTCCTGGACCTTGACGCTTGTTCTTCTGTTGGATGAGCCTGCCGCCTACCGCCTTTCAATTGATTGCATTTGATGGGCTCCTCTCAATGTGGTCCGTTTCTAGCTGCCACAGTTTTATTCAGCCCACGCTCTGCACCTCGTGCGCTGGAAATCTTCTCTGCGCTTCACGCGCTGTGCTCTGAGTCTGAGTCAGCCGCGGGGGTGCGGGCACCGCGCCCCCTCTAACCCCCACCGCACAACTCTTCGCGGCTTCTGTACTTGCCGCTTATGGTGCTTACCCCACCTAGATACGGGTCCGTACTTCGCTTTTAGCGGGAGGCGGCGGCGGCGGCCGTAGATGCGGCTGGCGTTCTTGCTGGCGTTCTCGCTCGTTCTCGCTCCCACGAAACCGGAAGTCGGACGTCGGGAGGTGGGAGGTCCAGTGGGAGGCTCGGCGGGTGCACGTAATCGGGCGCAGAAACAGAGAACTGTGTTATGATTTGTGGTTGTATGGTTGTTCGTTCACTTCTGTTCTGAAACCAGGCTGATACGCAAACTCGGAGGTGAGCAGAGAGAGCCCTGGACCGGGTGGCACTAACCTCCCCATGCCTTCCCAGGCCCCCAAGTGCAACTGACGGTCCTGCCCTAAACAAAACGGCAGGGATAGGCCCACATGAAGCAGAGCGCTGCGACCTACCTGTGGGTCTGGAGTAGACCGAGTTGGACCACCCATGCACATGTAACAGCGGGACTATTGGCAACACCAGGTCAGAGACGGGGTACGGACACAATTGCGCTGCTCATCCCACTAAACTGAGGTACCCTAACCACGCGACGGCCACGCTGTTCTGCGAGTCTTTGACGCAGCGAAAAGCCCTACACCGCGGAGAGTGACCCCACTAGTGTGGAACCCCGGACATCCAAGACTGTGGTGAGCGGCAGACAGGGACGGCCTCTATAAAGTCAGACGGGGCCCACAGAGAGGCGATGCGGTGGAGGGTCGAAGTGGAGGCCGGATCGCCGCAAAGAACACAGACCTCGCCCTCCCCCTTCCCCAGCTGCGGGACCGGGCCGGTATGGGGAAGAAAGACACGATCCCTAAGTCCCCGAAACATGGACCAATAGATAAGTGTGCAGTGGCGCCTCCCACCAACGTTATGGAGGGATCAGGAGCGAGCTCGGACACGCCCTTCTGATGGGAGCGATACAGGCGTCCAGGGAAGATATTCAGGCCTCGCGAGAAGCCCTAGAGGTGAAAATAGGAGAGGTGGGAGTGAAGGTCAACTTACTACGACAGGATTTCCGAAACCTCACGGAGAGAGTCACCACTGCGGAAACTAGGCTGAGCGAAGCAGAGGATGTCATACATGCCCTACAGAAAGATGTCAAAGAACTGACGGACTCCCATAAACAACTGCAGTGGAAGGTCGATGATGTGGAAAACATGGCGTGACACAACAACCTCCGCTTTGTGGGATTTGGGGAAGGAATCGAAGGGTCCAATACGGCGGAGTTTTTGCGCTCATGGCTGATCGAAACGCTGCTCCAAGCGACATTCTCCAACTGCTTCATCATTGAAAGGGCCCACAGAGCACTCATGGCCAAACCTTTGGCTGGGGGACGGCCTAGGCCGATCATTGCGAGGTTTCTCAACTTCGCCGACAGAGACACGATCTTGCGAGAAGCCAGGAAGCTGGGCGAGATACGAGTCGAAAACTCGCAGATAATGGTCTTCCTGGACCACAGTCAAGAGGTGCAGAAGATGAGGCACTCCTTTGATACAGTAAAAGCCAAACTTAGGGATCTAAAAGTACAATATATGCTCCTCTTCCCAGCTAAACTTAAAGTAATATATAAGGAAAAGACGCACTTCTTCATCTATCCGGATGACGCATGGCAGTGGCTAGAGGAACGCCCACCACCCCGGAGACACGAGGAGGGCGATTTGAACAGGGTGACGGAGGGCCCCTCAACTGGCAACCTCTGGGAGATGGTACACCGCAGCGAAGACGCAGACTACGGGGGACGAGTAAGACACAAACGACGCCGTACCCCCCACAGAACAGGACCCCTAGGAGGCATCAGGACCCTGCCTCCTCACGTCGAGACAGTCAAGCGGGTTCCAGATTTCGTGCCCTAGCCGCCAAGGAATGCCCTGAGGAAGAGGACGACACAGGAGGTGCTACGACAGGGAGCGACGAGGAGGAAGATCAGTCACTCCATCCGCTGGTGGCTGCCATCAATGAGCTGGAGAGGGACCCAGCTACAGACAGTGCTCCAGTGCAGGGCGAGGGCAAGGACCTTAATAGATGAGCAAGAAAGCAGCTGGATGGACGAGATATTGGCTAGACCGACTGGCGGCACGCAAGTGGCTCACACGCCTCTCAATTGTTATTTTTATATAAGTAGTATTTGGTTTTTATTGTATCTTTCCTTTTCTGATCACGAACTACCACATAGAACTGTGGACATTGTGGGAAATAATCCTTTCTAATTTTTGTTAGGTTGACAAGTTGGGGTAGGTCAGAAGAGGAGAGGGACACCAGGGGAGGGCGACAGACATTTTCCTGCCAATAAATCCTATCACAGAGGGAGGTAGATGGTGGGACTGAAGAGGTAGGAAGGTAGGGAGGGGGGAGCGGGGGAAAGTTGGGGCTGTTCAATGCATCTTAATGAAGGGGTCGTAGATATCAGGGGGGGAGTTGGGGAGTTGGGGGAGAGGGGGGGAACGAGGGCCGGGTGGGGGGGAGAGATCATGTCATGCTTCTCGCAGGGGACCGACTACACTAAGCTGCACGCACGCCAGACTGTCGGGTGACAATAGGAGAAACCACAGAGACCAAAGGGGATTCAGCGTCCTAACATGGAACGTAAACGGGCTTGGCAGTAAGATTAAGAGGGGGTTGGTGAATTCTTACATTAAAAGGCTGAGTCCAGATATAACACTACTGCAGGAAACGCATCTCAAGGGGACTAATTGTGCATTCCTAGTTAGGGGACAGTACAAGGTATTAGCACATGCAGGACACACCACGGGCTCGAGAGGAGTGGCCATAATTGTCAAGAAGACTACACCGTTCTATATAGCTCAAACATGGACGGATACACAGGGGACGTATGTGGGGGTGAAGGGAACATGGAATAGACGTGAGTACACGATACTTTCAGTGTATGCCCCCCAAAACTGCAGACCTACACACTTAAGAAAGTAGTAGATATACTCCTAGATACAGCTGACACTATACAGATTATTGGCGGGGACTTCAATGATGTGATGGACCCAGGGCTGGACCCGACGGGAATGGGGTCCAGGGATCGTACCCGGACCCCCCTGTCCCGAATGATTACAAACATGGGACTCACAGATGTGTGGAGGTGGTTACACTCAGATCAGAGGACCTACTCCTTCTTCTCGGGCTCACATAAAGTGTACTCGAGGCTGGATTACATCTTTATGTCCAGGCAAAACTTGGCAATAGACGACATGGCGGATAATAAAGCAAGAGGGATCTCGGATCACTCCCCACTTTTAGCAAGAGTGGGATTGGGTAGAGATGGGAGTAGAGGGTCCTGGAGATTGACGGCATGGGATTTACAAAATGTGAGTGTACTGAAGGGTTTAAGAGCAGACGTGAAGGTTTATGTAGCCGACAATGAAGGGACGGTCCACTCCAAAGTAACATTCTGGGAGGCTTTAAAAACGGTAATGCGAGACATGGCACAAAATAGATTAGCGGCTGAACGGAGAAAGCTACATGCTGACACAGTGGCACTGGAAGCGAGCATTCTGGACCTGGAGAGAGAATACCAGACCTCGAAAGAGACCGGGACTCTTAGGAGACTGACAGATATGCAGAGACAGTATCGAGAGTTGGTCACGGGAGAGGCCAAAACCCAGGCACTAGCCACGTTGCACCGACTATATGATGTGGGGGATAAGTCGGGCAAATTACTGGCGTGGCTTGGTAAAAAAGAGCGCGCAGCGAGATAGGTGGAGCAAATCAGAGACTCTAAGGGAGAACTGATCAGATCAGATGCTATTATTGCCGAGACATTTGCTGATCACTATGAAAGCTTCTACCGGGCTAGAAATTTCGGGACATGTGAGGAGGCGCTACAATAAATGGAAACGATTGAATTACCGACCCTGCCTTCTGAGGCCCATCAAGGCCTAGAGGCTGACATCGCTCTAGATGATATCTCCGAGGCCCTGGCTAGGCTCAGACCGGTATACAACCTTTACAACGCAACTTTTACCACGACCTACCATTACCACGCATTTTTTACAACGCAGGATCCATTACAACGCATACCATTACCACGCATGTATTTACAACGCAGGTACTTTTACAACGCATACCATTACAACGTAAGTATTGGTAAGTATATTATTTTATTAAAAATATTATTTGGTTTTTTTTGTAAAGGGGTATTTTTTGGGTTCAGGGTCAGTTTTGGGTTTTTGGGTAAAGGGGTATTTTTAGGGTTCAGGGTCAGTTTTCAGTTTTTGGGTAAAGGGGTATTTTTAGGGTTTAGGGTCAGTTTTCATTTTTTGGGTAAAGGGGTATTTTTAGGGTTCAGGGTCAGTTTTCAGTTTTTGGGTAAAGGGGTATTTTTAGGGTTTAGGGTCAGTTTTCAGTTTTTAGGTAAAGGGGTATTTTTAGGGTTTAGGGTCAGTTTTCAGTTTTTGGGTAAAGGGGTATTTTTAGGGTTTAGGGTCAGTTTTCAGTTTTTGGGTAAAGGTGTATTTTTAGGGTTCAGGGTCAGTTTTCAGTTTTTGGGTAAAGGGGTATTTTTAGGGTTTAGGGTCAGTTTTCAGTTTTTGGGTAAAGGGGTATTTTTAGGGTTCAGGGTCAGTTTTGGGTTTTTGGGTAAAAGGGGTATTTTTTGGGTTCAGGGTCAGTTTTGGGTTTTTGGGTAAAGGGGTATTTTTAGGGTTCAGGGTCAGTTTTTAGTTTTTGGGTAAAGGGGTATTTTTAGGGTTCAGGGTCAGTTTTGGGTTTTTGGGTAAATGGGTATTTTTAGGGTTCAGGGTCAGTTTTGGGTTTTGGGTAAAGGGGTATTTTTAGGGATCAGGGTCAGTTTTGGGTTTTTGGGTAAAAGGGGTATTTTTTGGGTTCAGGGTCAGTTTTGGGTTTTTGGGTAAAAGGGTACAGTGTAAAAATTAAATATAATTAAATTTAAATTACATTAAATTAAATTAAATTATTTAAATGAAATTAAATTAAATTACATTATATTAATTTTAATTAAATTAAATATTAAAAAATATTATATACTTACCAATACTTACGTTGTAATTGTATGCGTTGTAAAGGTATATGCGTTGTAAATACATGCGTGGTAATGGTATGCGTTGTCATGGATCCTGCGTTGTAAAAAATGCGTGGTAATGGTATGCGTGGTAATGGTAGGCGTGGTAAAAGTATGCGTTGTAACGTCATACATCCGCTCAGACCGGGTAAAACCCTGGGTCCAAACTGGTTCCCGGCTGAATTTTTTAAACGCACGGCGGACCTCCTGACACGCCATCTGAAGGGACTATTCGAAGGGGCATTACAAGAGGGGAGACTTCCCCCAGACCTGAGTATGGCAATAATAATCCTGATACATAAGGAAGGGAAACCGCACGACGATTGTGCGTCATACCGCCCCATCTCCCTCTTGAATACAGAGGCGAAACTCCTGGCAACTATCCTAGCATTGCGACTTCGTGCGGTGATATCGAAACTAATACATCTAGACCAAACAGGGTTCCTCCCGAATAGGGCCACTAGGTTAAATCTCCGGCGCACCTACAATTGGTTGCAAGAAGTACGAGGAAGGAAAGATCCACACTGGTTCCTATCCCTGGACGACGAGAAAGCTTTCGACGCTGTCCATTGGCCATTTCTTAAGGGTGTCCTGCAGAAGTTCGGTTTCGGACCCAAATTCCGGAAATGGGTTCAGCTGCTCTATACCGAACCTAGAGCTAAAGTGAGAGTAAATGGGGTCTATCGAGGGACTTCCCAGTCCGAAGAGGGACCCGACAGGGCTGCCCGTTGTCCCCCCTCCTGTTGCGCTCACGATAGAGGTGCTGGCAGCTACAGTGCGCCAGAATGTAGCCATTAGGGGATTCAGACAGAGTGAGACGGACTCCGCAGAGGAAAAAATATCGCTCTACGCGGATGACATCCTCCTGTACATTACACGGCCGGAAACCACAATTCCGGAGATGTTTCTGGAATTGGAACGGTATGGCAGACACGCGGGTTACCAGATAAACTGGCACAAGTCGATCCTCTATGATCCTAAGGGGCGGGGAAGCTGGCCGAACCTTCCCGGAAGGTTGTTGACGACAGTGGAGGGGTTTAAATACCTCAGAGTGTATGTCACCCTGGATCGCAAACAGTCCTACCAACAGAACTTAGAACGAATAATATTGAATTTCATAGAGGACGCGACCCGGTGGAGGCAGCTTCCTCTCACTATACTGGGCCGGGCGGCTATGTTCAAGATGATCACATTACCAAAATTTTTATATGCCCTACAGAATGAGTACTACCCTCTCCCGAAAAAAGTCTTTGGGAGAATACATGCAGAACTTAGGTCCTTTCTATGGCTGGGTAAACAATCCAGAGTAGCACTGAGCACGCTCCAACAGCATCAATACAGCGGAGGGATCTCGCTCCCAAATCTGGAGGCTTACTATTGGGCGGAACATATAGCCCCGATCAATGACTGGCTACATGCGCAGGCAGACCACCCCACCTATGCTCTTGAGAGACATAAACTCTCAGCCAGGCCATTGCTGTACTACCTATATGGGGGTGCTAGACGAGGACAGCTTCTCCCCGCTACGAGTAATACTTTACAACTGTGGAACAAGGCGATGAGCCGCACGGGTTGGGGAAAGAAACCCACCTGACAGATGCCGATCTGGCACTGCGTGTGGCTCACAGAATTGAATAAGTTAAAAGGCTTCCTGAGGTGGGACGATATTGGTATCTCCACCTTGGACGACATAGTGGCAAGGGGAGACCTGAAATAATTCGCTGCCCTGAGGTCAGATTTCGGACTGCACCGCACACAGTTTTTCAAATATGCCCAGTTAAGACATGCCTGGCGAGCGGAAAAGATACAACTGGACGAGCTCCCGGAGTATGCACCTCTAGAGGGTTGGTTGTTACAGGAATAGATACAGGAAAAAGCGGTATCACTCACATATAGAACATTAACAAACAATATGCTAGGCGACCTGGAGAAACTCAGGAGAACATGGGAGAATGAGGTGGGAGACATGGAGGATATTGATTGGGAAATGGTCCTAATGCATCCCAGGGAGGTGGCCATTAAGTCCCGACTGCGACTCATCCAGTTTAATGTGCTGCACAGAACATACTATACTGAGGCACCGAGATGTAGGTGGGACTCTTCAGAGTCCTTACAGAATCGGTATTTTACCATCAACTCCAATTTGATGGTAAAATACCGATTCCGGTGTGCATGCACATGTGTGCATGCACACCTATGCCATGTGACAGGCAGACCTGCCCTTAGGGCATGTATGCCTGCCACATGGCACCCGAGCCTGTTTTGGGGGTGCCAGAGGGTGTCAAAGTGCCACCCCCTGCACCCTTGTGCAAATCGGTATTTACCGATTCTGTAATTACAGAATCGGTATTGCCTCTTGATTCCTATGGGCTTCACAGCCCATAGGAATCAATAGGAAATACCGATTCGGTATTTCCAGATTCGGTAACGATTCGGTATTTACACATCTGGAAATACCTACATCTCCCCCCTTCATATTTACCACTTCTTAAATACCGAATCAGTAAAATTCGGTATTTAAGAAGTGGTAAATAAGAATTACCTACATCGGGCCCCTAGGTGTCTTAGGTGCAGGGATACCGGTGGAGACTTCTACCACATCATATGGACGTGCCCTACAATTCAAGACTATTGGGGGAGTATATTCACAGAGTTAAGCGAGGTGTTGGAGACCCCTATTGGCCCAGAGCCCAAATTGGCCCTTCTAGGCATGACAAATGACGTAGACCTAGCACGTCCACTGCTGACCTTTTTGGCTCTGGCGTTGGTGATGGCCAAAAGGGACATAGCTAAGTATTGGGGTGCGCCAGAACCACCAGAATTGGAGGAATGGAGGAGAGGGCTGGACCTTTACATGGCCGCTGAAAGGGTCACCTACAAGGCGAGGGGATGCCTGAAGAAGTTCCGTAAGGTCTGGGGCAAATGGAGAAAATATCACGGCTGGACGGTGGGCTATGAGGGCTACATATTTAGAGGGGAATTAAGAATGTGTCTACGTCAATTATGGAGACGTCAAAGGCCGAATACAAGAGACTATTGCACCATTGCACTTTGAACTCTGGACTACATTGACATGGAACGACCTAGAGGTGTATGGGGGAGGGTCGAGAATGGGAGAACGGGAAATGTGCGTTGAAGATGACATGATTGTATTGTTGAGTTACACTAAAATGCAAATAAAAATGTTTATTTAAAAAAAAACTGTGTGATTTGTTGTGCACCGGATGGTGTCAACCGGATGTATGTCATTACAACACATGCTTTCACAACGCATGCCTTTACCACGCAAGTTTTACAACGCAAGTCGTTACAACGACTTGCGTTGGGGGGTGCTGGATAGTGAGTATTTAATTTACTATTCCAACTCCAGTCCCCGTGGATAGTAGGGAAGGTGTTGGATAGTAAATTAAACTATTCCCTATCCTAGAGCGCCCCCCAGCGCAAGTCGTTGTAATGACTTGCGTTGTAATAGTTGCGTGGTAATGGTATGTCGTTGTAATAGTTGCGTTGTAATGGTTGTTCACCGTGTCAACCTTCCAACGAATGATGAAGATGCTGATTTTGAATTAAGTATTCAGAAGTCCATTTTTAGACTACTTCCTGTTTGGACGAAAGAGGACTTGCCTTCAGACTCAATGGACTCTGTGAAGGAGGAACTATGGGGTTATCCTGGGAAGGACAGACGTGATTAAAGATGTTGAACCTGTAAGGCTTACGCTTAAACAGAAATCCGAATTCTCCTGAATGCCCTAATATAACCTTTCGCCAGAGGCAGTGGCTGGAATTACCCCCTTAATTAAATGCATGTTAGAGAAACCAAAGACAAAGTGGTAGGTCGTACATGATCTATTGTCCAGTGGTACTGAATCCAGCAGTAATACTGTTCCAGATCCTCTGTGATGCAGAGTGGTTCACGGTCATCAACCTGTGTCAAGCATTCTTTTCCTGTTCATTGGACGAAGATAGCCAGTTCCTCTTCGTTTTCCAGTTCCAAATTAAAGTTCTGGCATGGTGCTGAGATCCACAAGGGCATACAGAGGGCACCTCAATCTTAAACCAGATCTTGAAAAATAATCTGGAGACCCTAAAGCTGCCATTAACTCAGTCCTGATTCAAAATATCTACAACGGAAATGAAGGAAATGAAGAAAGGGGTGTCTGCATCCCTCTGAACCTTGACGCACTTTGGCTGTGAAGAGATGCAAGACCTAACTGTAAGTACAAGGTGGACGTTTCTATTTATTCAGGATCTCCTGTTTTATGTTGCTCATTTTCCACTCCAACCCCAACCCAGGTATGTCATGTTTCTGAATCGATGGGTTCCTTCCGTGAGAATGTGAGGTGTGACAGTGGGTGTAGTGTGCCTCCATCATCATGAATGTCATTTATTTTCTCAGTCATGCAGATGTCTGTCCTGTAGTAACTAATTGTTAGTTCGGAGGACCATAAAGAGTTGCCATAGTCCAGTTTGTTCTTTTGGCATTCATCGCCCCTTTCATTTGCTTAGCTGTAATAGGCCCCAAATATTTGTTTCTAACAAAGCACAAGAAGTGAAGTGTCCTCTTGTTTTACTATTCAAAATGTGCCCAGATTCCCACTATGCTCACCTTCACAGCTGGGATATGCTCGGCTTGACTTCACACACAGGATACACGTGCTGCTTGGATTCACACTGGGGATCACGTGCTGCTTAGCTTCACCCCAAGGATACATGCACCTCTTGACTTCACACCTGGGATAAACATGCTGCTTGTCTTCAGACCAGGGGATACATGTGCTGGCTGGTTCAGACTGGGGATACATGAGATGCTTGGCCTCAGAACGGAGATACACACTCTGCTTAGCTTCACTCCAGGGATACATGTGCTACTTGGCCTCACACCGAGGATACACGTGCTGCTTGACTTCACACTGGGGATAAAGTCGCTGCTTTGTGTCGCAAGGGGATAGCTTCACACTAAGATGCACACTCTGCTATTCTTCATACTGGGGAGACATTCGTTGATTCCTCCCCATCATGATTTCAACAGCGCCGAGATGCCCCCGGGTGATGCGTGGGCTATAGAAATAGCATTAACATAACATAACACAGATGCCTCTTGACTTCACACCGAGGATACACATGCTGCTTTATTCACACTGTGGATACAGGTGCAGCTTCGGTGCATACCTGGGGCCTCATTTATGAAAAGTGACGCATCGCTGCGTGAAAACAGCGATGCGTCACTTTTCATTGCGCCCTCCTTGCAACACCAATGATGCGTCATATTTACAGTATGACGCATCATTGCGCAAGGAGTTACAGATACGTCAGTATTTCTGACGTATCTGTATGGCGCAAAAGTGACGCATTGCTGGAGTGTGTCACAAAAGTGACGCAACTCCAGCAATGCGTCCTTTCACATGGGGCAAGCCCCATCTAAAGGGCTGCGTCAGTCTTACGCCTGCTCTGAGGCAGGCATAAGAAATTGACGCATTTGCGTCCTAGAAGTGGCGAAGTGAAATCTTATAGATTTCACTGCATCACTTCTATGACCCTTTCTTGCGTCAGAATGCCCCCCTGCATACATTATACCTGGCACAGGTATAATGCAGCGCAGGGGTTTACAAAGTGACGCATCACCTAGCTGCGTCACTTTGTAAATATGGTGCAACGAGGCATATTTTTTATGCTGCTGGTGCGTCACAAAAAGTGACGTACCGACGGCGTAAAAGTGACGCACGGCCTCATAAATGAGGCCCCTGGTATATACACTCCGCTTGGCTTCACACTGGAAGATACACAGTCTGCGCTGCTTCACAGTATGACTACACTGTGCTCAGCTTCACAGTAGAGTTACACTGTATTTGGATTCACAGTGCAGTTACGTGGTGTGTGGCTTTGCAGCTGGGTTAAACTATGCTCTACTTCACAGCAGGGTTGCACTGTGATTACTTCACAGGCCAGGGCTACACTGTACTGTACTATACTTTACAACAGGTATGTAACATACTCTGCTTCCTACCAGAGTTGCACTGTTCTTTAATGCTGAGGTGCACTAAGTTTGGGATGCACTGTGCTAGACTTCAAACCTACCTCCATAGCAGATATGGAATGTGTTTGTGTTCAGAGCTGGGATACACTGTGTCCTGCTTCATACCAGGAATACACTACAAGTTCTTCACAGGGGGATGCGTTGTGCTTGGATTGAAAGTAGGATACAATGTGTTAGGGGTAAATGAGCGTGGCTCCCATTGGGGTACATGAGCATTGCTCCCGCTGGGGTATATGAGCCTGGCTCCCGCTGGTGTATATGAGCGTGGCTACCGGTAGGTTATAAGAGCGTGGTTACCGCTGGGGTATATGAGCGTGGCTCCCGCTGGTGTATATGAGCGTGGCTCCCGCTGGTGCATATGAGCGTGGCTACCGCTAGGGTATAAGAACGTGGCTACCATTGGGGTATATGAGCGTGGCTTCCGCTGGTGTATATGAGCCTGGCTCCCGCTGGTGTATATGAGCATGGCTCCCACTAGGGTATATGAGCATGGCTCCCGCTGGTGTATATGAGCACGGCTTCCACTGGGATATATGAGCGAGGCTCCCACTGGGGTAAATGAGCGTGGCTCCCGCTGGGGTATATTAGCGTGGCTCCTGCTGGGTTATATTAGTGTGGATACCGCTGGGGTATATGAGCGTGGCTTACACGGGGTATATAAACGCGGCTCCCGCTGGGGTATATAAACGTGGCTCCTGCTGGGGTATATTAGCGTGGCTCCTGCTGGGGTATACGAGCGTGGCTCCCGCTGGTGTGATACTCTGCTAAGGTTCACAACTGGGTAGCCTGTAACCAGAACATGTCCTGCTCCTGAGAGACTAGAGGCGGATTTGCAGCACCAAACTCGAGTGAATGAATGTGGTCAAGTTGTTAATGCTTACATGTACATATGAGACTTTATATAATACAACTTGATATACCTTTATTATTTGCCATATACATGTATACCTTTTGATGTAGTTCTGTATCTATATATTTATTACTTTACTCCTGCTGTAGAAAATAAATAAAAACTTAAAACTCTCTCTAGTTCACTACTCTGTCTCATCCTATACCTCTTTAAAAATAACCTCTACCCCTACTCATTGCACTACTATGATCTCCCTAATAACCCTTTCTAGACTATTACTTCCTTAGACTATCCCAAAGCTCTTTTTATTATTATGATCTCCCAAATGACACTTTCTAGATTCTTCCCTCGTTACCCTCCTTTGACTCATCCCAAACCTCATTTTACTACTATGATCTTCCGAATAACACTTTCTAGACTCTTCCCTCCTCTATCCCGCCTTTATCCTATTCAATCCAACCAGCAATCTCACATGTCCACTGCTAGAATTAACAACTTAGATTTCCCTATACTAATCGACCACTATTCCACTTTGGGTTCTGGAGTAGCGTTCTAGTCACCAAAAAGTGCTTCAATGCCTCGTCAGAGGTAATAAGCACAATGCAAATACAATTACAACAAATTGGTTGCGCTGACAATCCACAAGGCATGCCGGCAAGATACCATAGCCCTGTTGAATCATTTGGCTGAGAATGGACATAAGGTGTTCCCAACCAAATTTCAGTACTGTCAGAAAGCAGTCGTGTATGTAAGACATCACATTGAGAAAGGAAAGTGTCTCAAGAGAGAATATCTACCTTATTGCAGATGAATCCTCCCAAAATACAGAGAGCAGTCAGGATGTTCTAGGGAATTGTGGGCTACTTTTGTCAGTGAATTCCCAACTTTTCCCTTGTGACCAAGCCTCTACAGTGGGTTACGAAGATGTGTCAGCTCCTCAGGGCCACAATTGTGAAAAAGCCTTCCTTGAGCTGATAGAAAGTCTGTGCCATTCCCCAGCTCTAGGAATGTAAGCCTATGAGAAACCTTTCATTCTGAATTGCTCTGAGAGAGAAGGGTGTTTCCTGTCAGTGCTAACTCAAACCCTAATTAACTCCAAATGCCCTGTTGCTTACTTTTAAGCCACTCTTGACTCAGTAGCTGCAAGGTTATCGGGTTGCCTAAATGTGGTGGTCGCTGTTGGTGTCAGCATTCAACAATGTGAGGGCATCATTATGGGTTACCCTCCAACAGTCATGGTTCGCCATTCTGTCAAGGTGCTGCTGAACCGTACTCGAACTGAACACAAGAGCAGCAGTCGGCTTACTAAGTTTGAGCAGGTTATCCCTGCTGCAGAGAATAATACTTTACAGAGGTGCTCATGTCTCAACCTTGTCACCTGTTTGCCATTGCATACTGTTAATGAAAATGTTGATGGGGTAAACCATAACTGCCTCAATGTGATCGAAATGTGTACCAAACCAAGACCTAGTATTCGAGATGTCACTCTGGAACAGCCTGATTATATCTTGCTTGTGGGTGGTGGAGACGAACGAGCAATTTTTAAGGCGGCATATGCGGTTTACACCTTATAGGATGCAGAGGAAGCCTCTTCTTTTTGTAATGTAACCAGTGCACTGGTGGCCGAGCTGGTTGCTCTTACTAGAGCCTATTGTGCCTCTTACAATTTAAGAGTCGCCATCTATATCGATAGTCAGCACGCGTTTGGCGTGGTCTACGATTTTGGGCAGTTGTGGTCCCAGCAGGGTTTCATGACCTTGTCTGGCTCCCCCATTAGAAATAGGCATTATGCTATGGAACTTCATGATGCATTGCAGATGACAGCCGAAGTGGCCGTTGTAAAGCGTGCAGCACCCAAGATCGGAAATGATTTTGTAACAGGATGATATAGGCATATATTGCGCCGGAGTCTTGCACATTCAATGGACATTTTTCAAATGACTCCGAGTATGACACATCTATGAGTATTTTGCTGGCCATTACGGATCCATGGGAAGAGGTGAAGAAATTTCAGGTAGAGGCATGAGAATGTGAACAGGGAGAGGTGGATCAAAGCTGTTCGCATATGAGATTGTGTGCGCACATTTGTGTGTGCTTGTGCATGTCTGTGCATGTGATGGTGTGTGTGTGTGCATGTATTTTTGTGTACGTCCTCGGGTATTTT